>NC_134367.1:131362106-132067629 GCF_035582795.1 Mycteria americana | reverse complement strand
TCCGGGGAGACCCCTTCTCAGGAGCTGAGCTTCGGGGTGCGGTCCCCGGAGAGTGTGGGTGTCTGTGCCAGTTGAGACCAGATCCGGAACCCGGGCCGGCTGCACAAGCTGGGGCAGATGTGAGCCCAAGCATTACCGTGAGGTCCCTAAAGCCTGGGACAATCTTTTCTTGCAAATCAAAGGGAAACGCTAAGGGCTGGTGGCTGGGCTTGGGATGCTCAGGGTTGATCAGGTAGCGTGAAGCTTTCCCTGGCTGAAGGAATGTATTTCCACTTTTCATACACATACCTTTCACAAACGTGAAGGAATTCAAAATGACCAGAAAGATCTTCTCCCCTGGAGAGGACGAGAGCTCGGGGAAGGTGCTCATATGGCACCGTGTGCCAGGACATGTCGGGTTTCGGTGAAGAGCAGGAACAGTTTCTGTGAAGTCTGGACTGAGTTGTCCCTTGTTCCAGGCTGTTTTTTATAATGAATAAAAAAGACAACCTGTTCATCACCTAAGCCTTTGATGCTGGGGACAGTGACGGAGGAGATGGGAGAGGGGATGGGGGAGCACACCCACACGCCGCTTTAACAACCCCCAACGCATGCCGAGTCGGGCGACTGGCGTGTTTGGGGAGCCGGAAGACTGTCTCTGCCGGCAGAGCCGCGGCGTGTACACACCTGGGATTAACAGATGGCCGCGGGTTGTGCCTGCGGGTTTGAGCACACAGTGCAATCTGGCAGCAGCAAAGCCCTCTCTCCGGGACGGGGGTTCACTCTGGCTCTTGTTCATAGTGTCTTGGCCGGCTGGAAGAGGGGAGGGGAAAGATGACGCCTCCGGAGATATAGATGTGAATTGCCCCTTTCGGCCAGGTTTGATTTGGAAGCGGGTATCCATCCCTCGTTTTCTTATTTTATTTTATTTTTTTCCTGGGGGTTGCAATGGGGAGGAGCAGGACCAAGTGTTGGTGGGAGCTGGTGGGGCACAGAGGCTCCTGCTGGGGAGCAGAGGGGGTCCTGTAACATGGGCAGTCTTGCACAAGCTCTGGGGACTCCCCGGGGATGCTGCTGGCTGGACCTGGTGGTCTCACCTGCCTGCAAAGCTAGTGCAGTTCGTAGCACATACAGGGGGAAGTTTCCCAGTGTTTTCAAGTGAAGGACCGTGTCCATGGCGAGGAGGAGCTGTCAGCCCAAAAAGGGGGAGAGGGAGGGTTCTCCCGGTGATGCCCATAATGTTCCCTCCCAGACTGATTTTCTTCTCCCCTCCTAACAAAGCCCGTCCATCCGCTTCTCTTTGTCCACAGCTAACCTTGGTCTTTCTACGTGCACCCAAGTTTTTGGATGACACTTGCCATTGCGACGTTTGACTAAGAATTCCTATGGACGATGCTTTGGATAGATTTAGCTCTCAGCGGGCCTGCCATGAAAAATAGGTACCCATCTGTTCAGGCTCACCTGTTTCCCATGGACAGTTGGGAAAGCTGGGTCTTGCCCAGAATAGGTTACCCAATTTTACTAATCCTGAAGACGAAGTAGATTCACCGGGTTGCGCGAATAGGCGCGAAAGAACCAAAGCAGGTTTTAAAAAAAGATATCCAAGGGAAAGAAACTGACACTGATGCCGTAAACCCCGCGAGCGACATGGGAACCAACTGGGAAGCCACAGATAAGGAGCGCATCGTGGCGTATCGCGGGCGCCCCGTCAATCACTCGTCCATCTCCAGGCGCCCGGACCCCGGTGCGGCAGGAGCGGATGGGAACGTGGCTGCGGCATCACTGTCAGTAGGGATCAGGGAGGCTGTTGGTGGGATGCTGCTGAGGCGGGTTGTGGTGCTGGCTGCCATCAAAGGAGAAATTGCAGGAGCGGCCGGTAAGGTGGGGGTGGCATCACCCATTTCAGTGGCTTCCCGGGAAGTGCCCAGGGAGGATTTGACCTAATACCTTCCCCAGTATGCTGATGGAGATGGGGCTCGCTGGCTACAGGGCTACTCTTGGAGATCCGGGAGCTGAAATAAAGCGCTGCTTAGCTCAATTTTGATCTGTTTTCATCACTTTTCAGCTGAACTTGCCCATCACTAATGACATTACCTGGGCTTCCCTACACAAAACCTCAGTGACGGTGGAAGCACCGACTGCCGACCCTCCCGGGCGCGTCCAGCGCTCGGCACGCCGGTGTGCAGCGACGAAACCCCGGCCGGAGCAGGTCAACAGTGCCATGTGCTTCAAGGACTTCCCTGGGAAAAACGTGACACGTGCAAAGTGACAGTGTGACAGAGAACACTGCAAGGGTTGTTCGACGTTGGGTTGGGAGGGGGCTCACTGACCGGTTTCTTTCATTTCCATGGAAACGCGGTACAAATCTAGTGATAAGAAAAGTCGAGCTCTGTCCCCAGTGGAACAGTGCGGCTCTTGTGGGGGCTGCCCCGATGGGGGGGATGGACAAACCCTGTTCCCTACAGCTCTGCACCTTGAAGCCCAAGGCTAGGAAAGCTGATCTGAGGAGGGGACGGGGAGCAGGAGGGTCTGCAAACAGGGGGAAGAGGGAGAGAGGGGCTCCGAGGTCTATGACAGCCCCGGCAGGAGTTTGCACAGTCAGGACCGTCTTGAGAAGAGCACCTGAGGCACCTTTCGTGAGGGCAAACTTCACCAGGTTTCCCTCATCAAGGCCCCTCCTGAGCCCAGGGAAAGGGTCCTCCTGGCCTGCAGGGCACGGCCAGGTGCCAAACGAGGCTGCCCACCCCTCCCTCCCCACCTGCCCTGCCCTCTGCCCACCCACATGCCCCCGAGAGGTAGATAAGCCCTGCCTGGGACTTGCTCAGGCTTTGCTGCCCGGGCTGCTCTCTCCCTGGGCTTTCTGGCAGATGCTGACAGCCAAAAGCAGGCAAGCAGAAGGCAAGGTAAAGGTGGCACGAACGTTACACATTAACAGTGTGACCGACTGCTTTTTCCTTCTGTCTCGTAACCGTTCCTATTACCGGGGGCCTTGGTGCGGCTGCTCTGGCTAATGTGTAATCCCAGATATTCGCTGCTCCCTTCCACGAGGATGTCCCAGTAGCTAGGGTGGCTCAGCGAGGTGGGGGCTGTGCCTGTGGAGGTAGGTGGCATGTGCTGGGGAGAGGATTTGAAGTTCTTGGTCTTTACGGATGAATATTTTTCTAGTGCCCCTAAATGCTTCCTTGTGGGTGTAAAGCAACCCTGGGGAGCTCTTGCACCAAAGTCGGCTGACCCTGAGTCTGTTTTCCTGCTAAAACCTGGCTAACAAGACACTAGCGTTTCCCCCGCCTGCTCGGCTGGGCTGCCTGGTCTGTGGGGTCACGTTTTGGGGGGAATTGAAAACATTGAGCTGCTGGAGTTGTGAGTGGTGTGGTGGACTTGTGCTGCTCCCTCTGGATGCTCAGGCTTAAGGTGCTGTGTGGTTATTTATACGCACATTGAAACTAACAGCATTGCTGTAGCTATTCCTAATCGTAGCCTTGCCACAGTAATAATTAAGATATGTATTTATTGGTCCTTCTCCTTGGTGCAACTCTGACTTTTCTTGCTGTAGAGATGCTTGCACTTTTTCCCCACCCTAAGACTTAAGCATCTGCGACTTCAAGCCCAGGAAGAAGTAGGACAAGCCACCGGTCTTGGCAGGTCTTGGGCAGGTGATAAGTTGTGGTGTGATCCTCCTTTTCCTTGAAGCAAGGTGGGAAGGAGAAAGTGCCCATTTTGGTCGTGTTCGTTCCCCCCCCCCTTTTTTTAAGTAGTTATGTTGGATAATAATTCTCAAGGGTTTGGGGTTTTTTCCTCTTAGTACAACTAAGTAAACTCTTTTGCTTGTGAGCTAGTGCTACGTACCCCATGTATTCCAATAGTAGGTCACATTATGCACTAATCAGGATGCTAAATACTGTCTGTAAACCGAAGTTTTTCATCAAAGGAAAAGACCTGAGTGAACAGCTGAGTCAAGTAATGAATATCAGGAGGGTTTTGCTCTTCAAAGGCAGAGGAACGTTGATTCTTTTTAAGATAAAAGCCTGATGTTTAACAAAAATAATTGGAAATAAACCTAAAAGATTTACTTATCACAAAATACTGTTCACACCAACAGCAGCAGTCTGATTTCCTCCCCCACGGCAGACTGGAAGGTATTCTGCGGTCTCAAAAAACCCCTGATGCAAGTGAGAGGCAGAGAGGAGCGAAACTGCTGTCGGGCAGAAATTGGCCAGATTGGGGACTTCGGTTTAGGGGTTCTTCAGAAAATTGGGTACCTTTAAAATGCTCCTTGCTGGATGTGTGGAGGTGCCGGTTGCTTGGCTTCGCTGGGAGGAGAGCAGCATTGGCGAGCTCAGCTTCATCCCCGGGGCTTAGCAAATCCTTTTGCTGCAACTATTTGGGGGCGTAGGGGGAAACCGGGAATTATGTCCGACTTCTACTGCTAAGTGTGCGAAGCAAATCAGCAGGCAGGCCTTAAAAATGAGGAGATTAACTGGAAAAAGGCTGAGAAAAAACCCCACCACCACTCTGTGAGCTATACAAGAGCAATTCTACTCTAGTCCTCTACAAAAGCCAAGCTCTTCCACGGAGCAGAGATGCAGGCAAGCTGATAAAGCTTTTGACTAGCGGTTTAGTTGAATGCTGAATGCCTGACCCACGTTATAATCTGAGGGTAATTAATAGGCTGTGATGCAGGTAGAGAGATGCCTGGGCTTTTTCTCATCGTACCTAACCAATTTGGGATTTTTTTCTCCCACTCTCAGATAACACTCAAATGTAGTGGAATGAAACCAAATGAGCTTCTTGGAGTCATTTTTGTATTTTGCCTCTGTAATCTCTGGGTTTATTTAAATGTTCTCGTTGCAGTTATTTTCTGAGACTCTTTTTTCATGTCGAACATCTCCTGTTGAATAACTCCTCAGACACTATAATTTCAGGATCAACAATGATGCTGACAATAGAGGGAAAAATTACATTGTGAGGCACAGAAAAATGAGTCCATATCCCCATCTTCATTTGGCTGTTCAGGGAGCATCTATATATCTCTATGTCAAATTAATGCAACAATCAACTTTCGCTTGGGCTACTTTTGCTCAGATTTTTACAAACTACAGAAGTACATGGTCACATTAAATAATTGGAAGTGGGACTTGTGATCTCAGGGAGGAAAGCACATGATTTCAAGCGTATAAAGCAGACGCTCTCTGGGAAAGGGGATGCTTCAGGCAGTAGCAAAAAATGGTCAGTGTTTCTAAAGCCCAGGTCTGAAAATCGGGCTTTTCGGTTCCCATTTCTCCGGCCGCTCTTGCTCTGACTTCAGGAGGCTGGAGCTGCTGGCAGCTTCAAGTGAAGCTGTGGGTAGAGGGAAATCTGTACGCATCAGTGTAAATGTCCTTGGAAGTGTCGCTTTTCTTGGTTATAAAGCTGGTCCAAGCTTAAAGATGTTTAGGCACTGTGTCATCCAGGGCATCCCTAGTGGGGGCACCCTGGGGCGATGTAGGTGCTTGCTCGGGGGGCTTCTCTACCCTCCTGGTTGTCAGCAACCTCATGAACAGGATCAGGATCCTTACTTTTAAAAAAAATCCAAACAAAAGACCCCCACCAAAACGCCACGAAACCCGAGGAAAGGCATCGCTTCCCTCACCCTCTGCAGAGTCACCAGTCAAGGCTTGCCTCGAGTCACTCGTGCTCGTGTTTGCAGGGCTCAGAGCTGCTGACTGAAGCACAGCTACCCAAAACTGGCCTCCTCCCTCTCGCAATACCTATACCGATTGCAATACTGACACCATTTCAGGTGACCACGCTCGCAGCTCGGGGGCTGTAGTCCTCGGGGAGCCTGGCTGTCTGCTTCCCACCCCATCCCTGCATCCCTGGGTAGGTACCTGGTTACGTGGTGCGGTCTCTCCTCCTCAGGAGAAACAGGCTTAGGTGAGGCCATGGCAAATTGCTCGCCTGATGTGTGCTACCTGGCCAAGCGAACGGTAATTAGCGTGGCTGGCTGAGCCGGCAGCCCTCCCCTCGCTCCCACTCCCTCGTCTTCCCGGGGGTTTGCTCCCAGCCTCGGGGATGCCTCCCCCACCTCTGGCTGCATTTTGTGCCAGCACTAAAACCAAACCGAAGCTAAAGGGAAGCAGTACACGGGGTAAAGCTGCCATGCGGCTGACTCCCACCTGTGGCCAGGAAGCTCCGGCTGCCTCTTGAAAAGATTTAGAAGCAACGAGCCAACCCAAAGCGCTAGTAGTTTCACGCAAAAACGTTAGCCGTTGTGTGCAGAGGGTAACAAACAGAGACGGCTTCTTTGTCCGTACAAATCCCTGTGGTTTCACTGGGCAACGCGCTTCAGTGGTACCAGAGGAGACTTTGGGCCACAGGCGTTATTTTATTTTTTTAAGCAGCGGCCCACATCACGCCGGTGCACGGGGCTGGCGTTCAGCAGACTAAAGGCTTCGGCGCTGTTAATCATTATTCACTAAGGCAGAAGCCTGTCTGGAACTGGGGGTGCAGTGCGCAAACCAGTCGAAGAGATGACAGCTCAATGAAAGAGGTTCAATGACTTGTTCTTCATGTCCTGGACACCTGGAATATTTTCCTTGAACTTCCTGCATTCAGTCAAAAGCCTTACATTATTTTCTGAAGGACATCGGAGATAATTTTATTCATAACAGAATAAATTCTGTGACTGTCTGTAAAAGAATAAATGAAGAGACTTAACACAGAGGAGGATATGGAACATGTCACAACTGTGGCATTTCATTGAATATGCAGCATGTCTTTCTCGACTTAAGTGAATTGAAGAGCTTTAAATATATTCACCAACTCTTGTAACTACAAAAAAAGTAAAGCAAGTGTGTTCCTGGGGTGGCAGGTGTCAAGTGACTTAGCATTTTAACATTTTCATTATGCTTGGGAACAGTAAACAGAAAAGCAAGCCAAGGTTTTTTCCTCTAAATTGCATTAGGTTTCTCAACGATATGTGGTGAACCCAAAGCCAGCACAAAACTCTGTTGAATTGAAAAAGAAAGCAATAGGAAATCATCGGGGTGGTGTTCTCTGGGTGACAACTGCACAGACACAGGCAGGTGGATTGGTCACCGCCAAAGTATTTGTGTGTCCCCCCCCCCCAGCCCCTGCCAAAGAAGGGGCTGATCCTGGTGCCCAAAGCCCCTGGCTTTGGAAAGCACCTGGAGAGGATCCCCAGCTTTTGGGGGTCTCTTGGTGACTCTGTGCTCTCAGGGAATGTAGCAGCAAATGACCGAAATCCTGATGGATTGTGCCCGGGCGCCGACGTGGGCACTGCTGCTGCCGAGGGGGTAGCCGCCGGCGGGCTGGGTGCCTGGGGCCGTGCTGGCTGCCTCCGCCGATGGGGGGAACTGCTGGATATCGGGGCATCGGTGAGGCCACGGCATCGTGCTTGGGGCTGCTCCCATCTTGGGACCGGTCCGGCGTGTGACTTGGGTTCCTCTTGTAGCTGGGAAGTATTGGGTAGTAGAAGGAGAGGCTTGGGGAAAGGGGGCCTTTCTTGAGACGAATGTATCGCAAGGATGTGATGATGCTCACAAATAACGGAGCAAGTAGTGATCTTCTCTGCCGTTAGAGACGGTGACACTGCGGCTCGTCTCTGCAAAGCTGCCTGTGGGTGGGTGCTGGCACACCGGGGCCAGCAGCTGCTGATGGTCACCCGTGCACGTGCCTTGGTGGGACCGGAGCTGTAACTGTGTGAAGGATGGGTTAGCGTGCCGAAACACGAAGGGTTGCCTCTCCGAGGCTGCGGGAGAGATCCACGGTACCGCATCGAAGCCCCAGTCTTGCAGCCCTCCAGCTGCAGGGGTCCTGCACCTCCCACTGTGCTGGAGCCCACCCTCGCCCTCGCCTGCTGCTCCGTTGGCACGGCCCAGCCTTGAAACACCCGCTCCCTTCCCCAGCGCTGAGCAAAGCCCTGCGGTTTGCAACCTCTGCCGAGGTGCCAGCGCCAGTGCGATGAATAATACGGGGCTCGGTGCGCCTCGGCGCCCGCGGCACAATGCACCGGGCTCTTTTGTGACTCCCTGACTCAGGAGCTCTCTGCATCTGTTCGAGGCTGAAGTGGCTCTTGGGCTGTTTAAAGGTTGAGTGCTACTGCTCCAAACGACGGAAGACAGATTCGGTTAAATAAACACAGGGGCTTAGAAATAAATTGAAGGTTACGTGAAGAGCTGGATGAGAATATAATGTTGTCAGACACATTACAACACGCCGATCTGAATGCGGCTCTCCAGCCGTATTACTCTGAAATGTGCTTTGACACATTCTCCGTAAGTCCCTGCCGCTGGGAAGGTGGTGGGGAAAGGGGGGGCAGTGGGGAGCTCAGACGGGGGCCGGGGGTGGAAGAGGATGGATGGCATGCGACCAGGAACCCGCTCGTTCAGACAGAAGGAAACCGATAGTAGTCCTGCTGCCTGTTAATTACTGCACATTTAAATTTTCCCCTCCGGTACGTGTGTAACTGCTCTGTAAGTAGCTATTAGTAGTCCGTGAAGACGGCGTGAACCTTCTGCCATCAGCTCTGACTGTCTCCTAGCCCCAGTGCCCCGTTGTACAATATAGGCTTTATAAAGCTATATTCTTCCTTAATAACTGAAGATACTGTTTTACTGTCTGGGAGATTGTTTGGGTTTAATTCCAGCATCTCAACAGCTTTCTGCAAGGCAAAGGCAGCACACTTTGATTTAATTCCTGCCCCCTATAAACAGGTATATGTTCTGGGTGTTGCTCTTGTAGTGCTATAACAATTTTGATTTGGAGAGCGCTTTTTTTTTTTTTTGGACCGAAATGGCCAGAATATCGTAACTCCTATCACACTGGCCTGCCTTGTATGGGTGCAGCTTGTTTTCGTGCTTACTGGTGTAAATGTGGTCCTGCCGGCTGGCCCAGTAGTAAGCCAGAGCTGTAACTTTTGTGTAGAAGCAGCCCGGTGGCAGTGGGAGCGGTGCTGCTCTGCGTTCAGCAACGCTGGGCGCTGCGCCGGCGGAGGTTAGGGTTCAGGGTGCTGTTTGTTCAAGGTGTCTCATTGTGGAGCGGACCTCCGCTTTATGCCTGCGCGAGCGCACCAGTAACCTGCTGGCTGAGAATAGCGTTATGTGAAGCGTGTTTATGCTGGCTTTGGAGAGGAGAGAGTCCCAGTGGATACACCCAAAGATTACTCTGCTGTGGCTTAGCCCAGTTTTCCACTCGTCTCCCTTTGCAGCGTTTCACACCATCCCAACTCGTCTGCCCCAAGGTGAAAACTTTTCCAGTCAGAATGTATATGTTTTCTGGTTGAAACAGAGTTGGCTTTCTGCAAAACACCTGCTCTTTGTTCTGGAAAGATATACCTGCCTTTTTCTTTCCGTTTCTAGCGAATGTTTCAAAGCAAACTGGTCACCTTGCCCTTAGGTGGGGAGCCCTTGGCAGCCCAGAGCCGCTGCCCCGTGCGACTCCCCCGGGCCCTGCATCGCGACGCTCTCCCACCCCATCTAACCCACCCGCGCTGGGAGCCATCCGCTTAGGACGCTGCTGGGAGCAGAGCAGCCTGCAACAACATAGCCAGGAGGGACACCCCGGCACAGCCCATCGCTCTTTGGTGGTTGTGTGATGGGTCTCGGATCGTAACAGAGTTCCCCAGAGGACGGATAGGACAGCAGGAATGCAGGGGGAAGAGCTGGTAGTCCGATGCGCTACGGCACATCTTGTGCCCAGCACTCTGTAAGTGCCTTTAGTGCCCTGGCCTCTCCCAGGCTGATGAAGGGTGGGCTGAGATCTCAGCGTTTCGCTCCTCCATGGAGCAGTTCAGGTCCCTTTTGCAGGAAAGCAGAGTTTGGGCCAATGCCAGACTCTGAAAACAACTGGAGCGCAGGGGAAGGCAGCCGGCAGAGAAAGGAAGGCAGAGACAGGAAAGCAAAGGGAGGTTTGGATGGAAGGAAAACTCCAGACTTCCAGAAAATGCTCACTGAACATTCCCACCGGATGTAAATGTGTGCTGCTTCGTTACAGCAGAGTGTGGGGATATGCTGCTGATTGCCATTTGTCACCGTGTTTGCTCTAACGGCTTTTGTATTTGTCAATACTCGGGAACCCAGGTATGAACCGGGCCCTTGCTGCGCTGGAGGTGGTGCAGTTCTGGCCCAAGGGAGCGACTGCCTTTACTTAATCTCTGAGATTGTTCTCAGTAATTGTGTCTCTGATTGCAAAGTGTCTGTTCAGATGCCCCAGCTCAACCAGCTTCATATTCCAGAAGGCCATAAAATCATACTTGGGGCTTATTGATCCCTTTCATTGGAAACCCCAGAATACATATCTAGTTCTAGAGCCTCATTTGTTGGATTCTTGCTATTATATTCTTGTGTGATCTCTGCTCTGGTTTAACGGCGGAGAAAAATTGCTAGCTCTGCTGCTTGTAGTGGAAAAACGGAGGTAGGTGCATTTAAAGGGCATGGTCACCTGAAGATGAGTGTAGAGAAACCTACTGTATTTTAAAAATTGTGTTATGTTTGAAGCAGAACTCATTATTTTTCAGGGCTTTCTGTTACTTGTTTGGACAAGAGTGGGATGGAAGAGGCAGCCACTGCCTGGCCCGTGGCAAGCTCTGGCTGTGCAAGGCGACAGGAGGCTGCAAACGCAGCCCAGGCTTGGCTGGTGCGGGGCTCCCTCTGAACATCTCCCCCGACAGCAGAGGAGCGCGGAAGGAGGGGACGGGGCTGTCACTGCTCACTGGAGGCAAGCACGGGATTAGGCGTCCCGTGAGGGATGAAGCTGCAGTCCAGGTGCTCGCGTGGGCCAGTGCTCAGCCTCCCTCTCTCCACGCACCGGCTCTGTGCGCTTCAGCAGGTCGGGGAAATGCGTGGGGCTGACTTTGCCTGCGGTTTCAGTCGCGGTGCAGGTCGCAAAGCAGGAGCCTGGGGAGAAGCCCTTTCTCGCTGCCAAGGGGAAATCCCTTGCTGGTGTGAGCAAGACCCTCCTGGGCTGAGACGGATGTTCCCAGTGCTCTGCAGTGAGCGTGACCCACCCCGGTGAGGGCGTGGGACCGCGGGAGTCAGACCACGCCGGCAGCCTGACCTCCCTCGCTCAGTGTGCTGGACCGTGGGAGTCGGACCATGCTGACAGCACAGCTGGGCTCAAACTGGGTACGAATTTTTGGATGTTGGCGTTGTCCTGCCTGCGCTCCCATAGGCATGGGGAAAGTCTTCCTGCGGGCTGCTTTGAGTCGGTGTTTATGGTAGTAAATGGTACGGTGTTATGGTAGCTCAGCGCTACTAAAAATCTCAGGTAAGGAAAATATCCACTGAAACCCACGTTGCCAACCGTGTAGTCTCTTCTTCCTAGAAAAAAGTATCATTGCACCGTTTGACCTTTTCTCTTAACGCTGCCTTGGTGGTGCCAGAATAAAGCCAGCGTATAAAGCAACACTTTGCTTGAAATTTCTGTCCGTTTGGTAGTGCCTCTTATGGTTTCTCAACGTGGGGTTGGCAAGGATAAATACTGGGAAGTTATATTTCAAACCTATGTTTCCACGCAGCTCTGGAGCAAATCGGTAACGATACAAACAAAGGGCTGCATCTTGAGCACTCGCCACGCTGGTGTAGCACCATTAAAACTGTTTGGCTCGATCTAACTGACCAGTCAGCTAAAAATGTAAGTACCCAAGGATTAAAAAGAAACGGTGCAGTAAGACTGCCCAGTGTGAGCTGTGCTGTCCCCCACGGGCTGCGTCCCCAGGCTCAGGAGCCTTTTGGTGCTCGGAGGGAAGGGCAGGGCTGGGGATGCTCTGGGGCCGGTGGCAGGGGAAGATGGGTGGAACAAGGATGGAGGAGAAGGAACGAACAGAAAGAAGCGGGCGGAAGGGGGAACGAAAAAGATCGCGGGAGAGGAGGCAATAGCGGCAGAGGTTATCTGCGCACGGCGAAGCGCCCGTCGCCTGATGCGGGGCCAGCTGGCCCCTGTCCGTGTCACTGGGGTGGCACAGGCTGGGGCCAAAAAGCGCTGTCTGGGACAGCCTTGCCGGCCCCTTACCCCTTCCGCTTCGGGGGTCCCCGGGACAGGGCACTGCCTGGGGCAGGACCGGGCACCGGGAAGCTGCCAGAAGCATCTGCCTCCGGCGGAGGACGCGGCGGGGTCCGCCAGCGCCGGCGGAGCGAAGGCTGCGGCCGCGGGGCCGGCGGAGGCGGCGATCTGCGCTGACACCGTGTGGCGGGACCCCGCATCTCCGCCCAGCGCCGGGCTTTGCCCCCGCGTCCCTCCGCACGCCTTCCCTTCCCTTCCCACAGGCAGGAACGGCCCCGGCCGCAGACCCCTTCTCGCCGCTCCCCCGCCGCCGCGCTGAGAGCAGCGCGGCCCGGGGCCCTCGGTCGCCTGCCGGCTTGCCAGCAGGACCTGCCTGGATCACCCCCCCCCCCGCCGCGGTCCTCTTTCCCCCTCCTCGCAGTAACCGCAAGTGCCGCGTTCTTGAAAGGCAGCTGATTTCTGAAGGACGGGGACCTCTTATCTCTGATTTCGGCAGGCACGAGGCTCTGGAGAGCAACCATGCCTAATGTATTCAACTACATGGATTCTTAGGAAAAGCTCTTTCTCCCTAGTCCCTTCCAGTCGCAAGGATTTGGCGCTGTAAAGCTCAGCTCTGCCGGTTTCGGGGCCTGAGGAGCAGAGCAATTCCCCGCCAGCCTGCCTTGGGCTGCGGGCGGATGGCGGGGCTGGGGGCAGCAAGGCAGGTGGGGAGCTGGCGAGGCCCCTGCCGAAAGAGAGCCCTTAGTCTTCCTGGGGAAAAAAAATGAAGTTACTGGTTATTGCTGCAGCACAGAACCATTAATAAAAGGAGGGAGACCCTTAACGGCCCTCACAGACAGGGCAGAAAATACATTTAGGGAAATAAATATCTTCTTGCTCAGAGCAACGCCAGGACCCTGCGAAGGCACTTGCTGTGTTTGGAGGGTGTCTCTCCTCTTAAGGCCCTCGGACAGGCGGAGAGCAGAGCTAAAGGAAGATTTAGAGCTCAGGAAAGAGCCCCAACAATAGACAATGGAGCCATTTAAGGGACAACAAACAACTTTATGCCCTGTGAGTTTGTCCCATTGAAGTCACGGGGTGAGCGCTACAGCAGAGGGGAATGAATGGGTGTTTTACTCTCGGTTTCGAGGGAGCCAGGATTTTACCCACTGTGCAGCCACTTCAGATGCTGTGGCATTTTTTTTTTTTCACAGGATCAGGGCCAGAGAAAGAATGGGAACAAAAGCCTCACATTTGCTGTCAAAAAGGAAGGAAGGGAGAGAAAGGGCTTTAAAATAGGGCACAGATGGGAAAATATGAATATTCTGGTTAAGAAAACCAAGCAGAAAGGGGCTGAACCTCCTCCCAGAAACGGGTCTGAAGCTGGAGAGCTGAGGCAGCCCCTCTCGCCGAGCATCGGGGGCTCGGGAGGGACGTGGTGGAGTTGGTGCGGGCTGGAAAGCTGAAATCTGTGTCCAGCACTGTTTGCAGAGTGCCTTTCCCCGTGGGCTGGGGGGTGCGGGGCTATCTGTGTCTCAGGCACCCCTGGATTAAGAGTGTTTGGCTGGAGCAAATCCTGTGGCTGTGTGCCGTGTGTGAATTAAGGCTGGTAAGCACAACCAAGGGCAGAGAGTTTGGGGTGAAAACGTGATGGGCTTTCTTGTTCCCTTTCCGTGTTGTTCCGCTTGCCTACAACTCGGCGTGGTGGGATTTGGTAGCAGTTTTGTGCAGGAGCAATAACGAGGTGACATAAAGCTAGATTCTTCTGGAGACAGGAAAATTAGAAAATGTTTCCTTCTTCTCTAATTCCGACCCTGGCTGCCAGATGAAACAGGGCTGTGCTCTCACTCGAAGCACAATGGCTGCTTTGCCGAGAGGGATGCTCGGGCTCTTGGTCTCCCTGACTTCGTTTGTCTTCTTTTTATTGTGTTGTACACTCTGGGAATGAGCTGTGAGATTTGGAGAGCCTAGAGGAAAGTTAAAGGATTTTCCTGGAGTTTAGTAAGTTAAAAGTAGAAATCATTTGAGAGAAATTAAAAATACAAAGTTGAACAAGAGCAAAGCTAGGAAGAGAGAGCTGAAGATGTAGGGTGTCTGATGTGGGTGTGTGCTGGACGGAGATGCGCTGGCCGGCTCCGCTGCCTCTGGGGCTTGCTTTCTGTAAGGAAGCCCATTTTTAGGTATTGTAGGCCCAAGTTTGTTTCCACAAACGATTGCTTTTAATCCAACGGTCACGGGCAAGCGATCACTTTCCCCGTGCAACCAGTGACGGCGAAATCACCTGGCCATAATAAGCATCAAAATCCCCCCAACACGCCTTCCCCTTCTCCCCAGCTTTATTATTTGTGCCATTTGGGGAAGGTGCTGCCGTCGCTCCCTGTGGGCTGGGACGGTCCTGCGTGGCAGCAGGATGCTTTAGGGAGCTTTGCTCCGTGATGCCGCCAGCCCCGGTGCTCCGTGCTCCTGCCGGCCGGGGAAACTCCCCGGAGCTGCTTCTCCCCGTGCCCACTCCACCAGCTGCTCTGTGCGTGAGGTTAATTAGCGCAATTAATAGTGAATGCTCTAATTGCAGACATCTAGTGGGAGACTTTATGATTATTGTTTTCTGCCGCAATTGTGCCGAACACTTGGGGGTCTCTTTATTAAAGGAAATAAAGCCGTAATTAGTCACAGTCTAATCCCAGTGCTGGCAGGAGACCCGCGGGGATGTAACTACTCCGTCTGGAGCAAGGGGGTCCTTGACAGATCCTGTCATTCCCTCACTCGCCGCCTAAATGACGTGGGATGCGGACCGATGTCATTTTGAGCCAAAAACGGTGGGTTTGAAAGGGAAGTTTGCAGTAAGCAAGGCTCCCAGGGCGTGCACACCAACACGGGCTGTGGTGCGCATCAAAAGCAAACAAAGCCTTAATAACGCGCCTGGAAAGCCCCGGCTGGGTCAGCCCTGCCTCTGTAGAGATATGGTAATGAATTTCTCTTCTAAGTGAAATTAATGCACAGATTGTATAAGTATAGTAGTCCTAAGCTCCGTTATGTGATATGAAGATGTGTCTGAGAGTTTCATCTATACTCTGGGTGACACTATTCATACAAGTTTATCTCTTTTATGGATTTGAAGCTTTTTCAGATATGTATCAAAGACCTTTCCTTGCTTCCAACATGAATAATATATGCTGGCACAGCTTATAATAAATCATCTCGCTTCCCTGTGCAACAGTGAGTGAGCAGGGCTGTTTTAAGTACAGCCGTCTGCATTACAGACCGCGTCTAACATGGTCAAACTGTTTTCTACCTTCCTCCCGGCAGGCCCACCCGCTCCAAGCATGGTGCCTGAGCTGGGTTGCAGCCGGGTGCCTCCAGACCCGCCGTGCGGGGGTCAGCCCGTCAGCCTGGCGGGAGATGCCCAAGGGAAGGGTAACTCTTCAGTCCCATTCTTTGGGTTTCTTCGCCTCTGAGACCGAAGAACGTGGGCTCCCGGCTCTGCCTCCTTGCCCGGCGCTGGCCTTTCCCCGGCTGTCACAGCCAGGAGGGTCCCGCGCTGGTGGGGGGGGTCATGGATGGAGCTGCGTTTGGCTTTTCCCCGGTGCTGGGGCACACCGTGACCTGGGAGCGTGCTGGTGCTGCCGGGGGGCCCCTGCCATGCCCACCTGCCCAGCCGCTGCCCGAGATGGTGCTGGAAATCTTTAGGGAGCTGGGAAGCTCTTTAATGTTAAAAGCCAAAGAAGCCTAACGGGCTTCAGCGATTTGAGGGCAGGTTAGAGCTGTGCTGGGGGGCCCTGGGCTGAGAAGGGCCTGTCAGATGCCTAAACCCTGCTTTCCTCCTTGCTTGCAGATCTAACCTTCGCCTTTGGGCTCTTCCTCGCAGAGCCCGGAGCTCCCAGCTCGGGCAGGGGGCTCAGCAGCGCAGCAGAAATGCATCCACTCCCGCCCGTGGGAGCGGCCGCCCCCGCCCCGGGCAGCCAGCGCACGTACGTCCGTACCCTGATTTGACTTACATGAAACATTTTTGCAAGGGAAAGCTTTGCCGTGTATAGAGTGTGATAGCGTTCTCTTTAAAATCAATTATTTTGAGTTTATAGAGTGCATTTTCTATTACCTAATGTGCTAGAGCCAGTATATCTGTTGATTTCAAGGATTTTTTTTTTTATTTCACCTTGGCATGTCTTTTATCAGAAATCATTTTGAAACTTTTTAATTTATGGGCTTTTATTGCAATACTCAATTCATCCTGAGTAGTCTATTATTAAGTGTTCTAGAGGCTCTTATTGTCCTTTATCAGAGGATTGTATCTCTGTGCAATTCATCTGTAGTCATTCTTCATAGAGAAAATCTTTCATATTAGGTTTCTTTCATCATTCGATGACAACTCTTGAATACATCATTATTCAGCAATGGGTTTAGAAATTATAATCATTAGGCAATTTTTCATATAATCTGATTTTATAAACTGTTTCTTTTTATTATCTTTTGATGGAAAACAGTAAATGCATCTGTCTGTTTTGATCCTCTCTGATAACAGTAATAGAAAAACTAAGTAAGGACATCTTATTGAGGAAACAGCCTGGCTGCATTTCTTATATGCACAGAACCAAAGGTTATTTAATGCGAAGTAAAACTCACTACTCTATCTAGTGCGACGCACCGAGCGCTAATACCCAAGCAGTAATGCTGCGGTTCTCCTGCGTGATCGTCACCGCTCAGTTGACTTTGTTCTCCAGGTGGCTTATGGGGTCACGGAACAGCATTTATACAATTAAAAGAAAAAAAAGAGTAGGAAGGAGGAAAGCAGAATCGCACCAACATGTTTGGGAGCAGGGTTTTGGGAATAAGCGTCTCCTTTCCCCTCACCAGCCAGGTAAGGAAGATGTAACTTATATTTGCAGCTGCCGTAAGTCTCGTGTTGCTGGGAGGGAGATACTCTGGCTGCAAGGTACCAAACTCCTCGTGGGGCTTGAACGTGGGGAAAGCGAGGGCTGCCCTGGCTGGGCCAGGGGACAGGCAGGGGAGAGCTGGGGTCTTGCCGAGGCGGCTGTTGTGCTGTGAATGGAGCAGCATTTGTCCTCTTTGGGCCTGAAAATGGAACCAGCGTGGCACAGGAGGGAGGAAGGGCATCTCCAGCTGGAATCAGCACCGAACCGATGGCAGCTCTGCCCGGGTTACTGGGGTAGTCGGGCACATGTCCTTCCTCACTCTTCATTTTCCCTCCTCCCCTTCCTTTTGTCGTGATCCGTCTGTTTTCCTTTCCCAAATGCCCTTGGTCCCTTTTCCCACTGCGCCGCAGCCATCAGCTCTGGGAGCCACTAGGAGAAAGGAACCGAAAAGTAAAGCTGGTACCAAACCCATCACTGGGTTTTCTCCTGTGAGGGCAGAGGTGGGCTACGTCCATTGGAGCTGTAAATCAGATTTCTTTTAGAGCATCATAGTAATCAGCATCGGCCGGCAGTCCAGCTGGGGGTGGAATTTGGGGTTCCCTTGTGGAGATGTTTCCTTTTTTAAACACTCGTGCTTTTGCTTTATAATTCTGGAAAGTCTATGGCAGTCAGCTTATTTGCCAATTTTTTTCCCCCATCAAGAGGCTTTTTGTTCATCTCTCTTTCTGGAAGAGAAGTCAACTCAATGGCTGGAGGTGAAAATAGTTAAATCAAATCTCCACATTTCTTTTCTCTTTGGAAACTCGGGAGTGTGCGCTGGGGGGGTGCGCAGCCAAGCCTCCCTGCTGCTGGAACAGGGATGAATAAAGCAAACACGCTGCTTTGGCACTTCCCTGCTCCTGGACCGTGAGGTCCGTAGAGATATTCATCCTGGCCTCAGACCTAGCTGCCCTTTTTGGGCCATCTCCTTGTTTCTGGGTGGTTTGAAATAGTAAATTAAAACCAAACGTGAGTTTGTTACCTGGAGAAAAGGAGCCTGCCTAGGAGTTGTGGTTGCTGAGGGAAGGTCAGGGCTGGTGCCTCCCCAGGGATGACCCTTTCACCGTCTTTTTAAAAAATGGCCAAAGCTCGCTCTGAATTGAGCAGGGTGAAGAGACCGGCTTGCCACGTGGCCCTGGGCTTTGGCAGACCCACTCCTGCTGGTCCTGCTGGCTGCCAGTGGTCAGAGACATCTCCAGAGGTCACAAACCCCATCCCTTTGCCCTCCTGTTTTGCCGTGGCTCGAGGGTTTACTTGCAGAGTGGTTGTGTCTGCAACGTATCCCTCTCCTCCATCTTCCAGAGACGAGAGGGACCCGGCGTGATGGGGGACCTCTGAAAGGCGGGGTGCAGATTCCCAGGTTGCTTTTTTTTTTGGTATTTAAGTCTATTTCTAGAAACATGATAGAGAAGCAGTGATTAAACTAAAGCTTTTTCAGCCTGGCCATGGCAGTTGCAAGCACGCTGTGGCCATCCCCTTCTCCTTCCCCAGGAGGGGAAGCACCGTCTGCTCTTTCGGCCCCCACAGAAGGGAGGCAATGCTGGAAATTGCTGTGCAATCCCCTTTCTCCCCCCCCCCCCCCCCCCCAAAAAAAAAAAAAAGAGGAGCTGTGGCTGCCCACGCGAGCATCCGCAGGGCTTCAGCCCGGGCTGTGGGCAGGAGGGAGGGAGGGGGGCTTGATGTCTTATTTAGCTCGGTCGTAACCAGCCTTTAGTGACATGAACCAATAAAACATTGTTGATTCAAAGCTTAGTTCATGACGCCTCTAATCCTACCGCAGATAGCAAACAGATAACAGAGACACTCTAATTTTCTGTAGTTTATTCGAGAATATAGAGGGAGATAATGCTCTGCAGGGCAAATACACGTTATTGCTTTAAATACAAAAATAAATCCCCATTCATTTAAAAGTGTTTAAGAGGTGTTTCCCTGCGCAGGACTTATTTGCGAGGCTGTTGAGTTTAATAGCTTTATTCCCCGCGTGTTTCGGCAGCAGGCCTGCAGCTCCCTTCCCGGGCGGAGGGAGAGGGAAGATGAAGATTGCCATCTCCCGGCACGCCGCGAAGCTGCACGGTGCTGCTGCGGCATCGCCGGCGGGCCAAGCACCCTCGCAGGGCCCGGGTCCCACGGGGCACCCGCCTTCCCCACCCCGTGGCTGGGGAGACCTCGGCGTCCCTCTCCTGTGGTTGTTCCCCACCCGCCGGGCGTAGCTGTGTTTCTCTCGGCTCCCCTCTGCGATGCGAGGAGCAACTTGACGCCCATCACTTCGCATCTTGGCTTCATCTTCTGTCCCTGAGCTCTTCTGCTCCTGTCTATGGCATCTTCTGTCCTTCTGCTCCGTGGCAGCGACCTCTCCGTTTCCGTGTGGCGTCCCTTGCTTAAACCCGCCATCAGCTCCCGTCCTGGAGAGCCGTGCTGTGCAGGGCGTGCGGAGGGACGGGGCAGAGGGGGCACCGTGCAGGGAGGCTGGCCCCGAAACAAGGCAGCTCTGCACGCTCCAGGAGCCCTGGGCTTTGGGCAGCCCTTGACGTGCGAGCATCGGCCAGGTCACGGTGGGCTGAGGCTGCTTCTCACGGGGAAGGAGATTTAGGGTCTGGGGCAGTCTCCGACCTGTTGGACAAACGCTTTGCCCGTGGTCTAGAGGGCTCGTGCTTTAGCACCTGACACCACCCCTTGCTCCAAGACGATGGTCTTGGTGGCTGTGAAGTCCTCCCTTGGAGGGGATGTTGATGGGGGTGAAGAGGCTGCACGTGGAGCAGGGCAACGCAGCCCGGTTTGATTTTGCTGGGTTTCAGTCTCACAGAAGTAAACCAGCAGAGCTGCATTTGTTTTGGTGCAGGCGGTGATTGCGGTTCACTTCGACTGCATACGTGAGCCCCTCTCATCTATTTCAGTTCCTCTTTGCAGATGAACTGAATCGGGTTCCTTGGGCAAATATTTGATACGTAGCACTTCTGTGTGTGTTGGCAAGTACGCAGGTATATAATAAGGTATGTACGCTGGGGCTTGGACCTCTCATTTCCTATGGTGTTTAACACTTTCTTGGAAGCGCCACAGAAAGACCGTGGCAGGGAGTATGCGTCGGACGAGAGCCGTGCTGCCCATCGCTTCTGGGGGTCGTCAGGAGGAGCTGGAGAAGGCCCTGGCTGCCCTGCAGGATCTAGTCCAGGTGATCTTGTTGCACCGGCTTGCCAATGGGTCAATGAAACAGAGTTTTGAGGGGTGCCCGTGAGCAGATTACCAGCAGGGAATAGCAGTTGCATCTGCACGCACCTGGGGGTGAACTCTGCTTGCCGTCCCCCCAAAAAAAAACTTTTCCTGCGCCGAGATGCCCCGGCAGAGCATCCCCTGGCACCCGGCACCTCTCGGGGAGCGGCACTAGAGGGAGCCGCCGCCGGCCCAGCCCCGGGCTGCGCAAGCCCCCGGCCGGGCTCTGAGCCCCCTTCTTCCTTCTGTCTGATCCCCCCCCCCCCCCCCTTTTCCCAGTTCAGAAGCCTTTCCGGTCGATTCTGACAACCGGCTGGACGTGCCCTGACCTGCTGCGGAGGTGTGTGTGGAGAGACGAGCTGGCTCGCGCAGCTGGTAACCGTCCCAAAGGCTCTCTCCCAAACAGAGGAAAAACCCCCAGCCCCAAGCTTTTTTTTATCTGAGAAATTATTTTTTGAGAAAAATTACTTTTCCCCCCTTATTTTAAAAATTTAAGGCTTTGCTGAAAATGCACATGTGGGGGGTAGTGCTGACAATCTGTAAATGTTTCTAATTTTTGCCAAAGAAACCTTGCTGGACTTATCTCCACTTTCAAATTTCAGACCTTTGTGTTTCTAAAAATGACGGCTGATAAGATAAAGGTACCTCCTTCATCTCTGCTTTTTCATTTCCCCTTAAATGCAGTAACATCGTCAAAAAGAAAAAAGCTTTGATGTGAATATATACACTTTTTTCCCAGTGACTTTTTGCGTGAGGGTTTAAAGAAATGAACAACACTTTTTCTGCTCATGTGGACTTTACGGTTGGACTTGATGATCTTGAAGGCCTTTTCCAACCTATACGGCTCTGTGACTTTTCCCTTGGCGTCGCTCCCGTCCCTCGAGGGCTCGCTGTGGCCTTCAGCCCCTGCGAGCTGGTCCCCCGGCCTGTGGCTGCCTCTGGTCTGTGCCCTGCCTCTGAGATTGCCTGGCACAAAACGCAGGCAGGGTGAGAGCAGGATGAAAGCAGCGCCCGCGGCTCTTGGGAGATGCTTCCTGGGCAAACCTTGATGGGCAACCTGGCGCCTCATTGTTCACAAAATTTCTTCTTGGCTCTGGGCACCAAGTTATGGCTATTTCCCTCTGACCTTGTCACCGGCTGGTTAGCGAGGTTTCCCCTGTCCCACTGGACTAAACGGGCTGGGATCCAGCATGGAGGTGTGCTTTGCTGGGCAAAAGCCCTTCTCCATGGGTCCGTGGCCACGGTGTGCGCTGCGGTCGGCGCAAGGCTCCAGGTGTGTAGCACATAGCTGTCACCAGCCGTGACTTTCCAAGCCCCTGTAGGTACAGTCTGGGCTGTGGCTCCCTTAAAACTACCCAGATCTGTCCAACGAATGAAGCTGCTGCAGTGTACGGGTATTTTCGTTCCAGAATGTCTCAAGCAGCATGTTAGAGCCTGGTTTTTAGTGTACTGCAATGTGTTTGGTGTACTGAAGGCTGCTCTTCCCTGGATAGGCTTTCTGCTACCTCCTTCTTTACATGGATGCGTTTGAACTTTGCTGCTGGCTGCTGCTTTTTGAAAGGAAGGCTACAGGTGCTGTGGTGGGTTGAGCATCCGTCCCGGGGCCATACAAAGCACCTCCATGGCAACGGGATCTTCAAAGCCGTGGACTTATTCTCCATGCTCTGCTGTATGGAAGAAACAGGGTACTTTAAAGGCATTTCATGTTAGAAATACCCTCATGGCGCAGCTCAACATCACCTGCCGCTTTGGAGGACCTTGGCCACCCTGCACCCAGGCTCGTTAAATTTGCACATGTATGCAAGGAGAAATGTCCTTCCACAAAGCAAACTGCGTGCCAAGGCCCAGTATCAGGGCGGGGGGCAGGAGGCTGGGTTTCCACACAGACATCTCTTACAACAGCAGTTCTGGTGCAGCCGGTTCCTCTTGATACGGAGATGGTATCAAGTTTGAAGTTCAGGCTATATTGACAGAGATTTTGTCAACAAAAAGGTGTTGAAGGACAACATATTTGTGGAAGAAGTCACAAAGAGGTGAAAGAGATCTCCTTCAGGAGTCCCTTTCCTACCAAATTGGCATTTGCTTGCTGTTATTTTTTGGCCGAAGCTGGAGGTGTGGACGTGGTGGCTCCTCATGTGGACGTGGGTGGTGGCTCTTCGTGCTCCCTCTGCCTGTGCCAGTCCAGCTTTGCAAACATCCATCCTAGAAGTGACGATGGTGACAGTGAGAAGCGACGGAGCAGTTGATGAAGAGCAGAAACCAGAGCCCTCATGCAACTGATCCACCCTGGAAAGTGGTCCAGGAAAATGGGCATTGTGGCTTCACCAAATTGTATTTGGGGACACAAGTGTCCTAAAGAAGAGACAATGGTGTGTTGGAGCTGTGCAAGGCAGTAGCAGCTGGCCGTGGAGAAGTAGAATGGACTGGCGGAAAGAGAGTTTTCCCTGTTTTCTCTCCGTCATTTTTTTTTTTTTCTCTAATAAATGATCCTGGGGCACTTGTTCGCCCTTCCTGGGCTTCTGGTTCTCTGCTCATCTTCCTTCTTTTGCTGGCCAGGGCAAGCTCTTTGGCACGGAGCCTCCTCCTTGGTAGGGCTGTGGATGGCACCCACAGTCAGGAGGTTGTCTGAACCTGGTCTGATGAAAATTACTATGGACAGAGTAATGAGAAGCAATTCTGGGGGCTTTTCCCATGTCCTCGTGGCTGCTCAGGCGAGCCCCTTCCTCGGGCTGCGGGCACAGCTCAGGGTCTCCCCCAGCCCCTGCATCTCACTGGTAGAAAATTAATATTTTTGAGGCTGCTGTTGATGTTTGCCAGCGGGTGGCAAAGTGGGTGGGTGGGCACCGAGCAATGGGGGTCAGAAAGAAAGAAGAGGGATGGACGGATGGACGGCCTGCCCCTGCCAGTCTCCCTCCCTTGGAAAGCCGAAAGAGCTGCTCGGACTCCTCGAGGAGATGGGAAGGCGATCCCAGGTGATTTCAACCGTTGGGCTTTCTGGGGAAAACGAATCACTTTCAGGTTTATTAGAGGCTTTATTAAATACAGTGTCACAAGTTCTCATCGGGAAAGCAGATCCATTGCGAGGAGCTGCACAGGACTAGGTCTGCGCCTCCTGTGTTTGCTCATTGCTCTGCTCAAACTGGGGAGAATGAAATTAATTTTAAGTGTTATTCTTCAGATAGCTGTAATAGAAAGAAAAATAGGGCATTGTGTCTCCTTTTGAGATAATGATCGAAACAGGAGTGCGAGAGGCTGAATCCAGGCTGTTCTTGCATTCATCCCAGTGCTGGGATCAGGTAACGCGGCACGAATGTTGTTTTAAGGCTTTTTTGGTCTCTCCCAGCCCTGAGCAGGGCGAGCGGGGGGTGCTGCCTTCATGTAGCCCCCAGCTTGTCTGGGACAGGGACACTCTTCTGGTGACCAGGACACAGGTGTAAATACAAAGCCACCTTTGCCCAAGTAAGAGCAACGTTTAACTTGGTTTTTTCCTCCAAACGTCACGCGTTTTCACCCAATTTTCTGCAAAGCCTCTGAAAGGTCTGGGGGGGGGGGGACGTGGGAAGGACTCGGCCCCATGGAGCAGCACCCCCTCCTCCCGTGGGTCCCTGCTAGGGCGGGCTGAGTCCCACCACCGCCTGGTTTCCCACCTGGAAACCCACCAGCGATGGTTTCGTACCTCCGGCGAGGCTCTCCGCTCCCCTGCGTCCAGCTACAGCACGTAACGCTTAACCCAGCCTCTGCGTGCTGCACGCCGCTTTGTCTCCTGCAGCGGTAAGGCCGGACCCTTGTGTCGTCTAACCAGGGTCGGGTGAGCAAACATTAAAAAACCCATGAAAAAAAAAAAAAAATCAACACGGCTTTGGCAGTTGAGAGTAGCTGGGGGTCTGGTCCATGATGTTTGAATTTTCACAAGGATGGACGTCAACTGGATGCAATCCCAACATGCTAAATGCAACTCGCCTCTAATTGCATTGTTTCCGCTGATCTCTGATGAAATTATTTATATGTATAACAAGCGTGTTTGGCTGAAATAGTCTTTAAACTTTATACGAATTTTCCATATGCTTGTTTGCTAAAAAGAGACCAAACCCTAGCAGGTTTGAGTTATTTTTTCCCCCCAATTAATTTTGTTTTCTTTCACTCCCTCGCATGTATTTTTATTCTCTCCCTCTTGTCTGGTAGTGCCAACAGCAGAACAGGAAGGGTGGCTGGAAAGAGGCCAGGTTTTGCCTCAGATCATTTCTCTTCAACACACACTGGTTTCTGAAAAACTAGATTCTGTTTGTCATTTGCTTTGCTCTCCCAGCATTGTGTCATGGCGATGGTATTGCTGATGGATTTCAAGCTTGCCTCATAGAGCAGTGCACAAGGTTTTCATAAGCACATTAATCTTGAAAGAAAAACTGTCAGAAGCAAACAATACCCCTATGAATGATGTTGTAAAGACACATACTAACTCTAAACATCCATTACCAAAGAATATTAACTTATAGAGGAACTCCATTTCCTCTTACTCCTTTTTAATAGGTACCTGAAACCCAAAGTACTTCCACATTGGAAAATTTGCTCAAAGATGTGAAATTGCCCGAGATAACGCCCCTTAACAGAATCTTTTCCAGCGAAGCCCCTGCAGAGCTCGTGTCGGGCTGAAGAGGGGGGTCTGCCAAGGGGGGGGGCTGACGGCTGCTCTCCGGGGTCTGCTCCCATTTTGGGGTCCCGCTGTGCCCCCAAACCCTTTGCCCAGCGGCAGCTCAGCCATCGGCACGGCCAGGTACCGCAGATCTGCTCCGCAGAAGGGAAAGCGGTTGTGGCTACCAAGCCTCATCCCAATTCACTTCTGCCTGGAAGTTGTTTCTAATGGTCCCATGTCGGTCGCTTTACGCACCCCCCGCCCCGACGCGCACACACACTTTTTGTTCGTAAGCGAGCAGCCTGTGTGGCAGGAATAAAACATCTGAGATTGCTTTAAATGTCACTTGGAGCCAGGCCAGCAGCATAGGCAAGGAAAAGCTGGTAGCTTGTTTTAATTTAATGGTGTTGAAGTGTTCTACTGCAATTAAGCATCTGAAAATTAAACAGAAACAGTCATTAAGTCTGGTGATACAAACCCACTAGACCAGAGAATATAAATTATTTCAAATGGTAAATGCCAAAGCAGTGCTTATGATAGGGATGTTTCCCCTTATTAGCCATTATCTGTTGTTTTAAATCAGAGGAACTTAATCCTGAGGAAATTAATCACTGCAGATGTTGAATCTTGGAGCCCAGAGCAGGTCACTCATTCAGCTGCGGGTTGCTAAAAGCCAGAGCGAGGGCTTGGGAGAGGGAAAACAAATACATGGCAGAAGTGGACAAGGCGATGTCCATCTCCCTGGAGGATTTCCCGCTCCCGTGCTCTCCCAGTCCCTCTCTCCCACCCTGCTGCCAGCCCAGGGAATCCCCTCCTCTCCCTGCCCGAGCTGCAGGCTCATTTTTTGACCTGCCAACGTTATTTGCTACCGATAAGGCACCCTTTCTCTGCAACCTGGCTGGCAGCGGCTTCTACCCAAGGCAGGATACAAAGCCCTTGGGCTCTTGTTGGACTTGCATTTGGCCACCCGAAATTATATCGTGTGCATGGGGGGCAATACCTTGGTCCAGACCGTCACCCTGGGGGGGCTGCGGCACCTGCTGGGGCTTCCTCCAGCCCCCCGGGCAAAGCCAGGCTGCTTCAGAAGAAGGATTTTGGGGAGGAACTGGTGCTTTCACGCTGGCAAGGAGTGAAGCTGGGACACCCGAGTGCTTCTTGGGGGAAGACAGAGGTGTCTTTCTCCCTGAAGCGGTGGGACAGCGCTGGCACGAGTGGGGGATCTGTGCTCGGCCATGCAGCGGGGAGCCACGGGGAACCCACGCTCAGCTGCGGGTCAGCAGGGCCTTTTCCCCAAAAATCCCCATCATTTTGTGGGAGAGCGCAGCCATTTGGACAAATTGCTTTTTTCTGATGAAAAAGCATGGACAAACCCTGAAGGCAAGAGGGGGCTGTGGTGGGAGTGCTGAAAATCACCTGCGGAGCTCCACGCACTCCCGGGATGGGGGAGAGGGGCAGGGCAGGGCAGGGCAGAGCAGCCTCCCCAAAAACCGGCTGGGCTGCTGGCTGGCGCAGGGGGCCACGCGCCGAGGGGCTCGCTGCTGGCCGTGCAAATCCGTGGTGTTTACCCAGACAATTCGGAGAAATTGGAGCAGATGCAAATGCGTGTCGAACCCTGCCTTCATCTGCGAAAGAGCCTTTCCCACCACGCTGGTTGGATAACGCAGACCGACAACCTGGACCTGTAAAACTTCAAATGTGTGCTATTTCTGTAGTATTTCTTTTACGAGCCTCAGCTTCGCTCTGCTGTGAGTGCGAGCCAAGCTCTGATTCAGGTAAGCACATAAATGCTTGTTTAAATTCCGCATCTTTCAGCGAAAGCATACGCTTACAGCTAATGGACTTCAGCGAGACTTAAGCCTGGCTTTAAAGTTAAGCATGTGTTTTAAGTGCATTCCTGAATCGGGGCTCTGAGATCCATTGACGTGAACAGAAAGATTCCCCATTGGCTTCAGTGGGATTTTTCTTGCCTGAAATGGAGTCCAGATCTCATGAAATAAATACCCATGTCTTTGTAGATGTGGAACCACATGGAGACTTATGAATACTTGTTCCCAGAAAGGGATCCAGCTTATTCATATGCCTACATCATGTGTATTAAATTCTCCTGACATCTACCACAATTCTAGCATATAAATGGAAAACAGAATAGATACTGTGCCCTGAAAGCACTCAGCTATTGATGCCTTTGAATTAATAGCAGGAAGCATTGTTTGTGTGCAGCCTTTAAAACTTGTACTTACATTTTCCTCTTACATTGTTTCATTCACATTTTACCCGAGTTACGGGCCCGGCTGTCCACGAGGATCTCACTCGCCCGGTCCCGGGCTGAGGGGCAACCCCGCTCTGCGCTGGCAACGCCAAATTCCTCGGGGCGGGGAGGAGAGGGCAGGATTTGGCACTCGTGCGCGTCATGGGGCCGGGGGCTGGCTTTGCCCGTCCCGAGCCAGCAGCAGCCAGCAACCCCCCTAAATCCTTGTTGGAGAAGGAGGATTGAACAAAGGCAGAGGGAGCGTGGAGGGAAATGAGGCTTGTGCCGGAAGACAGGACCATACCTACCACGCAAATAAATCTTAAGATGGAGAGCAGAGCTGCTCAGGTTAGATTTGGGAACAGCAAATGGCTACGCTGCTGTTTCTTCTGGCGTTGCATATGTCTAATAACACACAATAACTCAAATAACCTGTATGCTTTCCCTACAGGAGCAGCGTTTGATTTAGAGGGGGCATTCCAGAAAGGAGACGCTCTTTGTTTGCGGTCCGTGGTCCCCATCCCAACGACGGCAGCCAGCGATGCAGATGTTCCCGTTCCAACGCTCACCGCTCCTTCCCACCGCCGCTGTTCCAGAAAAACTACCAGAAAGCAGCGGCCGCCTTCACATAACGTACAACATGTTTCGTTTGTTATTTAAAATCTTTAGGAGCTGATATCACGGGCGCGGGTTTAACGGAAAGAAGGAGCTGGCAGGTCCGTGCAGGCCCCCTGGAAGATGCCTGCCTTCCTGCACGACGAAATTACCGCAAGTCCCAATCAGCTCCTGGTCAGGTCTGCTTTCGTCTCCCAGCTCCCCCCCGCCCACCGGTGCTCATAGGATTAGACAAATTTACGTAGGTTAAACCCATTGGTGTGCTATGCAAAAAAAAAAAAAAAAAAAATCAGTAAGTCCCTCTATTCTGGAGCTTGCTTGGGAGGGTATAGAGCAAGAAAGGGTCTTTTTGTGCCCATTTCTGGGGACCGGGGGCCAAGCGTCTTTTATCTGACCTGATGCAACCAGTCTCACACAACATCTGATCTCCGATGACATCTGTATTTATTATATCCCAACACTTTCCCGTGCAAGGAGCTCTGAGGGTGGGTTCTGCCTGGCAGGGATGGAAGCTGAGGCAGAGGTGAAGAGGGGCCAGGAGGAGATGGAAAGTTTCAGGGCACGATTGAAAGGGAGATCCTGGTTTGAAGAAGTGGCTGTGAAAACAGTATCACATTATTCAGCAGCTCTTCTCCCACTCCATATGCCCTCACAGCTGCAGACCGGTGCCACGAATATATTTTTTTATAAGAGCTTACTGCAAAATGTTGTGTCTGTTTTCCAGGAAAAATCTGAAATGAAACAAGCTAGGTGGTTTTTTTCCCTCTTTCAAAGCAAACTAACAGAGCAACCCCCATCAAACCCAAACCAGAGAGATCAAAAAGTATTTTGGCTTTTCCCTGAAATGAAAAGAAAACTTTTCCAGCCATACAGGACTAGTCATTTTCTCTTATCTCATCTGTCACTAAAAACACAGTCAGAAAACCATCTTTTGCGTCTCAAAACATTTCTAGTCAAATCCACGCCCCTGCAAAAAAAAGACCCGTTTTGCTCAAAGGACTTTTTTTCCCCTGGAGAAAGACTTCAATGAAAACAATTTATAGGGACATAAATAACTGTTTTTTGGTCTATTTTTATCATCTCTTGCCAGCCCTGTGGAGTCAGGGAGACACGGGGAACTGAGCAATCTCTTCCATACCAAAATAACTCATGCCCAAGCGTGACTCCATTTGGTACCAAAGCTGTGCAGCACCCATCACTATCTGTGGGTGCCTTTATTAAGGGAGCAGGGCATAAAGCCAGTATCAGCCCGGGGCAAACACCGGCTTCACCAGGAAGGGTGGGAAAGCGTCTTATCCAGGCTCATCTTCTAATATTGGGCTCCAGCCGCTGCCAGTCTCATTTGAAGTAGTTCCTCCAAGGCTGCATCGTCACCCGCTGCACAGGCTTCCCCTCTTTTCTACGGCAGGGAGAAGGACCGCGGCTGTACCACCAGCCCCATCTTTGCCTGGCTGAGGACCACGATGTAGAGCATGGCCCTCGGAGCAAAGGAGATGGAAAGAGCTGATGGTCCTTCCTCCAGCCAGAGGGTTGGGGTTTCCCTCCCATCACCTGCAGCTCATCCCTCTGGCCATGCCATGGTTTTGGTGTTGGAGCTGCACCAAACGACCCGATGGGGAGCTCCTGGCTGAGATGAAGCCTTGAGAAAAATCCTGCTGCCCCCGAGACCTTCGTGCCCAGGTCATGGCGCATTGCTGTGGCCAGGCGGCGGGGAGGGAGAATATGGGCGAACCTGGCAAATCAGCTCTAGGAGCTGGCAATATTTAATGAGGGATGCGTGAAACAAATACTACAGGACCGTGAGTGCATCGGCCCCGCGGCTCTGTGGGGTGAACTGCCGTCTGCAGGGTTTAGCTGCTGCGCCTGTGGAGGAGGAGGAGGAGGAGGAGGAGGAGGAGGAGGAGGAGGAGGAGGAGGAGGAGGAAGAGGAGGAAGAGGAGGAGGAGGAAGGGCTGTGCAAGGCAGGCTGCTGCTCACAGTGCCCACTCTTTGCTCGGTTTCCAGGGCAGTGAAGATAAGGTACTATTTTCCCCTCATCTTCAATTTGAAGGGCCTCGTGCAGGGAGCACGCTGCCAGCATGTGCAGGCAGGAACAAGAAGCAAAGGGAGCATCACCGCAGCAGTTCCCACAGAAGTGCTTCAGGGCTGAAGGAGTCAGCTAGAATGGACAAGGCAGCTCTTCACAGCTTTACGTGCTGTAAATCCCATTTTATATCCCCCGTGCCACATACAGGGAGAAATAAACAGAGTTTTGCGATGATTATTCAGAGTCTTTATGATGGTTATAATGTTCTCTGCCGCTCACCTCGCTCTTACCCTGCTACCTCGGCGCGTTTTCATATTGATACAAGTTTCTGCTGTGAAATGATCCCTGAAAAGAGTTTACCTGCCACTAAATGGCTCTGAACTCTGTGAAATGCTTTGGTACCGCACCGTGAAACACAGCTCTTGGCTTGCTGGAACGACACGCTGAGCGCATACCTCATACAGCGCCCTTGTTAAGAGCTATGAAGTGTGGCACCAGGTCGTAAAGAGCTGCAGAAGATACATTATATTCATAGCCCAGCGCTATAAAATTTAACCTGTTGCATCCTTCACCACCCCTAACGCCAAACCAGATATTGAGGGGGGAAAAAAAAAAAAAAATAGGCAAAGTAATCCGGAGGGTGCCTTCTTTTGCCACCGCTGCCAGCAAGTGGCCCGTGAGGCACGCCTTCGCAGCCGGAGGAGCAGGTGGCACGCGAGGCAGGGGCCAGGATTGCCCCCGAAGCTGTCCCGGCAGGCGTTTGCATCAGCTGCCCCTCGGCTGCCCGCAGACTCTTGCACCGGGAGAGCCTGGCCATCAGGTGAGACCTCGTCTTCAGGTTTGTGGAGCCCCGTGCTGTCTGAAAGGCAGGGCAGGTTATTCCTCTGTAAGGTCTGGATGCTTTATTTATCCTCCCTCTCTTCAAAACCACTGGCTCGGGTCACCCCGATGTACGTCCCCTCCTTTTTCCCCCGCGGTCCTTCTCCAGGTTTCCCGAGGGATGAGAAGCTCCGGCACAAAACCGATGGAGGACCGTCTCCGAGAGCAGGGGGTGATGTGCCGGATGGATCCGTGCCATAAAGCCCGGCTGACTTAAGCGTGAGTAAAGGTATCCGAATCTCATCCGAAATATTTTCCACGAGGAGGAGATTCCCGGCTCTTCCCCTGGGACCACGTGCGCGCCGTTCAGCGTGCAGCCGCTCTCCGTGCACGCGGTGCCAAATGCAACAAGCCGACCTGGTGCTATGTCAGCCTGCTCGATGTGTTTTTCCACCAGCACAACTTAACATCCGTTTCTTTGCCAAGTGTGCGGCCTTTCCACTTCATTATGGTCATGAGAAAACCATTTCAATAAGAAAACAAAAGAATAGGTTTAGCAGCCCTTCATCCCTTCTGTCGGTGAGCACGTGTGGCGTTTGTTTGCAAAGTTGGGCATAAGCTAATAAGCTGATCTTGCAGAGATTTACACGCAGGCAAAGACTTCCATATGGGCTTAACATTAAGCAGGAGCTTAATCTAAAGGAAAATATTTGGTTTGTTTGGTTTTTTTTTTGTTTCTCTTTCAGCGCACTGTAGGACCAAAGAAACATTCACCAAAGCGAACAGAGAGACAGAGGCTGACTCCAGTGGTCTCGGGGGCAGCTGGCCAGCCAGGAGACAAGGACTTCATCTGAGAAGGTGCTGGTCGTCTCCCACAGCACCTACAGCTCCCACCAAAGTCACAAGGATTGTGGGTTCTCAGCACCGGCTGGCGCTGGGGCTGGCTGAGCGTTTGCGGGAGAGGGATGGATGTTTGCTCTCGCCCTGGGAAGAGCACAGGAGGGGGCCGCGCAGACGGTGTCTTCAGTACTCCTACAGACGAGATGGGAAGAAAGGACCTGAACGCGGGAGTTGAAAGGTGTCTTTTTGTAATGGGCTCAGCAAACCGAGGAAATGGAAAAGCTAAAAGTGACAGCCTCGGCTCTGAATTCCCCCGTGAGGGCTGTATAACATGAAAGGACAGGCATCTGCCTCCTGGCCTGCAGCCAGCGTGGCTGTGGCACAAGACCTCGTTTCCTGCCCACGGAAGCAGGGCAGGCGCTGCCGTACGCACCGGGGACCCGGGGACAAACTCACCGCCTGCGAGCAGATACGGCACCTGCCCAGAGCCCGTGCAACGGCATTACACGCCGGAGCGCGGCTTCCACGGCGGTTTGAATCTAAGCCCTAACAAAGCCAGAAAAAGAGATGCTCGGCTGCTGCTCTCGGGATTTTTGCCCCTCACGCCGTGCCGCTGTGGCCAGCAGCGTGAGACTCTGCGTGAGCGTGGGGAGAGCAGTGCTGTCCTGTGCAGAATTAGCGTTTCATACCTGCTTTTTAAAGGACGGGTGCATGCTTTCATCCTCCCCAAACTCCTCTGCTGGGAACACAGCCTGGAGCTGCCAGGCTGCGATGCGGTGGTGCTTTGCTCCCGTCCTCGGAGACCCCCACCGCAGCAGCCTCCTCGCCCGCAGCGAGGAGCCGGGGCAGTCCAGCCCGGTCCATCCCCAGGCAGCTGAACTGAATTTCAATACCGACCCTGCCGTTTAATGAAGCCGTTCCTGCGAGCCAGTCCCCCTCGCATACGTCTGACAGATGTCTTTTTCGCAGTATTAAGCCTTTGCGAGGAAAAAGGCTTCGGTTCGTCCCCTCCTTTGAGACACAGGCAGCCAGAGCAGGCAGCCCCCCGTCCCGCTCGCCCGCTTCTACCGACAGCCCTCAAAGCTCCCCTCCGGTGAGACCTCTGCCTGCCGTTAACGTTGAGACTTGTTTAATATGGTTCTCAAATTGCTTTGTATTTTTTAAATTTCCATACCCAGTCAGCTAAGGTGATGGCCTGCAACTGTGCACCTCTCTAGCTGATGGGAGCCAGGCGGATTCAGACTGTGGCGAAAAAAACCTCCCACTGCCTACATGCTTCTCAGGGCGTTAAAAGAGCTTTCAAATCCACACGCAGGGACTTACAAGTGATCTGAAATGGTTTACAGGCAGAAAAGGGGAAGAAAATAATGATGCTGTCAGTAAAGAGAAAGGTAGGCTATATCCACTGCTGTTTATTTAAGCAATGGCACTGATTTTAAATGATCCGTATTGTCCTCAGATCAACAATGTTTTACACAAGAAGACAGAATTTATTAAGGGTCCAGGATCCCGCTATCATTTTCACATTAAGAATCTGTGATCATTTAGTCTTTAGGAAAAAAAATCCAAACCTAAAAACCCGGGGTTTTCGGTATTTTTTTTCTCTCCATGTGGAATTGAGGAGCTTTCTGGCTTGCAGTGGAGTATATTTTATACGGCTAAATTGCTTTTGACAAATGAAACCGAGTTATTGTTAATTACTCAACCTGTGGCCTTTACCAGACTGAAATATATGATTAAACAAAATGGCTCAGACGGCACATTAAGCTTTGAAGAACTATTTTATTTTTGGAGCTCTCAAAGCCTTTTCTTCAGAAAACAGAAAGCATTTTTTGTCGTGACAGCGGGATCGTTCAACTCTCTATATTTAGCCAGTGTCAAAATGCTCAAGAAAAAAAATTGTCAGAAGTAATTTTGTGATCCTTCTGACACAAAAAGCACACGCACAGGCACCCAGATAATATTGCACTCCACTTTGCAAGGGAGAAACCTTATGCTTTGCAGCGTGCCTTTTGTGAACAGGCGCTCATTTTGAACCCGCTGCAATAGGATTTTCCAATTTTGATTGATCGTGACAGAAAATGAGCTCCATAACCATGACTAAACTAAATATCCCCTCGAAGAGCCACAGCATTTCTGAGTCGTTAATGACTATAGAATAAATAACGGGGAAGCACGGGGGAACCCCTACCTTTAACTATATTAATCGCCAGCTGCTGCGGTGGAGCGATATTCTTGATATTTCTATTTAAAAAAAAAAAACACCTTTCAGAGCTACCTGCTTCGCTGCTGATAGATATTTTACTTCGGCCAAACTAACAACGCGAAATCGTGCCTCTGTCACACGCAGCTCAGCTCCTTGCAAGGCACGGCACAAAAATACCCGCAAACGCCCAACAGCTTTTGCAAAGAAGGGGATTTTTTCTGAGCTTTCCGTCACGGCAGTAGCAAGAAAAGAAAGGGGGGGGAGGGGGGGGAAAGGTATTTATCTGTTTCTGAGTCGAGGAGCCGACGAGGGGCAGCGGCAGCACCTTCCCGAGCAGAGCGCTCCCGGGAGAGGGTGTCCCGGCCCGGGCAGCCTGTCCCTCAGCCCGGGGGGACAGGGACTCCCCCCAAAGCTGTAGCCCCAGCCTAATATTTTCCATGCCGGACCAGGAGCTCACGACGCTAAATCAAAGCCGGAGGCGGGAGGGAGCGCCGATAGAGCGAGAGGGCCGAGAGCGGAGCGGGGAAAGGGGGTGGAAGGGGGAGCAAAGAGCCGGAGCAAATTGAAACCAGCTCAGAGCAAGGTCGGGGGGCGGGCGGGACGGGCTGGGCCCCGGGGCGGCAGGTTTGGGGGGCCGGCAAGCCCCCAGGCGCTGCCCCGTCGCCCGCGGGGCGCTGGGCACCACGAAGGGCATTCGGGACCCTGCGGTAATCAATCAGTCGATCATTTGCAGTCGGGACCCTGCGGTAATCAATCAGTCGATCATTTGCAGTCGGGACCCTGCGGTAATCAATCAGTCGATCATTTGCAGTCGGGACCCTGCGGTTTTGCCGCCCGTTTGCGGGCCGGGCTGGCGGCACCAGCGGGACGGCGGCCCCGGCGCGGCCGGCCCTGCCGCGGGGCCCGGCGGTGCGGGGAGCCCGGCCCGGCCCGGCCCGGCCCGGCCCGGGGGGTCCTGGGGGTCCTTCCCCTCCCTCTCAGCGGCTCTGCCAGGGGAGAGGAGACCCCCCCGCCCGCACCCCTGCCTGCTCCAGCCAGCCCGCTGCCAGCCGCCCCCGCCCTTCCTTCGCCTCTTTCCTTTTTCTTTCTTTTCTTTTTCTGTCTCTTTCTTTTTCTTTCTTTTTTATTTTTTTCTTTTTCTTTCTTTTTCTTTCTTTTTTATTTTCCTTTTTCTTTCTTTTTCTTCCTTTTTCTTTCTTTTTCTTTCTTTTTCCTTTTCCTTTTTCTTTTCCTTTTCCTCTTCTTTTTCTTTTCCTTTTTCTTTTTTTCTTTTCCTTTTTCTTTTTTTTCTTTTCCTTTTTCTTTTTCCGTTTCCTTTTTCCGTTTCTTTTCTTTTTCCCTTTTCCTTTTCCCCCTTTCCTTTTCCCTTTTCCTTTTCCTTTTTTCTTTTTTCTTTACCGTCTTCTTCTACTTCTTCTTTTCCCTCTTCTTCTTTTCCTTCTTCGTTTTCTTTTTATCATTCTTTTCCTTCTTCTTCGTTTTCGTCTCCTTTTCCCTCTTCGTCCTCTTCTCCCTTCCTTCCCCGCGATTCCCGCGCACCCACGCCTGCACCGCCCGGGCCGGGGAGCACACTCTCCCGCCCGTACGAGGCAGCCGCGCAGCCCCGCGGCCACGTCTCCCGACCCCTCTAAGGAGGCCGAAATTCTCTCGTTCTTTCTGGCTCAAAGCCTGCGGAGACAGAGGCCACCGGGGCCGCCCCGGACCCTCTCCCCGGGGCCCCGGCGGGACGGGGAAGAGCCACGGGGCTGCGGGTGGGAGGCGGGGAGCGGCCCCGGGCGCGACGCTCTCCCGCAGCAGGTGCCCGCCGGGGGGGCTGCGGGGGGGCTGCTGCTGCGGGGCCCGTGTGTTTCTTGCTGTACGCACCTCGGGGAAGCCCCCCCAGCGCCCCATCCCCACGGAGCAGGGCTGCCAGCTGGCCCTGGTCACGGGTCACGCGCGTACCACGGTAAGAGCCCCCCGGGAGGCGAAGGAGCGCGCACGAACGGCGGGCCCACTCCCACACCGCGTGTGCACGGGGCCGTGCGGCTGCGTGGGGCCGAGCACGCCGGGCTTCAGCCGGCGCAGCCACGCGCGTTCGTTAATTCCCGCGGGCGCGGTGGGGACCCGCACGGCCCGGGCTCCTTCCGCGGCTCTTCCCGAGCGGCCCCTGCCCAGCAGCCCCGGCCCGCGGCTCCCCCGGCCCCTGCCCGCCCCTCCGCCCCTCACCGCGGGCCCGGCCCGCGGCCGGCGGATTTCTCCGCGCTTCCCAACAGAGGGAGACAAAAGATTGCCTCGGCCGCCGAGGGGCGGGGGGGCTCGGGCGAGCCCGGGTGGGGGGAGCCCCCCACATGCCCCGAAAAAATCGTCCCGTTGGATTACCAGGGCAGGGAGAAAGAGACCCGTTTTCCTCGGCCGCCTTTCGATTGCCTCCGTCCCGCAGGCTGCGGCAGCCGCTCCGGCCCCGCTCCGCCGGGGGCTGAGGACGGCAAACTCATCGCCACGGTGCTCCCCGGGGGCTGCAGCCGGGGGGGCCGGGGGGCGGGGGAGGCAAACAGGCGGCACCCATCCCTTTGCGATTCTCAGCCGCTTTTTAATCGATCCCCTCTCTTTTCCCGACGACCGATTTCCGACGCTCAGGCGGCACCGTCCGCCCCGACCCCGGCGGGCGCGCAGGGGTTTCACCCCACGTCTCGGGGGGGGCGCGGCCGGGTGGGCACGGCGTGGGGGCTTCTCCCCGTGCCCGTTCCCCCACGGATGCCGTGCCCTGGCAGGAGACGCCGTTTGCCTCTCCTGCCCGCCGCTGCCCGCGCTGCCGCCGCGGAGGCCGGACCCCGGGGCGATGGGCGCTGCCCGCCCGCCGCTGCCCGGCGCCGCTGCCCGCCTCTCCCCCCGGGCCCCCCGGTTTAAAACCCGAGGAGGAGCGGGTTTTCGATGCGGCTGCAAAGGCGATGCCCGCGGCTGGCTGCGAGGCGGTTTTCCCCTCTCCCCCCCCCCCCCCCCGCCCCTTTTAATCCTTTGCGGAGAAACACTCGCGATCTCCCACCGACCTTTCTTGGGGGGGGGGGAACCCCACAGACTCGCCCCCCCCCCCAAGCGCTCGCCCCGTCCACGTTTTACGAGGCTGCCTTCGTGCGTTATCACTCGGGTAAGAAAACGGCGGATTTCGATGCCGGGCGGGCGGCAGCAGGTTTGCAGGGGAAGCCGGCCGGGGAGGGCGTCCGGCCCCGGCCCGCAGCAGCCCCCGCTGCCGAGCGCGGCCCCTCGCCGCCGGGCCGCCCCGGCAGCCGGCCGCTCCCCCCGAAAGCGCAAGCCCCCCCCCCGCCGCGGAGCCCCTGGCGATGTCCCCGCCCGTGGGTCCCGGCCCCGCGGCGGCCGTCGGGGCTGGAGGCGGGGCAGGTGCCCGCGCTGCGCCCCGGCCCGCGTGTCCGCGTCGTGCGTGGGAAGGAGCGCCGGGAGGGGGCCGGGGGGACCTCGCCACCTCAAGGACGGGGGGGGGGCGCGGGGACCCCCGCGGTCGACCCCGCTCCGCCTTCCCGCATCCCGAAAACGGGCGCGGGGGTGCGCGGCGGGGCGTCCCGCGGGGACGGTGCGGGCAGCCGCGGCCGTGGCGCGGCGCTGGCCCCGCGGGGGCGGGCGGAGGGTGCCGGCCCCCCCGTGCCCCCCTCTCCGCGGCGGGGAGCGGCGGCCGCGGCCATTTAGGAGCGGCGCGGGAGCCAATGGGCGGCCCGCGGCGGCGCCTCCGCCGTGACGGCCGGGATTGACGTGTTTCCCACGTCAAATTGATCCCAAGTAGCGGCGGGGGCTCCCCGCGAGCGGGGAACCGGCCCGGCGCCGCCAGGACACCCCCGCCGCCCCGCCGCCGGCTCCCGCCCAGCCGGCCCGCCCTCCGCCGCTCCCCGGGCCCTCTATGCCGGGCCGGCGGCGGCGGCCGGGGCTGGGGCCGGGGCTGCGGCGCGGCGGGCAGGCGGTGCCCCCTCCCCGGGCGGAGCGGCGCTCCCCCGGCGCCGGGCGATGGGTAAGCGCGGGCGGCCGCGGGGAGGGCTCCGGGACGGGCTCCGCCGGGTCGCTGCGCGGAGGGGGGGGGCGGCGGGCGGGGGGGCGGCGGCCCGGACCCCCGCCCGCCGGCCCCGGCCCCGCCGAGCGGCCCCGCCGAGCGGCCCGGGCTGCGGCGCGGCCCTCCGGGCCGTGGTGGCGGCGGGCGGGGGTCCGGCACGACGGGCCGGGCCGGGCCGGGCCGGGGAGGCTCTCGGCTCCCGCTCCCTCCCGCTCCCTTCCGTCTCTGCCGCCCTGCTCTCTTCTTTCGGTTCTTTCGCCCGTTCTCGTTGTTTCTTCTTTTACGTCCTCCTTTTTCCTTTGTTTCTCCTTCTTTTCCTCGTCCTCTCCGCTTTTCCTTCTTTCTCCTTTTCTTTCTCTTGTCTTTCTTTCTCCTCTTCCCTCTCCTTTTCCCCTTCTCCTTTTCCCTCTCGTTCTCATTTCCCTTTTCTCGCTCGTTCTCATTTCCCTTTTCCCTCTCGTTCTCATTTCCCTTTTCTCGCTCGTTCTCATTTCCCTTTCCTTTCCCTTTCATTTTTCCCTTTCTTTTTTCCCTTTCCTTTTCCCCTTTCCTTTCCCCCTTTTCTGCCCTCTTTTCTTTCGCCCTTTTCTTTCGCCCTTTTCTTTTCCCCCTTTCCTTTCCCTTCCCTTTCCTTTTTTCCTCCTTTTCTTTCCCCGTCCTTTTCTTTCCCCGTCCTTTTCTTTCCCCCTTCTTTTCTTTCCCCGTCCTTTTCTTTCCCCCTTCCCCCCCTCCTTTTTTCCCCCCTTCCCCCTCCTTTTCTTTTCCTTTTTCCTTGCCTTTTTCCTTGCCTTCCTTCTCCCTTTGCCTTCCTTCTCCCTTTGCCTTCCTTCTCCCTTTGCCTTCCTTCTCCCCTTGCCTGCCTTCTCCCCTTGCCTGCCTTCTCCCCTTGCCTTCTCCCCTTGCCTTCTCCCCTTGCCTTTCCCCCCCCGCAGCCCCCTCTCTGTCCCACGCCCGCTTGCCGGCTAGACGTGCGCCGGGCGGGCGGCCCGCGGGGCCCAGGACCGGCGCGTCCCCGTCCCCGTCCCGTCCCGTCCCCGTCCCCGTCCCCGTCCCCGTCCCGTCCCTCCCGCCGCCCTGCCCCGCGGGCCGCCCGCCGGTAACGGGCTCCGCCGGCGCGGCCGGCCCGCTGCAGAGCACACGTACGGGGAGGTGAACCAGCTGGGCGGCGTCTTCGTCAACGGGCGGCCGCTGCCCAACGCCATCCGGCTGCGGATCGTGGAGCTGGCGCAGCTCGGCATCCGGCCCTGCGACATCAGCCGCCAGCTCCGCGTCTCGCACGGCTGCGTCAGCAAGATCCTGGCCCGGTACAACGAGACCGGCTCCATCCTGCCCGGGGCCATCGGCGGCAGCAAGCCGCGGGTCACCACCCCCAACGTGGTCAAGCACATCCGCGACTACAAGCAGGGCGACCCCGGCATCTTCGCCTGGGAGATCCGCGACCGGCTGCTGGCGGACGGCGTCTGCGACAAGTACAACGTGCCCTCGGTCAGCTCCATCAGCAGGATCCTGCGGAACAAAATCGGCAGCCTCTCCCAGCCCGGCCCCTACGACGGCGGCAAGCAGCCGCCCCCCCAGCCCGCCCTGCCCTACAACCACATCTACCAGTACCCCTACCCCAGCGCCATGGCCTCGCCGGCCGCCAAGGTGGGGGCCCACCCCGGCGCGCCCGTGGCGGCGGCCCACGTCAGCCTGCCCCGCTCCTGGCCCTCGGCCCACTCCGTCACCAACATCCTGGGCATCCGCACCTTCGTGGAGCAGACGGGTGGGTACCGCGCCCCGGCCCCGCGCCCGAACCCGGCCCCCGCCCGCCGCCGCCGGCCCCGCAGCCCCGGGCAGGGATATCGCCCCTTCCCCTCCCGGCGAGCAGCTCTTTCGCCCCCCTCCCTCTGGGTTTTGGGGTTTTTTTTTTGTTGTTTGGGGGGTTTTTGCATCGCCGCACCCCGCTCCGGCAGGACGGGGCGGCGGGGCCAGCTGCGGCGAGGCTCAGACATCTTGAACTTTTTATGAAAAATGTGGAAAATATTTTCGTAGGGATGATAGATTGCCGACCGCAAATTCGGAGCCCTGAATTTCCCTTTGCAAAGGAGAAAAAAAAATATGGAAGGGGGGTAAAAAGGGGAGAAAGCAAGCCAGGGGAGAGGCAAAAGGGGCAAAAAAAAAGAAAGAGGAAGGCAAGCGAGCCACCTCGGAAAACGGGCACGGCGCTCTCCGGGATTCCCCCGAGGAATCGCCCCGGTTTTCTTAAAACCCACGCCGAGGAGGAGCGCGCTGTGGCCGGGCTCCGGCCGCCGGGCAGCCGCGGGGGCGAGGGGAGCGCCCAGCCCCGCGCCCCGGCCCGCCGGCTCCGGGGGACATGGCGGGGGGGCGGGGGGGGCGAGTCCTTTTATCCTTCCAAAAGCCCGAGTAAATCAACCGCATGCGTCTCCCTCCGTGCAATCATTTATCTTTAAAATTCCGATGTCACTTTTATAAATCTCCTTCGTCAGAAGAGAAATTGGGCCTCCTAAATTACCGGGAGCATGGCCGCGACGGGGCGGGCGCGCAGAGCCGGGCAGAGGGACCGGCTTCGGGGGGGGACGCGACAGCCTCTCCCCCGGTGGGGTACCACACCGGGGGACACCTCCTTTCGGCCGTCAGGACCGAGCCTTTCCCGGGCCGCCGCGGCCCCGCCGTCGGGGGAGAGGGCTGTGTCCCCGGGATGCCGGCGGGGAGCGGGAGGCGAGGCGGATCTGCGTGCCCCCCCGGCGGGTTTATACGCACAGGCACTTGCAGACCCGGGCTTTCCCCCCGTTTCACCCCGATCCCTGCTCCGGGGGGACAAAACCTGCTCGGGCCGGGCCGGCTGCCGGGGGGCGAGGGCTGGCGCTAACGGAGCGGCCGCGCTCTCCTCCCCAGGGGCTCTGGCTGGCACAGAGGGGTCTGCCTACCCCCCCAAAATGGAAGACTGGCCCAGCGTGAACAGGACGGCCTTCCCCCCGGCCCAGGCGGTCAACGGCATCGACAAGGCTGCCATGGAAGGAGATATCAAATACCCGCAGGTAACTGCTATGGGGGGCAGGAGGGGCGGGGGGAGGACAGGAGGGGACAAGGCGGGGGGCAGGAAGGGACGAGGGGGGGCAGGACAGGGCAAGGGAGAAGGGCAGGAGGGGACAAGGGGGGCAGGGCAGGGCAAGGGAGGGGGGCAGGAGGGGACAAGGGGGGCAGGACAGGGCAAGGGAGAGGGGCAGGAGGGGACAAGGCGGGGGCCATTTCCCGTGGCTCCCGTTCCCCCTCCGCCCGGGCTCCGCACCGCCGCGGCCAGCCGGGCTCCCACCTCCCCGAGGGGGCAACCCCGACACCCAGAGCCGGGGGGGTTCGTTCTGAGCCCCCGCCGGAGCTCGGCCGTGCCCCCGCCCCGCGCAGCGATGCTTCCCCGCGTACCCGACGTGTCTCTTTGTGCCTGTCCCCAGCCCGCCCCGGGGCTCTCCTCGGTGGGCGGCTTCCTCCCGGCCTGCGCCTACCCCCCCTCCAACCAGCACGGCGTCTACGGCGGCCCGGCCGGCGGCTACATCCCCCCGGGCCACCCCTGGCAGCCGCAGGGCAGCCCCTTGGCCCACCACGGGCCCGGCGTGGCGGTGCACGGCGGCGACCTGGCCACGGCGATGGCCTTCAAGCAGCCCGGGAGGGAAGGTGAGCGGGGGCGGGGGACGGCGGGGGCAGCCCCGGAGCGGCGCGGGTGCGGGGCGGGGGGCGGCCGCGGACCCCTCCGGGGCCTCGGCGGGGGGCGGCCACGGACCCCTCCGGGGCCTCGGCGGGGGCGGCGCGGCGAGCGGGAGAGGGCCGGGGGGGCTAAGGGACTGGGTGCGGGTCCCCCCCCGCGTCAGGCAGGGGTTACCTCGCGGAATGTTTTAAATATCCGTAATATCCGCCCCCCCCCCTCCGGGAGGGCTCCCGGGCTCTCGGGCTGGCGGCTGCGGTCCCCGGGGTTTGCCTTGCCGCCGCCCACACCTCGGGCAGAGGCGGTCCTCTCCGTGCCCCCGCTCCCGCCGGGGGCTGCGGGCCCCCCCGGTGCCCCCCGCCGCAGTATTCGATGGGTCCCGGTCCGACCCCCACGCCCAGCGCCTTCCCGCCCGGCCTCAGCCCGGCGCATCGGGATTAGAGACGGGAAATCATTTTCCCTCCTCACGGGCGCTCGGGTGCGCTGGAAACGGGAGAAGGTTTGGGGGTTCCCCCCCCGCCCCGGGCAGAGAGGGCTTTCGCGGCGGCGTCTGGGGGGCGCGGCGGGCCGGGGCCGGACCTGCGGCTCCTCCGCCCGTCGGAGGCTGCTCCCCCGGCCCTCCGCATGTCAGCCGCGAGAAAAAGCTGTCCCACGGCATCCATCTTACCCAGGGGCCCTGCAGCTGACGCGGGGAGGCAGAAGGCTCGGCGAGGAATTATTTAACGTTATAAATCCCCCGCCCGGGCGGTCCGTGAAGATAAACTCGCCGTGAGAATCGCACGGCGTTGATGCGAACGCCTGTGCCAGGGGCTGCTAAGCGCGGCGTTTCTTTCCTCTCCTGCTCATTATTTCGGTTCGTTGATGGAAGCTTTATTTCCACGATAGGCGCTTTCGTTTTAAAAATCCCAACTCATCCGTTCCGGATACAAAATCCCCGTCGATATCTTTCTCCTTTTCCCGTGGTATTACACTTCCTATTCTTTTTCACATTTGCAATTCATTTCCCACTTATTAGTCCATTTCTTTACTGTTATTTTGGGGGTTTTTAAACGTTTTTAAAAATTATTATTATTATTTATACGACCCTTTACCGTTTCTATCTGACTACGGCAACCTGCTGCGAGTTATAACAGCGGCTGTCCCGGGGATGAGTTATTGCCAGTATCAGCGGGTGAAAATAGGTAATTGTAAACCAATTCTTTGGAAAAAAATAGAGAAGCAGAGCGCGAGAAAGCGAGGGAGAGGAAGGAAAGGAAAAGAAAAAGGGAAAGAAAGAAAAGGCGGAGAGAGGGCAGAAGAAAGGCAGGAAAGAAGGAAAGAAAACGAAAGAAGGAGGAACGATGACTTGCGCGTATTTAGTATATTTTTCGAGGTATTTCAGGTGACTCGGAGCCTGAGTTTTCTGACTTGCCGACCTTCAAGCTGTCTCTGACGAAAGGCCCACAGACTTTTTTTAAACGTTCGTGGGTTTTTTTGCGGGATTTTTTTGCGTTTTGGTTTTTTTTCCCCCCCTCCTTTAAAAGCTTTTTTTTCTTTTCAATTTCATTCGGATCGGTTTTCTGTTTCCATTGCTTATCTGGGACAACCCAAATACGGGATTACCCGGCAACCCCCCCCGGCCCGAGCAGGGGCTGGAGGAGGAAGGGCGCTGGCCCGGCGCGGGGGCAGCCGCGGAGGCGGCGGGAGGGCTCCGGCCCCGCACCGCTCCCGGCCCGCCGGGCCCGCATCGCCCGGGGAGGGGGCGGAGGGGGAGAGGGAGGGGAGAGGGACAGGGAGAGAAGGAGAGAGGGAGAGAAAAAGAGAGAAAGGAAGAGAGGAAAAAGAAAGGAAGAGAGGAAAAAGAAAGGAAGAAAGGAAAAAGAAAGGAAGGAAGAAAGAAAGGAAGAAAGGAAAAAGAAAGGAAGGAAGAAAGGAAGGAAGAAAGAAAGGAAGGAAGGAAGAAAGAAAGAAAAAGAAAAGAAAGAAAGAAAAAAGAAAGGAAAAAAGGAAAAAAGAAAGAAACAAAAAGAAAAAGGAAAGAAAGACAAACTCAGCCGGGCAGTTTTGCCCTCCAATTCAGACCTTTTCCGATTTCACAGCTGTTACTTCCCCAGAAAAATCGCCCTGCTTATCCCAGCGCCCGCAGCAGCCCCCGGACACTCTGCGTCCCCTCCCCACCCCGAAGGCCTGTGCGTGGACGGTGCGGGGGGTACACGGAGCCTGGCCCAGCCTTGGGCCCTGCACCGCGATGCCTCCCGGGGCCAGGCTGTGCCCGGGGTGAGCTGGGGCTGGGGAGAAGCACAACAGGAGTTTACCTACAGCTGGCACAGCGTGCAGGTCCTTTCCCCTTCCCCTTCCCGGCCCTGGCGGCACGGTCCCCTCCCAGGGCACCCCAACCACAGGCTTTCAGTAAGAACATGGGACGTGCTCTCTGCGTGGCTGGGATGGGTCTGGGTCGCCTCCCCAGGCAGATCCAGATCCCCGGCAATTCCAGAGGGTGTCTGTCATCGTCACGGTCCCTATCGCTCGGGGGATGCACCCCCCCTTTCCTCTCCATTTCCCCTGGAGAGGTCTGATACACGGAGGCCGGCAGCCCCTTTCTGAAGGGGTGGCTTTCCTGGGGGCAGGCAGGTGGGGGCCTGGTGGGGCAGAGCCATTTTTGGGGAGCCATTGGAAGGGGATCCATGCATGTGCAGACGTGGGACGTGCCCAGCTGCAGCGACGTGCTTGGAGTCCATCAATCCACTGCCTTGTTGTTGTCTTTTTTTCCCCCCCTCTACCCTCCTTGCAGTCGTGGACAGAAAACCTGCCAGCCCTGTGGGGAAATCTCCAGACCCTCTAAATACCATCCACGGACTCTCTATCCCAGCCTCCTCTTCCTAGAGCCGTGGAGCAGCAGTCAAGAGACAGTGACTCTTGGAATAAGCACCTGCAAACTGTTACCGAAGCCCGAAGTGCCACTGAACTGTACCCGAAGTGCCACCGCTTCCGGCAGGTGCCTGCGGGGACGAGGAGGCAGCCCGGGTGGTGAGAGGTGACACCCTGCCATGGCAAATCCCTGCGCGGGGGAGCGCGGCCGGGACGTTCACGCACGCTGCCCGGAGGGACGCTTTACCTCCGTCGGATCGGAAAGGGGTGACAGAAGAGACTCAGTCTTCCTTCTTTATTTTGTCTTTTGGGGTTTTTTTTCTTGCTTTCAGTTTTCCTTTCTCCTCCCTATGGAGAAAGAGTCCTAACGGACTCCCCGAAGACTGTTGGATGCAGGGCAGTGAACGCCTCCGTCCCCAGGCATTGCTCGGAGCGTCCCCGGCTCTGTCCCAGCCCAAGGGAGCACGTTTCCTCCAGGGAGCGGTTTCTGGCTTCCCCACGCCACAGCCGGAGCAGCTGTGCGATGGAGCCCGCTCCGTCCGAGCCTTCCGGTGCCTCTGCCCCCGAGTGGAAATGGACAAATATGCCACAATGTTTTATGATATATTTTTATAATAACAAACCTTAATAAAAAGTGACTACCGTGGGCTCATGCCGCCGCCCTCCTTCGCTCGGGGTCCGGCAGAGCACCGCTGCTTCTCCCGGTGTCCCCCAGCCTCAGATGGCATCTGCCAGTTGCCTGTGAGCAGCGGAGACCTGTCAGGGTCTGGATTCGGGCACCCACCCGCCCGGGGGCCCCGTGTTGCTGGGAGAGCGTTGCAGCCCTGCTCCCCGTGCCTAACTGCATGTGCAGATTTGGGGTTCTCCTGCACTGGGGGGGCCGTGGCCCCGCTGGGTGACTCCTGATGCTACGGGGCTGGCTCTGGGCGCAGGAGGGGAGGTGGGTGGCCGGCCCCCAGCCCCGGGCCAGCTCCCACCCACCTCACCTGGCCGTGGGCAAGCAGGGGGCCGGCGGCAGGGCTGCTCCTCGCAGCCCACACACCGGGGTTCGCTATCCCCCTCCTGTCCGGCCTGCTGGGGCGCGTTCAGGACGGGCTCCACTGGGCTTTTGCATTCCCTGGCTCCACCAGCCGCTGCTGTTGGCTTCGGTCCCTTCATTGTCTGGAGAAGGGGAAGGTCCTACAGCAGGGCAGGGAGGAAATATCCTGGCAGGAGAATACTTGCCTGGCTTTTTGCAGAGAGTGTGTCTTTGTGGGAGGGAGGGAGGGAGGGAGGGAGCGAGAAGGATGCCAAATTTGACATCCCACCCCAGGAAATTATTTTGCCTTCAACCTTGGGGTGGCAAAATTCAGTTTTGCCTCTGCTGCTGCAAAGCCTCCAGCTAGAGCTGGTCTTTGCAACCGACTACAAAGCACGGGAGGGAAAGGAGGGAATTTTAAGTAGGCGAGAGTACTGTCCCAGGGCGAGATCTGCCGCCAAACCGTCACCGACTACATTTTGCGAGGACGGACGAATCACCTGAAACAGATGACAAACAGCTCTGGCTAATCCACTGCCAGGTTTATCCATTTAAAGCTACGTTTGAGTATGTGGCAGGGCAGCTTTGGAAAAGATGACTGACAGCAATACCCTTAAAGCCGGAACGCAGCACGCACGGCCGTTCTGGCCACCCCGGCACCGCAGCAGCTGGGGAATACAAGCCCTCCCAGGGAAGAGGGGAACATGGGGACAGCCCAAGCCCTGTCTCTGTCGGACTCTGCTGGTCTGGGAGGTCAGCGGAGCCCTTCACATCCCCAATGCTGAAACCTTACTGCTCACGAGCCTGAAGAAACGAGTCTATCCTCTGCATAGGGCTGCCAAAAAGCCCTTCTGATGGGGAGCTGGGAGAAGCCGGTTACCTGTGCTGAGCTCCTGCGCTGCGGAGGGGTCTGGGTAAGTGGCAGTGCCCACCGCCGCGGCGGCAGCCCATCGTAAAAAGGCTGAAATAGCCTGGAAATGCCGCGCCGTGTCCCGTAGGTGGCTGTTCTGTTCTGCCGGCCACGTCGAGCCCTGCAGCACCTTCTGGTTCCTAAAGCCTGGACCCTTGGGGTGCTTCAGGGCTGAACGCACCCTAAACCCCCCGCCTCCCAGTGCCCCGTGGTCACGTTGGTATTTGCTGGTGGGGTTCGCAGCACCCTGTTGTGTGGGGACTCAGCTGTGAGCCCTTATCTCCTCCATTCCCTGCGGGATGGGGCAGCGCTCCTGCACCCCACGGAGATGGGACCAGGGGCTCTGACAGACGTCTGGGATGAGGGAGACACGAGTGCTGGAGTCGGACAGAGACGTAGCGCAGAGTCCGATCCTTTTAATTAGTGTACTGCTGGGATGGTGTGCGAGTGCCCGAGTTATTCCCTTCCAAGGCTGTCATGAACCTGCCAAAACCCCAAACAACAACTTGATGCTTAGCATCTGCCACGGCCCCAAGGCAAAGACATCCCTTCGCAAGCGCTTGCCGGGTGCCGGCAGCCAGAGGAGCGCTGCACGTGGGCAAGGCACCGCATCCCAAGCCCGGGGACCCGGCCTCGGGGCTGAGACCACTTGGGCTCCGTCCATGTGATGATGGGATGCATCATGTGGTGGGATGCATCGTGTGGTGGGATGCGTCGTGTGATGGGATGCATCGTGTGGTGGGATGTGTCATGTGGTGGGATGCTTTGTGTGATGGGATGCATCGTGTGGTGGGATGCGTCGTGTGGTGGGATGTGTCGTGTGATGGGATGCTTCGTGTGATGGGATGCATCATGTGATGGGATGTGTCATGTGATGGGATGCGTCGTGTGGTGGGATGCATCGTGTGGTGGGATGCATCGTGTGGTGGGATGTGTCGTGTGGTGGGATGCATCGTGTGGTGGGATGCATCGTGTGGTGGGATGCATCGTGTGGTGGGATGTGTCGTGTGGTGGGATGCGTCGTGTGGTGGGATGCAGAGCTTCTGCAGGAAGCTCGTGCCAGCGGTGCTGCCCAGGGCGTCCCGGGCCCCCCCATCCCAGGCAGAGGCCAGCGGCAGCGGGGCCATGAGCCCTTCATCCCCCAGCCGGGCGGCCGGGCGGCCGTGCCCGGGCAGCCGGCTGGCAGCCAGCTCTGCTGCCCTGCAGCCCCATCCCTGCCTGCGATGTCCGCACACCTCGGGCGGAATTTGCCACCAGAGGGAGACCCTATTGTTCCACAGACACGCACCAGCAGCCTGCTGCAGCCGGCGGGAAGCCTCCGCTTTCGCAGCCGGGAACAGACGGACAGCCGCGCAGAGCCTGTTCCCAGCCCCGGCAGAAGCCTGCCCTCCTGCAGGTGAGCGAAGAGGTGCCGTGCCACCCCACGGGATGCTGCTCAGCGGCAGGCGGGCGTGGGGAGCGGAGCCAAGCTCGCCGGGTCACAGCGGAGAGGCTTTCGTGCAGTCAAGCTTCTGGTTTCTGTTCTTGACTGCCGGTAGCCTTTATTAAAAATGCAATTACAACAATTATGATTAGGGAAGGGACTTTCTCATTAAAAAAACCCACTTTTTTGGGGAATTGTTTCGTCTTTGAAAGCTGGTAGCTTCCTTTCCCCCCCCCCCGTGCTTTGCTGTGAGAGAGGAGCTTTCACAAGGAAGCCGTGGGTCAGTTATCCGTCCTGACCGATGCTATTGCCGAGCTGTTGCTGGACGGGCTCCGTTCGGGACCGGCTGCCCGTGCACACGCGCAGACCCGCAGCCGCTCACCTCGAAGCTTGCCCCCCGTTCCCCTGCCCAGCAGCATCTGTGGTGCAGGCGGAGCAATTGAAAAGCAAAAGCCGGTGGCCTGGCCCCATACAGATCCGCTGTCGCCTGCCGAGGCAGGTCGAGGACACCACGGCTTGGTGTCCCCGGCGAGGAGGGTTAAGGAGAAGCCTTGCTGGGTGGGAAAACGCTCCTGGTACCTGTGACCCCCAGGAGCAAGCCCCACGCTCCCCCCCTCGCGCGGCCGCAGGCATGCAAGCCTCGGGGCACGGGCTGTGGCTTGTTGGCTGTATAAACAGCGGCACGCAGCTCAGCCGAGGGGGGCAACTGGGCTCGGTCTGAGCAGAGGGCTCTGAATGACCGACGCATTTACGAGAGCAGAACGGGGGTCCTGCTGCTGGTGCTGGCAGCAGGACATGAGTGCCGGTGGCACTGGCAGCAAGAGGCGCTACTAGAGATTACCAGTCCCTCCCAGTCAGAAATTTAGACATTTCCCGTTGGAAATGTAATAGATGATATATTATTTGGGGTGAAATTTGCCACAACAAGCACTTTCCTAAGGCTGATGTTGGTGGAGAGAAACGTGGAAGGAAAATGAGGTCCAGCTGCAGTAGGTCACTGACTTCTGAGTAAAATGAGGAAAAAGACATTGTTTTGCCCACGTTGATAACGGTAATGATGATGATTATTGTCACTGAAGATTCCTTGGAGCTGGAGCTCTCCGGTTGGAAGTCCAGGAGGTTCAGGGTTCGAACCCTGGTCTGAACATCCAAACTGAGGAGGGGAAAGCCATCCCTGCCCAGTGCTCAGCCTTTTCGTCTTGTGTCCAGAGGGAAATTGGGCTGATCCGAACGCAGATAGCGTGAAAGGGGAACTTAGAGGGGCTGGGGGGGACTTACAGGGGATCTGAGGGGTGGAGGGACTGGAAGTGGCTGGGAGGTGGATAACTCACACCTCAAAACCTCCCCAGGGCTATAGGTAACACAGAATTTTTCTTGCCTCCTGCAAGGGCTAAGACCTACCAAGGTTGAGAGGATGGCTCGTTGCCTCGCTTGCTCCATAAAAAGAGAAGGGAAGAAGAGGGCATTTCTGAATGGCAAAGGAGGGCTGCGGCCACTCGTCCGGGCTGGAAACCAGCCTCTGTGCGTACGCAGGTCAGTTCTCCAGGGAGACAGCAACCGCCAGCGTGCCTAAATGCACGGTAGATGTGCTGGACTGGCTGCACACATGCAGCCTGGGGCTGGCCAGCTGCTGCCCGGCTCCCCGAGCCAGCGTCGGAGGGGGCTCGCTCCTCTGTCGGCGAATTCGCAGGCTGGCTGCAGGACTGCCGGCAGCAAGAGGTTATTCTGCCTTTTGGTGGAGTCCTGCCTTGAGGCCGGTGGCCACGCGGAGAATCGCCCGGGGGAGCTGGGACCACTTGGCGTCCGCCCCACACGCCTCAGCTATTCCATTCCCCACCACAAAAAGTGCGGGGAGCAAAGACCCCAAACAAATCCTGAAATACAACCAGTGCCTTAAGCAGAGCGACACGACGTGCTGCTCGGCCCCTCCGCGATCCGGCCTCACAGCAAATTCCTCTCTGCAGTGGGCAGACTGACATAATCCAGAGAAAATTGGACTTGATCGGAGCGGAACTTTTTGAATTAATCGGAACAAAGCAGGAGGGTGGAAACAATCCGCTCTGACACTTTTTCAGTGACGGTTTTGTCAAAATCGATACCATCCCTCGGAACACGTCAATTTTGATGAAATGGCATTTTCTGATGGGAAAAAATGAGGTTGAAACTGTTTCCATCAGCTCTACCTGCCCAATATATCTTTAGCACTGTTTCTTTTGAGAGCGCGGAGCAGGATGGAGAATGTTACAGACCTCATTCAAAGACCTGCACTTTGTTACTGGAGACTCGCTGGTGGACCACATATTTATTTTCTTTTTAGCATGTTAAGAATTATAAAGATTTAAAAACATCACTCTGGTTAGAAACAAGCCGTGCCGTGGAAGTGGGGCTTGCAGATGTTTGGCATAAGTACAGCCCGCGGCTGCTCTCGCAAGGTCTGCCTCCCCATCGCCCGGCGCTGCGAGCCGTCCTCTGCGGCGGTGCAGCCTGCCGAGCACGCCCGGCTGCGACCGGCGCCCTGCGCCCATCGCCTCGCTCGGGTTTCTTTGTCGGCGCGTGGAGCGGCTTGCGGCAGGAGCTGGCTGGGGGAGAGGCGGCGCCCTCGGAGATCAAGCGATGCTGATGTTACCCCAGGAAAGAAGAGACCCCCTTCGTCCGACGTAACCCCGGGCGTCCCGAGTCCGGGCTGGCGAGCCCAGGTCACCGGCAGCGGGTGGCAGTCAGACTTTGGCTCGGCGTTAAGAGCCGAGTTCTGATGTTCGCAAAGATCCGGCTGCCTCCCTGCTCTGCTCCGACCGCAGCAGCGGTGGGCACTTAGGGCAGTGCATAAAGAATATGTATGCACGCAGACATACGCATAGATACACTTATACACATACATATATAGATACCTATACACATATACGTGTATACATATGCACATCTCTGTGTATATATACATACACATGCATGTGTGATACAGATACAAACAAATATACATACGTATACGTGTGTGTCTACACAGATCCAGCCCCTGCCTGTGCCAACTTGTGACAATCCCTGTGTTCGACTGCACGCGCTTAGGGTCTTCTTATCGCACCGACCGGAAAACGCACGTGGTCTTGGAAAACAGCGAAAGAAGAGGAACTTTAGACTGATGATATATATTTGCTGTTATTTTCTGTTATCTTCTAGACCTGTTATTTTCTAGACTGTGACCTTTTCTCCTTAGCAGAGGTTTTGTTAGGCAACTTCCCGCAGCAGCCTGGTTTTGTATGGCCATGTTAATAACTCATCCCACACCTGGGTGAGCAGTGCTCTTGGAGATCACGCTGGCCGAAGCTCTGGCCCTCAGACCGGGGTCAGTTTTCACTAAATGCTAGTTACATTTGAAAACAACCTACATACATACGATTTTCAGGATCGGTTCAAGTGTTTTGCATTCTTTGTAACTAAATCCTCGTCCTCCTAGAGGAGCATTTGCAGGCGAACACACAAGAATACATGCCCAGCTCTCACTGGCTCTCAATAAAAGCTGCAAACCAAACCATCATTTGCGAATTTATAAACCTTCCCACAATTGCTTAAGTCACTTTTGAAAATGGGACTTTGATTCCCAAATCACTCAGGCACTTCATAACATTTCCTCTTAATAAATAGCCTTTCGGGCACTCGGCTCGCTTGGTTTAGGTGCGGGACTGGACCCAGCCTTGCCCACCAGCAGGTTTCCACCGGTGCCGACTGCCGTGGAAACCTTCCCCGTAACCCTTCCTCGCCGCTCACAGCCCAGGGCCAAAGGAGAAAATCCCAGCTCAGCTCCTCATTTCACAGCTTGAGACGCCTAATAACTGTCCAAAGCCAAACGAGTCTTCTAGAAGATCCAGTGGTATCTTGAGAGAGTACTGAGGTTAGGTTAACCAGCCTAGTGGTTAACTCTTTCTTACACTGCACCCAGGTCTGGTAGACGGCTGGGCAGAGCTTGGGAGCTCCAGAGTGGGAGCGCAGCAGGGTAAATAAAAGAATACGGACACTACCATGGTTGCATCATGGGCAGCCTGTACTCCAGACCTGAACCGAATGAATAAATCAGTTTTTCCTCCCCAAGAAACCCGAATGCCTGCGATTTCCATCCTCCTCCCAGGCAGTTCCCCCTCTCACCCCTTTGATTTGTGAGCTCGGCTAGATTGCAGCCAGACCACAGGTTAAAGCCCTGCTGGCGCGCGTAGCCATGCCTCGCAGCCTCCAGAGCTTTCCACTCGTCAGGTTTTCACTTCTTCATCTCCCTGCACGGTAATGGGGCTACGGCAGATGTGTCTCCCACGCCAGGGCCTATCCCAGCGTATCCCTGCCCTGACAGTCGCCCAGCCTCATTCGAACTGCCTTAATCAACAGCAAATATATTTGACAGGGAGAAAACCCAAACATGCGAGGTGATGAAACCTAAACGTGCCTCAGACAAGCACTGCAACAAATGTTGATAGTCAGGGACGAGCTTTACGCTACCCAGGCTGGGTTACAGCCCGTAAAAGCTCACGCCTCTGAAACCTGGCCCCGCTGCTGGGTCCCTCTTCCGTAGGCTGTCCATCTCCCTGGCAGCTCCGGTTCCAAACCCACCTCCCGTGTGCCTGGGCCGGCTGCTCGCTGCCAGAAAGCGAATGCATTCGCACAGCGAGCAGGATCTCTGCCTCACTTCAGGCAATCCACCTTTGGCATCCCTGCCTCAGTAGTAATTTCTGATGGGGGGGGGGGGTTGTCTTGGGCAGGTATCTTGGATGGCTTTTCCGTCCAAAGCTTTATAGCCCCCTTAGCTGTTTCTCTAAATGCCGCTCTGCAAAGCCCTCTCCGGTTTTGCTGCTGGCCCGTGACCCCAGCGCAGGGGCTGGCTGTGAAGCAGCATCTGCTGCCGCGTGCAGCGGATTTAACCTCCCCTCTGCCCCCCGCCACCCTCGCTCCCGCAACCCCAGCTCTCGGCAGCAGGACCAGGCTCTCCTCCGGAGCCTTGCACAGCAGCAATACGCTGGCCGACACCTTATCGCCTTTGGAGCAGCCAAAACCCACCCTCCTCAGCGCTCCCGAGCAAGCTCTCAGGCGAGAAGAGAGCTGGGGGTGAAAACCTAGCCCCTTGGGACACCAACGGGAATTTTGGCGTCGGCTTGAGCAAACCCAGAGTTTCCCAAGAAGGAGATGACCGTGGTGCTGCATGTCACCCCGAGGAGAGCTTTCACCTCACGTCCGCTTACTGAGCTCTGCCCTTCCCCGCGGGACAGCTCTAGGACAGAAATCCCCGGAGCCCGCAGCCCTGCTGCTATAGCCCCTATACGGAGAGACGCAGCGTATTGCTGGACCAGATGTGCTACCCAGAGAGTCCCAAAGGTGACCGCGATAATCTCTGCAGTTGTAATTCTGCTCGTGTAAGCCCCCACTAACATCGGCACCTAGTACAGCTGCAATATTTATGTTGCTTGCTTGGTATCCAAGACGTCCGCTCCGACAGCGAGAGGCTGGAAAACACGCTTTTCTTTCCTGGAGGTGCTGAGAGACATTTATAATCTGAAGCTTTAGAGGGAAAGGAACTACCACCATCAGGAATCGGTCTGTGGTGTGCGGAGGTCAGCAAAAGCAGTCACAGAAAACAGCCCGGGCTTGAACCGAGCGTGGCTGCAAATCCGCCACGTGCGTTAGCCTTTATTTGAGCGCTGCGGTTACGGGATCCGTAAGCTTTTTGTAGCTTTTCTTCCTTTGCTGCAGGTTCTCTGGGGCCGCGTACAGACCGCGCGCACGTGCGAGCTCTGTCCACTGCGGACAGCTAGAGAAAACCCCATTTCCTCCCTGGGTGCCGGGGTGAAGAGGTGAACCGCCCTTTTCTCCATGATTGCCCCAAGATAGAAGCCCCAGACCTTGTTGCAGCAGGGAAGCGCCCACAGAGGCGGCCGGGGCTGCCGTGCCCTGCCAGCTCTCTGAGCAGCGCTGGGGACAACTGCGGTGACTCGTGACGAAACACGGAGCTCTCGCTCCGGAGGGCAGAGAGCGCTGCAGGGAACAACCGCAGGGCTGGGGCGGGACCCCTGCGGGAGGCGAGGTACCAAGGCCGCGCTCGCTAAGCAGGCGTCTGCCAGGAAAGCGTTCGTTCGCAATTTTGCGTCTCAGTCTGTCTCTTTGGACAAGCCCTTCCCAAGTTCAGTGGTGCAGGAGAAGAACTAAAGCAGAGCAGCAGTGTCAGAGTTCTGACAAAGGCTCCTCTCGATAATTTGTAGAAAGCTGGTGATGATAAATTCAAGCGAAAAGATTGCTGAGCCCTAAGTATAGTGTTACTCAGCCACCAAGGAGCTGGTTGTCGGTCTCCTTTCAGAAGCATCGTGCGTCAATGGGTTTTGGAGCAAGTTGGGGAAGGAAGAGCGGTGACTTGCACAGAGACTCCAAGTCTTCTGTTTCTTGACTTGATACTGCAGATAAGAATGTAATACCCCCTTCCCCCCCATCCTGCAGGATAAATATGAAAGCACTTTTAATCTCAAAGTTGTATTATCCTGGCAAAGATGACAAAAGCTTTCACTGAAGCTCTCCCAGAGATAGCACTGTTTTGGCATCAGGTTCTCCGAAAGTGATGTCATGCTGAATTTATATGCCAGAGTTTTCCCTTTCTTCTTCAGATTTGTGGCAATGTCAAGGTTCTTCTCTAGAGCAGATCTGTTTTTAATATTTCATATTTACGTTTTTCATTTCGGGGCTGGCTGAAACCTCTTTTGGTTTCAGCCTTGCAGATGCTAACATGCATGTAAAGCCCTAAACTCTTGAAGAATCTCTTGAAGAACTGAGGGATTAACAGAGATTACTTCTAAATCTACACAGGCCTAATTTTTTTTAAACATCGAGATTACAGAAATCCGTGTAGCTCCACTGAGCCAGTGACGATGCATCTCTTCTTATGAGCACGAGACCTAACGTCAGGTGTTTTAACTTTATTATAAAGAAAGTTTCTGGCACAGGTGTAACCGGTTTCCCTCTGTGGTTGGGGAAACAGCAAGAAAGTGTTGCTTGTCATGCAAAATTTCATATAGTCTTGAGGGGAAGATAAACACAAGGCTCCGTGCTTGCCGTAAGCTACAAGGCAGGTCTGCTACGAGCACAAGGATGGCTTTGGCGGGTCAGAAAGCAGCTCCACCTGGGCAGTCCTGGCAGAAGGTTGCAGGGCCAGGCTGTGCATCACATTGCTCTTCAATGCCCTTAAGAGCCGTGCTGTTCCCTGCCTGCTCTCCCCCCGTAAAGCCAGGGCAGGGCTACGTGGCTGCGTGCTATTGCCAAGCGCAGCACGCAGCGGCTGAGCCCTGCCGCCTGTGTCCTGGCGAATTTGGGTCAGTCTCGCCCGTCGGGCAGCCGGTTTTCATGAGAGAGGGAAAAAAGGAGACGACTCCAAGACCGCTTGCTCAGGCACACGGGGCCGTGATGGCCAGAAGGTATTTGCATGAGGGAGGGGAGACGGGAGGGACTGATGGGCAGGGTTGGTTTTGTAAGCCTTGGGAAGTGGCCTTAAAATAGTCCCTGCTTATTTCTTAGGAGCTGAAATCGCCTCCTCTCTGACCCAGCGCTGTTTCTGTGCCCCTTCCCACAGGGAAGACCTCCCTTTGCCAAAAAGGAGGTCTGGCCAGCTGATCCCAGCTGCGGTGGCCTTGGCTGGACCTGCCAAACCTCACGCGTTTACACAAAGCCCCAGGGCTGCTCCTGGGATGTGCAACGCTCGAGGGCCAGCCGCGGCCCAGCAGGACCGTGGGGCCGTGCCCAGGGTCCGATTGCATCCGTGTCCTGCCGGGCGGTACCCGCTGGAGAGGACCGCAGTTTGCCGTAGCCTTTTTCTGATCCCGCTTGACCCCCCAGAAGAAGGCAGGAGGCTTGTGGAGATGCGCAGGGTTCAAATCCACAGCTCGCTGTGCAGCAAGCAGCAACCCCAGCTCCTCACATTTCTTGGGATGCAGTTTCTGCTGGCCCATAGGGGCTCGCCCGTGGCAGAAAATCACTGGGCTCACAATAACCAGCGAGAATAAAACAGGGTGGGATCCGGGCAACTTTGGACAATCTTGGTCACAGTTGTGTTGTGCCATGAACCCTCATCCCTTTTCTGCAGAAACACTCCGAAGACAGCGGGGTATTTTTCTTTTTTCTTCTTTGGGTTGCCAAGGAGTCATATTTTAAAGTTAGAAATACTTGTCAGCATCCTAGCACGGCCCCCAGAGCCGATGACGCAAATATGACAAGAAGCGAGGTCAGATTACAAATGAGGCCACTTCAAAACCTCTCCCGGAAAACCGGAGGTTTGAAGAAAGAGATGAAATGCGCTGAGAAAAAAAAAAAAAACAAACCCACCCAACAAACTGCTTCATAATCTGCCTGAAAGTGAGAATAAGATACCCTCTGTCGGGAACTCCATCTTCTTGCTTTTGGCAGGAGAGCGGCATGTGTCCTGCCTGCATCCATCCTCACGCACGCCTACCGCTTTCCGTGGTCGCCGGTGGAGTCAAGCAGTGGCTCCAAAGCCAGGGAGCACAAGCCACCTCTCTCAAAGCCAAGCTCTACACCTGGCACCTGCAGCAAAGAGCCCCGCGGCTGCACGGGCTTGCGAAGGCACTTAGGTTTAGCAGTACGTACACGAAGGCTTCCCGACCTGGGTCCTGGGTGAGTCTTACAGGATGGCCTAGAGCTCGCCGCCGAGTCTGAACACGAAGGTCGGAAGCTGCTGTGCTAACAGTAGCCGCCTCTGCGTCCGCGTTGGGATGGTCTTACCAGAAGTCTCTTGAATTTCATCTGCCGTTTTACTGCTGGGTTGTTCCCAAGATCTTTCCGCTGCACGTTGCGCAGGCATTTCTTTTTGCGCCACCAGCAACTTCCCCACCTCGTTAATGTCCCCTCCTAGCATGAACGCGCCACTGCAAGGAAGAAACGAGCCACCTTCGCTGGCCAAAGCTGGACCGCCTGGCTCTACGGAGGGCTACCCCCGGCGACTAGCCAAGCTGGGGGTTACCTGCAGGATAAGCGCAGCAGGAGATGGACGGGTCAGGCTCGCACGCCGGCGCGCACGCACGTCTCCGGCTGCTGGAGACGGGCAGCGGCACAGCGGCCTTGCGGGACGCAGGGTAACTCTGTGCAGACCCCGCCATGCCAGCAGGGCAGCAGAAGAGGACAGGGAAAAGTACACGCGGCGTAATGGAAGCAGCCTGGGAGGGCAAAGTGCTCTTCAAGCCCCCATCTGAAAACCGCGTTCGTGAGGATGACCATGCAGGAAGCCCCCTTGCATTACAAAGTCACTGTGCGTTTGCAGACCCTTGGTTGCTGCCGCTGAAGCTCCTGGGAGGGGACCTGCAGGCAGTTCACCCGGTGGCTTCACCCAGAGGCTGCACAACGGGCTTGAGAGCCCAGGATTCACGTTTTTCACCGTGAAAGCACGCGTAGGTGCTATAATCAACGTATGATGAGCTGCGGCTCGGCTGCGCTCCCCGGTGAGCAAAGGGACACCGCTCGCCTTCCCGCAGCACCCGCGCCGTGCCTCCATCCCCGGAGAGACCCACCGGTGCGAGTGAAGTAGCCCGCTCAGCCTTCCCTTCGCCGCAGCAATAACAAACAAACAAAAAAAAACCAAAAAAAAAAAGGTCCCGGAGCCAAAATTGTCAAAGTTCCCCTGAGACTGAGATTGAATTCCATCTCATCTAACAAAACACCATCTTTATGAAAAGTTGTCAAGAATCTAATCGTTTTGCAAACACTACAGATACCTCTTCCATTTCAAGGAACAAGTGGGGTTGCTTTTGGTCTTGGAAGAATTGAGTAAGCATGAAGATTTCCAAACTTGCTCAGATACAAAACACTATTGTTATATAGTACAGTGAAACAGCTGTGGTTTATAAGTACCATTAATGTGAAACTTTAACTTAAAAAAACCCCAACCCTAAAAAAAAGTTAAAGGAACAGAAAACATTTCATCCATACTAATGTGAGGTTTTAAACATATAGGCTTTTAAGTGAATTGGCCATAACCACAACAATATTTTGGGTCTGACCAGAGCATATATTGTATGCAGATGTTAATTTGGCATTTGCATGCATACGCAAAGAAAAAAAAAAAACCTTTTCTACATGTTTTTTTCTGGAGTGCATTGAGATCTGGAGTCACTTTAGCTTTACAAACTGATTATAAACACTAATTACCTGAAAACATGCTGTTTGGCTTAATACGTGGCCTGTAGACTTAAGTTCTGCTTTATAAAAAGGCAAGATTTAGCCAGCATGTTCACCCCTCTCTCTATATATAGATACATACATTTATAAAAGCAGAATGTGCTGATTTGTACAAAACCCGAATTCCTCTGTTAACCCTCTCCCTCCCGTTCGCAAGCATCAGGCGCCAGGTGAGTCTCTAATATTTCGGGAGGGGGTTGAGGTGCCTCTGCGTGCTTTCTCCGGCTGCCCCACGCGTCCTCCTACCCACCCCAGGGCCGTGGGGCGAGAGCATCCGTGTTCTGCCTGCGTACGGGGCTTCAGAGGCCGCTCAGCTGATCTCGCGGAGAAAACGCTGATCGGGGTAAACCCAGCCATCAGCAGGGCCGATGGATTCTGAGAGGAGGAACCAACGTCAGGTAAAACAGAGTTTCCCCCCCGATTTTCCAGTGATGGTTTCAGAGGCGTTTTTAAGGTGAATTATTCTGAAAAGGTAGATTGCCCTGGGGGGCAAACTCTGCACGGGAGAAGGCAGAGCCCGCAGACGGGACTTGGCTGTCCCGGTCTTATGGCCCTCAGGAGGCTGCAGAGTCGGCGTCCAGCACCGAACGTCCGCAGCTCCGGGGTGCCGCTTCAGCCATATCCGTATCTCCTTGGCCCAAAACAAGGAGTACCGGGGCCAGATCTTCCCCGAAACACTGTCACCCCCTCTTTCTCATTCTCCCTGCTGCACACACTGAGGTGGGACGGGGCTCGTGACGGCCGCCTTCTCCGACAGCTCTCTGCTGTCCCACTGACCCCGCTTCCAACCGTCCCGAGGATGCGACGGCAACGGACGGGGTAAAACACTTATTCTGCGCTCTGAAAGAAGTAACATTTGTGGAGCACACTGCTGCTCGGGATGGCGGTCTTCGACCTTGGGCAATGTGGAATGAATTAAACAGCGGTAGCCGGTTTCAGGGTAAAAACGAAGAAAAATTAAAAGAAGCAACGCTAGGGAAAAAAAATGCCTCATTCTTCTAATGGCATCTTATCTTCGCGCTGGCTTTAATACCTAATTAAAGCAAGCCTTACGTTCAGCTGGCCGTTTCAGGATTTACCTCTGTTGTCTCTTTCCCAAAGGTGAGTTCTCATCCCAGCTTTAGCTTTTACCCTCCAAAAATATCGCCTCCCCGCCCCAGAAGCTGATAGCTGGTGAGTCAACGAGCCTGTTTGCAGTTTAAGCCAGCTATTCCTACATTAAAAAAATTATAAAATTGCATGATACCGTGAAAAACTTCATCGGCTTAGGAGGACAACTCGGGGAGCCCTGTCCCACGCAGCGGGAAGTTGGTTTGGCCCCTGCCTGGGACCTACAAGTCGCCGTAGAGAGAGGAGCTGGCTGCGCTGGGGCTGGCGACGCCGAGCTCCCTGGCAGGAGGCAGCCAGGCAAAGGCAAGCCTTTGTGGGTGCCTTCGAGGAGCTTTATAGCACGGGCACCCAAACCCGCGGCAGGACAGGAGCCGTACGCTTCTGTGGCCAGCTAACGAGGGGAGGTGAAGCTGATGGTCGAAGCTGTTACGGCTGTGCATCCTCCGGTGCTGCCGGGGAGGGGTCGGAGGTACCAGGCGCGCCCATCGGGCTCGCTTGCCATCACCTAGAAAGCACGAAAGGCATTTTCGGTTGTTTCGAATTTTCATCTTCCGAGTATTTTTCTTGTTAGTTCGTGCTCGGCTTTCATTCATCTACAGGGAATAGCGCCGCGGTAACATGATACACAGCAAATATCACCATTTAAACAGAACCAATCCGTTGTGAATGAAGACTTCTGCGAAGAATGGGAAAATAGAGCTAAAGGGCTGCTAAGTAAACTCTTTTATGTGTGACATTATGCAGGCAATGGTTTTGGAGTGTAAAAGATATTTTTCATTATATCAGTGTTATTAATTCCATCAGCTCGAACCGGATTGGTACACGAAATGGCTGTGTGTTTCCCAGGTTAATAAATCTGCATAGGTTTATTGTTCGGAATAAAACCTATTTTCCTCAGCAAATAACCATGATCATTTGGGGTTACAACCATTCCTCAGGAAATGCTTTATAACGAACATTTTTATTGGTATCATAGGAAATTCATATGCCAAATAACATGGGACTATAACTTTTATCTGACTTTAAAACAAAATCTGTTATCTTTTATGGCCAGTTTCATATAGTCCCACTATCAGTTTCCATAAAATTCAACAAGCATTCCTTATTCAGCCTGGAAAATCAATAACAGAGTCGGTTGAAAAGTGAAAATGTCTTTTTTGCAAACATTTTTGAAATTTCTCAGTTGTTTCCATTTGAAATCGTTTGCAACCGGCTGGTTCCTGGCAGAGAAAAAAACCCTTCTAACGCTCTTGGTAATGTTTTCCGTTACACTTCTTTAGAACGTAAAGGACGCACGTTTCTGAGGACAAGATGAACGTTTTTCACAATATCATCGACTTTAATGAGCGATTCTGTGTTTGTGAAAGGTTTATTCTCCATGTTAAAACCTCAAGTCAAAACCATTTGCGCCAGCGGTCGTGTTCCAGACCGAACCCATAAACCCCCACTGAATTATCACATCAGTTCATTCAGTTGGTCCCTATTGATTAGAAGCTGATGGATCAATAACAGCACTGAGCACAAAAGGAGCTGTAATCACCACGCGGAGGGGTTTTGCGGTGGGCTTCAGCCTTTACCCTCTTCTGGTCCAGGTTTCCTGTGTGACTTGGTTGCTTTTTGGGGGTATTTTTGCAAAGTAATGCTTCCCTTTTGCCTGCCGGTGCCGTGGGTTCGAGCCGGCACTACAAAAAGGGCAAAATTTACTACCTGGCTTAAAATTGATAGGCGAGCCATTGTATTTTCTCCCTATCTTTTCTCTTAACCTCCCGGTCTTCGGGACAGAGACAGCCTAATATCACATTTCCATACAGCACCAACCGCCGCAGGGACCTCGGTCTCATTTGGAGTCATTTACGCATCTGCATTAGACAATCATTCATTAAACCACAACATAAATAAAGTCGGAACAGACATGGGGAGAGCCCGTGACCTCATTAAGCCCGTGGAAGTTTCTGCCGTTGACCTCTGCGAAGCCAAGATTTTACCCAGCGGTCTGGTTTTTTAAAGTCTTCCGTCAGGATCGGATACAATGGACGATTAAAAGAAGAGAATTACAAAATTTTCATTTTAATTTGGCAGTGCTGTTGCAGGGCCCATTGCAATTATGTTGCCGTGCCTTTGCACAGCCGGAGCCTGGGCCAGCGCCCGCTGGAGTGAATGGAGATGTCCCCTCGGGATGCGGGTGAGGGATTTAGGCTTCGTGTTTGTTTTTTCAGGCAGCGTTTCAGTAAGTGCTTTACAAAATAAGGCTCTGGGGGAGGCACCCACAAACCTCCCATCGTCAATGAGAAGTCATTGAATGGGAGGGCAGCTCCTCGCAAACCATGAGACGCCAGCGATGCTACGGGGAGAGGTTTTCTCCAAAGGGGTGGCGTGCTTAGCAGGGGGGAAAAAAAAAAAAGAACCTCCTATTGATGGAAATCAGGTTTATTTGTAGGAAAGATTAATACTTAATACAGTTTATCCTCAAAAGGTCACTATAACCTCGCGAACATCCTGCAAATCTTCTGACTCATTGCTGAATTGCATCTATTGTAAGTGATGTTTTAAATATTTCACAGAAAGTATTATGCCTCTTATACAGAGAGACGAGTTGGGTTTTTTTCAATTGTAAAAAAAACCCCATCATTTCTTCAGCCAGGAATATGATTTACAGAGTGAAAAAGTGAAACCCGTGATATATGTGAAATAGGTAATTGATAAATCATAAAACGGGTTGAGCAGAAGATGGAAAAATACTTAAGCTGGATGAATTCTACCAAATTAAACCAGGCTATTAAATTGCCTAGCATCCTGCTTAATAAAACTGATACGCTGTTCTACGCTGGACATTTGCAAGGGTAGAGGGCTTCCCAGAGCAGAATGCATTTCATCTGCTGGAGAGGCTGACGCGAGGCGAAATTAAAATGTTGATCTAAGGTCTGCAGGCTTTCGTGAAGATAGGTACTGAAACGCTGAATCCTCTGCCTGCGGGTAAATGAAGTCTGCAAAGCTCTGTGCTTGCTACGCAAGCTGCAGGATATACGCTGCAGGATACAGGTGCTGCTGGCCCTTAGGATAAGGGGCCGTATAGAGCAGTCACAGCCGGTACTTGTCACCCCGGCAGTTGCACCCAGACTCTCTTGGACACGCGCAAAGACGAGACAGCAATGAAGGCAGAAAAGGAGAGGCTGTTAGCACGGGGGAAATTACACGAGGGAGCCCCATCCGTGGGAAAAAAATAGCCGCCTTCACGAAAGCCCCCGAAAGAACTGCCGGGCTGCGACGGCTCGAGCCGTGACTAGGTGCCCTCCCGAAAGGAGAGGGAGAACACGGGGGTCCCTGGAGCCCCCCTCGCCGCGCTGAGCCGTCCCAGCTGCGGGCTGGCAGGCTCTGAGGACCCGGGCACTGGGGGAGGGACGGAGGGCGTGCGGAATGGGAGCCCGTGTGCCTCCCTGCTAATTTGGGCGTCTGGGTGGCTTGCACTGGAGGATGCCAGGGGCTGCCTCGGCCCCAATGCCGGGGACCCCCCGCTCCGTGGAAGGGCTGCGCCCACCCACCCGGCTGCCCTCGCCTGTGCGGGAGAGCAGGGGCATAGCGGGAGGGCTGGCAGAGGGGGTGATCCCCGCTCCAGGGAGCATGAGGGTTAAGAGCAGGGGTGCAGAGGAGGAGGAGGCAGGAGGAACCGCAGGAGAGGTGGCTGCTCCTGCAGCAGATCCAAAGGGACCTTCTGCAGCTGTGCCCCGCTCCTCCCGCAGCGGGTGCAGCTGGGATGGGACCCCCAGCAGCGGGAGACCCGAATAAGCTAGGTGCTGCGGTACACGCAGGGTGGCCCCGCGCGAGGGGGGCTTGGGCTGGAGACGGACGTAATAGCTCCGCTATTTCAGATAGCCAAAAGGTGCCCACCCAAACCAGTTGCTCCACGGCAGCGTGAGACCCGAAGCCCACCACTGCTGCTGCTGCTGGTGAACTCTCGGGGGCTGAGCCCCCCTCCCACCCATCCCATCTGTCCATGACCGGTTCTTCTCAGCTCCGGAGAGGTGGCAACCAAGGAAGACTGGGCTGATGAAGGAAAGGAAGGGAGAGCGAGGACGTGATGCCAATTATCACATCTTGCATAAGGAGCAAATAACTTTGCAGCTAACCAGTCAAGGAGTTCCAGCTGACCTCTTTCTTACCATCAGCTGGGAAATTTGCTGGCATATAATAGGCAGCCCGGATTAACGTGCCCAGCTGCTTGTGGAAGACGTCCACCCATAAAAGTTGGCAAAGGGGACAACTGATTTCCAGTTGAATTAAGTGCTATAATCTTAGACCGATACATTTTCCATAATTTTTGGTATGGATTGGTATAAGCGTTATCAGTATTAGCCTAAAGCGGTGCAATTATTACCTATTTAAATCCCACTTTGAAGGAAAAACACTGGCGCATACCCAGAAAAGTGGAGCGCAGGGATTGTCTGAGGAGCAAAATTTCCCCAGCCGGATGGGCGGTAGATGGAGCGCAGGACGCGGTACCCACCACCCGCCAGCCCTGCTTCCAATTCCCGACAGGCGCGTAACGAGCGCTGGAGGTAATTAAAGCTTTCCTGCCTGTTCTTAGTCGATGACCAGAGAGAAGGCGAGTCGCGGAGGCACTCAGCACCTGGCGGGAGCCAGATATCCTGATAATTTGTTAAAAGACCCTTTAAACCGACACCCGGCAGCTTCATGGGAAATGCTAATACCGACTGTTGGTACAGACACGGGGGTTCGTTATCTCCTCGGGGTTGAATTACCCCATTCATTCATGCTTCGGAGGACAATGAGCCTGGCCGGCAGTCCCGGGGTAATCCTCTGACCCGGCCCTACCTGCCGTGACACCGGGGCGAAGGAGGACTTTTAGGAGGGTATCGCTTTCCACAGTAAACTTTCCCAGCGGCCGGGAGCTGATGAATTGCGCTTCTGCCCGGGTGGGGAGCAAAGCGGCCTCGCGCACGGCTTCAGCAGGCAGCTGGGAGAGCTCCCGAGCCCCCGCGGCGCCCGGGCTGAGCCGGGGGCTGGGACAGAGCACCAGCACCGGCGGTGCGCGGTGCCGACCGTGGCAAAACTCTTTAGCGACTCTTGCATTACAAATCCCGCCCAGGGCCGTAAGATGGAAGCTCGCTGCGTTGCGCCGGGTGAGGGTGGACAGGAGACGTGTGGTCCCACGGGACGAGGTAGGCTGACGGCCACCCATGCCGGCCCGGCTGGACTTTTCTTCTGCGTTTGTAGAGCAAAAGAGACTGGCCTGAGCCCGAGGGGGGTTGCTCACATGCTCTCGGCCTGATCTGCCGTGGTAAGGCCCGGAGAAAGGGTTAGCCGGACCAGGCGTGGGAGATGTGGAAAACGCAAGCTCAGACCTGCGTGGGATGGCTGCTGGCAGCATTGTGCTTGCTTTCCTCAAAGCAGGCATGAGTTTTGCTCTTTTTTATCTCGGCTATTGTCTCTCCCCATTGTCCAAACACATTTCTTACCAGCTGGTAATTTATTAAGCATGTGCGGTAACACCCAGCTGTATCCCACGCCACTGTAAACCGACGGAAATAAACTCGGCTGGCTCAGGATGGAGCAACTGGCCAACTCGTAATAAGCGCAGGCACTGAAGAGGAGCAAACAGCAAAGAGAGGACCACTTTCAGAAATGCATTTAAGTAGCAAACACCACCAAAACCAGCACCGACCTCAGCAGACCTTGACTATTCCCTGGACAAAACAGCTGGCCATCTAACGAGAGCAGGGTTTGACAAGGGCACACGGGAGGGACGAGAAGGGATTTGAAGCGATCTGCAGATGATGTATTGGCCAAGGTCCTTGCTCTCAAAAGAAGAGCCATCTCCCGCGTGGTTCTTAACAAACAAACAGATGCATTTTTATTATGTCCGAATAGCTGTTGGATGGAAAAGGAAGATCCTTAAGTGCCCCGGTCCTGCGGGAAGCGTGCATCCAGCTCGGGCACCTGAGCAGGAGAACACAGGGTCTCTGGAGGCTTCCCTTGCAACCGGAGAAAAGAACTACGCTTGAGCATAGGGTTTTTTTTTTTGCACTGAAAGTAATTGCATTTAAAAATGGAGTTTTAGAAGAAAAGAGAAACTATTCACACTTCCAGGTCAAATGCAGCTATTGATTTCAGCTAGAAAAAAGCACGGATCTTTCTTTTTTTTTTTTTGGAAAATGTCAAAACATTTCACTTTAGACTTGCTAAAATATTTGACATTTCCCAAGCAAAACCTTTAAGCCTTTTGTTTCCAAACAGCATTTGTTTATTTCTAAATTGACCTAAATTAAAAGACAAAAGTTAGAACAAAAGAGTTAAATAACTCAGCAAAGCAAAACAAAGTCCTTCGGATTTGAATCAAAGATGATGTTTCAGGTTGACCCAACATGACATGTTTGGGGTTTTATATTTTTCCCCCAAAAGCTGAGATTCAACATATGCTGGGTTTTTTTTTTTTTTGTCTGGTTTGGCCAGGGAGCCAAAAAATCCATTATCGGCCCAGCTTGGCGAGGAGCTCTTCCGCAGACTCCCTGGTGGGGAGAGATCCTTTGCTGCTCCGTCCTCGGGATGGACACGTTGAAGGGCGAGAGGAGGCCTCTCGGCCGATGGGACAACGCAGTTGTCCTCACGCAGGGTGGAGAGCAAGGAGGCTCGTGGCCACCGGACCCAGCTGCTGAGAACATCTGCCGGCATCTCCGGGCTGATTTCTGCAGCTCTGACTGGTTTATAAGGCTTCAAGTGAGGCTCGCGTCCCTGTGCCACCCGAGCATGGCTACTTTTAATTCAATATTTCACGTGAGTTCAAGTGAACTTCACGTCAGCTTGCAGCCCATGACACGGCAGACAGGCGTGCGCATCCATCAGCGGCATTACACCATCATTAGCAGAGGTTTGGGTAAATACGCTACCCAAGTATTTGATTACTGGCTCACTTTCATGCTTTGCCTTTGGTCGTTATAATGTCAAACTTCAAATACTTGCCTTATTTTTTCTGCCTGGGCAGGCAGTTCATTTAATGCCATAAAACAAAAAAGGCCACATTGATGACATATTTCGATTTTTTTTTTTCCTGCTGCTGATTTTTTTTTTTCCCCGCCGCTGATTTTTTTTTTTCCCTGTAGCTGTGCTTGACAAATGAACAGAAATACGGGGATGAAAGAGAAGAACAGAGTGAGGGAGAGGTAGAATAGAAAACAATAATAGCTTTAAGTATAACAAATTGAATAAATATCATAAGGAAATAATCAAAACTAATGTCCCTTGTTCCAGATGCTGAAATGTTTTGTAAATCGCATTTGAAGAGAAAGGTATCTTGGCTTTATTTGCCTTCTTTTGGATGCCGTGACTTCCTCAGCTGGGTTATCAGCTGCAGAGGTGGATTTGGGGGTGGAAAAGCCTGGCGGTTCAGAAAGCCAGGATGCAGTTCCTGAGGCTGCAGGTCTACTTTGGGACGTCACCGCGTGTCCCGGCTCGTTTTGCTGGGCACGGCCGCACCAGGTGAGCTTCCTGGCTTCGCTCCGAAAAAGCCCCTGGAGAGAGGGGATGCCGTGCGGTCCCTACCGCACGGGACCGCTGCAGCTGCTGAGGGCTGTTGCACTCAAGGCGAAGGGAGGATTTAGCAGTTCTCACCGAACGCCCCCCTCGGAAACACAGATTTGCTCAGGGGGTTTCTCCCCCACTCGCCCTGACCTGCCGGCAAAGCTTGGGTAGCGTGTCCTAGGCCGGGGGTCTTGACGAGCGTTTGGGGGCACCGGCGGCAGCGGCGGGAGCAACGCCCTGCAGGCTGCAGGGAGCTGCTGGGCACCCTCCTGGGGAAAGCCACCCCTCCTCTTGCAAGGACCGGGGTCTGGAAAGCCAGAGCCCAGCAAACCTGCGGCAAGCCTGCTCGAGAGCAACCGGGAGTGCTAATTGGATTGTATCAAAACTGCATATTTCATAAACATTACATCATTTCCTTGCTGCTTTCAGCAGACTGATTCAACAAATGTTTTCTATTTTACTCCAGGATTCAAACATGAGATGGGCTCAGAACTTGGCAGTAATTTACTTGCAGCTTAAATTTATGACATATATGAACATTTATATTCATTTAAAATGAAAGGCAGAGCTGCACAAACATTTTTCATCCATTTTTTACTATATGTGCTGGTTTTACCTTCTGTAGAAATTATTATATGTCTAGTTATATAGCCAAGGGAAAAAGAGAAAAAAAGAAGTTCTTATACTTCAGGGGAAAATGTGTACAATTAATATCAGTTTACACATCTGTAATAACATAAAATATATACACCCGAGGTTATGTGTCGTGACATAAATCATAAAAGGGTCATAAAGAGTTATTTAAGAACCTTGTAACAGATTTTATTAAATAACATTATCAAATATTAAAGCTTTGTGTGAATAAGTGCTGTAGAAGGGCTGCACAAGCTTCCTTTGCCCAGTATATAGCCGTAAACAAATTTCCCCAATAAAGACCAGAGCCAGGTTCCCGGCTAGTTTCCGTCAGAGCGATCGTCCGGCTCTAGCAGGGCTACCCCAGTTTACCCGAGCTGCGGATTAGCAAAACCCGCACTTTTTGTGCAAAACCCCCGCGCTCTGAAAGAGGCGATTGGAAGGGGTGGTTTGTCCTAAGCAGCGTCGAGAGCTCTGGGATTACAAAGCAGGCGGAAGAGCCCTCCGCTTGCAGGGGTACTTGGGAAAGCCCCGTCACCTTCCGAGGGATGCCCCCTGCCCAGCATGGTCTTCCCAGCCCCTCCGACCAGGGGCAGATGCCTGGGCTGCTCTCCTCTAAACCCGTCTCGGTTCCTAAGGCACCAAAGCTTAAAGTCAGGGTATTACTTTCGCAGTAAAACTTATCGGAAGTGCTCTCCGAGATCCCCACGGTTGCCTGAAGGTTTATTTCCCTTCTCCTCCCTTTCAGGACCGTACGCTTGGTGTATAATACTTGAGAAAGCTGGCTTTCTGAAGCAGAGGGGTAGGAAATACAGCGCCAATAAAGTTTTATATCCTTTCTCTAATATATATTTTTTAAAAAAAATCATTTCTCTGCATAACGTATTTTTCTTTGCAAACGTGGAGTACCTGAGACTGCGGTAGGGTATAAAGATTTTATTGGCACCCGTTTGGGATGGTGCAAGAAAACTCTCTCTCTCTCTCCTTGTAAAAGTTTTAATAAAATAAAATTAGAGAGCACTTAGGAGAAAATTAATATCTAATTTTGCTGAAATACCAGAATACTGCCAGGCCCGCTCAGCCCCTCAATAAATAAAGGAGCAAGCAGAGGAGTAAATGAATTTAGCCAGGCCAGCTTCCCAGCCTCCCTGCTGCCTGACAGGGACCGACACGCCAGCCCCACCTCAGCCCTCTCATCAGCCACCGGGAAAAGCCACGGCAGGGATGGAGGGTGGACCTGCCGGTGCCGTGAAGCCCGCCTGCCCCCCTCCCCCTTCCCAGGTACCGCATGGGTGGGACCACCCGTGTGCCAGCTAGCCGGGGACACGGTTGCCCCAGGCGCCGTGGTGCACGGTTGTCCGCCCAACCGCAGGTATCTCCTGCTGCCTGCTCCCTCTCGCAGTCCTGGAGGAAGACCAGCATCTCCCAAGGGTGACCCCAGCTCCGGTAAGATCAGAGGACCTGCCCTGTAGAGGCACCTTTCTTTCCCATGCTGGGTCAGACCAAATATTTCACTTTGAGATGGCTGCCAAAGCTAGGTGAGATCAGTAGGATCGTAGGAACTAACAGCTGGAATTTCAGCCGTAGGCAGGAAAAGGTAGACAGCTGAGGGGACACGTCACGTGGCGCATACCTACCCAGGACAGGAAAATTTTATAAGACTCTGTTGAGACCTTCTTTAATAGAGAATTGAGGAATTTGGTCATCCACATGCAAGGAAGCTCAGCTGGAGCCAGAGCCAGCACAGAGAAGAGCTCCAAGATACCCCAGAGAGAGGAGAGCCTGTCTTTTAGCCAAGAAAAGTGAAAGCCGAGAGCGGATATAACTCCTGTCAACAACCACATCTCAGGGATGGAGAAGATCCAGTGAGGCCAGTGCCGGCTCTAGGCAGGTGGACCTCCACTGGCCCGCAGCTGCAAGAAGGTTCCCAACCATCCACGGAGACAGTCCCCAAGAAGTTTCCCATACAAGCTGTGGCCATAAAAACTCCCGCATTTGTGGTTTTTTGGAGGTCACCGAAGGTATAACACCACGTGGGAGTCTCCAAAGCAGAGACGCTATCACCGTCCTGTGCTCGTGTGTGCTACTCGAGACAGCAGAAGCTTGGAGGGTGGGAATGCTCTCTCCCGAGCACTGCCCTTCGGTCCTCCTCCCTTCCACCCCCGTCCCCTTCCACCATGCCAGGCCAGGGAGAAAGCTAGTCCCTGCTGAGGATCCCTCCTGTTTTCAATAAAAACGTGCTTTCGTTTGGTAAATATCAGCAATGTAGCCATTCTTTATAGATATACTGAAAATAACTTGCTTGTGTTATTATATCAGAGTCATTAGGCATCGCGTTCAATACGCATACTATATTAATTCCATATAAACGAGGGGGTTAGTAAAAGTGGTCTGACTTAAACAAAATAGAACGGGCTGACTTCGAAGATATTGGTTGCAGATAATACAAGATTTTTTTGATTAAAATGTATAAGAATTTGAATAAGAATGCATTGTTTGGAATACATTTCCATTGGTCTCCAAAAGAATTCCTACTTGCAGATATATGTGGTTTGCGTTAACAGGCGAAGGATTAAAAAAATACATTGGTTTGGACTAATTCTTGTAATTATATATTTTTGGTAAATGTAAATTGATTTGGTATAATAGGTCTGATTGGAAAATTACCTGTTTGAGATGGGAAAATAAAAGAGACTGTTGGACAAGAGTTTGAAAAAATGTTGGGTTTCAGTAGGATGCTTTGCTCTGAATGAAAGTCTGTTTCAATAAAAATGTTGATTTGAAAATTGTGGTTTTTAGTAGGATGGTATTTGATCCATTAAAACTGTATTGGTTTCATTCTTTATGTTTGCCTTTCGTTGAAATACATCGGTACGAAGCATGAAATAAGCATGTGTCAGGCATTACTCAGAATAAATAAGGGGGGGGGGGGGGGGAAAAGAATGGCAAAGCAGCAGCAGCTATAATTGTGAAAGCAAGCCTAAATAACCCAAAGCGATTTCGCGTCACGTGGCCCTCGCTCTGGAAAAAGGCAGAGCCGCAGGCAGAAGGCAGAGCCCAGCGTGGCGGGCAGAGGGACGGGAGAGCGTGGCCACCGGTGTCCCCGGGAGGAGGATCAGGCCCCAGGAATGCAAAGATGGAAAATATCTGCTTTATTAGATCAGCCCATCCAAGGGATTGTTCCGCAGAGGACGGGCGGAATTGCTTTGTCTGGCCCAAATTTGCATTATACCAGTGACAGGGATCCTACCGCTTCCCTTGGAGGACTTTTCCACATTCTAATTGATCTGATTGTTAGGAAATTGTTCATAAAATTAAGAATCTTGGAAGTAAATGAGGGAACCCAGGCAGAACTGCTCCACGCAAAGAGCAATAGCCATATGGAACGAGTTAGGCTGGGGAAGGCAACCGAGCAGTATAAATGAGTTCAAGAGACATTCAGATTTATTTCTGGAGAAGGAAAGGGACTGGGAGTGCGATGAAGAAAAGCAGGGAGGTGGGTTTAGCCGGCATTTAAAAAAGGAAAGCACGCTTGAAGGGAGGACATTTACCGAGAGAGAACCCGGAGGATGTTTTTCCCTAGGACTTCTCCTTTGTATTGATGTTTGGCACGGGAGAAAATCACGCTCCCTCTTGCACAGAAGGTGAGAGAGGTTCCATTTTTTCTTGAAGAAGGTTTTATTTCAGGGAAAACTCAGCTGAAGAAATGGGTTGTGCACTCGAGGCATTGCTTCTGTCACGCTCCTCTCTCAGCCTTAACACGTGCTTTGCCGGGGGTGCGCACTTAAATCCCCGTAATTTCAACTTAAACACCAGAACCTTTACACTCGGGGAGCGTGACGCCTCCGGCCATTCCTGGTGGCCAGGAGAGCCAGTTTGGTAGACCGCTCCGAAGTCAACTCTCGCAGAAGTCCTCCACGTCTGCTCGGCAAACCCAACCCACCGAACCCACCACCCCGGCTCTGATCAAGACCACGCTCACAGAAGAAATAAAGCTTATAGCTAGGGCTTTAGGTGTTTGGAAACGCTGGATCCGATGCAGGGGTCCCTGGAGAGGCAAGCCGAGAGGACAGGCCTGATGGCACGCAGGGTGGCATGGCCGGCGGGCGCCGGGGCCGGTGGCGGGCGTAGCTGTTGCAGGACGCAGGCGCCAGGACCGCACGAGCCGCAGTCGGGGCCACCCAGGCTGCTCCGTTTCAGGGAGCAGGGAAGGAAGAAGAGCGCGGTCCAAGTTGCGCTTGCTGCGGGACGTTGCTGCAGCGAGGTCTGCCCGCCTTGCAGGCTTCCGCCCGGGCAGAGAGCTTGGGTGCCCGGTGCAACAGCATACGCCCGCACGCAGAACGGGAGTTATGCGCTTCAAATAACAAGAGCAAGAATAACAACGCGGCACTTACGCTGTTAAAATGTCAGCCAAATTAAGGAAAAAAAACCCCAACCAAACAAATCCAACAGCTATTGCTGCGACCTTTTCCGAGCCTAACGACGTAGGTAGGCTAGGCACAGCTGAGGGCAAACGTAGGGTTATAAACTCAGGTTATAAATAGACCTGCCCGGTGGAAGTCGAGGCATGTCCATAAGGAGTTACCAAACAAATCACTGCCGTTTTCACCCTCGCTGGCAGGCCTGGAAGAAAGGCGTCACCAAAAAAGAGTGGCAGCTCCATGCTGACAAAGGCTTCCTTTCTCTGCTGTCCATCACCAAAGAAAAGCATTTCTGTCACTTGACCCTGCCAGTCACATTAAAAAATGAAAACCCGCCCAGGGGACACGCCAAAAATTAGTGCCCCCCCTCCGTCTCGAAAATAAATTAGCGTTCGCGAAGAATGGCTTCAGCCGGACGAGGCCGGGGCAGAGCTGGCAGGAGCCGCCGGCCTCGCTGGAGCTCTGCCCTTTCGCGCGGGGCTGCGCCCGGCCTGTCAGGCGTGATTAATTCCGCGACTAACGCGAGGCCACAAACGCACTTTGTCAAACGGTGGGGAAAAGCCCAGGCGGACTGAGCACGGCTTTCCTGCGCTCCAGCCCCTGCTGAAGAAACGCTTTTGAGATACCGAGGGCTGACATCCTGAGTTAGTCCTCGGCAAGCGGGCAGCGAGCCCGGGCAGAAGGAACAAAGGTCTAAGGGGCGCAGAGAATTAGCGCCTGGGCTGGGGTGGCAGCCGCAGGCCGACGCTACTGTTGCTGTTTTACCGTACGCCTTGCTCCCGTTAGGACGGGCGGGCTGTCCGCAGAATCTTGTGCGGAGTCTTTACGCTACGCAGGGTGGCAAAGCCGCCTAGGCGCGGCGAGCAGGGGCCGCGGAAGCCGCGAGGCGCGCCGCTCGAGCTCCGGCTTTGCGCCGGTGTTGACCAGGGGGACGCGGTGGCCCCGCGGTCCCTGCAGCGCGCAGGGCATCTAGGGGCGACGGGCCGGAGGCGGCAGCCGTGGGCGAGGGTGGCTGGGCTTCCAGAAACCAGGGGCTCCGTCCCTCAAGCGCAAACCAGCTCTGCCCTTCGTCATTCCCCACCGGGCTTAACAGCCCTGAAGGTCTAACCAAACGTTCGGCTGGAAGCGCCACCGCTTCCTTACGTACTCCGCTGCTGTTGGCAAGCTGTTGCCCGTTTCCAGCAGGAACTCTTCTTGCCGTAATTTAAGACGGTTTCTCCTCTTTCTGCCCACCTTGGAAAGCCTGTTCCCGTACCTGCCGGGCACCTCCTGCCTGCCGCTGCCCCAGCCCGACTTCATTTGGCAGCTGCCATAAGGAGTGCTGGGCCTCGCTCCATATAGACTTTTCCATATGTTGAGGGTGCCGCTGACCCCGTCACCCGCCACGCGCAAGTGCCCTGCGCCCCTTCTCGTCGCCCGCAGCGCCGCTTGTCCCTCGCGGTTGTCCCCAGCCGCCGGTTTACACTCACTGAGAAATCATTTCTGCAGGGTAGAGGCACAGCGTTTTGCCCTGCGCCTCAATTAAGCCGCCGCAGAAGGAGGGCAAGCGTGACAGAAGCCTGCGTACCCATTCCCCAGGCAGATAAGAAATGCGCCTGCCTGCTTCGCCCGTGGCGTCCGTCGTGATGTTGGGAAAACAGCCCCTGTGTTTGGAGCGATGAGACTAGAGCCAAACTCCCAGACAAAACCTGGCCTGCTTTCCGCAGTGATTCCCACGGAGGGGACCTTGTCCCGTCACTTAGGGCTGGGCACAGGACGAGTTTCACGATCTCATCATTTTTTGCTGCGAGGCTGGAAGGATAAATACTCAGGCCCGTGGTTGGTAATGGGGAGAAAGGAAAAAATCAGCCAAAAATGGCATGCCGAACACTCTTTCGGGATCCTGTGTTTTAGGACTGATTGATAGGCTGTTCCAGGGGGTTTTACTTTCCGACCTAAAAACGAGGATGCTCTTCAACATGAATTTATCACCTAAGATGTTTAACGTTCATTCAGACCCTCACCAAATTTTGAAGTCCTACGAAGACTCGTGTTTCATTTCTTCTGCTAAAGGGAGCTGGGGCCAGGGTCCCCGCCGTGCTCTGTTGCTGGCACTGGCTGGAGACGAAGCCTTTTGCGTTACGGGAGAGGTGGTGAAGAAAGGCACGCGTTCCACAGGGCAGGATCATCGTGTCTTAAAAAAGCATCAGCGCTCCCTCTTAAAAAAATCTGGACAGGTTCCACAATACCACACACCCTGTAATTGCTCCTATTTGACTCCAAAACCAAAATGAAACCTGGCACATGCTCCCAGCCATACTCGCTTACATGTGAATATTCCATATTTGCACATTTTAAGAGTGCGTTGCTGCTCTGCTCTGATTTTAAGCCCAGATAAGAGCGTGAATAACGGCTTCACTCGCTGCCTCGTAAGAAATCCCTTACTGACATCACTGTGACTTGGGGGTCTGCGTTTTAAAAAATATAAAGGAGGATCATTTCAGCCTCTCTGAGGAGGCTGCAAAACTTACTAACTAATATGCTGATGCTGCAGGCTGGTTTAATAAAGTTGAGCTCTAGTTAAACATTTTAACGTGCAGGTTGTAAGTAAATAACGGAGGACGCTGCTCCTTTAACATAGCAATAATTATTGTAAATTAAACCCTCGTTACAAAGAAATTAACTTTCATCTTGCCGACTCCACCACTTGTTCTGGAAGAGCTAGATCACACTTCCACGGGGGAATTCTTGACAGCTGGAAAGTGAGGACTGCACTCGTTTGAGACGGGCATGAATTATCGAAAACTCCACCAAACTGAGGCTGAAATCGAGGGCTTTTTGCAAAAACGCTACCATCAAATCCTCACAAGTTCGTTCCGCGTACTGTTTGTATTTCCCAAGTTTGAATGGCGAAAACTCTCCCCTGTTAGATCCAGGCAGATTTTTCTGCGTGGTGCTGACTCTCGTTACAAGCGTACCGTAACTACGCCGGGAATAAAATAACGAAAGCCAGAGGATTACCGCATCCAAGGTTCACGGGAAGGGAAACCCTCTGTGAGCCATCCTTAGGTGCAACATATACATCTAGAAGCGTGAGCGTCGAGAAGGAAGTCATGCTTACCTGGATGGAGGGAAGCCCACCTGATGGTCCCATCCTCTGCCGTGGCTTTCCCTTGGTGGTGCTCAATGGCCTCCCTCTGCGAGGGGAAGAAGAACAATCCGTTCAGAGCAGAAATCAAAAGGCATTTCACGTGTCGAATAAAACGAAGCTGGTACTTCCCATGCCTATAAAAATTGAATCGAACAAATCAAAACATTCTTTATTGAATGTTTTATTAAGTGTCTTTTCTGGTGCCCCCCTGTGCCTATCTTACCTCCCCTGAAGAAAACAGAAACGGAAATCCCTTTTTTAAGGATGGAGATCAAATTGGGTTTGATTCTTTTTGCTTTACTTCTTGCCCTGGAAAAACACAGGTATCCATCCTTCACAAAAGCCTGAAACCCAGCACGCTGGGTGAGTCTCTGCATTAACGGTGAAGAGCACCTCTGCGTAACCGCCGACGTGCTCCTCCTGAAGGCTCTTGGAAGAAGACTCTCCTGACCTTTGGATTTGCCAAGAGGAGCAGGCTGGGAGATACCTGATAGATCTGGGACGTGTCGGCATCAGTGCTCCCTGTTCGTTTTTACAACCACCAATTTTTTGACCTAGAGGAGGTGGGGAAAAAAAAGCGATTTCCTCTCTAAAGCTCTCTGAGATCTGCTGTGGGACAAGGAGAGCAAGGAGCTACCCAAGAGACAGGAGAGCACTACTTGCACGTCGAGGACTGCAAATTCAGGGATAAATTCAGACATAACGTAAAGGGACGTGATTGCTTCTGCTGACGCTAAGTCCATGAGATCATAATGTGGCTATTTCTGCTGAGAACCTGTTAAAAACTTGGCTCTACTGAGACTCCTGGCAGTTTTGCTGTTGACTTCAACAGGGTTAAGAAGTCTGGGGACGTTTCAACTGCATGAGAAAAGGGTCAGAAAAAAAAGATTGAGGAACCTCAGTGGACAGGCACTTGGCCACGCTGCTGTGTCTCCCACGGTGAGTAGGGTTAAAGGGAATCGCTTAGAATATGTATGCAAAATGTACGTGACGCTGGTCAATACAGGCGACAATTCATGTTTCTGTCGGCCTCTCAACTCGTCGTCCTGGGTAGTTTAATCACGAACCTTGCCACTTGATGCTATACCGCTTTCTTGTGGGGGCTGGTGACATTCCCACCGCTGACGTTTCATGTTACCGAGGCAGTGTTTTGGAGAAGAGGAGCAGGGTTTGTGTTGGAGTCCTGCAGGGCTACTAAGCCTTCTCACCGCAAAACTTCAGAGACCATCCTGGGTAGCGAACAGCCCGTTTGCTGTTCAGAGGGTAGCCTTCACCACCCAACCCAAGCCCTGCTGCCTAAGGGAGAACCTAAGCCTGAAGGGATCATTTCTGGAGGACCTTTCCGTAGAAGTGAAAATTCCCTTTGGTGGGGATGGAAAGGAGAAAGCACCAGCCTGGACTTTGAGAGCCTGAGTTTGGCTCTGCAGGGATTCAGTCTCGCAGAGGTGGTGAAAGCACGCAGCTGGCCGTAGGCACATGAGCGGACCCACCAAGCCAAATGTTCAGCACGTGCTCGAGTGCTCCAGCAGCTCGAGGGCAGGAGGTGCTTGCACATCTGGCAAGATCAAGCCCCATCTGAGTGCTGGAGGTAAATTTCTGGAGCTGGCCGCTTACCCCCTCTGCCTCCTGGAAGGAGGCTGGGGCAGGAAAGCTGGTACGTTAAGCCCAGGTCCTTCCCACCAGCCAGCACTGCAAGGTCCTTCCCAAGGACCCTTGCAAGAAGCCGGGTCCTTCCCACCAGCCGGCACTGCAGCTCCATTTCACCCCGTCCTGCTCCCCTGCCAAGCTGCTGGGAGCTCAGCATCCACCTTTGCTTCTAAAAATACGTTCCACCCAGTTGTCACCAGGGTAAGCAGACTGACAGTAAACGGGAGTCGATTTATTCTGTCCTCAGGAGAAGGTGTTGCGTGGAAGTCGCTGCACAGCGCGAGGGAGGGCTGTCCGGTGGGGCGGGTGGTTTTAATCAAAAGCATATTTAAATAAAGACTCGAAAGAAAACCAAACATTTAAGCGCTAAGCCCTTTCAAAAGTATCGCTGTTTGCTGCGGGACGGACTAACGGCCGAAATACAGGAGTAAAAAAGGGACGTAATATCATAATCGCGCAGTCTCCTGAAAATTGGGCTGCGTGAGAGCCAGCTGTAGAGCTTAACCAAACAGCCGGAGCCGCGCGCGCGGCCGTAGCGCGGAACAGCCGCCGTGACAGCCGGCCTGAAATAGGCAAAAGTTGGCCCATCTCGCGTTTAGGTTTACCGCGACGAGGTCAAATAATTGAGCAGTTTAAACGCCTTCAGGCTAATTTTAATGAATACGGCTTCCTCTGAAGGTTGCCCGCAATCTCCTTTGAAGGCAAAAAAAAAAAAAAAGACGATAACCTTAATCTTTGAAGTAGTTTGAATTATTTCCTCCCAAGCCTTTCTCCAAACAGATTAAACTCCTATTTGAAATGGAAGTAGATGTTTACTCTTGTAAATAAGCATTTTCTCTTGTATCTAACGGTAAACAGATTAAAGGATTACGCTGAAGACCTTGCAAAATTTTAGTATCGGGGTCCTGAAATCTTAGCGTTTGATATCCAGCCCTCACCGTAGCTACATGCAGGGCGGAAGGTTATTTTCTCCCATCAAGTACATCCTAAATAAGCAGCTTTAAAGTCTTCAGTTTTGAAAGACTTCGTTCTTATCTGCCCTGTTGCCGCTTCACGCGAGCAGGGGAGCAGACAGAGCTTGGAGCATAAATGAGAATCAGACACGAAGACTTTATTTTAAAAAGTCACAGTATGGGAAGAATTTACTTGATTTCTAATAATATATGTAACATACAATAAAGCAGACCAACATATTTCATCCCCTGTCAAGAAAGTTTTGTCACTTGGTAATTTGTTTTAATATATTAGTTTCTAAATATAAGAGCAGTCAATCGATGCATTATTAATGTGATGTGTACGTGTATAAATATTCTTTTAGCTTCCCGGATGGTGGATATTAATGTTGTGGCATTTGAAAGCACGAGGCACTTGAAGCGCTCTGTCCCGAGGCCGGAGCCGTACCGATTGCACCGAGCCCCATTTATAACTCCTCCGGCCGGGGAATGAAAGGGCTTTGATGTAAAGTGTCGTTTAAATGCTCTCCTGAACGGAAAGTCGGAATTTTTTCCCCAATATTTCTGGCAGCAAAATGCCTCCGTGGAGCGCAAGGGTTGTTTAGCAGTTGGAATAGCGAGGTTTAAAGAGGGAAATACCGCTTTCTGCAACGGTCAGAAGTTGCACTGAAGAGGGGGTCTGGACATCCGCCGGGTGTTTTACCCCATCGTTTTCAGATTTTTTTGTTATTCCCGCTAACTTTTGCTTCTTTCCAAGCAAAGGGAGACTCCAAACAGCCTGATTTAGCTCTTGCTTTATGGATTTGCTGCAGCCGAGAGTATTTCAAAGGCTCTGGGGACAAGCGGCTGCGAAGGGAGGGAGGTGGCACCGAACCTGCTCCTGCCCCGGCCGATGCCTGCTCTGAGAGGCACCGCACCGGCGTAGCCCGGTGCGTAGCCCAATATTAGACCGGCGTAGCCCAATATTTTTACGTTAACAACAACACTGGGGCTGTTAAGATAGCTGCAGATTTATCAGCTGAACGTACGATACTCGCTAGCATTACAGATCCGATACTGTGTTTTCCATATAAACCACAGTGGGATCACTTACTTCTGTTTGCTGGGAGTCAAACACAGCTCGGTGCGCCGCAGCGTTCCTTGCCGCCCCTCGTTACGTTCTGATTTTAGCTACCGCGAAAGAAAAGGAGAAGCAAAGTGAGGTGCATCAGCAATCTCAGAACTGTACAAAATCAGTCGCAAGCAGAAGGACAGAAGGAAAACTCCCTGTCCGGCGGGGCTAAGGCCGTTAAAAAGGCATTTTTTAAGTAGGTGGGGAACGAATTTAATTCCCGCAATTGGGCTGGTCTGTTCAGTTGAAAACTGTCGATGATAATAACGCAGCACTGGGAGAGAGAGAGAAGAGACGTTTCTTTTTGCCTTTTGGCAATGGCCAGAAAACGCGGTCAGAGGAGGGGATGGCGACGGAAGGCTTTCCATTCCGGCACGGGGTGCTGAACGGCAGCTGCTCCAGCGAAGCGTTGCACAACCAGTAGGCTAACTGGGGTGCAACGGTTCGAAAGGAGCTGGCTGAAGAGCCGCCCCAACTCCTAACGATGATTTCAGCCTAGTGTCAGGGCATCGCTTCGAGCCGAGGGGAGGAAAGGACAAGGTCAAAAGGGGTAAGTGGACCCACGGAGACCCTGGCTGGGGGGCGTGCGCGTGGGTTTTGCTGGCACCGAGAGCCGGATTGATTTTCTGCCCCATCCGGCAGCATGAGGGTCTTTGTACCCCACCAAACTCGCACCCCGGCAGGCTCGAGCGCAGCGCTCCCCAGGGATGCTGCTCCCTCCCTGCTCATCTCTGCTCCCGCCCGCCCGCATCCCGAAACCGCGCCCGGCAACGCCACGAGAATAATCGCATTTTCGGTCGAGTGGGCGAACCCGGAGAACAATAATAAATGAAACCTCAGGCATATCCCAAATTATTTTGGATCGACCAGAGGCAAAAAAAAAAGCAGTGGGGTTTTTTTTGCCAAAAAAAAAAAAAAAAAAAAAAAAAGGAGAAAAGCAGTGTTCAAGTTTGGATTGAATTAAATGCCTTGTTTCACCCCAAATGAAGCAAGATCATTCTGTCCTGGGCGTTATTTTTTCCCGTTTTGCGTGCTAAAAGCAAACAAGCAAGCAAACAAAAACATTCACTTTGACTACGTTTTCACTCAAAACACCATTTTGGGGTTACAATTCAAGATACCAATATGTATTTCAGAACATATCCCAAAAACCAGCAACCCCCCCGCCCCAAACTGACAAGTCGAATCCGCCTTCCCCGTTTGAGCCCCTGGCCAGCAGGCTGTGCCCAATCCAGACCACATCAGGGCATAGCTGCCGTCACCTGAAACTTTCGGGTTTCTCCACAAATAGCCTGCTCAGCCGGCGAGTTGTGCCCACCTCAGCTTTGCCAGGATCTGCAGTTAATTCCCCTAAAACCTCCAGAACGTCCCTTTATGGGAGAACGCGGGTGTTTTCCTTCGGCTCCGGAGGCTTTTCCGGCCGGTGAAACCAACAGCTCGGCATCACCCCTGGGGACGCTCCTACCTCAGGACGAAGTCAGCCTGGCTCGACCCTTTCCATACTTTATTCATTTTAGAAGACCTAAAAAGAAAGAAAAAAAAAAAAGATATTTTTCTCAGCTAATACCTTAAAACATGGTATATCTGTAACCCTGTAGAAAAGAAGGTAAGTAATCGTGCAATGGATTGGGTTTGCCATTAAAATTTTCTCCTCTATCGGTTAAAGCTTGATGTTGCTTCCTTTTAAACGTGAAGCTTTTCCTGGGTGAAATTGTGACAGGCAAGAATATTTAACAAAGTATTTTTTCATAGTAAGAGCAAACCTTAAATTAATGGTTTAAAATATATTAAAAAAAAATACAAAATTTTTGCAGTGCACACTACCTGACCTGAAAATAATAAGCTTTTAAGTGTAGTTGGAAGCAGTCACTAAAACCATGGGAGACATGATTTTTATTAGAATTTAGATAAAAAGATTTAATGTTTTTTAATCTATGAGACCACTGGAGGTTAAACTCGCCATCTGAAGTTAGTTTGTGTTTTTCATATACTTTTTTTTTTTTTTTCCTTAAACAGATCTGCTCATTTAAAAAAAAAAAATAAGCAAAGGTCATCAGAGCCCACTCAATAAAGTATTTGGTTCGCCTTCATTTGGCTTCGAGAAGAGGCCTGTGAAGGAACAGGAGCTGCTCTATGTTATAAACATCTTCTGGAGGTTTAAAGGTGGTTTGCCCCCCTGGATGCAGGCTGGACGGGCTCCGACGACCCTTTTTCAGGGTTTTTTTGGCGAGCTGGCAGTATTTTACAGGGCTGTCAGCCGCAGCCCGCCTTATTACAGCGGAGACGAAATGATGGTAACTGGAGTTCCTTCATCCATAAATTCCACGTGCCATAGATATTTCCACATTCATTAGGAGGAGAATGAGTAGCAGCCAGGCGGTATCCGCAGAGGCTTTTACTGGCTTTTTGATGAACTGAGGCTGAAGAGGTAAAATACTGGCGAGGCCATATTTTGGTGGTTTGATTTCAGATATTCTACCTCTTCAACCGGGAAACCTTTGCCGTGCTATCAAAGAGCGCATGGTAATTTATTGGCTATATACTTCAGTTGCTTCAGACCTGATTAAAACCCTCGGGCAGGTCAGCGCACCGGGCAATGGCGGGGTAAATCAGCAGGGCTCCGCGAGCTTTGGCAATGCAGCTCTGATTTACGCTGCCTGGGGCTAATATTTCAGTACTGTAGGCTAATATATCACGACCGTAGGATTTAGTATAAAATTTTAGCATCGCGCAGATGCTCTTCGGGCCATAGTCTTGGAGAAAATGACGGCGTTTTTTTCTACCTGATTTAATTTCTGGGTTTGACTGTGCGGTTCAGCTCCAAGTTACGTTTTTTTTTCGTCAGGGCAGGCAAAGGTTTTGAGGTTGGCACATTGGATGGAGCCCGCTGAGCTCCGAGCCCGTCGGTGACACCGAGGACCTTGGGGCAGGCCAGCAGGTTTCCTCCGTGGAGCATCACGCCGGTTGTGTTCGATAAGCACGTTCCTCCGACAAGGTCTGGTGGGGCAACCCGGGGGTGAAGGAGCTCCAGGTGGCCAGGTTGGATGGGCTGCAGGTGTCAGGGCAGATCGAGGGCCCGTGCAGGCGTACGTGTAGCGTATGAAGTGTGTATGAAGTAACTAGAGGAGAGTGATTTATTGGTGAAAAAACGCCAAAAGAAAACACACAGAATCACAGAATCGTAGAGGTTGGAAAAGACCTTTAAGATCATCGAGTCCAACCGTAAACCTAACACTGCCAAGCCCACCACTACACCATGTCCCTAAGCACCTCATCCAAACGGCCTTTAAATACCTCCAGGGATGGCGACTCAACCCCTTCCCTGGGCAGCCTGTTCCAATGCTTGACAACCCTCTCGGTGAAGAAAAATTTCCTAATATCCAATCTAAGCCTCCCCTGGCGCAACTTGAGGCCGTTTCCTCTTGTCGTATGGCTTGTTACCTGGGAGAAGGGACCACCCCACCTCTCTACAACCTCCTCTCAGGCAGTTGTGGAGAGTGATGACGTCTCCCGAGAAAGCTTGCAGAGCAAGAGGAGATGACGGCTTACGTTGGGGGGCATGTCTGCGTCCTACAGCCGTGGCTTAGGTCCCGGTTACAGTCCACGTGGCAGGGGAAAACCGTTGGGCTAACTCCATCCTATTCTCCCATCCACAATGACTGCATACATCTGGTCATCTTAACTTCTTTCAAGAGCAGAGAGAGAATCATTGAGTTCCTCCACGAGTTACAATTTTTCACTAAAGTCCGGGCTTTGCAAGAATCAGTAAGCACAGCAGCTCTGGAGAGGGGATTAAAAAATAAAAAGTGACTGTTCTCCTGGGTTTTAACCCAATTCCTAACCCAGAGAGTCTCAGATATGTTTGGATGAGTTTCAGAAAAGCATCCCAACTTTTGGACACAGATCCGAACCACGCTTCAAAAAGGTTTTGAGGTTTGCCCATCGGTCTGCGTGCAGCTCTTTGCTGCCCTTGTGCTGCTTCCCCGGGCGCGATAGAGAAGGGCTCTGTCCTTAGCGGAATCCCAAATCGAAAAACGGGAAAGCAAACAAACAGACCCCCCGAGGGATACAGAGTGCAACCGTAAAAGAAACAGGTACTCGGTTCCAAAACCAGATGGCAAATTTGAAGCACGCTGGAACATGCCAAGATACAGCATGCTACAAAGAATTCAAACGGAGCATTGCAGATAAAACAAGTACCGATTAAATCACATACTGTCCATATTTCAATCAAAAGTTTGAAATCCATCCATGACTAGGCAACCAGACAGGCTGAAATCAAGTTGACGAAGCGGAATGCAGAAAATCTGGGTACTTCTTTTAACTAACTCTCGCAGAATCAAGCTACTCGTTGTTAATGAAACAACTGCGCCTCCACCGCTCGCTTTAAAAACTCAGCTCAATGCACACAGACCAGCAACACGCGTATGGAAAAAAACACGCCTCCTTTGCAATTATTTGCCCTCTGCATTGCAAAGATGCTGATTCACGGAGGCTTGGGAGGCCTCGGGAAAACGAGCTGTGGTATTGGCGGTGAATGGCTGTGCTAAAAACCCTCTGCTCCTTTACAGCTCTCTCGGAGACGAGGAGCTTGGGCTAAATTCGCTGCTTCTGGAGAGGCAAGGGCCTTTCCAGTAGTAAGGGCTGACAGCAAGAAAGGCCAGAAAGCATGAACAGAAGAGGCGAGCGCTTCCCACTGAACCGAGCGTGTTTGGTTTCGGTCTGGAAGGGGTCTGGGTAAGGACCGTTTCAAACGCTGGCAACCGGCACTGCGGCTGGAAGGGGCCAATCTGACGTAAATTCCTTGCACGGAGTGGCATTTAGTACATTTAGAGAGCGCTTGCTGGCGATGGGCTATCCCTGCAAGGGCAAAGTTAGGCTGATGCGTTTCACGGGGCTTGGGGTGGGTTTGTCAAAGCTAAGCCGTGGTCACCCTAGCTGCTGCCTCCCGAGATCCACCGCCACGGCTCCTCTGGTTACTCCAAGCAGATCTCGTTGGCAAAGGCGTAACTCGTGGAGGTCTTACGGCAACCGGGAGCTATTGAGCTAATGCAGCCTCCGAATACGCACAAAAACCAGTTGTGGTGCCGGAGGGGAGCAGCAGATATCCTCCGTGGCCAGTGGTGGGGGCCACGGCACTGGTGACCTCTTCCCGTGGCATCTGCCACCGCGGCTGGGTGTGCGAACGCTGCCTCTTCCCTGGATTTATGGCTAGACAACACACCTTTCCATCTCTTAGCCTCTGCGGTCTTGTCTGATGCACGGTTTTTGAGCTTTTAGCAAACATAACTACTCCGTAATTAAATATTAGATACATTGACACGGGTATAAACTATTTCTGTGTGGTATTTAACCTTTTGGACTCAGCAGACCAAATTCCCAGCTCGAAAGCCGCACTGCAAGTGAAATGAGAATCTACACAGCTAGGTCTTTGTTTCCTTTTTTCCCTCTCCTTAAATAACATAAAAAGCAATAAAGGAGCATCTGAGACCAGCTCTAATTGCATTTTTAAAAGCTGTACAACAGGCGAAGTCTTCTGCAGGTCTCGGAAGAAAAATCATGCTGTGTTTTAAGGAGGGTCTCAGAAGGTCATAGCAGTGTAGCTTGGTGCCCATTCATAGGCACCAACCCCTCCAAGGGTGAGGAGAAAGCACTAAAGGCAATTGGGAAGCGACGGTGCATGCATCGACCTGACGCTGAACAGGAGGGGGGGGAGCGGATGGGGAAAGGGCAGGAAAAGAGTCTCACCCCCACCAAGACCTCGGCCATGAGGGAGAAGGGAGCCTCAGGAAGGCAGAGCGGTGGGGCTGGGAAAGGGATGCAGGCAGGGAAGCCTGTACCCAGCAGAGGGGGGAAGATGCTGCAGTCACCGAGGCGCACGATGGGGATAGCCTGGGTAGAATCATAGAATCAGTAAGGTTGGAAAAGACCTCTAGGATCATCTAGTCCAACCGTCAACCCAACACACCTCCATGCCTACTAAACCATGTCCCCAAGTGCCACATCTGCACGGTTTTTGAGCTCCTCCAGGGACGGTGACTCCACCACCCCTCTGGGCAGCCCCTTCCCGTGCTTGGCCACCCTTTCAGTCCAGAGATTTTTCCTAATATTTTTCCTCCACCTCTCCTGGCGCAACTCGAGGCCATTTCCTCTCGTCCTATCGCTAGTTATTTGGGAGAAGGGACCGGCCCCCACCTCACTACCACCTCCCTTCGGGTGGGAGGGTTAACTCCCTGGACGAGCAAGAAGGGCTGGCTTCAGCGCGAGGCAGGGCAGGCAGGACTCGCAAGGTTTAGACACGGGTGAGGACACCTAGACAGAAGTGGGCATCGCCTGAAGGAGCTGCAGCTCCGGCAGACGTGGCGGCTGACACCCTGACCCTTTTACGGCAGAAAAGCAGAGGAGGACGATGACCGCGACACCCCCCAGGGAGGGAAAGCCCTGGGCTGTGACTCTCCCCCGCTCCACGGCCGGTGACGCCGCAGGCGACGCGCCGCAGCCGCCTCGGCCCCGGCTCCGCTGCTCTGGGCAGGGGGGCGAATCCGGAGAACCGGCTGCTGCTCTCGCACCGTCGCCCGTGTCACCCCCCGCACCCCCCCGGCGGGGTGAGCTCTCCTCGGGGTCCAGCTGCTGCGGAAGGAGCTCTGCCCCGCGGGAAAGGCGGCCGAGGGGAGCGGCATCCCACCCTCTGCCGGGGCCACGGCTCGCGCGGGCTGGTTCCGACACCGAATCCCTTTTTTGAGGTGTGATCGAAGCGGTCATACGTGTAGGCGTGTCATACCTGTAGGCATGGGGTCATACATGTAGCGGTCATACACGTAGGCGTGCTGTATCACACGGGTGTAACTGGTGTGCGATAGTTTATATTATGACTTGATATGGTGTTAACATGGTTGCATTTGTTTTGTTCTGGAAACTACACTAAAATTGATTTTAAGACCTGGGATAAGGTACAAATTTTAAAGAGTATATAGACCATACGCGAGACGTAGGTATAAATTTAAAAGTATTTACAGAATTGGTAGTTCAGAATTCCTCTTCAAGTGAATGGAAAAGCTAAAGAAAAGCCACGCCCCTCGCATTCGAAAAAAGCTAACTATTAAAAAAAGCTCATTTGTTTAATCAGCACAAAATCATTCCAAATAACTAACATACAGCAAAACTAAGTAAGCTAGCACTCGGGTTATACCAGAACCGGCAAGACTGTGACAAGCAAAAAGGCCAGGAAGTTGTACAGATCTTTCCCCCCCCCCCCCCCCTATAAAAGCCCCCCCGTTCAGCAAGCGGCGCAGGGTCCGTGCCGCTGCAGCACCCTGGCGCGGGCGGGGAGCCTCGGGGTCCCGCCATGTGCTTCCACTTAACAGAAGTGGAAGCTTCTGCACAGAACACGAGGGATGAAACCGGGCTCCCCGCGCCGCTCGGAGATCCGCTCGCCTCCCTCTTGCCCCATCGCTCTTCCTGCCGGAGACGCGCGGGGTAGCAAAGGGGCCGCAGAATCGGTGCTATTAACAACGCAGGATTAATGACTACATCTCCTCTCCCAGCCCGGGATGGGTGGAAGCAGAGAAGATCTCAGGTAAGGGGAACTGCACCTTTAAAGGGCACATGAATTTTTTCAGCCACGCTTTCTGTTAAATGCAAGTCGTTATACGCTGCTAATTAAAGGTTTTTTAACAATATGAAACAGGCGCGACAAATGAACCGCTCGCGATAAACTCTTGGACCGTCAACAACAGGTTACTACTATTCATTCTGGGTTTCAAAAGGTGCCCCATCGGTTTTGATATTCCTTTAGAAATTCTGCTAGTGCTTGTTGATAACCGAGACAGCATTCAGCTGTCGACCGCATGAAATCTTCAAGGATCATTTAAATTAAAAAAAAAAAAAGAGAATTCAACCTGAAAAAGCCCCAAACCAAGCAAAACACCAGCAAAATCTAGACGGTCTCTGAAAGAATTGGATCCCGCCAAGCGCTTACTAGATGTGCACTGCCAAGTCTAAAAACGTTCAAAATGGTGAGTCAGGACCCAAACATTCGTGGAATCAGCTGCAGAGTGGAGGCACTTGAAAGGCTCCTCTTTTCACTCGCCAGTGCCTTCTGAGCCTCACTAATCCACAGAGATGATACTGTCGAGCTTTTCTCGGCAGCCACGCGGGCTAGAAACATGGTGTTTTTAAAAATGAAAACCCAAAGTCTCGTAAGGTCCCACGCTTCCAGGAAACTCAGCTTTCATAAACACACCGTGACCTGGCGGGCCCTTTCGCTCCTGTTGCGCTGGCCTTAAAAATAGAGAGAGGCTAAGCAGCCTCATGCGAAATAAACATCGTTAACCTGTCCTTCAGCCGTCGCAACAACATTTTCCCACCTCACCTTCGCCATAAATCCCCACCTACAGCAATACGCTCCAAAACTGCCGGAGCCAGCAGGCAGAGCTGCTCACCTCAATGACATCCAAGCGAGCAAACGAACTCCCCAGCTCAGCAAATTGTGCTGAATTTGCCTGTAGAGTACGCGTCATCCTTCTTCCGCGCCCTTGCGTTACGTACGTATTTGAGTTTTCCAGATGCACAGCCCTGTTTCAGGAATTACTACTGCACTGGACATGCATAAACTCATAATCACATCCATAAAGCCTAATTCCCAGACCAAAAAACCGGGGGATATCAGGGGATATTTTGACCCGCAGCGGTTCTACCTACAACTTATGCCCAAGCGTGTGATTAGCACCGACCGTGGTGCTCACTCGGCTCCGGCTGCTGTGAAGCAGGGGGTGGAGATGGGCGACGCTGCCGGGCTGTGCTCCTGGTGACGTGCCATCCCGGTCCCACCTCAACTCTGTCCAAACACAGCCCAGCCCCAGGGACCCGCCCCAGGGGAGCAAAAGCGGTAGAACGAAGCCCACACGAAATTTTCCGAGACCTTAACCAGCCCCCTCCAGACAAGATCTCCCACGTTCTGGCTCGAGCTCGGCGTTGAGGGCAAGAGGATGCTCCGGGCAAGGTGACCAAAGGAGAAAGATGAGCGCGTGCGGCCCCTCCGTATGGACCCAGTCTCCTTGTCCTCCTGGTGCGGTGATCCGACCCCAGACAGGCCTGCCGTCCTGCCGCGGGGCTTCACAGCACAACTAGGGCAGCCAGAACGGGGGAAACTAAAAAAATCCCTTAAGACGCTCTTTCTCCTCCAACCGAAGCAGCTTTTAAAGAAACCAATGCTTTTTTTTTTTTTTTTTTTTAAAAGAGGCATTAAGTCCTTTTCCTTCCCCTTAAAAATGCACAAAATCTTTCATTTTCCTCCTTTCCTTTCTTTTTCCTATTCTTTAAATGGGAATAAAGGAAAAAAAGGCAGAGGGAAACCCCACGAACCAAAAAATCCAAGCAAAACATGTGGTGTATAATGAAATATAAAACCTCATAAAAATGAAACTAAGAAAATGCTTCTACCTCAGCCGCTTTAAAAAAATCAAGGACAAATTCCAAACGTGTTGAAAAATATTTTGCTTATTTTAATTTTTCAAGGCAACGGAATGATTTTCCACGTGCATCCAGTTACCCGCGTTTGAAACTGGCAAAGGCGTGCGATGTTACCTTGTCTGCAGACACGCGGATACCTCCCTCTTTCGCAGGGAAGCGCCTTTTCGTTTAACTTTGTTCCGCACGGCAAATTTGGAAAGGAAGTCATATCCGAGCTTCAGCTCACGCTTGAACGGTACAGTTCGGGGGAGAGCCAGGAGAATTATTCAAGAGCTTAAGTTAAAAACAGAGAGGTTCAAGGAGCATAAGCTGTTTCACTTATCAAAAAGAAGATCAAGAGGCGATTTGATTATGGTGCATAAATAACTTTGCGAAATAAAAATACGATGTACTTAAAACGGTTGGGGTTTTTTTTTATTTGTCATGAAGAAGAAAGGATAAAAAGAAGCCACGGCTGAAGGCTAAAGCCAGGCAAACCCAAACGTGAAGCAAAGCACGCGGGGCCTGACCGTCCGAACGACCGGCTGGAGCGGTGGACCTGTCGAAGGTCTTTTGAAGTTGTGATGCCAAGGCTGATTAAAGCAGGTTCTTCCCAAATGTCATCCAAATGCAAGTTATTGGGGTTTTTTCTTTCTTTCTTTCTTTCTTTCTTTTTCTTTCCTTCTATTTTTTCATCAGGAGTAACTGAGAGGGGAAATTCAATGGGTTAGGTTATACTGGAGAAAAGCCTAGAAAATTTAATGATCCCTTCTGGCCTGAAAAATCTATGAATCTATTTAAAATGTGATTCCCCATTTGATTTAAATAAATCCCATTTACAGTACAGTTCAAAAATATGCTGGCCTTTGGTAACTCGTCTTGCTGCCAACTGCTAAACTCACCTGCCCTAACGTGTCTTTACTATTTGGCAAAATGTTTTTCTTCGCTGAGCTTGCCTATATATTTGTTTCCAAAAAAGCTTGACAAAGCTTTCTCATTGTATTTCAAAAAGAAAAATGTTCTCCCTACATCTGGAAATACTAAAAAAGTGCTTTCTTACAGTATTTTTTTTTACTATGTATGGACAAGGTCCTGACCCTTATTATTGGAGCTCAAATCCAGATGGGAGGCTGTACGGTTCTAATCATTGGAGGGGATTCCCTTTTGAAGCCACGTACATCTTTGCAGACGTTTGGGCTTTCAAGAAGTTATCATTTGTGGGAGGTCTGTTGGGAAGGTTTTAAATAGTTTGGGAACTTCCTTCTTTCCAAGGGAGACCGAGCATACATACGTGTGTGCCTGGAGCATAAGGATTCCCCAAGTGACATACCCGCCTGCCCGTATTTTAACCTTTTTTGGTTTTTTTTAAAGCAAATAATTCCTCTTATTTTTATTTGCTCTTCTCCCAAACAGATGTTTTCTTCCACTAGCTATTCGGAAACACAGCACCGTATTAAATAAATACCAGTTATGATACCAGTGGTAATCTAAAACCAGAAGCAGCGACTGGGGAGAATATAGCTGAAGTTTGTCAAGATGCTTTTGATGGAGTGTTTTCCATTAGCGACTGCCATTTCGTTAAAAAAATGAAACTTTCTAGGAGAACGGCCTGCCTTTGAAAAGTTTGTCATAAAACACTGAAACAAAGAGGACGTATCAGAGCAGGCTGCCTTGATGGTCTCTCTGGAAACCATTTTGCAGTATCTAAATAAAAATTAAGCCAACATCAAAAATTAAAAGGCTCGCTTTTCGTCTAAACAACGCTCTGGCTGATCCAAGATAATTTTTATGATGTCTTTTTGTAGGGGGGGGGGGGGGAAAACCCAACAAAAAATCTGCTGTTTTGTGATTGAGCATGAAAACAACACGTGAAAGGCAAGAATTTCTTCTGGAGCGGAAATCCAAGTTCCGGCTGCTCCAGAGTGCAGTGGTGCTGCTAGGACGGAGATGCAGTTAGAAATACTTTTGCCATGTGCATCGCACATGGATATGTTTTGCAGCTGATTATAGCCCATGCAGCGTTTAAGGCTCCGGCAGTAAAAAGAATGAAAAAGGAAACTTTCAAATCCACATAATTATACTTAAAATACAGCACTGTCCACTTTTCACGTGGACTGAAGACAAAAGAGTCTAAAATTTTAAGACCTCACAAATAAAATACGATACAGCCTGGAGAAGTATTAGAATTACACGGACTATTTTAATTGCCCGTGCCAAAAATAAAATCGCCGAGACTCCTCTGTGTCGGCTGGGCTCCGGCTTGGCCAAACTCCGGCCGCTGGCCAGGCTTGCACGCTGCACCAGTCCCCAGCAGCGGGGCCTGAAGGACACGACCAAGTGCCATTTTTTGAGGGCCGTTACTCCAGTTTTTCAAGATAATTTCCAGAAGTTTGGGAGGGGAAGCATCCGGCAGAGCGGCAGGTCTGCAGAAGAACCAAAACCTGGCTCCTGATGGAGCCTAGGTGGAATATACCTTGCTATTGCTTAAAAACAAAGCGCGCCAAACCAACCCACCCACCCACAAAAACCAGGCGATCACATCTGCATCGCCACCGAGAGCATGGCCACAGGACACGTGGCTCTGCCCGAGACCGGAGCAGTCTGAGATGTAGTACTGAGAACCAGAGGAAAGGACGGAGAACAGTCCGAGCCCACAAACCCCCGACCTGCTCGATGAAAGAAATGAGCCCAACTTCTTTCAGAGCAGCCTGAGCGCGACCATGGCAATCAGCCTTCAGAGATGCGAATGGTGGATGGAGACAGGAAGGCAACCATCCATTTTTAGGTCCACGGCTGACGGGACAATAAATCACGGATAAGACAGCAGGCTAAGGACGGAGAAGCAATGGCAGACGTGGGCTGGGGAAGGTGGTGAGCCTCCGTCGTTTAATGAGGAGGAGACGGGACTGGGAAAGCAGCAGGCTGTTGGGAAGAGCCAGAAGGAATACAGCCTGCAGGGAGAAGGGGCTATGACCCCAGCAAACCCCACCGGTCCTCTCCTTCGGGTCCCGGTTCCCTGAAATAGCCCCCAGATCACTGCTCCAGGACATGGCTGATTTAACCTGACGTCCTAAATCCAGGAATCGCTCGTCCTGTGCGAGCATCCCAACCACCCTGCTTCGCAGGGGTGCTTTGATGACTCCCACCGCCTGGTTTTTAGCCAAAATCAAATTTCCAAGAGGCCACAAAAGCCAAGACCAGGTCAGAGGTTGATACCACAGCCAAGGGCTCTTACAGGGCACAAGAAACTAAAATTCAGTCCTTTGTCCCAAGAAATACATAATCAGCCAGCACTAACAAACAGATGCCCCACGTCCATTAAGGAGAACCGTACAGCCTTGCCTGAATAAAGGCAAAATAACACGCTGAAATGCTTCAGCAGCTGCGCAGGCAGCAGGAGGACTTACATCGCCCCAAAGTCCCAATGCAGAGGGACGGGTGGATTCACCTTCCCGGGCTCTTTTCTCAGGCTGAACCAGGCAATGTTCCATGTTTCAGTGGCTCAGAGCAAAACAAAAACAAACAAACAAAAGGGGGGTGTGTAGGCAAGAGATTGCAAACATTTCAATACCTACGTACATCCCCTCCACCAATTTCCTAAATTAAAACCAGCTGAACCTAATTTTTTTTTCCCTTTCAAATTTGGTGGAAAAACGTTCTTACCCGGCCAAGACCATATGTGCCAATTTTCAGCTCAGAAGGAATTTTTGGATGCCGGAGAGAGAGGACAGGAGTTGAAGATTTATAGGAGAAGTGCCATCTCAGAAGTATCTGAGCTGGGCTGGCAGGGCGCTGCAACTCAAGCGTGCTTCGTGCTGCGACCACAATTGAAACCGGCTTCAGGAGGTCTGCCACACGTCGGAGAAACAGAGAGGGGGCTCTCGGGTTTCAGGACGGCCCCGTTCAGGGAGGTACATAGGCTGGTGCCGAGCTGGAGGCATGCCTACCATCCCATGGTCTTCAGCACGCCCTCTCGGACCCCCCCCGGAACGACGTTAGCATCATGGTTCAGCTCTTGGCGGATGCGAGACCCGAGATGAATTCATCCCTAGGGCTGGGTTTTTTTTGAGCTGTGGTACATATGGCCACTTGTTGCTAATTCTTTACATCGGTTACGGAGGTAATTTCCTCATTTGCTGTTTTCCTTGGAATTTGAAATACTTAGCTGACTCCCCGCGTTGGGATGGGTTTATCAGCTGTTTCCCGGAAGGGTTCTGGATATTCTCCAACAGTTCCCACCTGTGCCAGGGGGTAATGCCGCTCAAGATGCCAATGGGAACACTCAACAAGTTTCCTACTGTCTATCCCCGGTTAATGAGTCGCTCTCTGTCCCATGCTCTTCGGCAGCAAGAAAGGAGTACAGCCTGCTAGGCTGAGCGCTGACCTCCTCCGGCCGGGGTCTCCACTGTCACCCATCTATCCAAAACATTCGAGATGCGGGCGTCTAGTGTTGGGCATCGATGCTTTGGAGGTAAAGAGTTGCGAACCCGCTGAATCCGCACAGGGAAGAGCTTCTGGAGATACACGTTGTTGTCATACTTCACTAAAAATCCTAACGCTTCGTTTTGCATTTGTATTTGTGGTGTTTTGTCCTCACCCTTTTACACAGCTCAGTTTTCAGATCAACAAAGCGAGGCCAGTACTGCATGCTTTGCAAAGTCCTGCGCTTCGAGAAAGACAGGAACCCGTTGGAGACAGCACCAGAGCACCAGGAGCGATCGGCAGCCTGGAAAACATGACGCCCAAGGAAGGAAGGAGCAAATGGTATTGTTCGGCTTAGAGAAAAGAGATGAGACAGCGTAACAGTTAAGCGTTAAAGGCTACTGCAACATGGAAAGGATGAAGCTTCTGCACGGCACTGTGGACAAGAAAAGAAGCCACGGTTTTAAGCTGCAGCAAGAAAGATATGGCTTCAATCCTCAGTTACCTTCCGTGACAGTCAGAGAAACTCAGCAAGAGCTTGCCTGGGTAGGCAGGGCGATCTCCATCACTTGTGGCAGGAGAAGACCCTGGCTCCAACTGCCAGGAAGGGGCTTGGTGTGGCTGAGCCCGCTCTGCGGTGGGGCTGGATGAGAAGACCTCTCCACAGCCCTTCCAGTCCCATTTGTCAGGGATGCCATGCCGTGCGTCTCCCTGCGCGGGAAGCTAACCTTCTGGAATGTTTGGATAACTGCACACCGAAAAAACCCACATTTCTCCGCCTTGGCAGCCATTCACAGACCTAAACACAAACAGCTGGATCCCATTTCTCTGGCCTCAGAAGATGAGAGCAGCAAGGTAGAAAGATTGATTGACATTAAAGTTTAGATTAAATGAGTCATTTAAATCGATAAGGAATCAGCCTGAGTTGAATTAAGTCACTTAAAGCTGATTTAAGCGTGCCCCAGGAATAGTCAGCTACCCTGATTTAAGAACTTGCCTTCAGACCAGTGAGCATCACTGTGCCTGGATGAGAAATTAGATTCATCAAAGCACGGCTGAGACCTTCAAGCCACAAACCCCTCGGATTTACAAAGCTACGAGGAGAGGTCCGCACACAGACAGACAAATTTGTAACCACCCGCCCCCAACCAGGTACCGTCAATGACTTTTAAGGCCATCAGGGACCCTGAGAGCGTTAGAGTAGGACCTTCTGTCTAACGCAGCTGGGAGCGTACCTATACACTAGCATAGTAACCAGAGGCCGGAAAAACACGAGAGAAAAAAATCCTGTTTACTTGCTCAGTTTTCACGCTCTTCCCCGAGCCTTCTCATTGTCGGACATTGCTCCTGGGGGTCCTTCCACTCCCACCTGAGCCAACTGCCTGGCCTAGACGGGCTGGCCCGGGAGGGCAGCGGGAAGCAATGGGGACTGGCTCCCGCTCCGGACCAGCTCCTTGGCTCTGCTTCGTTTCCCTGCAGCATCAAATCACCCAAACACCAGTCGCTACAGATGGAGAGGGCGGGCTTTCCATTACCGTTCTGCAAACCCTCGGAAAAGCCTTCCCCTTTACACAACCCATCACCAAACCCCCGGGGTTTTCCCCAAGTCCCTAGCAAACGCTGGGCATGAAGAAGGTGCGATGCACGGTGTCGGCACTGGGACCGCGATGTTTTGGTGACACCCAGAGGCAAGGCGCTGGGATACCTTTGGACCTCTTCCGCGTCCTACTGAGCTGTCGCTCGGTCGCAGGGCTCCAGAGGGAATCGACCCGGGACTGAAACATGAGAGAGGGCGAGGCACTTCGTCCTCTGCAAGGGGTTTCGTTTTGGGGGGGGTTGGGGTGGGTTTTCTGCCTGTTTGTTTGGGGTTTTTTGGGAAATACTCAACCTCGCCCCCGAATCCCCAGATTGCTGAACCATGCTCTTAGCAGCAGGGTTTCCCCCCTCAACCCAGTATCCAGAGCCCCCCATGCGCCTCGGACTCCAGGAATCCACTTACACGTACCACTCATCCCCAACGCCTTCTCCCTCTTCCCAGGCACCGTCTATGCACGGATTAGTCCTGGGACCACATGTCTGAAACATTTCATCGCACCGGCACAGCTGAAAGTAGTTGGTGGTTCGTATGATCTACCTCGGGCCGGGGAGTTGTATCATGCCAGGGAACATATGTCTGCTGTTTGCCGGAGCGCAGCGATAAAACGAAACACGCTGCCTGTTAGTTACCCTTCAGCTCCGTTTCGGATTGCCTGCTGCCACCGCTTTTCACGCTAATTCGTCACCATCACGTGCGATTAGACGTAGACGAGCAGTATATTAAGCTGTGCGCGGGACGCTTGGATGCGAGCGTCGTCCCAGCGTTGGAGGCCTGATAACCGCCGGCGCGGTAATTGCAGCCCCAGGAACGTCGCCTTCCCGCGCTCGTAACCCGGGGAAGGAGCTCGGGGCGAGGTTGGGATGCAGTGCAAAGACAATGAACTCGGATGTTGGTAGGAAACAATTAATGTAGCAGTTCATGAATCAATTGGCAGAATGGTATGCACATGTGGATTCTTTAGTTATGATCTGATTTTAGTAGGGAAAGGAAAAAAAAAAGCCTCTTAAAAAGGAAAAGCAACGCTCTCCTGGTAAAAAGGGCTTAAGCAGAGAGGTCCACGCAACTGCGGGATGCACGTTTAAGAGAGGCTAATAATGTTTATTTAGGCTATCAGAGTAGTAACAGGGAAACCTACTGTGCCAGAAAATTAAGAGGAAAAAAAATCTCAGGAGAACCCGATGCCAGCCGTGGCACGCAGCGGTTAGGACTTCCAGCAGGTTCCCTCAAAATGACATAAAAGCCGGAGCTGGCTCGCAGAGCATGGCTTTGAGGGCAGAAGGAAGGGAATAAGGAAAGCTAACGGCTAGTGGTTTCTTCTCTAAGTGTCCTCCATACCCGAGTTTGCCATGGGAATGGAGACATTGGTAGGTATCTGCCTTCCTTTTATCGCTTTGCCCCAGTCTCCCCTAGGAAACGAATCCGCTCACCCCAGCGTGGGATAATCTCCCCCCACTCAGCCTCATTCCCTTCTGCCCATGCCTCTGGCCTCCGGAAACAAAGTCCCGCTCCTTCTCCAGCAGCAGATCCACTGAACGAGTACGGATTATCGAGTACGGGTTGTCACAGCTCACCTGTGGCCATCAACAGCTCTTTATTTCCAGAGAAGCCTGGAGTAACGAGTATTTGCAAAACAGAACAACTACGGACGCTTGCTCTTTGGTCTCTGTTTTCCTAGGGAGACACCGTGTAACACTAAGAAGGCAAAAAAGGCAGCTGGCGGCATTTTTCCCAAAAGCTGAGTCGGAGACACCGACTGCAAAGGAGCAGGACGATTATGAATTCGATTGAGGTGTCCGAGGTGTCATCTTGCAGAAGACCATGCAGAAACACCATCTCCGTGCTGTGTCATCATGCTTCCGACAGCGTCACCAAAAGCACAAACTAGGGCTCGATAGCCATGGTGATTAACGTGACACTCTGGAAACACTCGAGGCTTGTTTCAGGACAAGGTCCCAGGAACGCCAGTGTCGTAAAAAGGAGTTTGCAACGCAATCGGCAGGAAGGAGACGTTAAGGAGAGGTTGCAGTCTATGGTCAAGGGGCTGAAGACACTGACATCTGGTGCAGTCTCCAGGCCAGCTCCAGCCCACGAGACCTTGCCCTCAGACGATCTTCTGGCATCATGAGCTGTACTCCAGCTCATTTGCTCATTTTGCTCTGTTTGGACTTGTCCAGCTACCGAGTAAACTGTCGCTTCAGTGCCAAGTTGTCAAAAATATCGTCAGCTCTAGTCTTACTCCAGAAGCGAGAACCCCGTCACCGTCATGCTCTTTTCCTGCCTTGAGATGCTCGGCATCCTGCAAACCAGCCTCCCGGCCAGTCTGCAAGTTGAGGGTGAGCACAAAGGGAATTAACCCTCTCCTGACCAGAGACTTCTCCCCAGCTACTTGAAACACCAGAGCGGCAAATCTCTCCCTCCCTCGCTATTTACCATCACACCACCCGGGAGGCCCAAAATCTCATAAAATGCTGTCCTCCACCGCCAACAAAACAAGTCTTCCTGGGTGGGACGGCAACGCCGTTTGGGAAGCACCAGAGGCGGCACCCAACGGCAGCGATTTCCCGTCCGGTAACCTGCGTCACCCCGGCAGCCCGCGTGCGCAAACCGTCAGGGAGAAGCCTGGCATCCCGCAGGATGCCGCGAAAGACTCGTCCCTGCTGCTCCCGATTCCCTGGGTAGCTCGGGAAGGTTAATTAAGCTATCTCTTCTTTCCCCTCATCGCCGTGTCTGCCTCATGGAAGGCAGGGGGGGGAAATCTGTTAACTTTCTAGACCACACAAGTGAAACCGGTGCTGGCAAATAACTCTGCTTGCCCTCTGACTTCATTTTAACAGCCCTCCAAGGAAATAAGGTCAGAAGTTCACCAATGGCAGGAAAGACCTACTGGTGACTTGGGTTATCCCAAACATTTACTGTACCATTCCCAATTTATAAAAACCCTACAACAGGTTGAGCTTTTTTCCCCCTTGGAGCTGGATGAGTTTTCCATCTGGCTTATATTTTTAGTTGCTAGAACCGTCCTCTTCTTGCTGCAAACATGTGTTAGAGGGCTGCCCCGTGGTCCCATATTATGATAATTATTTTAACGGCTGTTTTGAAACATTGCGGTGGTACACCGAGAAACTTCCTCATCAGCACAGTTGGTTAAACAAAAATTGATCCCCAGTCAATCAAATGCATCTAATAAGTTGTAGATAAATACATGATTTCATCACCTCCAGTACGCTGACCCCAAGGAAAAGGAGTGATCTCACTCAATGTGTTGATGTCTCCCCGTAATAAATGGCTTCGTCGTACCATCGTGCTAAGCAATAAATGATCTCACAAGACGTGCTGCTGTAATAAACTAAAACAATAAGAATGTGCAGGAAGGAAAATACTGCCCGTGGTGAGCTCTACTACCCAAAAACATGTCTTAGCTGTTACAGACATAAATTAGCCGTAATAAATCTTATCGGTTGTTTCTTTAATGACATATATCTCCTGCCAAAATGGTAAATTCTTGAAAGGACTGTACAAGTAGATTAAATGGTTTCTGTCCTTGGGAATGTGGAAGCCTTTATTTGTTTTTCTTAAAAGACTTTTAAATATCCTCACGTTATACGTCAACCAGATGTCCAGGGTAAATTCTCCTGACCCATTTAAACATCTTTTTTTTTTAAAAGCTGGAATTAAAGTCCAGTTTCTGCTGCTCGTCTATAGTTGGATTCGCTGGCCAGCACCTGACAAAACTCTGCAACTGTAATGTTAAGGTTTAATGGCTGGATGGTGTGACTTTTAATGGCAACGCTGAGGAAACTAAGATAAATTAAAACCTAATTGGGGACGTTAACAGCTTTACCAGTCTACACATATGGACCCCAGGAGAACACTTTGAAAGATGTTACAGTTAGCTCCCGTTGCAAGGTCTGCAGCACTGCACGATGACCTCGAAATTCGTTCCGCTCTTTGTTACCACCATGCCTTTAAACACGGATAAAAATATATATATTTCGCTCTGCGCAAATGTAACAGAAGTATGCAGAAAGAGCTTTATTTTCTCTCGCTAACGGCAGGGCAGCTTATTCCGTGCCTGCTCCGTAGGGTGGATGCGTGATTTTCAGACTCTGTTGCAACTCCACTGACTTTGTGGAATCGCCCGAGCTGATCTTTCAAAAAACCCCAAACAAAGCAAACAAACCCCGACAGACAAACCCAACAAACCCCCCACAAACCCCCAACCTGCCCCGTCGAGAAAAGGGGGTCGCAAAGGCCAAATGAAGACATGCCGCCTGCTACGGAGGTCCAACTGCAGTTGGAAATATTGGAAATACATGGAAATACAGTTCCAATAAATATATGGAAGCGTTTAAAAAGACTCTTTGAGCCCTGCTTAGTGTTTCACACCATAAAATCCCTCTCCCTGGAGCACCAACGGACAAAACCTCACGCGTTATGTCCAGGAACGGAAAGATGCCTCTCTGCTTTACGGGCAGAGCTCAAGCGCGTGCCTCCGCGAGCCAGTCCCGGTCTGCAACTCTGGGTAGGAGCTCCGGGTAAAATCCCTGTACGATTTCTAGATGCTGTGAAGCAACTTCCCTCCTCGTCCAGCGCAACGGGGGCTCTCCTGCCACCCGCCTCCCCGCGAGGCTGCAGCTTCCCTGGCTTGTCACCAAAGCTGCTCGAGGGGCCATCACGTGGAGAGGACTGAGGTTGAAAAAGGCTCTTCCTTAAAGCTGGTTTATTTTCAAGCGGGATGATGAATGGGGTTTTTTTAAACCCCTTAAGCGTTTTATTCCACCTGGAAGCGCTGCTGCCTTTCAGAAACGGATGCCACAGGCTTGTCTCTGGCTCTGGAGGGGGAGACTGGCCTCTGCCCAGTGCCCTTTCTAGCGGCCTTGGGGCTGCGACCCCCGGGAAGCGCTGTGGAAGCCACTCCTCTGTCCTCCAAAACTAGCAAATGCCAACAGAATAAGCGTTGCTTATTGCGTTTTGCGCTTTTGAGCGTTTATGCTGCAAAAACGTACCCACCTGCTTATCCACAACCTCAGAGCAAACCTCTTGTACTTAGAAAGCGAAGCACACGCTTGCGTTTGGCACAGGTGCGTTTCTGCGGGGCTAAGAGACCAGCCCAAATCTTTAATGCTGCAAAGCCCCCTTTAATATTGCAAAGAAAAAGCGCGGCCCCGTGGAGGACAGGGAATGCAAATAAAAGCCAGAGAAACCCGAGGAAGAAGCACCTCATCTGGCAAATGGGAAAAAAAGGAGGAAAAATGAAAAAAAAAAGGAAGAGAAACACGGTATGTCATGCAGGAGAGCTAGCTGCCTGCTCTAACATGGTGCCGGATGGTGAGAAATAACTGGATGGTAAAAAAAAGCAGGGGGGGGGGGGGAAGAAAAGTTTTAGGAAGGGCTGTACTTTATTATTCCACTGCCCCAAGAGAGCCACAGCCTTTCATGGGTCACCTCAGCCTGAACCCAAACCAAACACAGGGACAGTAAATTACCCCAACAGGTACCAAATGTCTTCCTCCAGCCCGCGAAACGGGGAGCAGCAAACATAACCGCGCCTGACCAGCCGGCTAAGCGGCAGCTGGCCCGCTTAGGCATCAGAAGGGCATTTCGATGTCACCGAAGGATTTTTTTAATCGTTACACAAAATTTCCTACAGGATGGAGGCCCAAATCACAACAGTTTGAACATTCCTGCCATATTTCAGCGACAAAACGCCTACATCCCCGCAGGACGGTCCCCAGAGTTACATCGGCGGGGCTGCGCACCACGAGGAGCTGCCACCCGGCGGGTCGCTACCAGCAGCTCCAGCCTTCCCGTCCCCGTGTGGCCGACGGAGAATTTGGGAGCCAGGTCACCCAAACCCAGCCCTCCCGAGCCGCGGGGGAAACCCTCATTACACCCCACTCAAACGCCTTGCGCTATGCCTCCGTTTCCAACCCCAGCTCCCCTTGCCGCGGCCGTTTGTGTTTCTCTTGAGATTGCTTTGGTTTTTTCACAGTTCAGTCAAAGGACAAACCATTTGCGAGAACAAAAGTGATGGAGGTACAAGTATGAAATTTGTTTAAAAAAAAACCAAACCCCACAACCTAAACTAACCAGGTTTAGAAGGCTTCAGACACATCCCCTGTTTGACACCGAGGCACACAAACAGTCTTAGCACAAGTGAGGTCTCTTCCAAAATTCGCCTGGCTACAGTCAAGTTGCAAGCCAAAAATGTCATCGTCCTTCACGATTTGCAAAAAATGATTGCACCGTTGGAAATAAATGCTTCTCACAGCCTCCCCAGCGAAGCGGCCGAACGCTGCGTGTGCTGGCAAGGCGCAGCGGCCGGGCAAGCGCTCGGCAAAGGAGCCTGAGCCCAGGTGCCCTGGTTGTGTTTGATACTGGGCGACTGGGATAATTCCAGCTGCAGAAATTACAACCCCTCGATACTGGCATCACCAAAGTATTAAAGTGGTTTGGGCAGGTTTCTAAATGAAGATGCTCTTATTCCAGGTCTCAACACAATGCAGGTGTCCCAGGCAGCTCCATTAAGGTAATTAGGCAATTTTAAATTAAAAGCACTGCCAGTGTCCGAATTTCTCTCTTTTTTTTAAAATTCTGTTTATTACCCTGTCAGAAAAGTGTGCGTTAGGAGTCACATCAAAGAAATCTGCTGGAGGATGAGGTTATCGGGAAGCAAAAGAGGGCAGCAAAGGATAAACGTGAGCATCTCCACCACCACCACCGAGACAACAGAGCAGGAAAGCTCAGGGACTTCTTACGAGGGCCACAAAAGGGACTCTAGGGCAGAAATGTGGGATGAGCCCGGCCAGCTGGCTCGCTGCTTACGCGTGGAGGAGGAGAGGGGGTGCCATGGATGGAGCACTACGCTCGGGCACCGACCCGTCTGCGAGCGGGGTGGCGGCACGTCCCCCTCTCACGAGACCTTTGGGAGGGAAAATGCCTGAAAGCCAAAGGTGCCTGGGGCCGTCAGCCACGAGGAGCGCACATCCCGGGGCTGCCTCGGGCGAAAGAACTTCAAACACGCAATGGATGCTGTCCAGCGGGCGCTACGGCGTCACGTACCGCTCCTGCGGTGCTGACTTGAATAAGGCAGAGTGCTAAAACGTCAAAAGTCAGAGAAGAGGAAGCAGGCAAGGATCAAGCATCGTTACAAGCGTTCCTCTCTCCTCGCTAACGCCCCAGCTCTCCCATCTCTCCAGCAGACAGAACAATGGTCTTTCCCATCCATCCCTACTTGCTTTGCATTTCGCTTTCCCATTCTGCTCATGCCAGTTGTGTTTATTGGCTCAAACTACGCACAGGCTCCCGAAAATTGTCTTTACGGCGACTTTTATTAGGAAATGAGGCATGAATGCAGAATGACAAACCCCAGTCGAGCTTGAAAAAAACCTTTAAGTGATCTCGTTGAATTGGTTTTCACAACAGGATGCGAACAGTTTTGACAGGAGATGTTTTCTCATTAACTTAACATTAACACAGATCACTGCACTGTCATTGCCTTCTCCCTTCTGAACAATGCAAGAGCGAGGAGAGGCCGAGGAGACTCGAATGCATGGGGGGACCTGTATTTGCCATAAAAAGTCAAAATGACCAATAAGAAACACCCCCAAATATTTTTATCCACGTTAGAATCGACGAGTCCCGCAAGGCGTCGTGGGCACTGGGCCGTAGAGGAAGGATGGTGCGCATCACAGGAGCGGACGCTGTCGTGGTACCTCCGAGTCCACGTGGAGCGGGGCCGTCCCCTCTACACCCTCGAGCAGCACAGACGCCCTGCTGTGATGTTCGACTCTACTCAAGAGCTAAAAACCAGCTGCTTACATTATCCACGCTTCCATATGCCTCCTCTTCCTCATCTGAGGGACAGAGGAGATGAATGCACTCAAAACAGCTCACCCCAGGGGACCGCTCTCCCGACTGTAGGGTCCCAGCGCAGCCACAGGCCCCCCGACGCGGGGGCGATCGCTAAGAGGTTCTGCTCCTCGTGAGGACAGGAGACCCTCATGAGTAAGCAATGCCCTGAAGATATTAGCAAGTCCGATGCGCAGCCAGGCTGGAGTCAGCATGAGGACTCCCACTATTCAAATAGGTCTGGGGCCACAAAAACCTTTCTTCTCCTTCCTTCGTCGATTCTCTATTGTATTCTTACAACGTCTTATAAATCGACTCTCCGGTCTCGGTCTGCGCCTCCAAACGCCTACGCTTCGGCAGCACAGACCATTGCGTGAGTTCCCTCCGCAGTTTTCTTTTCGTCGGTGTGGGAATTACTACGTATTAAATGCACTCACAGGTTGATCTCAGCAGACGCCTTTAACCATAACGCAAGTGATAAAACATAGACGGCGATGGCGGTGTGTTCATGAACGTTCAGACTTTGCCCACTTTGCCTATCTGGAGTTTTTGATAGGTTTTTTCCTCTCGCTTTTAAGCTGCGTTTTGCCTGCTTTCGTCAGTAAAATATACATGTAATTCATTAAAATAAAATTCCAGTGTGCAAGATCAACACGGAAATGACACGAAACTATGTTAAATGTGCGTATACCCCACAGAGCTGGGCGGATTAGGAGAAGGCTAGCAAAAATAGAATGACACCAAAACACTCATGCAAACAGCTCCCAGGAGGAGCAAAGCAGGATAAGAAAGGCTAGGAAAATAAAACGAGGCATTCCTCGCACAGATTTCAACACTGGGGGTTAAGCTGAGTCGAGTTCTCCCTTCCACCCTCATTCCTGCGCTGAGCAGGGAACTATATCGATTAATCTTCAACGAGGAAGCGAAATGCAAACAAGAAATGTGCTGTTTTGGGGGCCGATCCAAACTCTGTTGAAATTGAGACCGCGTTTCTCATCTAATGCCACGGGCTACGGGGCGAGCGCTGGCTGGGCAGTTTCAAGGTACAGGACAGCAACTCGTACCTACAGAGAGCACCCACATCTTGTCCTCAACTCAAGACAGGTCACTCCGGAGCGATACCACCGGAACTCTGAGCAGAATTTTCCTCTGTCTCCATTCCCGTGTCTCCAAATAGTACGCGGCCGAGATCTTATCTAAAATCCTCAAAGCACGCTTAAACATCTCGCAAGGAAAAATAAAATATTATCTGAGTAGCTCAGCTTTTAGCTGAAGCTTGACCATAAGATGAGTGGACGCATGACCACAGAGGTGCCGCGCCCCGATTCACGACCCGAGGTTTGCATCCAGAAGCTCCGCGCGCTTCACAAATCCCTTCCGGTTAGGAGCGATGCTGCAGTGCCTGACCGTTGCAGAAAACGATACGGAAACGTGAGCGCTGCCGGGGAAAAGCCGGGCCAACGGTGGTCTGCACGGGACGTCCGCACCCCACAGAAGCAGCTGCGACGCACGGCTCGCAGACACGCTATTCCTCCACTTGGTTGCCCCTCGGTGCAGCCAGAGGCTTCCCTACCTCCCGGCCGCAAAGGCAAGTAAATATCTGAGATGCCAGAAGGGATAAAGGAAGGGCAGAACGTGCCCAGGTGTTGCTCAGCCCAGCAATGCGCATTTTGGACAAGTGGGACGTGACATCAGCTCTCGAGGTTAGTGGATTAGATTTGCTCCACGACCCCCAAATAATTAGAATTTTTGCAGCTAGAGCCGTGGCAACGGTAGAAGACGAGAGTGCGATTTTGGGGTGGAGGGGGGCTGCTAAATGAGATTCTCAGCTGGCTTAAATCCAGCCCTGATGGGTTTTTTTTCCGATTTTCCCCAAAGTGCTTGGTCTTTTATCTAGTAACACAAGCCTAAACCTGGTGCTTTTATCTGGAAATTCCTCATGTGAGCTGAGCCCAGAGAAAACAGAGGCATTCATCCCTGGGCTTCGGTCCCTCCTGTTTACCACCCAGCATATTTGCTTGTGTGCCGGGGTAGGGTTGCGACAACGAAGGTGAGGGCTGTGGCTGCTGAAGCCATCAGAGCACAGCACAGAATCACAGAATCGCATAGGTTGGGAAAGAGCTTTAAGATCATCGAGTCCGACCGTAAACCTGACACTGGCAAGCCCACCGCTACACCACGTCCCTAAGCACAGAGGGGCGTGAGGCTGGGAGCACGCGTGTGTTTCCCAAAGCCTCTCCGCACCCCTCTCCTGATGCAAACCCTGCCACGGCAGAGGGACCCATGCTCCAGAAGGAGAAACAGCACAGACACCGTGAGAAGCAGGAGATGCTTCCTCCCGACCAACCCTCTTCAGCGTGCTTTTGCTTCACAGCCCACCTCCCCTTGCAGGTTCACAAAGCCCAGCGCCTCACGCGCTCCGCGGAGGAACATTTTTCACACTCTTCGATCATTTTCAGCTCTCTTCTCTGAACCCTGTCCGGAAGCAGCTGCGATTTCGCAGAAGATGCTGCATAGCGTTATTTCAGCTAAAGTTAGGTGCTCAGAATATTTCTCCCTTTCATTTCTCCTGCATTCTTAACAGGAATTTTTTCCCCCTCTTTTTTTGCTTGTCTTAGTCAGGTGCCAAGTAACGTGAAATAACGTCTGCATTCACAAGAACGCGGCCAGCTCCTGAAGAGCCCCGTGTTCCGAGAGAAAGCGTCCCGAGGGAGAAGGAGAAGCACCCACGGTGTAAATAGCCCTGGAGAGAGCAGGTCCGGACGTGCGGCGAGGCTGCCGGAGCCGGGTGGATCGGCCCCCGAGGCACATCAGCACAGTTAAACGGGAGCGGGACCCTCAGCTCCCCCTCTCCCCGCACCAGATGCCACCTCCGCGGGGCCGATCCAGCTGAAAGGCTGGCTGCGGCCAACGAAACGCGCACGGCCTTGTTGCAAAGATAGTTCACCATGTTGTACTCCTTGCTGCTTCAAAGCAGCCCCAGTTCCCCATCTGGGACCGCAACGGAAAGGGAAGGAACGGAGCTTGGCCTCGCACTGGAAAGCGAAACCCCTCCTCGCCTCCCCGGCATGCTTTAAAACTACAGTCTGATCATGATTTGGAATCTCTATTGCTTCCGTTGGTAGCAAATAAAGCAAAAACATAACTGATCTAGAGCAATAATGCACAAAGCTCAGCCTCCAGCAATTCCCTCCAAATTCATTAATATGCCAGGGTGGCCGAAGGAGGCAGAAAGGGCTTTGAAACAGGCTGATTGAGATTCCCAAACCATTTGATCACAAAACAAAATGAAAATACCATCTTAGTGGAAAAAAAACCCCCACCTTATTACCAGACGATCTTTGCTGAACGCATTCTTTCAAGAAAAATTTAAAAAGCTATTTTTCCTTTTGAGAAGAGTAGACTCTGCAATTTTACCTTAGTAAAAAAAGCACACGTTCACCTTGCTTCTGACAAATGAGCTGGACTAGGAACGATTCTAACGAAGTCATTTTGTAGGCGCGTATACACCTATTTACAAGACGCCCAAGGAGACGTGCCGTGGAGGTGAAACGAAGCCGTGGCAGCTCACGCCTGCTAAGGATCCCATCCCACCCCTCCCAGCGCCCGAGGGGAAGGGGGAGAGACGGGCATGGCCGGGCAGCGCCCGCTGCTCGCTCTCGCTGCAAAAGCCGTGCTGCTTCAAAAAGCCCTAAGGAAGCGCGTCCCGATAAGCGCGTCCCGATAAGCGCGTCCCGATAAGCGCGCGATAGGGATGCTCGGAAAGCAGCGGGCAGCCCCCACGGCTGAGGTGTCCCCGTGGGGCTCGGGGACCTTGCGGCCCCCCCGGGACAGCTCCTTCTCCGGGACCTCCCCAGGGTGCGGGTCTCTGACCTCAGCCAGACGCTGCTCCTGGGGCCAGGCTCGCTTTTTTCCAAAGTCGATTTTTTTCCTGTTGAATGGAATGGAAAATTCCACCCAGCGCAATCAGGGAAAAATCCCAGAGAAACCCCTCCTGCGGGGAAACATCAGAGCGTTTTACCGTGATCAGAAACGCTGAAGCAAAACATTTCAGTCTTTCCGAAATTAATTCTGCTTTTGGGGAGGAAGAGACTTTCCATTTGGCAAACGGCTGCGATGGTTTGCCTTCGTGTCCCAAAAAAAGAACACCGCCAAAAAACAATGTAAAAAGAAAGAAAGCGGTATTTCCCATCAGCTGGAAACTCAGTTTTTCACTCTGCTCCTCCCCGAGCCCTCAAGTCTCTTCGCGTGGATGGAGACACCGCTTTCAGCCTCGAGGCTCCGTGCCGCGGGGCAGGGAGCGGCGCGGGGACCCCCCGTCACGCCCGGCCCCCGATGCTCCCTCTTTCCCCCCCGATAATATTTCCCATCCCTCTTTCATCCAGGCTGCCCCCAAGCCCCCCGCTCCCTCGGGCGCTGCCCGCCTGGCAGCGGGGGCTCGCACCCAGCAGCGCTGCGCACCTCGCAGAACGCTATTACGAAAGGTAGCTGCAGCACGGAAAGCCCGTTTAAAATTAATACAAAACTCTAACCCTCCCGAGGGAGGATCAAACGTATTGAATCAGCCGGTTACTGCGTGAAAAAGGGGCACGAGCGGGTTTTGTTGTTGTTGTTTCTTGGTTGAAGGAAGCTGGAAATCTAAGGAAACGGGCTTAAGATTTTTTTAAGAAACTTCCTGCCCTATTAGAAGAAATACATCTGGACTGCCAGATTGCAGCCTACTGCGAATTAAATGACGGGTAAAGATCTCAGTAATGGAAGCAAAAATAGATGTTGAAGGTAACTATTCACCTCAAGACCCGACGTAGGAATACGCTTCATGATCTTAAAGAGAAGCTCACACTTAATACTGAAATAGGGGCAGATTAAGGTACCCGTATGACTAAAATAAACTGGTATCCTCTGTTTTCTGTGTTTCTCGGTCCTTCGTCAGCGTGCCTCTACCCACGGCGAGCGGACCCGCTCCTGTGCCAGCGCCTGCGGATTGCCCTGGGGCAAATCACAACACGTACGGTCAACCCAAACCATCCTGGGGTCAGGGTCTTCTAGAAGGGGCCTTGGGGTTTTTGGCAAAGCTCCTGGCATGGATAAAATAATTGATAATAGTTACTATCACAACTGTATCGCTTATTGTTATAGACCAATACCTTCATGGCAACACAATTGCTGAATGTTGCTTTAAGGCTCAATTTATGGGCCAAAGCAAAATCACTTGAAATCAGCAGGAAACCCTGAGAAACGTATGCGCTGTGAAACATTAACTCTATTTTATTAGTGGCTTACATTTTTACTGCTGTGATGCTTGGCATTTTCGCATCAGCTTAATATTTTAAGAAATCCCCACCACCAGTAGTAAAGGAGTAATTTTTCTTCCTCCTCCTCCCTCGCTGTGACAATAAAAATGATTAGTGCAGACAAAGTCCACAGAAAGGATCCCAACGCCAAGCCCGGCTCCGAGCTGCAAAAACACCCAATAATTGACTTTTAGCATCTGCGATAACCGATTCCACGTGTGCTACTGTCAACCGCGACGCCTCGATTAGCCCGACGCAGCCCAGAGCCGGGCGCGGGAGCGAGCGGGCTGCGGGCTCTGCAAGCGGGCGCCGCTTTTGCGCTCGCGCCCGTTGATCCGTTGGGATCTAAACGGCTGTCCTCAGTTCTGCTTACGTGCTCGCTGGTTTTCTCCTTCCCTCTCCAAACCACACGGTCCGTAGGCGCAGAATCGCCTCCTACAGACGCCAGTAACGCTTAAACGCACGCGTGTAGTATAAACTACCGCGCCGCTGTGTTTCCCTGTCCATCTGCCCTTGGGCACGTCCTCTCCCGGACCTCCGACACCCTTTCGTAGCGGGACAACTCCTTTATTGCACTTAATACGTCTTTTTCTGGGCCAAGTATGCACCTAGGTCTGCAGGCGGTAAAAAGACACTCTGGCACGATGCTCCTGCAGCTCCAGGCTTTTTCTTGGAGAATTTAAGCGAAGAATCAATGAACTTCTCATTTCGCCTCCACTTGGGTTCTTTTCCTCTTTTCACGCCAGCTCTCGCACTGACACACAAGGAAAACAATACGAAGTTGAACTAGAGAGGGGTTTTGCTGCTCCAAAAGCAGTTGCCATGGAAAGGGAAGATCCTTTCACCCAGGTCAGGCCTTCGCAGGTCCAGGAAGCCAGCTGAAATGGTTTCTTAAGTGGATCCAGGAGATCACACGGATCTAGAGGCTGCCAAGCCAAATATTGCTCTAAACCCCACTCCACTTCACCGGACCTAAAGCGCAGGCATGCCTCTTGCAGACCAGTCCTCACACCGCGACGTCCCCTGCATCGCATGCTAAGTACACGAGCCAGGACACCGAAATGAACACGTCCGACGTTAAATAATTCTGCAGAGCCCCTCGAACTATTTGGTGTCCTTGTAAAAGCGCCAGCTGCCCGAGCCCTGTAACTGCGAAAGAAAAGTCTTCAAAGCCAGCCAAGCCCCTGCATTTCCAGGTGCTGTTATCCAGCCTCTGGAGAACCAATACCTCCACGTCTCTGCTTGCCGGGAGGTGACCTTCAAAAAGTCATTTCGGTAACAAACCGGGATTTTAATAGCTTTGCGAGTTCCGAGCTGAGCTCTCGCTGCGTTTCTCCACCACGTCTTATCTCCTACAGCTCCAGGGACAGCAACCGGTCTCCTCTCTGACCCTTCCACTCTCCCAAAAGACGCTGATGTTTGCCAAACCTACAAAGTGGCCAAAAAAAGAGAAAAGCCTGAAGCTTTCCAGTGAGCAGTCCTGTAATGAACATGATTCATAACAAAAATACCAGAGGAAAGTAGTAGATTTGCTTATTTCTCCCCCGCGTTACTGGCAGATTTTGTAACATTATGTACTTTTGGGCTTAGGTCCAGATTAACCATGTTTAAGTGTAGGAAAATATAGGTTCATCTCAAGATGTGTGGATGGAGGAGCAAGCCAGGTCCCCAGTCGGGGAGGAACTGTGCCATGAGATTCATCTACCAACTCACGCCGCGGGACCCTGCCCAGCCGACGCAAAGCCGGGCACGTCGCGGCTGCTGGGTGCTTGGGCACCCGAGGAAGGGCTTTGGGCTACGGCTCCCTCCGTCCCACGGCGACGGCCCGGCCAGACGCCTCGCCGGCTCATTTTCGAGGTTAGGGTTGTTGGTTGGATTCGCAGCTCTGGCAGCGCTACCCGCTCACATTCAGCATCTCGCAGGAGAAAGGTTCGAAGCTTTAAAGGGATTTACCCACTTCAGTCGCAGCGGGATGAGGAGTCCTGCATTTAACGTGGAGGAACAGGCATGGAAGTCAGGTGTTACAACCAAGAAAGCAAGCCCCGAGGAAACGAACTCACTCCCTTGGATAGCCTCTGGTAACACAGAACTAATACGCCCGTGCTTGTTTTGTCCTGCTTACAGGCTGTAAAAGCTGCTTGAGCAGAAATGCAGCAGGCAAGCGCTTTTGCTGGAGCCCAGCTCTGGTACTGTCAGCCCCAGGAGTTAAAAAATCATGAGCCAGATCCAAAGAAAATAGAAGACAAGCTCAGAAACCAGGCAAATAATAATAAGAAAAATAATAAATCTGGGCTGTTTTCATTTTCCTTCCCATTTTTGACTCTGGATCTTTTCAAGCTTTCCTCTGCAGCTACGAAGCCTAGAGGGCTCCATTTGTTAAAAACACAGTCGTGTGTAATAACACGCCTCAAAAGCCAAGGCTTTACCAAAAAAATACACCCAGCTTTGTCCAGGCACTTGCTAAAGTCGCAAAAGCTTGGCTGGCAGCGTTCCCGAGAGCGCTCGGCCACGGGAACGGTCGTGTGCAGGTATGGAAGGGCGGGGTATTTTTCATAGGGCTAGTGCAATGGTTTGCGCTGTTTTGGTTAAGCCGCTCCCCTGAAACAGCACCGCTAACGCTAACGCTGCTGCTGCAGACACGGGGCAGGTGTCCCCTACGAGGTGTCCTCGTGTCCCCGTTCCTCAGCGGTGGCGGTGGGGTCCCGTGGACGGTGCGTCCAGCAGGGACCCAGCAAACACGGGGTCAGTTCTTGCCTCCTGGCTTGCTCCGGGACAAGCCGCTCCACCCCCTTCGCTGCCTCGCTTTCTACACCCGCAGCTCCAAAAGGAAATCCCAGCCCCTGAAACACGCGTTACGGCGCACCGCGCGCTTCTTGGTCACCACGGCGCGAAGAAATAAGGTGGAAGGAATGTGGAAATGAGTCGTTGCCCTGCCAGCGCCTTTTGCTACACGGCCCTTTGGCCTCGCGTCCGCCCGCGCCCGGAGCCAGCGAAGCGCAGGGGGCGAGGCGGTGCCGGTGGGCTGCGCTGGGACGCTCCGCCACGTCTGCCGCGGACGCACCGGCACGCGGCGAGGAAGGACGGGCTCTCCTCTGCCTCCGCCGTTGCTCTTGGCGCTGAGGTTTCACCTTCCCTCTAAGCAACACCCGCTTCCCGGCGACGGGCGAATATCTTGGCACGTGCCCTCCCGCCGGTGCTTTGGAGCAGATATTCATCAACGCAGAGGGCCGCTCTCCTGGTAGGCAGTGAAAACCTTCTGTACCGTTTGGCACTCGTGTTCCACAGCTGCGCTCTCAGCGGCGGCTTTCCACCCGGGTTTCGTCCGGCTGCACGACTGTTGGACCGGGTTACATCTTTCCAGCTCAGGCTTAATGCCGTTGAAAGAGCCTTAATGACTTGGAGAGGCAGCAGAGCTGCAAACGATGGCAGGACTTTGGGGAGCGAGATGCAGGGAGGTAAAAGCTCCAGCGGCTGGCCAGCTCGTGTCCCCTGGCACCCACGCCATCCGAGCTGTTGAGCCGAAAGCTTTCCAGAGCAGCCATGCTCCCAGAGCCTTTCGCCCTGCCGTGGAGTTCAGGAGGCAGGAGACAAACTATCCTGCATGCCTCTCAGATACCCAAGTCCTTGGAGACAAGCCGTAAATCACACTACCTCTACAAACGCATCCGTCTTATTTGTCACCATCTTCCTCGCCCTTGCTCCAGGTGTCTCTTCCAGGGCTGGGTGAGGGACTAACCCATGCTGGCCTATGCCTTTTTATCACGCCACCAACCTCTGAAAAGTCCAGCCTGGAGATTCGGAGGTTTCCCTCTTCTCTCCCTCACGCAAAGCCCGGTGTGTAGCGGTTCACTTAGAAGCCTAGGTGCTCCAGGATTAATTGTTAGCCAAAAAGGGGGACGTAGCTGCAGCCCCCTGCACTGGAAGACGCCTCGTGCACTGAAAGCCAGATGTCCCGGTGGACAAGGCTGGAGCTGGGGCCGGGTTTGCCGCCTGCTGCTAACCCCGTAGGTATCCCTGTAGGGAGCGGGATACCCCTACAGGAGAACCCCCCCTCTCCATACAGATCCAGAACAATAACAGCATCCTGAAGGGGTTTTTTTTTTTGGGGGGGGGGGGGGGGGATGCCAGGACAGGAGCATCCCAGTCAAAGCCGACACCTCGTGGGCAATGCTGTTTTCCCCGTCACCGCAACCTGTACCAACTCCCGCCACGGCATCCGCGGGAGTAAACTCCCTGCCTTACGGAAGCTCTTGGAAATCCTCGTCTAAGGCAAACAGGCAGCTTGGCTTTACTCAGACCCGGACACGTTTAGGCTGGGCTAATTCAGCACCTCCTCGGAGGGCCCTGCTCCGCATCGCACCGGCTCCTCCTGCCGAAGGCAGCGCGGCCGAGCCGCGCACCCCGGGAGCGCGGGGCGAGCCGTCGCTGCCGCAGAGGAGCCCCGGGCGCCGTGGAAAATGACTGATGTAGCTGCCCCAGGCGAAGCCGAGAGACCCTGTGTCACAGCCGGGGTCCCTCACAACGCAGGTTTTCTGCATTCAAACCGTAAATGGGGAACAGATCCTCGTGCCACTGCAGAATTCAAGTCGTAAACGGCTTAGTTTTCTTTCTTAATGCCCGTGAACGTTTTGCCCTTCTGGTTATGCAAACACGCAGCCCTCCCTCTCCTTCCGAGCCCGTACATTTGTGTTATAAGCTTTTTAACCCCCGTGCGGGACAGCGGTTTGGCAAGCAAGGGGATCTGTCTCGGATCTGGAGAAACCACACGATACCCCTCCGACAAGCTAAAGATCAAAGGCTAGATTCATCCCCGGCCTCTCGGATATTCAGCAGGTACCGCGCCACGTGCTGAGCGCGGGAGGAGATGGGTTTACAAGGGAAAGAACAAAATCTGGCCAGCAAATCAATGCACCACGCAACTCCAATGAAGTTTCACCGCAGAAGCGGACATGTCCGAGACCGCGGACGAAGCTTGCCGGCCAGATAACACGCTCGAGACGGAACAGAGGAATTCTTACATCTGCCAGAAGGAACGGCATGAGAAAACAACTGCAACATAAAAGGCTTCGTGAAGCGGATGACATTTGGGCCGAAATAAGTTTAAGATGAGGAGTTCCTTTGAGCTGTTCCTCGGGTTTTTTTATCTGCTACTAAATATTTTGTCATCGGGTAATTTTTGGCTCTGTTCCCCATTATTGTCTGCTCGCTGTGGTTTCAGTTAAGGGCGTTCGCCTGCGAGCGGCCGCAGGAAAGGGAACAGTGCACCAGGACGACTGCAAGTGTCTCTTGACCTCAGCACAGGCCCAGGGGTCTTTAAGCTACAAAAAAAGAGCGATTTTATAGAAAAAAATAAATCTGTTTCCTTATGGGCGCAAGCTACGTACTTTTTTCTTCGCGTCGCGTCCTCTCGCTCTCTTTCCTTTGAACGTTTCCCTTTTTGGTCATAAAAAGGCAGAGGAGATAACACTAAACCGAGAAGGTTTTGTTTTAAAACCCAACGTTTTCTAGCAACCGCTCAGATAAGTCTAGCATTTCAAACCTGTTTCTTTTTTAAGCCACGGATATAATTTTGCCTTTACACTTTTAAAATTAATTAAAAAAAAAGAAAAAAACCCAACCCAACCAAAATGACAATTTTTAAAATCATCACATCCAGGCCAATGTTTTTTCCAGAGCCACAACTATTTGGCTTTTGGAAGGACCTTTCCAGGTCGAGCCCGGTGAAGAGCAGACGCCAGCACGCAGAGCTAACCCGCAGGCCAGCAGCTTACCCGCCCCAAAAGCAGTAGGTAGGTTTTTTTCTAAGGAAGACGGAAGATGCTCGTGGTCAGAAGCAGAGAGAGGTGAAAGGAAAATAGCAAGACGCTCTGCCTCCACCAAAATCTTATCTCCTGTTTTATCCTACAGTGACTCTTACAGACCTCAAATAGAACAAAACGCAGCATCGCCGTGTACAGGCGTCGTCGCCGTCTCTGTTTTTGTTTGCAACTGAAAGCAGAAAGCCAACACCAAAAATGCAGCCTAATTCTGTCGACTCTCTCTGGGTTAGGACAACTGACGCTTTGCTTTTAATCTGGATCTAAAAACGAGTGTTTGCCCAAGGGCTGCCTGTTGCCACACCGGCTATTTGCCAAAATAACTAGCCCGACTTTCAGAATCGCTAGCGAATTCAGGTCCCTGCCTCAAACGGCTTCCGTGAGGTGAGGAAGAATAAGTTTTTGGGATTTGGTGGAATTCCAAAAGCTTGCTGAAAAATACACTAGGAGTCTAGATCTTAAGCTATACGCTTTCCCCGACTTCCTTCTTATTACGGCTATAAAATAACGCAGCCTTCCCGTTGCAACCACCGGCAGCACCGGGGGGACACCACCCCGGAGGGGCTCAGCATCGTCACGGGAGCTTCGCCCCCGCCACGGGCCACCGCGGCTGCCCATCGCGGGAGAGCACCGAGGGCCTCTCCTCCGCCCCAGACGGTGGCCCACCCCCTGCCGTGTCTTCTCCCACCTCTTCCAGAAACCGCCAAGGGCCAAACTTCAGCTGGTGGGAAGTGGCCCACCCCCATCGACTCCAGTGGGGAGCCACTGATTTACATGGGCCGAGGAAGAGATGCTACCGAGCAATCATCATGAAATCGCGTCGTTCAGGACCAAACTCCGGTTGCCAAGGGCCAGGCTAAATGAAAACTGTCTGGCTTTTACACAAAACCGCACAAGCCCCGGAAAATCAATTTTCTGGGTTTTGTGTAATTTTCCACAAGACAGAAGAGAGAGTCTTTATTCCATCTGGCCTTTAGAGGAAAGTTAGGGACTCAACAAGAAAGAATTCAATTGACCTGAAAACAGAAAACAACAAGTTTCAAACAGTGAGACAGAACTTGGATTTCTTGACTGGTTTTTCGCAGAAACGCTGTAAAAAAAAACCCCAAACCCCTGAATCGAGAAGACATCCACGCTCCTCCTTCCCTTTTAGTAACTTCTCATCCCCAAGATCTGGCTTTTTTTCTTCCTTTACAGAGTTAAGCAGTGCTTTACTCGTCAAGAGGTTACCTCCGAACGTTTCTGGAGTCTCTGAACGTTTCGGCTTCCCACCGGATTTTGCGCGCGAGCAGATGAGGCAGAGACGGGGAGGAGGAAGGAAGGCGAGGGCTGGAGGGAGACCCGCTGCACGCGGCCCAGAGCACGCCGTGCCCTCGGAGCGGGGGACGCTGGCACAGGGCTGCTTCACACCCGCCCGGGACCCGAAGCAATGCACTTAACCACAGGGCTTGCGAAGAAAAATGCTCCCTGCCCATCTTCCCCGCTCCGCTGCCGAGCGCCAGCCAGCAGCCAGGAAAGCCAGCACGGGCCAGGAGGCACGGTAAATCAGCAGCCCAGGGCAAGGCAAAGCGTGGCGTGTTTACCCGCTTCGGGCTAGCACCTGAGATTTCCAAAGCCCAGAAAAAAAGCAAAGCCATCGTCCCACTGCCAGAAGCATGGGGCTGGCCCTTCAGCTGATATAAATCAGTTTATTCTGACTTATACCAGTCAAGAATCCAGCCGCTGAGTTGTTTGGCTTTTTTTTTTGTTTTTCCCCCCCTCTCCTTATTTTTTCAACAGAGCGTGCTCACCCTTGCCAAGCTGCCTGGAATGAGAAACAAAGCCCAACGTACCATGACGGAGGCTTCTAGGCATTACCGCAACGCAAATAATAAATACTGGGAATAACCCCCCTGGGGTGGGATCTCTCCCCTCGCATCCCCGTCGGAGGGCGGCAGCGCAGTCCCGTATTTTGCGTGCGAGACCGGTGAGCGGGGAAAAGCCCGAGAACATCTTCCCCGCCGAGCCGTCCGCCTAAACCCGTCCCAGAGCTGCAGAAATACGGCTGGAACATGCCCACGCAGCCTACAACAGCAGCAGCGTTTGCACCCCCTTCGCCCGGGGAATAATCCCGAGGGCTCGAGCGTAAGGACGGCGCGGTCGTAGGAAAGCGAGCGATTCCATCCCAAACCAGAGGCTGGGAACAAACGGGCTCAGAGAGACGAGGCTTAAACCGTGGTGGTTTCCAGCGAGGGAAGTAGCGGCGGGGATAGCTAATTGTACGTTCCCGAGAGCGATTCGATGCATGCGTGCCCACGAAAGCTTTGGAAACACGTTACGCGGCACGGTTGCGCGAGATGAACTTAGACGCAACAGCCACCAAAAAAAGAAAGTGATTGCCTTTTGTTTTTTTAGTATTTTGTTTCTATGGAGCTGGCTGGAGATCGAGGCTACGTCCGCGATGCCGGGAGAGCACAAAGCAGCGAGGGAGCTGCAAATCTAACAGGCCTTTCCCAAACGGAAGGATTTGCCCCAAAGACGCCGGGAACGCCAAGACGCAGCAGCGAGACCCACGGGCAGCGGCGCTGGGGCCGCGCCGCTCTCCGCATCCTTTCCCTGCCGGCACCCAACCGGCGGAGAAAAACCGCAACCGGGTTCCCGATAGCAGGCGAGTCGCAAAAACGTGCCGCCGCGGAGACGGCCGGCCAAGTCCGATTCACGAGCATTTGTCCCGGGAAAGGGCAAAGCCAGGGAAGCCCGGCTGCGGCACGGCGTGGTGGATGACAACCCCCCTTGGTGGAAGAGCTCCGGCTCGCGCCGGCAGCCAGCCAGCGGCCGGGGGACAAGGAGAGGAAGGGTCCTTCCCCTCTGGGAGGGATGCCTGGGGTGCTCCCCAGGCTCCGGGCCCCCGAGCCCCATTTCCAGTATTAGCGTGGCTAAATCTTAAATCCCAGGAATGCCATTTCACCAAACCGACATCTGTTTGCACTGAAATAGTGAGAAAAACAGAATAAACCATGCTCCCATGACCACAATTTGATTTTTACTCTGTATTAAATATACCTTAATGTGAAAACTTAGTCAAAGAGTATTTAATATTCAGTTTGCCAATTTCCATTCTTTTCCTGCTGACGGCCTTTCCTCAGCTCACGGCACACGCTAAAGTGACACCCCGTCGTTGTCAGACACGGTGCTCGTGGATCTGGTAATTCCAGTTAGCAAGAGATAAATACGTGTGAGCTCACTTGTTTGGGAAAAGGGAATGTGGAAGTGCATGTACGTATACATACATAAATATATAGTCATGCGATTAGTAAATTGTTTTGTCTGAAAACAGAAAAAAAAAAATCAGCTTTTTATGCTCTTAATTTTCTAAGGGAAATCTTTGGGGAGATCCGACGCTTCCAGAAGAAAATCAAATAGTCTATTAGCCAGCCAAAAAAAAAAAAAAAAGGGTATCGGCAGAAATAAGCCCATAAGGCAGACCCGCTGCGCTTGACGAGTAAATAGGCTGAAGCAGTAAAGCACATCTCCGCCCGAACGCAGGGCGTAGGATGTGCCAATATTTTCCTTGCCGTAAGCCAGGGCCGCGCCTGCAGGGCAGCGGCTTTGCCCCGGGCGGGCCCGCGGAGCAGCTGGAGAGGTCTAAGGGACGCTGCGCCCGGCGACGGACCTCAGCAAAACCGGCTTCGGGGTTACCGCAGCCCTCGGAAACCGGAAACGCGACGCAAAAAATGAGGTATGTCAGCAGTCCCCCGGCCTGCCTAGCCCCTCGAAAGGCCGGAGGAGCGTTGGTTGCTTTCGCCCGGCACTTAAAAGAGTTACAAGGCCAGTGGATGTTGGGAGAGCGGCTGCTTAAAAAGCTGCTCCGGGTAAACCTGTCAGAGCCGATGAGTAAACATACCGTGAGCGCGGCCGCCGCACCCGGGGAGGAAAGCAATGGCTTTCGCTCCAAAATAAAAGGACGAGTTTTGCTCAGGGCAATGTGGAATATAAACATGCAACTGTTCCGCATTAGCTGCAGCATTCTTCTTTTTACCACCCAATTTTCCCTTTCATTCTACGGCAAACAGTGGAGGTTCTCTATTGCACATTGGGGGCATCCGAACTGGAAATCATTAAAATATAGATTTCATTTATAGTGGACCTTCTGTGAGTGGAAGGAAAGATTGCCACAGCTTCCTGAGTATATGATTTAATGATGTGTTCTGCATTTTCTTAATTTTCCACATTTTAAAGGCCTCTGTTCTCTATTTGGGGGAGGAGGGATCACTCAAGAGGCACGGCAGACGCAGTCGCTGGAAACGTAAAATCCAGAATGCCCACAAACAGGGCTCGGATCGTTGCGGGGGAAAGAGGAGGCACTTTGTAGCTGGGTCATTTATTTTCTCATAAATGCACGCGTTCCGCGACGAGCAAAGCAAAGCCTTTAGCCAGCTGCTTGGTTTGAAACGACACGATCTTTAAGCAAAAGCCAGGCCTAAAAGCTCGCCCTCAACAAGGGTGCGACGCTGCGCCGCCTCCCCTAAGCCCCTCCTCGAGGTCCATGGAGGTCCACGGACATCTCCTTCACCGCAGGACACGAAGAACCCCCATAGCCGGAGTAGCCTTAGGGCTGGGGGGCCGTGGCGGTGACCAACAGCCAAGCGGGCGGCCCGGACCCCGTTTTGGGGCTCCCCGCTACCTATGAGAGCCGAGACCATGTTGGTAACGCTCTGCACGTGCGATAACTCGAGGTCTGCAAGCAGAGACAGCCTGAACACGTACCGTTACTCCCAGGATTTACTCTCCACTAGGCATACTGAATTGCGCTATACATTACAGACCCGTCGTTCAGATACAGGGCTAGAAATCTTGTACGGATTTCCATTTCAATGTGAGCTGAAAGTGCGGTGGTTGGCTTGGGTTTTTTTTTTTTTTTTTAAACAAATAGTTGAAAAATATGGAGAGAAAAAATGCTATCGTTTCAATAATATATATAAACCAGGAATGAGCTGTGCAGAGTGCATGTCTGTTATGTATAACTTAAATTTATACCCATGGCAGAATGAAATCATCACTTAAAATAAAGTCAAATGTCCATTTTTCAGATTTAATTAAGACATCATTTTGATGGAGGCTAAGCTAACATAAACAAGCCAAGAAAGGCAATATGAAGAATGAACTGCATATAAAACCTGGAGCTCGTTTGTACGCCTGAGCTGCATGACTGCAGCTGAACAGTGTAAGTGTCTTACATTGAGCTACAAGTGTTTTCGGCTGTGGTTTAACGTAAGAAAGGTAAATATAAAGAGTTATTTTTAAAAATAACTGTCAGAATGAACTCTGGGAGCCTTGCTCCCTTGGTTTTGTCTCTCTTGGCTTCGGAGGGCTTTACCCTGAACGTAAAGCATCCTCGCTACTCTAAAGCGTCTACCCTGTCTACGTGGGCAGGGAAGGTCCAGGAGACGCGGGCACACGTTGCAGCCCTCGGCAAGGCAGCCCTTAAATACATTCGTTCGAATTTACAGAAAAAGCACGAAGGGAAGCCACGCAAAGCTCGCTCTTTCTCCCAGCTGAGGATGTGAAGATCCAACGGGAGGCAGGCTCAGAAAGCCCTTTACACCGTGGCCTCATTAGCCTACGGGACGATCAGCAAGCGGTGCGGTAGCAGGAGCAATACCAAAATCACATCGTTGCCAGGAAAAAAAGACACGATCAGCTAAACGAACACGAACGCAGAGATGGGGGAGAAGAGGTTCGCCAGAGCCCCTGGGGCTGCCTGGGCTGTTCGGTGAAGAAATGGGCTCTGCAAACGCTGCGGGCCCGCCGCTGGCTCTTGCAGCTTCTCCCGGAGCCGTTGCACCCCCGGGAACTCCAGCCGCCCACGAGCAGAGCCCAAATCTGCCTATTTTGCACCGCGTACACGCAAGGCAAACCCCCTGAAATGCTGTAGGCTGCTCTCCAGGGCAAAGATTTTGAAATCGTGGTTTTTTCCTCTCGTTCACCGGCACAGCAAGCACTGAGCTGAGAGATGCCGGGGTGGTTTGCTGAGCACTGCCTCTGGGAGAGCTGTGCTAAAGACCTGCCTCGACGCCTTCAAAGGCTGGCAACCTCTTTTTCCTTACTTGGTTCCTTCCCCAGATCCTTAAAGGATTAATTTAAAGGCCACAAACAAATCTGTATCTATTTAGAGAGAGCTTTTTGGTTCCCTCACACGGGCTGTTGTGAAGAATAAGAGATATTTACATCAAACAACTCTATGGAAATAGGGAACATGCTGACTTTTGCAGTCGCAAAACTTCGCCTTCTACAATTGCCACCAGCTTGAACTTCAGTTGGGGGGGGGGGGAGGGAAGGGGAAGATACTCAAAGCACGCCAAATTTAGAATTTGATCAAAACGAGTTTGCTTTCACCCAAACCTTGGAGCCCCTGGGACTCTCACCGCCGTCCGCCCCGCAGGCGGGTCTGGCGGGCGGCCACCGGCCGGACACCTTCGCCGGAGGTGTCGGCACAGGTTGCTGCTCCGGGCGGCTGGAAATGATTTGTGGCAGCTTTGATTCCACGTGGCTACCATACACTTAAACTATTTCCGAAATACTGAAATTACTGCCAGGCGTGGGACCCTTTCCTTCGTTCTCAGAGACGCCCGTCGTAAATAACCGATGCCTTGTACGAGGCGATTCACAGGTTAGCTGCCAGGTGCTCCCGCGCGCCGCAGCCCTGCGAGAGAAGCCGGCTCGCGGATAAACACGAGCCAAAGCAGGAATTCGAGCCGCGCGGAGGTACGCTTGCTTTCCTGAGAGTCCTTGTATTCTTTTCTGTATTAATACCTGCCGTTTCACCAGGAGCGTGGCTCTCCATCAGTTCCTCCCTCCCCTCGCTACCGCAAATAATTCCTTTTGCCATATAAATTAATTGCATTGGTCTTCTGCAGCAACCCCTCTCCCCAGCCACCTCTCCATACACTTTCTCACCGGCACCGGGAGCACGCTCTAGGCAAATACTCCTTCCCAGGTAACCTAAACTATACGGGACTGTAGTTCCATCGCTCCTGCTCGCTTGTGAAGCTCCGTCTCGCTATGAGAAAAAAATCCCACAGCTGCTCTCCTCTCCTCATGGGCGGCAGAGAACAAGGTGGGAGCGTGCACGTAGCGAAACGCCGGCTACGAAGCTGTTTTGCGACGGCTTTACCAGCCGAGCCACGAGCCGCGCCGAACGACGAGCCGGAGCTGAGCCAGGAGCCCCGTGACGGAGCACCCGCTCCCGGGGCAGCGGTACCCAGGGGCTGGGGGGCAGGGAAGCTTTTCTGGAAAGGCCCTGAAAGAGGCTGCCGGCATCCGCGCAGCATCGCCTCAGCCTCGCGCCTCCCGTGTTGCGCTGGTCGGCTCAGCATCCGATTTGGGGCACGTTTTATGGGCTGGAAGGCAGAGCCATACTCACAGCATCTCAGCCAAGAGCCGGCTGCTGCTTCCCGGGTTTCCTCCATCTCGTCAGTGTGATCTTCCCTTCCCTTCCCTTCCTGACAGCTCTTGTTCCATCCTCCCGAGCGAGGCAAGTCAAAGAGCAAGACACCATCTCAAAAAGAATTCGCAATTTGTCAAAATCCACATAGTTCAGGATAGAGGTTTAATTTCAACACTTCCCCCCCCCCCCCCAAACAACTTCTGAAAATAAAAACGTTGACCTTATTTATTTCATTACTTTCCAAACCCATCATTTGGTTTTCAAACGATTCTCCTTTTTAGATGTAAGGCAATTAAATACGCTAAAAATGATAACGCGGGGTGGGCGAAGGGAGGCGTTTTAACCTGATCAAAACAGAGCGCTTGAAATAACCCGGGACCATTGCACTCCCAAACGTCTGGGTGAGCAAGCTATTTTGAAACCAACTTTTTAGCCCGATTTGGGACAAGAAAAACTTTTTAACATTCGAATATTTTCTTTCTACAGTGAAAAATGCATTTCCTGCCTCGCACAAATAAAATATAAATAAGCAGCCCATAGTCCCAAGGGGCCGAGCCCTGGCGACTCGGGAGGAGCCGGCACGTCCTCCGCACCCTTCGTAGCCTTGCCCCGCGCTCCCGGCGCCGTCGGGGCAGCGTTGCGGGGCTTTCTCCTCCTGTTCCTTGAGTGCCGGGGCCCTGCCCGGGTCCCCCGCTGTGGCTTTGCTGGGGTGCAAGCACAGCAGCGGGTATAACCCCTGCTTTTGGGGAGACGCAGCCTCGCCCCCCCCCCCCCAACCCGTGTTCCTATTCAGCAGAGCCTTGCACGCAGCCGAGCAGGCTGCAGCGCGGAGCCCGGGCACGGCTTGGACAGGTAACGGAGGCTGTCACGTCAAGAACTACCTCTCCCCCCACTAAACAGAGAAACCAAGGCTGTAATAAAACTCACAGCAACTTATTTTATGGAGTGTGAACCAATAAACCCGTGCCTTCAGATTACACGGGTTACTCCTTCTACGGCGGCTAATGGAGTGCAATTAGGGGACGGGGTTTTTTTTTCCCGCCGGTACTCGAGGGCGATTGCAATGCGCTTGCTATAGGCGCAGGTGCTGGAGAAGCCCTCTCTCCTGTTACCGACGGGCTGTTCCCGTGAGTCCGTCGACGGGGATGCCGAGTCGCACAGACGCGGCAGAGCCCGTCTTGGAGGTCCAGGGGCTTTCGAGAAAACCCAGAGGGGTGTTTGTAACAGATTGTGGGTCGGAGACACCAGGCAGGGCACAGGGCAATAGAGAGCAAGAAATCCTTAAAGACCAAGCATCTTTCCAGAACGCTTTTAACTTTTTTTGGTGATACGGGCGTCCCCACAGCCTGTTTGAATAGCAAATCCTCCATAAAACCTCACTCGCTTCTTGCGCACCTCCTGGCAGGCAGTTCCACCGGGTAAATAACGCCGTCAGGGAAACGCACGCGTGCACGCACACGTCCCCCGGGTCCCCGCGGCACACGCTGCGCCCGGGCACTGCCCCGGACCCCCTCTCCTCGCACTCTTTCCCCCCAGATTCTTGCCCGCCGAGGCAGGAACCAGCAGATTGCCCCCTTCCAGCCGCTGGCGCCCGCCCGCGTTGCCGTTAACACGCACACGAACCACGTCCCGTGCCCGGCACGCAGCGGGGCCGCGGCGCAGCAGCTATCGCACCAGCTTATCTCCCGGGAGCATCGCCGCCCTGCCCTGCCCTGCCCGTCCGAGGGGAAAGCGGGGGCTTCCACACGCCGGGAAGGTCCCCGGGGGGCTGCGAAGGAGCCCCGGCAGCGGGGCGGGTGCCGAGCCCCCGCGGCGGAGCGGCGGCACGCCTGCCTTCCGCCACGCTTATCAGCAGTTGTTTTTCGGCGCATCTCTAACAGCAAACTGGATGGCCAGGGCGCGTTTCAGATTAATGGTCTCGTTCAGAGCGGGGGAAAAAAAAAAAGAAAAGGATTGATCTAAAAAAAAAAAAAAAAAAAAATAAGGAGTCTGTCCAAATATCAAATATTAACCGGCGGTATAATTCTCTAAGTGGAATAACAGCACCTTATCACCTTCTCCTCCCCCCAGCTCTGGTTTTGTTGTCACCCACTTCTAACATATTTTATCTTTTTTTTCCCAGTGTATTTTTCCAGGACTAAAATCTCTGCTTTTTTAAGTCCTACCTAGAAAATTTTCGGTTACATCATTTGCACAAATATGTTGTTGTTAACATTGAAAAACCTCTTTGCTTGCAGTTGTATATTTTATTTGGCTAAAAATGTGCTCATGTCTAATACATCACATGTCCTCTGGTGATACTATTTAAGCTAGAAATTCCAAAACTCACAAATACCGAATAGCCAAATGTTCCAGAGCTGTACTCGTCTACTAAACATGTAATATATCTCCTCCTTCTCCAAACAGAAATAGATTTCTCTCTGATTTGTTTGATAAATTTGACCCAAGATTTCCATTTGGAGTTATTGGAGTTCCTACTGTTTTTCTGCGTGTTGGTGGGCCAAGCCCTAATCACCCAAATCTCCCCGGGAGGCCATAAATTACGGCAATGAGATGGGGCTTTGTATTCCTCCGGCCGCAGGAGAAGGCGAGCTCGCAGCGGCGTATTTTGACAGGCATGAATTTAATTCATTGTTTTATGACGGATGGGAAAAGCGGCCACGCTCGTCGCGGAGATTTACGATCCTTTGGGTCTGGAGGGTTCCATCATTCGCCAGTCGTGTGAAAACAGATGGACGGACAGACACCCCAGCGTACACAGGCTGACCTGGATATTCTCACCGCTGCTTACAAATGGGATCCATATGCCCGCAGAGATCTTCATTAGCGCAGCCGTCCGGATTGCGTAAAGCCCAGCTCCCTTCCTGCTGGCCAGAGCGGGGAGCCGCCGAGGCACGTTGCTGAAGCCCGGGCGTCCCAGGCACGAGGCGCGGCGGCGGACGCAGCCCCCGCGGCCGAGGTACCCCCAGCTTCGGCGATTTCCCCCTCAGCCCGAGCAGTCGAGCTTTAGCCGTTCGACGCTCGTCTCCGGGGCCGTACGAAACGCCCGCGTTTCTGCGGATGGACGTGCCATCTCCTCTGCGTTACGCCTGGCAGCGGGTGTCGAGCCGTGTCTTTCCCCCGGCATAGCTCAACCGTAGAACGCTCCTCGTGCCTTCGCCTGGCACATGCAACAAGGGCGACCGGAACGTGCACGCGCTTGAGACCTGCGGACCGAACGCTCGTTGGCAGAAGAGGGGGAATACTTTTTCTTATTACTACCGATAACGTGACATTTACTTTTTTTTTTTTTAACCAGTTAAAGACTGCAAGGTGCACAAAACGCCCGTCTAAGCTCACCTGCGGACTGCCTTTGAACGCAGCACACGAGACACTCTCAGGCTAAACATACGACTACGCTTTTTCATATTACGAATCGATTTACGTAGGAAGACGCGCGAGGCGATGCCCGTAAACAACAGCCCGTAAGCAAGTCACCCCCACGTCGACGGCCGGGCGGGTGCGTTCAATACCGGATCTCCTGGCGTATTGCTTTGGCTTAAGCCCGCTCCTACAGAAGCCGCCTTCTCTCCAAAGCGTCAGTTCAGATCTCATCGATACGCAGCAAATAATTGAATTTAAAAGAAAAAAAACCAGAGCCCTCCACCTGTGCCATATCCAGGCTGGAGCAGCCGCACCCCAGGAGCGACAGGGCTCGGGTCTGACGAAGCGGGGTGGCGAAAGGCTCACCAGCCTTCTCGCCGCCCCGGGGAGGCTCCCCGCCCGCGGCGAGGGTTTGGCAGCAGGGGTCTCGTGGCAGCCCCGCGCTCGGGGGGACAGGGGGGTGGCGGAGCCCGGGCTCCATCGCAGCCGCGGGCAGGGGTGACGTCCCACAGGCAGAGGCGGAAGCAGGGAGCTGGAACCCCGGCGCAGAGCCCAGCCTTCCGGGGTGTCGATTCACGTCTGTCAGAAGATTAGCTGCTTCGGTTTACAGCCTGGAGTTTTAAAATAAACTGAAATCGGAGCCGGTTTACTTTAATGCACCAGCTACAGGCCACGACGGCCCAGAAAGGGCTCCGCACCGTGCCCGGCGGCCGCGGCAGCCCCGAGGAGACGCGCAGGGCAGGCTCCCGACGGGCTCCCGGCAGCGTTGCGGGAGGCTTTGCCCCCAGGAGCAGACGCTGTTTATTAACAGAGGAGTCGCAGACGAGCGGTACAGACCGACCCGTCGGGCAGCCCACGGGCGCTCGGAGGACCTGGGCAAAAAGTCACGTTCCACTGAGGAAACCACACGAGCGAGGCCCTGGGAACGGACCGTCCTCTCCGCAGTTTGGGGCGAACGCTGCTTTTCAGTGACTTCATTTTCTTGTCAATCTTTCCCCTTCCGATTCCTGAAGATTTTAAGCTGTGCAAAGCCAGATGCAAGAGTGCCGTAGGGAAAACATCAACAACAGTCCCTCCCAAAGTGGGTTACCGTCCCTCGCCTTCCCCGGCGTATAACGACCTATCTCAGAGCGGGGAAAAAAAGTCTCTGCTGCCTTAATCACTGAGAAACACAGAGTTACAGCTGGGAATAAACTGGCAGCACTGATTACAGCGTAACGTGGCGTTGGTCTTTTGGGTTGTGTCCTGGGGGGTAACGCACAGAGCACGAGGGATCCCCGGGCCCACGGGTGCGCCGGTATTTGGGGAGTTCTGTTCACTGGGAAACTACGGGCTTATCTCATCAGCTTCACCTAGAAGCCCGTCGCCAAATTTCAGAGCCCATCTCCATTTCCGAGGGGACAGAGGCACCCGGGCTCCTAATACCAGCACTTAATAAATACCTGATATTGGCCAGCCCGAACTCCCTGGCGATGTGCCGGTCGCTATCCAAAGTAATTAAAAATTACACCAGTCTTGATGAAAGCTACGCGGGACGAGGCTTCCTCCAGGAGAAAACCGCTCTCCTCTTCCAGAGGAGCTTCTCCGCGCCGTGACGTCACGTCGCCCGCGGCGCTGGTCCCGACAAGCGGGCAGAGCAGAGCGGCACGGTTGCGTTGCTGTCCCAGCCCCAGCAGCACATCCGTCATCCCCCAAAGGGTCCGGCTCAGCTTCACATAGAAGCGGCTCAGCTTGTCCAAGCCCCCTATTTTTCATATTTCTATTAAGCAAAACGACTAGAAAAGTACTTTGAAGCGAAAGGAGAAAAAAATCGCAAAATAACACGGCCCCAAGACGCGGGGCTTCAGAAGAACAGCATTACCATGCTCATGAGGAACACTGACCCGCGGGCGGCCGCTTTGGAAAACAGTGCCCTGAGCGATTCCGAATTCGATCAGATCGGCGAGTTCGTGGAAAAAAAAAAAAAAAAAAAAAAAAAGAAAAAAACCAGTCGCCACCGAAAGCCCGCAGCCGGCAGAACAAAGGTACGCCGACGGCAACCGGCGTCACCTCACGTCGCGGGTCCGGAAGGGAACGGCTCTGCTGGAAACCCCAAACTCCCATTTACCAGCCTGGCCGCGCGCTGCCCGACGCAAACCCCCTTCCGGCAAACGCAGCCTCCCGGACGTTTCCAGAGGCTTCTGGCAATCAGATACTGTTTTCTTTTATCTGTGAGACTGAAAAGTCCGTACTCTGCTACGTAAGTCCACGATATTTCTACGCCAAATAAAACGGCTTAAACCGGCCACCGCCAGGAAATTCCCGGTTCTGGAAGACGTTCCTGCCTTGCTCGTGCCGTGGTGAGGCAGAACCCCACGCTCCAGAAAGAGGGTGACTGCCTTACTTAGTGAAAGCGCCGCTCCCAGATGTTAGAAACAGTGAAAAGCTATTTAAAAAATCATAAAAATAATAAACATTTATTAAGGACGGGGAGCTCTTAAGCTCTGACCGGCGGGGCTTATCCGAACAGCCCCAGAAAGGACATTTCTGACCAGACATGAAGGCAAACGTTAACGGCGTGTGGTATTTATTTCACACTGCTGAGCTCCTTACGGCTTGTCAATTAGGTATGTAATACTGTGCAAATACCAGCTCAGTATGTGAGGGGAAATATCTTTGGGAAAAAAAATATGAATAAACCATATAGCCGTTTGTCCAAATTAAATTGTATTCTGCTTGCAGCGCTGCTTGTCCCAGCAATTACATACCTGCAGTTTTGCTAAAAATAGCCCTTGTAAAAGAGCATTTCATTCACCTGGAAATGAGTACCCCACTCACCGAAACAAAACTTTCTTCTGCCTTTATAAGCCCCGATTGCTCCATCGCGAAATGAAAATTACCACGTGCCGCTGTGTTTCTATTATTGTAAGGCTATGGATAAAATATACCCAGCTATCAGTTAAAATAAGAGGTACTCGCAGCTGAATCCTGGCAGGCAGCGCGTGCCATAAATCCTCCCGCAGCACGGTCCCGACTGCCCTGCAGACCCACCGGCCCTATCGGGAGAAAAATGGGGGATTTGGTAGGAGAGCATCCCAGCATAGGGCATAACGTTAGACCTGGAGGCAGCTATCCCGCACAAGCACATTTTGATCTTTTAAACTGCGGCCCATCGGGGACCGCCACCAAAAACACCCCCCGCAAACATTTTACTGACACTTGCAAAATTTGCCCCGTCTAAAAGACAGAAGAACCCGCAGCTTTCTTCCTCACTTGCACTTTTCCAGCTTTCTTTTTAGTTAATTCTATTTCTATTTCCCAAAATTGTTGACGGTTCCTCAAAAATAGAAAGCGTGCTTAATATTCCACGAGAAATACATTTTCCAAACAGCCGTGCTGTGAAGGTAAATAAATGCACGGTTTCTGAAAAGGAGCCTATAGGAAACCAGGCTTTATTTTTCTGTGATAAATCATTGACTTTGCAAACGATCTATATTTTATGAATTATGAACGTCAGATGAATAGCTGTCTAGCCTGTCTAGCGTTGGCCTGCGCCGTTTCTTTTTTCTCATAGGAGAGCTCTTTGTTGCATTCATTTCGTTATTATTAACTATGAGCTGCCACTGGAAAAACAAGGACCCGGCCATCCCGCAGCGGAGATGCGGCAGGGCCGGGAGAGCGTCTGCGAGGACAGCTTATCTCCTGAAAGCAAACGGAGCGTAGTTTTAAGCAGGGGGGGGGAAATAAAAAAAAAAAATCAGAGCTACGTCGGTTTTATACCACGAAAGGGTCCGGGTCCAGGCAAGCTTCTATGAAACCTCGTGGTCGGATCTCTCTGCTGGATGGGAGACTCCTGCGAGGTGAAGGGCATCGTATTTGTGCTCGCTGAAACCCTTCGCGCCGGTTCTCCTCTGCACACGGAGGCCCCTGCCCTGCCAGCCCCCGTGCAAAACGCACTCACGGTCACCCAGCCCAAAAGAAGGAAGCCTGAGAGCAAGTCCCTTAGGGGGAGGAAAAAAAAATTAAAAAATCATCAATAGTTCCTGATTTTTTCCTAATTTTTTTCCTAATTTTTTTCCTAATTTTTTTCCTAATTTTTTTCCTAATTTTTTTTTGAAGCCGGGACAAGCGCTTGCGGCAGCAACCTGCTGCGGGGCGCAGCAAACCCCAGCCTGGGGAAGGAGGGGGCTGGGGCTGTCGGGCTGGCTCCTCACCAAGGTTTTCAGCTTCTGGCTTTCAGGCTAGAAGTGTTAGAGAGGTTTCTGCACGTAACTAGAACCAAAGGAGTTTGGTTTGAAGTCTCACGGATCGCGTTTTGTCGTTTCTTCAGGCTGTTTGTCAACATTCCCAGTTCACCGATTGCCGAAGCAACGCCCCTTCTCTTCCTGGATCATAACGTGCCCATTAAAAAAAAAGTATACCATCTCAAAAATGCTCAAAAATAGTATCAAACCCTTAAAGCCATGAAGACACCTTTCTGTAGGCTGGCTGCTTTTCTTTCCTGCTCTTTGCAGATATTTATAACTCAGCCACATGTGGTTATAAAGATTTATTATGAGTCTGCGGAATAAGTCCTGTTAACGCGTACAGTAAACGTCCAAGCTTTGGACTTTGCAAGTATGGCAATACGGTGCGACTACCATCCGGCTAGAGAGCGGGCCACAATCAGTGCTCGGTGTTTATTTGTCCAGGGCATGGGAGTTACGCTCCATACGCCCTGCAAGTACGTTACATATTGTACGGGGAGCGGACTGGAAAGTGAGAGTCAGAGCCTATTTTCAGGCAAGACGACAGGTCTCCTGGAATTAAAGCGTCTCACAGAAGGGAAGAGATGCTCCAGTGGAAGCGATATCCCGCTATGTAACAGCTTGAAGAAAGCAAAAAAAAAAAATCTAAGATGACGCTGTGGGTTTCAAGACACCAGAATGAAAACATAAGTGGGATTTATTTTCATTCTCTTCCTTGGAAGTTTCCAAAGCATTTCTTTCACACTATTTCGGAACGAAAACAACGCCCGAGAGGGTGACACGCTCCAGCAAAGTGCAAAGTCCCGCCCGGAGATGGCGGGGCGGCACCGGCACCGGCCCGGGGAGCGGCGCGGGAAGGCAGGGCAGCACGCCCAGCCCCACCGGCAGCCCTGCCGCGGCCCCCGGCCCCGCGGCCAGCCCTGCCCCGCCGGGAAAGCCCACGTCTCTGGGCTTTCTGCGGAGAAAAAGTCTCTGCAGAGACTTTTTTTGTACGGTGGGGGTCCGGGGGAAAGGAGGCCGAGGGGTTATGTAGCTCTAAAAACGTAAGGGACCTTCACAGGAAGCCGTTTCCTAACAAAAACTGGGGGAGGCTCCACGTGCTTCGAAATCCACGTCCTTATATTGCCCAGTGGCTAATTGCATACGGTTCCATTTAACCGCTCGATGTTAAATCGCAGCCGGAACTATACGGTCTAAGAGAACTACCTGGAAAGAAAATAAATGACATCTGCAATCCCCCGAACTTGGAACCCATCTCAGTTTACAATATTAGTTTTTTTAAAAGGAGATTTAAAACAACGTGCAGCAGTTAAAACCCATTTAGTTAGCTCTTTACCTTCCAGTCTTCCTCTTTGCCTTTCCCCTAAGCCATAGGTCCCATAAATGCAAAAAACCCAACTGACATATGGTGGTTTTTAATGCCGTGGAAGGTGTGTGACTTAATCTTGAAAATTCCGAGAGTGGACCCCATTCTGCTAAGCACAGCTAGGTCTTACAGCCCAGGCCAAGACATGAATTCGAGTTTATAGTGCTGCAGAGAGAATACCAAAGAATTAAAAGAAAAACATTTCAGCTTGAGTAGGAAAATTTTCTGTATTCTCTTTTACAGCCAACCATAACTTTCACGAGATGAGTTATGCTTTCTGTTATTGGCATGTTTTTCAAGTTAAATAAAAAACTGTTTTCCAGGAGAGGCACCGGTGAATCTCGCTTCCCAAATCGCTCTTGGTTCTCTCAGCTGCGCTTTCTGCCCAGACCATGCTTTTCATCCCCTTCCGAATACAACACCTCATCCCCTCCCTCCCAGAGGCTTGAGCACCTGCATTGGGACACCCATGGGGGGAGGGTGGTTTGTTTTGGGGGGTTTTTTTGGGCTTTTTGTTGTTGTTGGTTTTGTTTGTTTGTGGTGTTTTTTACTGGTGTCTTTCTGAGGTCCTCCAGTCTCTCAGTGTTAAGATTTGTCCTTGTTTGAGAGGGGAATCGCAGGTAGAGCAACGCAGCCCCGTACCTGCTGTTAGCTTTGAGCTTGCTCGCTTGGGGCTACTGCGCAGGGCTGGGATGCGAGCAAAAGGCTGCAAGAATCCCATCAACGTACTGGTCCCCGACCAGTAAGCGGGGACAGGAGGATACCACCCCGTACCCCGCCGGTAAACCCGCTCCTTCTGGCGGGCATCTCCGAGTCGCACGCAGCTCCGTGCTGCAACACCTACCGCCTGAAGAAAACCCCCCCGGCCATGCCCAGACCCTCGCGCAGCCTCGTCTCCCCCACGCTCTGCTGCTCGCTGGGGAAGCTTAGCCAGGAGGAGGCACCGGGCAGAAGACACCGAGAAACCGGGCTTGGAGAGCTCCAGGTGGGATGCGATGGGATGGGGTCACGCCTCAGCTTCAATAAGGGTGAAGGTAAAGCAGCAATGAAACTCCCGCCTCAAAAGCTACGCCCAGGAAGACCCGCTCGCATGGCCTCACCCCGGAGGCTGCAACCCCGTCCGCGGCAAACCCAAGGCAGGTTTTAGCAGAGCTGTTTCCTCACCTTCTTACTTTGAAGCCCATGAATAGAGATATCTAAATCTGAGACCCTGTCTGAAGATGGTCTGACACCTACCCCAAAGCAAGGTGTATTTTAAAAAAAAAAAAAAAAAATCAAGGCAAAGTTTTAATTCTTATTTGATCCCCGCCACCCTCGTGCATCCTCACAATCACAGCCACTACAACCTGGAAGGGCGTTTGTATAACAGGCACCAGCCGCAGACCACTGACATACTGTTGTTCAGCCACAATTCAACGTGATGCTCCCTTCCCGCTCTAAGGCACAACGCGTACGCGGCCTTGCCTGGGTGAGAAGACGCCCGAATACAGGATACGGAGCGATTTAAGGCTGAAACTGTGTGTGTGTCCACGGAAGCGCAGAGCGGCATTTCCTAACAGTGCTGGAGGAGAAACGCTTTCAGCTGAAAAGCTGCTTTATCGGAATAGGCAGTTCCATCAAAATCAACATCTCTGTGGGAAAAACCTGGCTTCGACAGTGTTTTTTCTTTATTTTATGAGAAGATATTTTAATGTGAAATGTTTCACTTAGAAACGTCACTTAAGCCCATATGTTTCAGGCTTTGGATACTCCAAAATATTTTGTTTAGAAAACAGGGCGACTTTCCTATAGCGCACAACTCTCAACTTCTCGTGCCACCGAGCAAGCACCTCTTGACTTGCCCCTCTGACCTAGGGTGAAAAACCACCAAAATGCAAGGATTTCCACCGGATGGAAACGGCACTGCTGGCTGCACGGTAGAAGCCCAGCTTTTCTGTTACCCCTTTCAGCTGGCGTACATCTCGGGCTCCGCGCAGGGCCAGAGCGCTCCGTGCCGGTGGCGCCCGCCTCACGTCGCGCCGCTTTCCCCAGACCAGGACCGGCCCAGCTCAGACACCAACACCTCTCCCTGCCGCCCCGGCGCGCCGTGCGGCACCGCTCCCGTCTGCGAGTCCCTCCGGCCGGCAAACGCCCACGGGCGTCGGACCTGGGGGGGGAAGCGGCGAGGAGCACAGGCGGCGGGCGGCATCGGCTCGGACACGCGCCCAGGGTAACTCGCTCCGCTCCCGGAGCGGCTCAGCCCCAGGGACGGGAGCGCAGCGGCTCCTGACCGTACCCACGGTGCGGAGCTGGAGGGGAAGAGCCCCTGGACCTGATGTCTCCCTATGCGGCGTCCCCAATTTTTTATCAGCAACCAGTATCAGCCCCAGGATGCTGGGCTGAACCAGTCGTTGCTCTGAGCCAGAGCTGGTTTTTTAACACGGTACGAAGACAACAGCAGCAAAGACAAGAGATAAAGCCTTACCTGATGTCCAGAATGACTATACCTCCAGCAGTGACCCTCTCCTACCCCTCGTCCAGCACAAAGCCCCAGTCGTTCAGAAACGTTGCTTGGCTGGTCCTGGAAGAGGAGAGATAGCAAGAGAGTGAGAAACGTAGAAGAAACTGGAACAAAACTGTCGGAGGGATAAACTCCTCCGTTTGGGATATGACTGCTCCAGTGGTTTCGACTCTTTTTCCAAAACCCAGTGCCGAGATGAGCAGTTGATACCAGATGTTCAGCTGCTCCAGACGCTCGAATGGGTTTTGGACCCGAGGAAAAAAAAAAAATAATAATAAATAGTCTATTGGAGAGCGCAGGTTTGTGGTTAAAGCACTAGGGTAGGATGCAGCTCTTGCTTCGTAACCCAGCTCTGCCGCCGATTGCCTGCAGGCAGGGACCAGCTTTGGGAACTGTACCGCTTCTCTGCTCCATCCTGGACGCTGCACAAGCGTCTGGTTTTTTTTCTGCTCAGATATATGAGGTTCTAAAGGTAAATACGAGCGATACCTCTTGGGCTGAACAGAAGCCTGGCTGGATGACGGAGCAGAAACCAGGTCAGACCATCATTTTCCCCCCCGCCAGTGGAAGTCGGAAGCCAGCTCTGAACATCTAGAAACCCTGGGGCCCTCAGAGCGTGCCGCCGCAGCCCCGTTCGTTGTGTGAGGGCGGCAGCTGAGCCGCCCTCGCTGCGGCGCCCGGCGGGCTCGGAGGCGGAGAGCCCGCAGCCCGCGAGCCCAGCCAGCAGAAGGGCTGGGAGCAGCCGCAGCCCTGCATTTCCGTACCTCCTCTGTGCCCTGCAAGGCCTCAAAAATAAAGATCAAGCTTCAATACACCAATGCCAGCTAGTCAGCTTTATATACATATATATATATACACACAAACATATACGTACGAGTTCCTGCCTGCAAAATCCAGAGAATATAGGATGGTGGTTTGGGTGAAATCCCGGCTTTATCGAGAGCAATGGCAAGTTAGCCACTGGTGTCAGCAGGCCACGGTCTCACCCTTAGCACAAAGGGAGCTCCACATGGGGAAAATTCGGGTTTTAGTACTGCAATGGGGGTATCTAATAAAAAACCCCTACAAACGTGCCAAACAGGAGGGGAAAAAAAAAATCTGAGATGGCTTTGTCCATTAGCTCTAACGAAGGACTAAAGTTGGTAAATTGAAATTTTAATAGACAGCTTTACCATGAGTAGCACTTATTTTTATTTGCCTTGTTTTCAAGTCTCTTGCCAGACTTGCACTTTCTTAGACACACCCCCCCCCCTCCTTTTTTTTCCCCCCTTTTAAAATACCGGAGCCTCTTGGGTCTCTTCAGCAGCCGGTACAGCAACTACCTTCCAGGCTCAGCGGTATAAATAATGGAAGCAACTTTTACGAACGCAGCCGAGCGGGGTGGTGGAAGCTGCCAGGAAGGAGGTTTCCTACCAGGCAGGACTACAGCAAGCCCTAATCCCACCTCCAGCGCTGGAGACATTCCTGCTCCGACAGCGGGGAGAGTCTGATTTCACACTGCCATTAACCAGCTGCCCCGGGCTAATGAATAACCCCGGTTAAATGGGGCAAGTGAGAATAGGTAGAAAACGCAGGAGGCCAGGCAGAGCTTCAGCCTCGGCACAGACAAACCCGGGGAACGTGGGTTGTGGGATGCCTGGATATTTTTTTGAACAGCCTGGCTTTTATTTTTAGAACACAGGCACCATTTACCTTTTATTTACTCTTTTGCCAATAACATTAACTGCCTGCAAGTTATAAACCGAATAGAAAATACAATTAAGTCATCAGGGACCAGAAAGCAACCTAGAATATTACGAGCGCGTAAAGTCGGAGGAGCATGTGTGTGGGAGCCCATTTAACCTTCCTGATCTGGGGTGAGATCCAATACATTTCTTAGGTGCGTAAGAGTTCAAGCGCCTAAATTTGGGGGGCCTGACCCCTAGAACAGACCCGAAGACAAATTTTCATGGTATTCGGGAAGCTTCGCAGGACCCTCTCCACATAATTTGCTCCCATGGGCATCTGCAGGCACGGCTGCTGCCTGGGCTGGGGGACCGGGGACGAGCGGCGGGGCAACGAGCCAAAGCCCGTTGCCACTGGATCAGGCACAGGACAGGGCTAACCCTGCACAAACGGGGTAAGAAATTGCCGATTGACGTCAGACCTGGAAGCAAGTTCATCAGCCGGGAGACGGCAGGGCCGAGTCCAGCTCCGCTCCGAAGCTGGTGGGTCTGAAGCCCTCGTTTCCCCTCCCAGGCGAGGTTCCGCTTTGTGCTGCGCCTTAGAGCAACGCAAAGCTGACACAAACCCTGGCAAAACACCCTTTCTTTCCCAGAGAGCACTCAGAAATACAAGCTTCAAGTGAAGTGCCAGAAGTTGTTGTCCCCAGCTGCATTCGGAGCAGTAACAAATTTGGTTTGGTTTTTTTTTTTAAGACACCTTTCATCACCTTCCTAATGTTTACTGCAGCAAGTGTTTAATGGGAAACCAGAAGGTACGCCCGTGCTCAGCGGCAGGTTAAGTTAATTCTCACACAGAGGATCAGTGACAGGACTTCGGCGAGTCCTGACAACCAATTTCTCCCAACCTGGGCCACCCCTTTCTCCCAGAAAGATAACTCGGAGCAGCTCACGGGCCGCACGTGGCGGGGAAGAGCCTCGGTGACAGTCACCAGAGCTGTCCGCAGCACGGCACGGCGCTGCTCCCGTGCCGAGAGCTCCGGCGGGAACCGCGCCATTGCGCCGTATCGACGCATTGACCTGACGCTGCCGTACCCCCGCACCCCCGGCAGGTCAGCCCCCGGAGCTAGTGCTAACCACATCTGGAATAAAAATCCCCATTGCCCCGTTTCCCCCGCCTCTGGGCTCTCCGACGCAGAAGCGCTCGGCAGTAATGTAATAAACAGCATCTGCATACGCCGAGCTTTTTTGGTAGCTGCATTTTACAGGCTGCTTCGGGTCCAAGCCTACAAGAGTCATTTTGGAATGACAGAAAAGGGAAAATTATAGTTATTTTGCTAAACAGTGATCGTCCCGCCTATGCGCAGACAGTTGATGTATTGGAGTGGTTTATTTTCTAAGAAAATAAGTATTGTGGGTTTTCAGCCTGGCTTCCCAAAGAAGTGAGGTTTGTGTAATCTCTCAAGTGTACATCTCTCCACCAAAACCAAAGTCTCTCCCCGTAGCTTTTCAGTCTGCTGCTCAGCTCTAGCGAGACAGAAAAGAGAATTAGAGCTCAACAAATTAGGGGGGGGGAATAAAACGAAAACCAGCAATTGTCCAGAGAAGAGAGACTATATTAGTGCTCCTGCTAAAAGGGAAGGGACGCTCCATGCCCGCGCCCGAGCGGGGTGCTCGGTACCCGTCCCGGCTGCCGACGGCATCCACGCCGTCCCCTGCAGCCCCAGCACACCCCGTCTCTCACTCGCCGAGAGATGACACGGAGTTGCTGGAGAGGGAAGAAAAGCAGCCTGCGATTGCTCCCCCTGGCCCTCCAAAGGCACACATCCCCGTGAAACGGGGCTCCGTAGTCCCGCCGCCCCGAGCAGGGTGTTTGTCCTGCGCCTGCCTGCTGCGGGCAGCGGCCGAGCCACGGCGTCCGTCCGTCAGGCAGGGGGATGTCAGCAGCTGGCGCAGCAAGGTTACGCGTTGTGCCGTGCTCTTCCCCCCCGCAAGGACAAAACTCCCCCAGCCAGGAGGACACGCGATGCAGCCGAGCTGCGGGAACCCGTACCCTTACACACACGTGTGCAAGCGCGCAGGCCCCCGGGCTTCTCGGAGAATAGGGTCTGCTGAACCAAACTCAGTTATGCTGTGCAACAGCGCATTTGAGAGCCAGGTCCTCTGGAGACCCTGGGCCAGCTTCCAAAAATGCGGTGCAAGTCACCGTTCCTTATTTCCAGACCAAAAAAAAAAAAAAAAAAAACCCAAAACCAAAAACCCCAGCGAGCAGACCCACAGCACCGATGCTCGCTAACAAAAATAAGCCTAAACCCAAGTTTAGGCACGGCGCGGCAGGATTTCCAGGGGCTGGTGGTGGCCCCGTCCCTGCGGGTCCTCCCCTGCGCAGGTGGCAGCCGGGGGCTGCCCTGGTGCCCTCCGTGCACCCCCAGCGTCCCCCCGACTCGTCGGGACCGAAGGACCGTGCAAAAGGGGCTGCGTTAGCCAGAGGAGGCAACTTCAAAGCTCTGCCCCCCGGAAGACAACGGCCTGGAGACTTTCTGAAGCTCGTGCTGACAAGCTGCAGGAATCGCAGGACGGGAGACTGCAGCCGGAGCAGGTCAGCGCCTTCAGCCCCGCCTGAACTAAGACACCGAGCGCTGCACTTTCATTACGCGTCTCCCCCCCTGCAAGCCAGAGGAACAAGCCGCCCGGCTCCTCCCAACACGCGGCGTCCCCGGCATCGACGCCCACTAGGTGCGTCTACAGTCAAGCCGGCAGGTCTTCGATGGTGGCTTTGGAGGCCAGACCAGCTCCCGTGGAGGCAGCACGGCGACTTTGCTCCTCTCAATCAGCACCAAAGCCACGCTCAGACTCGCTCAGCCAGCCGGGCTACGTGCAGCCGCCTAGCCACCGGCTCTCCTGCAGCCTCCCCGCACCCACTTCTCCCTCGTCCTCCATCTTCATGCCTTACCTTTGCCCAGGCCCTGCTTCAGCGTCATCTTCTTCGAAACCTTTCCTCCTGCCAAGCCGCCACCACCTCCGGCAGCCTTCGGAGCCCTTCGCGTGCCTCCTTTAAGGAAAGCTGCGGCAGAGGCGGCTCACCAAGCCCTGGCATGGCAAGGCGGGAGCGCAGCCAGCCTCCAAGAAGGACAGCCGGCAGCATTCAGACAGACAGCCGGCACCTCGGGCAGGGTTTAAGTAGGCTCCAAGGCAGCCTGGCACAAAGCGTGGATTAGGCACAGGTGTGGTGAGTGGAAGGATTAACCCCTTCCCCGCCACTTAGCCTGGGCTGCTCCCAGGAGAGTCGGACCAGCCCCAGCCTTTCCCTAAACCCGGCTCCAGGTGGCTGGGCCTGCAGGGGCCGATGAAGTTAGTCCCGGTCCAGAGGTGTGAACGTGCTCGACGCCGTCGGCGACTCCGGGTGCTAATTTGCCCCAGGCTCTGCTCGGCGCGATCGCAGGCAGTCGTGCACCTTCTGCTGACCGGAGGGCAGCGGCACCCGAAGCGGCGGGGGGCTCGGGGGGCTCAGGGAGCCGCTTTGCTCTCCACGCGCAGGGCGGGAGCAGGCACCACGTTCGCAGCTCAGCGTTTTGGGAAACACGCCGGATTTTGTTCTCCTTTTTAAGTTTCCCTTCTTCTCCCTTCCCTCCAGGTCGTTGACTTCATTTCTCAGCTCAAAGGAGGGTCGGCTTGCAGCAGGGGTGGGGACACATGGAGCACGTATACGGGACGATGTATATAGGGGGTAAATATAAGGAGCAAAGGCTGTTGCGGGAGGCGTTGCCCGGGGCGTTACGGCCACACCAGAGGACAGGGACAGGGGCAGGGGACCGCCGGTCCTTCCCCATCGCCACTCAGCCGCTCCGGGTGGTCCTGGAGATGCAGCTGACGAAGACGCCACCGCCCTCCTTCACAGGGCCAAGCTCGAAGCCCCCCCCCGGCCACCCGGAGCCCGCTGCCGCTGAGCCGCACGTGGCCCGGGGACACGTCCAGGCCCTGCAGGCATCCCCCCGCCCCGGTCAAAGCCGACCCTCCTACGGCTCCTCGCTACATCCCTGTAATTTCATCTTTCAACAGGAGGGCGGCAGGTACGCCTCGTAGTAAAACGGGTACCCGTCGCCTCATGGAAAACCATCTGCTCGTCGACGTTTTCCTTTCTCTTCCTCCGCTTTTTTGTTGGTGACCACCCATCGCCAAGGTTTAGCTCTGGCAGACTGCCCGCTGATGAGTTTTCCAAAGCCCAGCAGCTTGCTTGGCGGCGAGGAAGACCTGCCTCCAGCACCCGCGCAGTTCGGGAGCTCCATCTTTTTATTTTCCGGGTCTGGGTGCGTGTTTGTTCTTCTTCACCTTGAATCCTGACAAGTCAAACATCTGATGCTGGGGTCACGCTGGAAGGAAATGGCAATCCCAGCTGAAGACGCTGCGTCGCGCCTTCGTGGTTAAGGCTCCTCTTAAAACTTGTGTTTCCTCTGCAGCGTTAAAAAGCCGAATATTAAAAATAAAAACAGAACAAGCAAGGGTGAAGAAGCAACGAAGAGCAGCTCAGTGCTGCTGGATCGCTTCCCGCTGAACGGGGTGACACTCATGCAAACACGTCAATAAATACGAAGGCACAAGAAGCGCCGAGTCCCATCGCTCTCGCCTCGCCCGCGAATTATTGGGGGTGCAAACCGGAGGAGAGCTCCAGACGAGCAGACTACCATGTTGCTGGTGCCCTTCTTTATGTTTCCCCCCCTTTTTTTCCGCCACTCCAAATACGTGGCAGGGACTTTTCACCCTGTCCGAGGCGCGGGGAGGCTTTTCCCACAGTTAATGAAAGGTTCCTGTTTGCCCCTCGCCGCCTTTGAAGCCCAGACCCCCCCAGCAGACCCAGGAATGTGCCGGTGATTTATGGCTATTTGGACAAGTGGCGAGCAGAGAGGGGCTGGGGGGAGAGCCCCGCTCCTGCCTGGCAGCGGGCTCTGCCAAAGGGGCAGCCGGGCTCCCCCCGTCTCCTGACACATCTCGACGGGGTCCCCAGCTGAATGATTTTGGTGGGGCGGCTGCGTTTGCTGCCGGCGGGACAACGCAGGTGCCTGGGCAGGTTGAAAGGATAGGAAGGTGCAGGCAGTGAGTTATCGTCGCCGCTGGAGCGGCAGCCTTCATCCCCACCGGTACCTTTGGGGCAGCAAAACACATCTGGGAGGGCTGAAGATCAGGAGGATTTAAAAAAAAGAAAAAAAAAAAAATATATATGCATAAATCACATTGGCAAAATTCATGCTTGTCATCCTCAATTATTTCCAGAATTTCCTGCAGAACCCACAGGGTGGAAAACACCACTGTGTCTGAAGGCAGGAGCTCGCACGTCGTCCCCCGACTCCGGGAGCGGGAAATTTGGGAAAAAGCTAGACGTCACGAGAATAGCCCCAAAACCACTGGAAGCAAATTGCTTCACATTTACAAGGACGTGGAGGAATTTGACCAAACTGCAGGGACTTGTTAACCGTTCCTCAGCCCCTCTACCCTCGGCAGGTCTCTGCCCGGCCCCTTCCCGACGCGCGGCCGCCGCAGAGCGTTTTCCTCTTGCCTCCACCCTGCGGCATCCGCCAGCTCCCGTCCTCCCCTGCTGAGCAAGCTCCAAAGACCGGCTGCCGGTCGACGAGCGCGGGTCTCGAGGCCGGGGTGGCCCGAGCGAGGGGCGAGGACCGGGGGGTCTCGCGGGCAGGGGCTGCGCTGCGGAGGTCCAGCTCTGCGCGCTTGCGTGCCGCACCGCTCCCCTCTGCAGCCCGACGGCAACGCTTGGGAGCTGCGAGCTCTCCGAGAGCCCGGCGGCCTGCTGCCGTGAGTTTGCACGGCCGTAAACCGTCGCTTGTTCGGCCTGGGAGCCTCCGGAGCAGATGAAAAAGGCTGCTCTGGCAGGACTGCCAGCTCGCCCCAGCACAGAGCTGAGCAAGCCTCCGCCTGAAGACGCTTTCAGCGTGACTCCTGGCAGAGGAATTTGTGTGTGAGTGTTTCTTTTGCCAAAATGGAAACAGGAAATCGGAGCTGGTAAACCAATTTTGGATGGAGAGAAAGAATGAGAGAACTGGGGAATGAAACAGAAAGAAACCCTCTACCACCACTGGCAAAAACACGTTTTGCTGGTCAGCCTTGCATTTTTCCTCCAAGCCTCGATCTGCTTACGCTGCTCGGCTCAGGCTCGCTTTTCTCTTTCCGCCCGCATTTCTGCCCCAGTTCGGCCCACGGTCTCCCTGCTCCCTCGTGCACCGTGCTGAAGCTGGCCGAAGCCCCGCTGCCCGGCTCCTCGACGTGGTCCCCGACGCCGGGTGCAGCCGGGGCCAGGATGCCGCTCGCTCCCAGCTCCGGTCCCTCCTGCGCGGCTTTTCGGAAGCTTCCCTTCTGTTTGCTAATATATTTTAAATCCTCGGATTTCCAGCGGTTTTGAAATGCACTCTTCGACCGCCTCCTAATCCTCACCAGCTCTAATTCCCCCGTTTGAAATACATTTTAAAGGAGATTAAAGTTTACCTTACCGCTTCTCATATGTTTTAAAATTCCGATGTCAGAGTAAGGCCGGCTGCCCTACCGGCAAACCGGCCCCCGGCAGCCCCGGGCAGGGCGCAGCGGAGGATGCTGCGGGCGAGCGGCCCCGCGTCGGCAGCCCTGCTGCTCCTGCCAGGGCTTCGGCCCCGGGACCTTCTGCTCCGTGCCCTCGGCAGAGCCGTCCCCGGCTCCGACTGCCCGTCGGCACCCCGGGGGGGCCGCGGCTCTGAGCACCCCCCTGCACAACGCTCCCCAAGAAATTTTACGACGTTTCTGGCACTTTGGGAGGGAAAGTTCGGATTAGGGCATGGCTGTTTTCTCTCAGCGTTATGAATTTCTTTTCTTTTTTTCTTTTTTTTTAAAGAAGCAATAGCGCTGTGCTTTTATTGGGAGCTGGGTTGTGTTTTGGGTTGATTCGAGTTTAGGGAGGAATTTCTAGCGGTTAAGCTTTCTAGCCTGCCCTGCTCAGGAGAGGGAGGGGAGCCGCCACGACCGCCCGGGACCCCTCTCTCTGCCCATCTCCCCCGGCAATTTCACAGAATCACAGAATCGTAGAGGTTGGAAAAGACCTTTAAGATCATCGAGTCCAGCCATTAACCTGACACTGCCAAGCCCACCACTACACCATGTCCCTAAGCACCGCATCCAAACGGCTTTTAAATACCTCCAGGGATGGGGACTCAACCCCTTCCCTGGGCAGCCTGTTCCAATGCTTGACAACCCTTTTGGTGAAGACATTTTTCCTAATACCCAGTCTAAACCTCCCCTGGAGCAACTTGAGGCCATTTCCTCTTGTCCTATGGCTTGTTACCTGGGAGAAGAGACCGACCCCACCTCTCTACCCCCTCCTCTCAGGTGGTTTTGGAGAGCGATGAGGTCTCCCCTCAGCCTCCTTTTCTCCAGGCTGAACAAGCCCAGGTCCCTCAGCCGCTCCCCATCAGCCTTGTGCTCCAGACCCTTCCCCAGCTCCGTTGCCCTTCTCTGGACACGCTCCAGCCCCTTTTTGCCCATTTATGGGACCTGAGCATCTCGGAACAGCGCTTCAGCCCAGACGTGTGCGAGCAGGGAGCCGGGCAGGCGAGGGAGACGCTGGTTCTGCCTTCGCTGAGGGCAAGGCTGAGGAAGGAGCACGGCCCTTAGCGGGCACCGCGCAGGCGCAGGGAAGCCAAGGATGCGGTGCCTAATTTCGGAGAGGGAGAGGATGCTGCCGGGGCGAGGCGGGCAGCGTGCCTCTGCTCCCAGGGCACCGCCCGCTCAGCGTCTGCCCCCGGCCCCCTCCTCCTCCTCCTCCTCCTCCTCCCTTTTCCCTTCTCGTCAGTAAATAGATTATCTGAAGCTGCTGCATCCTGAGAAAGAAAAAAAAAGAAATCCTCTGTACGTTCCCCTTTTTCTTTCAAATAAAAGAAAATATGATATTGGAGTTTTGCACTAAAATTATTGTAATATTCTTTCTTTTACAAGCGCCTTTAAAGTTCATCTTTATGGTTCCGATATTGAAACCATTGCAAAGGAATTGTTTGTGGGGATTATTTGACTTTTTATTAAAAAAATCAAAAACAGGTGGGTTCCTCGTCATCTGCACTTAAGTTTTTAATAAAAAGTAAAAGTTCTGGCACATCACTGACTTTTTTTTTTTTTTTTTTTTCATTTTCATTCTCTCTTTGGCCAAAGATAGGACACATCTTTTTCGCTTTTGCGCTGAGGAATATGATTCAGAGCGCACATACCTATAGACTTGGAAGTAGAGAGAAACCCCGAGTTCATCACCCCAAGATTTGCTAGCTGGGTCTCCAAAGGAAGCACGGCTTTTGCAATCGCGCTGCCTGCCTGCCTGCCTGTAATTCCCCTTCCCCTGCCCCAAATTAACTCCCGGACCTTTCGGTGCAAGTGAAGCGGACGGAGGAGCTGCTGTCCGAGATGGACGATGTGCCCGGCAGGTCCGGCGGGGCTGAAGAGGGGTAGTCCAGCCGCACGGCGCGAGCTCAGCCCCAGCATCAGACACCGGAGAAGCTACAAAAGACGTGACCCAACGTCACGCAGACCGGGCTCTCCAGAGGGAGGAGGCTGGGGACCTGGGACCCTTGGGCGTCGTGGCCGGCGAAGCTTCGGGCGGCTTCAAGGAGAGGCTGGGCAAACTTACGGGAAAGAAGCAATGCTGAGGGTGGCTGAAAACATCGAAAAATACCTCTAACCCAAGAAGCAGCGGGGAAGCGTCCGGGGAGGGGTGTCACACGTACCCGCCTTGCTCTGGCACCCTTCTCCAGGCAAGGGCACGGTGATGGAGATACCACCCCGCCGTCCCCATCCCTCCGCCCGCAGGGCTTCAGGGCAGCCCGGGATCTGGGGACGTTGCCACGGGAAAGCGGGCTCCCCCCGAGCTCCGAGCCCCCCGAGCGTCCCCAGATGCTTTCCGCGAGTGGGAGCGATCCGGGGAGCGGCGGCTCTGGAAAACCTCTGCAGGCTCAGGGCCCTAGGGAGGGGGCTGGTTTTGGTTTGGGGATGGTGCTAACACCCGCTAGCTGTTTCATTACCCTGAGCTCCGCTTCTTCCCAGCGTTTTTCCTCCCGCCGCAAGAGTTTCCTGTATTCTGCTTATCACGTTTTATTCCGTCTCCTAAATTCAAAAGGAAATAAAACTTGTCTGAAGCTAATAAAGCTCATATGAAACCCCGAGCCCTGAAACGCCTGGTGGGGCCGGGCTGCTGCACAGGCACTCGGGAGCAGCCGGCCGGGGGGGTTCAGCGGGCAGCAGCCCCCGGCGCTGCGCTGGGGCTCCCCGATGGGTTATTTTAGCTCTGGGTGAAAATTTCCCTGCCTCAGTACTGCGGTCTGCCTGTCAGCTGAGGGTCGTCCTCCTTCTAGGAGCACTGGGAGAAGGGGCAATGCCCCTGCACCCACCAGGCATTCATTTCTTACGTGTTCCTCGGGTCTTTTTTTCAGCCTGCTGAGGAAACGGCACTGACGGATTGGAGCTTTCTTTGCGGGTTGCGCTTTCTGGATCTCGCCTGCTCTCTGTGGTTCCTCTTGGACTCCCTCTCAGTCTTCCCACCGGCCAAACGGGCTGCAATAAAATCGCCAAAAATACAAATAGGGCGGACGCGAGGCGCTCGGCCACGCGCGCGTTGCGCTGCGGAGCTGCCCTGTCGCGCACCGCGGCTTGATAACGTAGCTGCCGCCTTCCTTGTGCATGTGTGAGCGTCTCCCCCGCTTAGCCGTGCCGAAGATCTGGATTTCTAAAAACGTAACCTGCAGCTGCTGGCTTCAAAACCTGACATGAATTTTAGCCGTTGGAAAGCCTCGGCGAAGGCTTTCATCCCCATCGCAAGCAGCTGGCCGGCTTGCTGAAGGACGTAAAAGAATACGATGCTGTTTCACAAAGAATATCGGGGTAGTTTGTACATGGCTCTGTTCGAAGCCCATCATGTCTAAATCCGAGTGGAAGCAGCTCGTCGGGAGAAAGGAGAAGAGGGGCCCCAGGATTCTGTGGTTCTGTAAACACAACTATCTGACAATTCTCCATGCAATACACGCACATGCCAGTGTTTTGAGGTCAGATAAATACGAGTACATAAAACAAAACCGAATCGGTTTAAGATCTTGGCCAGCTCTTTATTAACCAAGCTACAAATTATTTTAACTCTTCCCAAAGCTAAAGAGGGTTATGAGAAGTCTTTGCCCAGCCAGCCTGCCCCGTGATGTGTTTCTAATAAAAAATAGCATCTTCAGAAGACGACCAATCTTCCTATTTGCGTCTCGACAGCTGAAACCCCCCTGTTAATGTGGCTGTTGAAAGAAGCGAGGACAGCCTTCCAAGTACAGAGCCCGTACGAACTAGATTTTCACTTGTAGATGGTCGGGCTCCTCCACTGAGCTCAATAAACCCGCTCTGGTCCTGCCCAGGGACCTGGACGTCCCGTCGTCCCGAGGACGGCATGTCCTGGGCTTTGTCTAACGTGCTTGGACTCTGGCACATCATTTATATCGTCCCACAGCTGCTGCCTGGGCTTCTGCCTAGGATCGGTGATCGAAACCCGGCGCAACTGCTCGGGAGTATTTCTCGGTGATCTGCCTGGAAAAACCCTATAAAATAAATAGTTCTTTGAGGTATGGAGTCGGGTCTGTACAGGGAAGGGAAACAGAAACATTCACGCCGCAGCAGCAGGAGAAAGATTGGCTGATACTGAACAGGCAAGCATACAGTGTCACCAAAAACAAGCTCCAACTTGTTAAGGAGCGAACTGATCCCAAACCAGGCAAATTCAACTCGGTGTCCACAAAGGCATTCTGTTTGCTGCCAGCTTCCATCTCCTAGAGCTGGTGTCCTCGTATATGCCGGAGAGATGGTGCCTCTCGTGAAGCATTTGTGGCCTGAACGGAGCAGGGGAGCACCAGGGAGGAGCAGAGACCTTGGTCCACGGCTGCAGGTGTCCGAGAGCCGGGAGAAGCTGCGGGGTGAGGATGCAAACCCGCAGGTCCCGGCACGGATGTGTTCCTGCAGGGCGCCGGGCTCCCACCTAAAGCAGCCAGGAGCAAGGCTGTCTCCATCGGACCAGGGCACTCTGTGCTCCCCTGGCAGAGGAAGCCCTGGCCGTGGTCTTGCGTGCTTTTTCCTAGCCCGGACTGCGTGGAAGGACACAAGACCCAGGGGTGAAGCCTGCAAGACTTACAAACTCCAGCCAGACACGACCGAAGGCTAAGGCTAAGGTAGAAAGAATATGGGGGTGTCTTAGCTATTACGTTCCTCCTGGGCTTGTGTGGGAGGGAACTCTAACGAAACAATCAAGGGACGAAGCCTAAGAGGCATTTGGCTGATCATGGACCGAAACCTCTTCACTCTCGCCACTTAATTGCTGTGAGAAACTGGACAGTGGCCGGCACGTTGAGGTGGCCATCCTGGAGCAAGAGCCACGCTAAGAAAGCAGCCCTTTGTATCGGGGGAGGAATCAAAGCCAAAGTAATGATGTGTGGGGCTCTTTGTCCGAAAGCCAAACGCCCAGCCTGAGAGATCCAGTCTTTTCGGGCTATTTCCACATTATAAACCCAGCAAAAGATCATGTTTCTGTAGCCTGAAACCCATAAATGGCCATTCTCTCCCCGTGCTCCAGCAAAGGCTGTTTTCTCTGGCCGGAGCGCTCGGCTCCGGTTGTGCCTCGTCTTGTCTACACCGGGGCTCGGGTTTGGCCAGGAGCACTGGCCACTGAGGCATGAACCGGGGGCACGAGCGAGAGACCGGCTTTAACCGTGCCGGTGGGACAAACGAGCGCCTGTACGGCTCAGACAGCACGGTCCGGCAGAAAGCTGGCGCGATGCTGGGTGTTGTTCCTAGCCCTGCCGTAAGCCACCGCCTGTCCCGGGGGCAAACCACCTCATCTCACCTGCGTGGAGCGTCGGCTCCTCCGGGCAACGCAGGCCGGTAAAAAAAAAAGAAGCGGACCACGCCAGGGCAAAAGTACTGAGTTGTTGTTTTCCTTAAGATGGTTCTTCTTCAAGAGGACAACTGACCCGACCCTCCCCTGAACGCGGGCGATACCCGATAGCCGGCTGTGCTTCCGTAAATACAGGTATGGCGAGGGTGTTGGAAACCAGCTGGCCCAAGCTATTTTCTTCTAAAATCTGAATTATTGTGAACATCATCATTATCTTTTCACGGGGTTGAATTCCAAATGAAACTTTTCAAAATAAACTTTTCGTTGGTTGAACCTGAAAACCTTTTCAAGCCGTCGGTCCCCTCCAACGTTTTCCTTTGAGATTTTGACATTTCAGCGCAGTTCAGGGGACAGGGGAGGCGTTTGAGGCCTCGTAAAACTTTGTGCCCAGCTTTTGCACTGAATCACGACTCCCGTTGATTCGCAATTAACGTTTATACCCAGGAGCAAGCTGTCTTACCTAATCACACCCTGTGAAGAGGGCGGGCGCTGTCTAACATTCACACCAGAACGGGGTTACCAAAGACAGTCAGAACATCTGGAGAGAATAAAACCTCTGAAAAAATCCCTGTTCCCAGAGTAGACAGTCCTATAAAACAGATCTGCTGGGAGCCAAATTAAATAAGAGGAAGGTGTAAATGGATTCCTTTCTCTGCCTGGAGAAATGGCAAAGCCAGTGGACATTTTTCCAGCCCGGTTCGCAGGGAAGGAGCAGCTCAGCTCCCGCTGGCCGGAGATGCCAGGGAAGGATGCTCTGCCAAGGGACCCTGATTTTGTCCCCTGGCCAGTTGGTTACGGGATGGGCAGCGGGTCTCCTGCCTCCCATGGCCAGAGAGAGATGTTCCCCTTCTGCTCGGGGTTATCAAGGCTGGTGGGTCCGGGAGCCGCAAAGAGGCTCCGTGTTTCAGGGAGGAGGACTCGATGTTCAGCAGAAGTCAACAGAAGGACTCGATGTTCAGCAGAAGAAGTCAACAGAAGGACTCGATGTTCAGCAGAAGTCAACAGAAGGGCACCAGGAGGGAATTAAGGGAGGATCCGGCGACGCCGGAGCACGTGCCTTTCGCAGCACCGAGGATTAGCTCTGTGTGTTTTCCTCACACGAGGTGATGGCAGGACAAATTTGAAGCTTCAAATAGAGCAACAGGGAGGGGGGAAAAAAAAAAAGGCATGAGAGCAGACGGATTAAGCAGTGCCAGGCCGCGGGATAAACAAAGGGTTATGGAGTGATAGAGCTGCCGCTCTCCCCCTTTGGGGACACGGCTGGTGGCAAGGGGGGGTGCAGAGCTGGTTGCTGCTTCAGCTGGAAGGGTTGCGGTTCGGACACTCCGTGTCCAAATTCAGCTAAAAAGGAGTCACCGTCCCTTACAGGGATAAGAGAGAGAATTGCATCAATGCTGATGGGAAATGTTGGGGAAAAAGCATTCTCCCTTCTAATCCTGGCTGCATTTTATAGGCTGATGAACTCTGCGTTCCTGGGCAGAACGCCCTGTTTTAGGAAAAAAATCCATCCTCTTGGGGGGGGGGAATAATAATAAAAAAATCAATATTTTCAGATATTTCCATGAAAAGACCCAGAAAAAGAACCCACAAAATATGGGCAAGGAATAAAGGCAAAACCACACTGAAAACGTGCACCTGACCAGCAGTTCCTATTAAGCTGGCCACAGACTTCCCCAGCACGGCCCAAATCCGGGGTTTCCAGGGTTTGTTACCTCGGCAGCCCGTTTGCCGGCGAGACCAGCCGAGGACTCTTCTCCCCTTTTTCTACCCTCAATCACTTTTTTCCTCTCGGAAACCTCACGGTTTCTGAGCTTTGCACAGCATGCGGTCACCTGCTTGCCTTTGCCTCCTTCTTGGGCGCAATCTTGGGATAAAGCAGATCCAGAACCGTCGGCTGCTGAAGAACATGGGGGAAGAGATGTTTTTATGGTGTCTGTCAGTAATTCAGGTTTTTTAAAAAAAAAAGGAGAGAGAAAGAGAGGAAAGGAGGGGGGAGCAGATCGGAGGCATTTCCATCTTCCACAAGACTTCTCCCAACACAAAGGATGCCTTAGGTTGCCACCTAGTGACTCTGGAGCCGAAGGACCAGCGCTTTCAGAGGGGCCACTGGGCACACGCACCGGCCCAGCCTGCGTGTCCCAGGCGATGGGCGCACAGCAGCACCCAAATCCCCCCGGGCTCCCCAAGCCCCCCCGGGCTCCCCAAGCCCCCCCATCTCGGCCACCCGACGGGTCTGGGCTCACGCGTGAGCTCGGGAAGCCGAAGCCACCACCCGCGGTCTCCCGGTCTCCCTCGAGACCTTGCCCTTGGCCATCCCGGCAAGGATGCCCAGCCCCAGAGGCGACGCCCCTCGTGCCGGCACCCAGGGCCACCCGGCCCCTGCGAGGGCTGCCAAAACTGACCCGTGGCCCGGTGGCACCCGGTGGCCCGGGGCCGTCTCAGCCTCGCGGTCCCTGGCCCGGGCGTGCGGGGGAACCCAGGCTGGGCAGCTCTGCCTCCAGCCACCCGGGTTTGAGCAGGCGGGCTCCCCGGGCGTGGGAGCGGACAGCTGGAGAAAACGTCTTTTGGCAAAAAAAGGATAATAAAGGTTTGGCAAAGAGTTTTCATTTAGAAATCTCGCTTCGCTCTGTTTTTTAAGAGCCTGCAGATATGCGGGGCCGAGCGCTGCATCTCCAGCTGCACGAAAGGCCCGGCTAGGTATGAAAGAGAGCATTTGGGTTTCGCATTATGATTTCTTTTACAAGGTTTTGGATGAACGTAACCTGGAGAGGAAAAGAAGACGCGTCAGAGGGGGGGCCTCCGGGACTTTCTGACGGCCTCTCGGCTGGCGCGAGATGCCCGCCGTGTCCCCGGGTTGGTGGCACGGCAGAGACGCGTCCCTGCTGGCTGCGCGCTCGGCTGGGTCACCCTCCCCGGTGCAGTTAATCAGACGCGCTGATGGACGCTGCCGTTTAATAAAGCGGCCTTTATGCCCCAGGAACGGCCAGGGGGGTTTTAATTTATTTATTCGGGGAGGGGGTGCGTGTCCCCGACGGTGAATGAGGGGTGTGTGACCCACTGCTGCCCGGCACCCCATAACTCCCGTGCCCTGACAGCACCCTCGGCTGCCCTACACCGCCGGTGACAACCCTGTGGGACAGCTCATTCCTCGCCCGTGCTTTATGGGGCGAGGGGTGACGCCTGGGCTGTCCCCCCCGGGCCGGGCGTGCACGGGCGCGCGAGCTGTCAGCCGCACGGGCAGGCTGCGGCCGGGGGGAATACCTGCCGCGGGTAATTTAATCCCCGCTACATCGGAGTACCTGCTGTAATGAGGCTCATTATGAAGCTCTATTTAAAGCCCCATTTAAGCCAGACAAAAAATAGCTCTTTCTGCAGCACGGAGCGGGTCAACGGCCCCAATTAGAGGCGTGCTGCTAACGGCGGGGCTTCCTCCTCCAAAAAAACTGCAGAAACCCCGACAAGTTATCTCCGAAGTCGCTGGAAGCAATCATCCAGAGACAGCGTGCCAGTGAAAACAGCACCCACGGCGGGGGAAAATGAGGCAGAGCTCCCAAACAGGGTGTCGGGCGCACCCGCCTGGGAGGGATGGGGAAGGAGAAGCCATGTGATGTTTTAACTCATGGAAGATGCCGGAGGAGGAGGAGGAGCCGAGAGCTTGTGTCCCTGGGGAGGTCTGGGGGTGTCGGAGCAGGCTGGCACCCAGCGCTGGCACCGAAGCTCTGGGGACGGGCTCGGCGTCCAAGCGGGAGGAGGGCAGGGACAGGGCAGGTGGGGAGGGGTCCCTTCCCTGGGCCCCGCCTCGGGAGCGCTCCCGGCGCAGGGGACAACCGGTGTCGCCCCCACGGCACCCAAAAGCACTTGGGCAACGCCGCTGCCCGCTCCGAGCCCTGCTGCGGCCCGGGGCCGGGGGGGTCCTCCTGCCTTCGCCCCGCTCCGGACCAAGCCTCTCCTCCAAAAGGCTGCGCCCACCCAGCGTGCCAGCAGGAGAGGAGCCGGCTCCTTCCTTCGCCCCAAGCAAATTTCACGGCAAATAAAAAAGGCTGCGTAAAGTATTTGGTTATTTGTACGTTGTTCCTGGAGTGATGAAATTTCAGTTTCCTCTAAAATATTAGAATCTCCCTAAACTCTTGTTTACTATGCACAGATGCAGAAGGAGAATTACTCAAGTTTTTGCAATAAAAATAAGCTCGGTTTTGTGAACACCTGCTTTCCGCTGTTTAATAATGCCGAGCTCCTGTCTTGTATGCTCTTCTGTTTACTCTCCCACAAATTATTTTTGTTCTCAGTTGACAAAGATAAATGATGGGATTAATATATATTGGAGAAGTCCCGGCGAACAGTTTGCTAGCAAAGAGAAAGGATTGATATTATTTCCCTCAGGTAACATAACACAGACAAACTGGATTAAGAGTAATTTGCTGTGGGGCTTATATGTGATCATGAGCCATTAGTGGAACACCATTTATGAAAATTGCTTTTTCTAAAACAAAAATTAGACTGACTTTCATTACCTTGCTGGCACCGGGCAAAGAAGAATCGTTCCTTTTCAGCGAGGGACGAAAAATTAGAAATCACTGACTGTGCCGTGACAGATAATAGGAACTGCTAAATATTAGGGTGGGGTAGGAGAAGAAAAGCCAGCATCCCTGCCGCTAAGCCCGAGTCAGGGAGGTTCGTTGTGACCATCTCCAAGCAGACGTGACGTTTACCTGTTTTGCTTTTGACAGCCCTGCGCGCCCTGGGCCTGCTATTCCCTCTCCATCGAGCCTCAAAGGGTAATTTTTTTTTTTTGTTGTTGGCTTGTTTGCTGGAGAAACACACTTCTTAAAAACAGAGAAAATTCAGATCTGCTGAGTCAGAGGAAAGAAAAAAGCGGGGGGTCACAGGCAAAGCCCTCTCCCACCTCCCAAAGGGTCACGGGGCGGCTGCTCCCTTCCTCGCCGGGGCTGCGGGGCTGCTGCAGACCTCTGGTCCTCCAGGGCCCCGGGGTCTAAACCCCAGTGCAGCCTCTGCTCTGGCCTTTCCTGAGCGGGACTCACGCCGTTAGGAAATCGCTAGCCCTGCCCTGGGTGCGGAGACCCGCCGGGTCCTCCTCCGGTCGCCGCCGGTGCTCGGGTGTTCACGCTGCTGGCATCCCCCTCCTGCGTGCACGAACCGGAGCTGTACTTCAGCAGTTAATAATATTCTGTTTACTTCCCGAAGTTTAATAAAGACGAGCCTAAACCTTGCCTCAAAAATGCTGAATTATATAGTCTTCGCAGGAAGCTCCTCAAATAGCCGGTTTTAAATGTGGTATCACCCAAACCTTCAAAATGCAGGCTTGCTTTGTGTGGCCAAGGGGAGTTTGTTCACGTTGGGAGGGAGGAACAAACTCTAAAAATAAAATTGGCCCAATAATAAGGGCTGAGCTGACTCATGAGCCTGCTCGATACAAACGCGGGAGTCGGGAGCTTCCCGACGCACCCAGCCCAAAGGCCCGTCTTTTTTCCCGGTGCCCGATAAAAAGCGTTCACCTCCCTGCGTGGCTCAGACCGGCAGCCCTCGGCAGGCACCCTGACGCTGCTGGTTTAATAATAACTCTTTGCCACTGCAACAGCCTTGCCTTCACGCAGCTGCCGTGCCGGGAGGTGCGTTCGCTCACAGGTCGCCCTGCTGCCGCATCGCCCTGAACCGGCCTCACCTCCTGCTTCAGGCGGCGGGGCAGGGAGGATGAAATGTTACCCTGCGCCGGCCGGCGAGCCTGCAGCAGATCTACGGCTCCTGCTCCCGCACGCACCGACCCCGCTAAATCACCCAGGAGAAGCCGGCGGCGGCGGCGGGCAGGAGAGCTGCCGCGCGGGGCCGGCGGGCTGCGAGGTCCCGGGGGTCCGGACCCCTCGCCCTCAAGGTCCCGCTGCCCCTCTGCGTCTTACCTGCCGTAACGCCTGCGTTCCTTTTAGCTTTAACATCTTCACAGATCTTGCTTTTTGCGCTATTTTGGCCGCGCGATACCCAGGAGCCGCAGGTAGGATTAAGGAGAAGCGCGGAGGCTATAAAGCACCCTCGGCCGCTTTGCTCTCTGAAGCCTTCCTTCACATTCTGGTGTCTTAATTAGGCTTCTAAGGCACGGCCGGTAAAACACTTGGCTTTTATGTGGTGTGCTGTGGTGGGTGTTCCCAAGGGCTTTCCAGAGGTGATTGCAACAGCCCCGACCCTTTCACAGGTGGGGAAACTGAGGCAGTCAGCACGACGAGCCCAGCTGCTCGACAGAAGAACTGGGTGCAGCTCTGGGGTCTGCAGGGCAGGGGTTTCCCACCGGGGCGCTTGGACCGGCAGCGGCACCCACCCGCGGTGGGGACCCGCGCAGCCCCGCGTCCCCTGCACGCGGCCCTGCGTCGCGGGCAGGGCGACGCTGCTGCCGTCCCCCCCTCCCAGAGGGGCACCGCGCAAAGATGTCTGCAAGACCGTGATGCCTCCCTCGCCAAAGCGCGCCCGGGAAGCGGCCAGAAATCAGCGCTGAGCCTGCCGGGGTGCCCTGGGTCTCCCCGCCGCCGCCCCGGGACACCCAAAGCCCCCGCCGTGGCAGGGTGCCGGATGGCTGGCATCCTCCGGCAGCCCGGCACGGGCGCTGCGGCTCGGCACGCTGGCAGCGGCGGCGCGGTATCATAACTCTGCCGGCCCCAAGGGTTTTGAAAACAATACTGGAAGTAATCCCTTTTGATCTGATGCTAATCCCAGATAATTGCTTTCAGGCTTAATAGGAAAACTGCATTTTCTTGGGGGGAATTGGTCAGTTTGAAAGGGCTTTGATTTAACTCATGCTGTAGGTGCTTGTTTTAGCAGAGGGAGCTCTATTGTTCCTGGGAGCAGGGGATGCCAGGAATAATGACACAGGCCGTGATCCCGCAATTAAACCCGTCTGTCTGCAGACGTCCAGCCACATGGGCAGGGCAGCCCGCAGAAAGGAGCCTTTCTAAACCGCGCCGAACCGAGGGGAGCACTGAAAAAATACCGACGAGAAATTAGGAAAACTGCTGCCCCGGGATGCTGCAGAGGTCAAATACGCCAGCAGTTTGGGAGGAGGCGGGATAAAGTCTCGGCTAAAGGGCCACGTGCCCTTCCCCGCCCCACGCCCGTGCCCGGGGCTACCTCAGACGTGCACCCCATTTTCAGGGTACGGCGGGGACTGGGGTTCTACTCGGCCTCCTTAGGCACCGTGACCCCCCCGCAAGCCCAGTTGCAAGCCCTGAGTGCGTCATAAATTACAAACCTGAGCAACCCGGAGGTGCTTTAGCACCGGTCCAGGCGCACTTGTTGCTTTAACGGGAAAGCTGGCTTTGGACGGCAGCTTGCGGGTCACTGTGCTCTCCCTCTGTTCCCCCCGGGACCCAGAGCCGCGCTGACAGCGTGCATTCTTTCTGCCTAGCCTCTAAAACTGCCAAACAATGGGTTTGCCATTGTTCATTAACCAAGGGTTCCCATTTTGCAGCTGGGGGTGTTGAAAAGTTAGTTATGGCCGAGGCAGGAGGAACAAGGTGATTTTGTAGCCCGACGAAGGTCGCACGTCAGGGGTTTGGGTTTTTTTATGAAATATCGGCTCTCCAAGGAGGCATTGGTTTGCGATGGTTTATTTAGGCAGTGAAGGTTCTGGCTAAGGCTTTGAAGGTGATCGTGGGGATGGGTGGGTGAGGGATCCTAAAAAGGCACCCTAAAACCAGCCAGGGAAAATAAACAGAGAAGAAACGGGCGGCCTGAGACCTCCTGAGCCTGGAGAAGGCTGGGCTGACCAACGCTAAACAAGCCCCGGCAAAACCGAACCTTCCTCCTGCAGTTAACGTAACATTTGCCGGCAGATTTTTAGCAGGGCGAGGGTGGAAAAGCAGGCTGAGGCCTTGGGGGTCAAACCCAAACCGGCCCCAGCTCTTGTGGCCGGGTAAGGTTTGCCGTAGGGTCCCGGCGCAGAATGCGGGAGCGTTTCTGCTGCCTTTGCTTTGAGGTCCTTCGCCCACTGGAGGGAGCATACGGCAAGCGATTCGATACGCGGGACACGGCCTTGCGATAGGTTTGCATTGAAACGAGGGCTAGGGAAGAGCGGTTAGATCTTGCTCAAGCGAAAGAGAAATATTAAATAAAGTTAAGAAACGGAGAGGAGCGCCATTTAATTCTGGGCTCGCATTTCTTGCCTTTCAAAGAGCTTTTCCTACGGGGAAGGCAGTCGGGAGGGAAACTCCAGGCACCCCACGGAGCTTCCCCTTACTTTAGTTTATAACTCGACACAGTTATCTTGATTTTTAAATAAATGAGATACATATACATAGATATAATGAAATCAGCTGAAATCCGGGGGAGCTATAGAAGTCGCCGAGTGCTGCGCTGGGGAACCTGCATCATTTCAATATTTCCCGACACTCTTGGCGAGCCACGCGTTAGCGTACGCTTCAGTTTTATCTGCTGGTAAGGCAAAAATACGTGCTGGTCCTCACCCTTACTGCCTTGTCCCCGGGGGGCTCAAAACCTCAGTGACGTGCAGGAGAGGTAAGAGAAGATGCGAAGCATCCCCCCCCAAATTCACACCTTGTCCCTCGCGCCCCGGTCTCATTCTCCCGCACCCCGAGCATCCCTGTCCTGCCCGCGTCCTTGGGACCCTCCTGCACGGGGGCATCGGAGCTGGGAAGCGCTGGGGGATGCTGGCCACGGCACGCGGGGGGTCCTGCCTCCTCCCGCCGGGACGTCATCGGCTGCCTGACCTTTTGCAAAGCTTGCTGCTTCTCCAAATCCCTTCCAGCGTGTGCCCGTCTCTCTAGGTACTTAAGCGGCTTCCACGGTCCGCCTTTTCGCTGTTGTGCCCAAAATGTGCTTTGGGTGTGTGAACTGGATGCTGGCTGGAAGCCCTCTCCTTGGTCCCAGCAAGGTCTTCCAGCCCTGGAGCCTGCATGCCTCACCACCGGTTTATCTCCGTGAATGCCTCTGCTGCTTCAGCTGCCCGAGGGGGCTCAAAAATTGGTGGACAGCATCCCCAAACATCACTTCTGGGGCTGTGGCATCCTGTATGACCAGGAGAAGGGACGAGCAAAGAGAAAGGTTTCCCACCGCTTAACGGGACCTTCCAGAGAAAACACGGGATCAGCCTTTCTCCTCTGAAAGACCATTGATCTCTCCTTTTTTATCCGAGGTGGATTCCCCCACTTATTAGGAAAAATGCTCGCTGGTAGAGTGCGACAGAGAGAAATGTGGAATGTCGGAGCCTAAGCAGGAGCTGGCTGGGAGGTACCCTCCATGCAGCAAGACGCTGGCAGCTCCGGGCTCTTGAGGAGGCTTATACTTCAGGTGTATTTTGTTGGGCCCTGCCTTACTTCGAAGGCGTGTTTTGTGCCCGTTTTGACCGCGGACAACGCAAAGAGCAAAAAAACCGCCAAGCTGCTGCAGCACCCTCACGGCAACGCTGCATGTGGCACCGCTCGCCGTTATTAGTACAGTAAACTGCACAATATTGATTCAGAGGATTTGTGGTTTACCAGCATAGTTTAGCTGTTAGCCTTCACCCTGTTGCCTGACTCATGAATACACATTAAATCCCAAATTGTTCGTTTACAGTTTAAACAGTCGGGTTTGCATGGGGGGGGGGGGGGGAGAGATTTATTTATTTGTATTAATTCAGGTCACATTTCCCTCGAGACGTCGCTGCCTCCACGGGGCCTGATCCAACGCCCGGCGGCGCCCGGTGGAGCCCTTCCAGGGAATTCAATAGCGCCTGGATCGTGGCCACCAGGCCACCATTTTCAGAGGTGCTGAGTAAACACAGCTCCCAAGGCCTTCAATTCGCCTTTGTGAGCGCGCTTGCCTTTGAAAATCGGGCCTGATACCCTCTCCTTTATCTAGGCATGTGGTTTGAGGGTAACAAGCTGCCTGGTTCTTGACAGGTTGTCTATTAAGTAGAGATGATGCCTTCACATGCGATTGTCTGCTAGACGTTTCTGGAGGAACACAAGGCTCCTATTCACAAGCTCTGGCATGCCATGCGGGGACGATTAAAAAGGTTAAGGCTTAAAGATAGTTCCCGTTTACTTCAATGACTTCAGGACTATCCCTCTAATAGCCCTAATTAAAAATTAGCTGGATATAATACAGTTGTTATAATACAGCCTGGTTTTATTACTTTGGGGCGGGGGGGGGGGGCATGTGATGCTGCCACAATGCCCCTCATTCTCCGGTGGTGCCTCTCCCGCTGCGATTCACTATCGACAGAGCCGGGGGGCCATACGCTGTTGGATAACGTTCTCCATTCGAGGGTCAACCCAAACCTCGTTGGCCGCGGCTATGTGGAGACTGAGCGAGCGGGAGGCACCCCGGCATGCCGCGAGGCATCCCTTACCGCAGAGGACCCGCTTCTGGGACGAGTCCAGGGCTCCCCCATCCCCGGTTACCCACCCCGCGGTCTCAGGGCCGTGGTTTTAGGGAGACAAGCAAGCGTGGGATGCCTCTCCCCTCCTGCTCTTTCTCCCTCCAGCTGAGCACCAAGCCCCCTGTGAAATGGGGCTGAAATCACAGGGTGCCCTGCCCGAGCCGTCTCCCTCGCCGGGCGCCCGTAGGTGCAGAGCAGACCCTGCTCCACCAAGGCCGTGCCCTCAGCAGGACGAGCCCCGCCAGCGCGACGGCGTCCCAGGAGGAGCCGGCTGACGTCCTGCGCGCCCCGGGGCTCGGGCAGAGGAGGGCTCGCCGCCCTGCCAAGGGGATGCCCCGAACTTAGGAGTGGAAAATAATCCAGGGAGTGCTTTATTTGACTTTCCTCGTCTCAGTGGGAAATGCCCGAAATCCCCGCTGTGGGCTGTCATCCCGCTCCCCCCATTCCCCGCTGCGGCTCGGGACCCGCGGGACGTCCCAGCCCGAGATGGTCCCCGACGGGCAGCTGGCACCGGCCCAGCTCCCCGGCGAGCGCCCATGGCTCCTGCCCCCCCCCAACCTCTGCTGCGAATTTCCTCCCTCCTCGCCGCAGCCTGTGCTGGTCGATATTGGCTTTTGATTTGAGAGATTCTTGCAGCGGGGCCAATACTTTTCAAGTCCCATTACTTGTGTCAGAAACTCCCCATTGCTCTGGTGACATATTTGCTTTTCCACAAGATATTCCTGACCAGGAGAGCAAACTTTTTTTTTTTTCAAGGCAGCAGCCGAGACTCTCGGCTACCACCAAAGTCCTGCCACCACGGACTCCAGTGTTTTACCGTACGAGCCTTTAACAACCAGAACACGCTAAAGCTGCCCATCAGGATTGCTCTCCCTGGAAATACGACTGTTTTTCTTGGACTTTTAGCGTCTATCTTCAAGTCTGTGACTGTATGATATGCTCTCTAGCATCTTACGGTGCAAGAAGAAAGTTTGAAAGCCTGGCGTCCAAAAGTCCCTTCAAATCGGCCCGTAACGGAGGGTCTCGCAAGGGTTTTCTGGCTCAGAGCAAAGCCTTGAAAGAGCTCGGCTCAGTCGGAGGTGGCAACGCGGCTCTATTATACAATAAGATAGAAGGAAGCATCAACATTTCCCAAGCAGAAGTTCCCAACATTTCTCCTGTGGCCAGGAGAGCCGCCGGCTGCGATCGGAGGAGCAGGCACCCCAGCTGCAGGGAGGAAAGCTCTGGGGCCAGACCCTCCCTGTTGGGTAGGAGGTCCATTTTGGGGAAAAAACCCTGCCCGTACCGGCGGGGTTTGCTGGCACGTGGTGGTAACAGCAGTATAACCCACCCCATCTCGGCGCCGGCACCAGCGGGAGCTTTCCCACCGACTGGTCTAAGGCATCGCGGCGTGGTGGGATGGTCAGGCTCTGCGTTAGCTACTGGGGACGCATGTCGTGAGTGCACAAAGCGAGGCCAGGTGTTGAGAAGACACAAGAGCGTCTGCGTAGCATGCCTGGTACCTATCTGGCATGGAAAAAACTTGCAGATCTTAGTGCTCGTTGAATTCATTTAATACCACGGTTGATAATCTTAATTGGAAACATACTTTTCCAGACTCCATTGCTCCAGACAGAAGGAGGCTGTGGAGAGGCATGTGGGAGCAGAGACGTGGATAGTTATTAAATGCAGGGCTGAGAGCGGCAGTTTCTGCAGGCACTGCGAGATGTTGGTGAGTTCCTAATGAAAGTTCCTCGGCAGTGCTGAGCTTCTGGGATACACAGTTCCCCTCTTCAGGAGAGAGAACGGGAACGGACCTGGTACCAGGAAAACACCCTCCAATGACTTCAGCTTGCTCTTGCCTCTAAGATAAAGCTTAAGAAAAATACGCTTGCTTTTTCTGGTGCTAGGAGTGCCGCCGTTATGGCAGATCCTCGCACCCTGCCGGAGGGAAACACCTTCTTGCCCTGGCTCGGATAAGGCAATGCCAGCCGGAGGCTGGAGAGGGTGCGGGCAGGTTCGGGGCACAGCTGGGAACAGCTGGAGGCACCGGCGGCCGCTAAAGGGCTGCTGTCACAGCTCCTATCGCCTCATACCGCCGTGCTTTCAGAGGGGCCAAAGCCCTTCCTGCACCCAATGGCCTGGGGTTTAGCCTTGTCCCTTCCCGGTGCCTCTCCTACGAACCAAGGATGAGTTTCAGCGGCACCCAGGGGGCTTCCAAGGGGACCTTTTGGCGTCCGATTTGTCCTTGATGCAGTAAACTAGGAGGTTTTCTTGTTCTGAAACCAGAAAGGTCCCTCTCGCCCACTGGTTCTGCACAAGGCACCATTTAAAAGGTTGTATTAGGAATCATAGTATATCTCAAGCTGGAAGGGAGCCACAAGGATCATCCAGTCCAACTCCATGCAGGATGGGCTTTCATTTAATTTGCCTTTTCCACGACCAAACCCGCTGGTTGGGGTGGGGAGAACAGCGGGCGAATTGCCTCCTCCCATCACCCCCCCTTTCCGAGGGAGGAGAGGCTTTCCTCGCGAAAACCCCAGCCAGCGCTGGCCAGAGTCCTCTGCTGTCGCCCGATGTTTTAACAAGAGGCCCCACAAATATTTAACTCCCGCAAAGGCAGAAAACCTGGTGTAGTGGGGTGGGATGGATGTGTTTGCTGAGAAGAGAGGGTGAAAGACTGTGGAATTTATTGATTGGGTTCCCGCTGAAACACAAATGCCTTCTCATAACCCAGGAGTAGATAATGGCTTGGCAAACAAGCACGCACCGAGTGCACTTGGCTGGAGGTATTTGTGTTTTGTCCCAGGGAACTGAAAGGAGAGGGAAAGGCGAGGACCCCGAGGAGCGGGAAGGGGTGCCCTCCCATCTGGAGGGGGTGGGCGCATTCCCGGGGGGGACGAGCTGCTCCCCGGCGGGGCTCCCCGCGGCGCGGGGCCTCCCTGGCAAACCCTGCCTGCTCCCAAAGCCCGGGCAGCGGCGTCAGGGAGGATGCTTGGGCTCGGGTTCGGCGTCTCCGTCAAGCGCGAGTCACGTGCATCCCTGCCGAACGGTCCTTCTTGTCGCAGGGGCGGTGGAGGCTGGCGAGGGGAGGGAGCTGGGGAGAGGAGCTGCCGTCAGCAGGGCTGGTTTCACTCGTTTTCCTCCCAGCCTTCCGGCACGCATCGCCATGGGGGTGTCGAGCTCCCGCGGTACCTTCCCGCGGTACCTTCCCGCGGTACCTTCCTGCGGTACCTTCCCACGGTACCTTCCCGCGGTACCTTCCCTCAGTACCTTCCCGCGGTACCTTCCCTCAGTACCTTCCCGCGGTACCTTCCTGCGGTACCTTCCCGCGGTACCTTCCCGCGGTACCTTCCTGCGGTACCTTCCTGCGGTACCTTCCTGCGGTACCTTCCCGCGGTACCTTCCCTCAGTACCTTCCCGCGGTACCTTCCCGCGGTACCTTCCTGCGGTACCTTCCTGCGGTACCTTCCTGCGGTACCTTCCCGCGGTACCTTCCCTCAGTACCTTCCCGCGGTACCTTCCCGCGGTACCTTCCTGCGGTACCTTCCTGCGGTACCTTCCCGCAGTACCTTCCTGCGGTACCTTCCCGTGGTACCTTCCCGCGGTACCTTCCTGCGGTACCTTCCCTCAGTACCTTCCTGCGGTACCTTCCTGCGGTACCTTCCCTCAGTACCTTCCCGCGGTACCTTCCTGCGGTACCTTCCCGCGGTACCTTCCCGCGGTACCTTCCTGCGGTACCTTCCTGCGGTACCTTCCCGCGGTACCTTCCCGCGGTACCTTCCCGCAGTACCTTCCTGCGGTACCTTCCCGCGGTACCTTCCCGCGGTACCTTCCTGCGGTACCTTCCCGCGGTACCTTCCCTCAGTACCTTCCCGCGGTACCTTCCCGCGGTACCTTCCTGCGGTACCTTCCTGCGGTACCTTCCTGCGGTACCTTCCCGCGGTACCTTCCCTCAGTACCTTCCCGCGGTACCTTCCCGCGGTACCTTCCTGCGGTACCTTCCTGCGGTACCTTCCCGCAGTACCTTCCTGCGGTACCTTCCCGTGGTACCTTCCCGCGGTACCTTCCTGCGGTACCTTCCCTCAGTACCTTCCTGCGGTACCTTCCTGCGGTACCTTCCCTCAGTACCTTCCCGCGGTACCTTCCTGCGGTACCTTCCTGCGGTACCTTCCCGCGGTACCTTCCCGCGGTACCTTCCTGCGGTACCTTCCTGCGGTACCTTCCCGCGGTACCTTCCCGCGGTACCTTCCCGCAGTACCTTCCTGCGGTACCTTCCCGCGGTACCTTCCCCGCGGTACCTTCCTGCGGTACCTTCCTGCGGTACCTTCCCGCAGTACCTTCCTGCGGTACCTTCCCGCGGTACCTTCCCGCGGTACCTTCCCGCGGTACCTTCCCGCGGTACCTTCCTGCGGTACCTTCCCTCGGTACCTTCCCGTGGTACCTTCCTGCGGTACCTTCCTGCGGTACCTTCCCGCGGTACCTTCCCGCGGTACCTTCCTGCGGTACCTTCCTGCGGTACCTTCCCGCGGTACCTTCCCGCGGTACCTTCCCGCAGTACCTTCCTGCGGTACCTTCCCGCGGTACCTTCCCGCGGTACCTTCCTGCGGTACCTTCCTGCGGTACCTTCCCGCAGTACCTTCCTGCGGTACCTTCCCGCGGTACCTTCCCGCGGTACCTTCCTGCGGTACCTTCCCGCGGTACCTTCCCGCGGTACCTTCCTGCGGTACCTTCCCGCGGTACCTTCCTGCGGTACCTTCCCTCGGTACCTTCCCGCGGTACCTTCCCGCGGTACCTTCCTGTGGTACCTTCCCGCGGTACCTTCCCGTGGTACCTTCCCGCGGTACCTTCCTGCGGTACCTTCCTGCGGTACCTTCCCGCAGTACCTTCCTGCGGTACCTTCCTGCGGTACCTTCCCGCGGTACCTTCCCGCGGTACCTTCCCGCGGTACCTTCCCGCGGTACCTTCCTGCGGTACCTTCCCGTGGTACCTTCCTGCAGTACCTTCCCGCGGTACCTTCCTGCGGTACCTTCCCGCGGTACCTTCCTGTGGTACCTTCCCGCGGTACCTTCCCACAGTACCTTCCCGCGGTACCTTCCCGCGGTACCTTCCTCTCCCGTCAGCCAGCATCTCTGCCGCTGGTCCTCTACCGTGCGGGTGTCAAAGGAAAACGGGCGGTTTTCTTTCAAAAGCTAGCAATTCATGAATCCCACGGGGCGGGGGGAAAAAGCTTGTATCTATTGGGTAACATTTAGAACTACTTTTCCATTTTATTTTGCAAAAGGAAAATAATTTCTCGATCGAGTGAGGAGCTTTCCCCCGTTTCTGTCGTCTTTCTGACCACCCCAGCAAAGTCCCTGGCTCTTGGAATTTTATATCATTTTTCTGCCCGATTTCTTAGTACAGTGAAGAAAGCATCCGTCCAAGAGTGCACCGAGGCTTCCTGACGCCCTCGGTGCGGCTCCGCTCCAGCCTCGGGTGCCAGCGGCGCTCCAGTTTAAACCAGTTAGCAACTGGAGGAGGCACAGCCGGCAGCAGCACTTCTGCTGTCGGCCACCGAAGTTGAGGACAGCGACTCCGTTAGCAGGGGGCGCAGAGGTGCAGCCCCGGGCTGGGGAATTTTCAGGAAAGCAAGCTCGGCCTAAACGCCCCCGCAGCACCAGGGGTTGCCCCAAAAAAGCTGCTGGGTGGCTGGGGGCCGGGCGGCTGCCCTTCCGGCACGTTCGCCCTGCTCCCCTCCCCAGCGCCCTAGGGGCACCACGGGCTGCTCGGGCCTGCGCAAGCTTTTTTCCTTTTTGTCCTTTTCTTTTTTTTCTTTTTTCTTTTGTTTTTCTTTTTTTCCTTTTCTTTTTTCTTTTTTTCTTTTCTTTTTTTCCCTTTTCTTTGTTTTCTTTTTTCTTTTTTCTTTTTTCTTTTTTCTTTTTCTTTTTTCCTTCCTTTCCTTTCCTTTCCTTTCCTTTCCTTTCCTTTCCTTTCCTTTCCTTTCCTTTCCTTTCCTTTCCTTTCCTTTCCTTTCCTTTCCTTTCCTTTCCTTTCCTTTCCTTTCCTTTCCTTTCCTTTCCTTTCCTTTCCTTTCCTTTCCTTTCCTTTCCTTTCCTTTCCTTTCCTTTCCTTTCCTTTCCTTTCCTTTCCTTTCCCTTTCCTTTCCTTTCCTTTCCTTTCCTTTCCTTTCCTCTTTTTTTTTTCTTTTTTCTTTTTTCTTTTTTCTTTTTTCTTTTTTCTTTTCTCCTTTTTCCTTTTTTCCTTTTTCCTTTTTCCTTTTTCCTTTTTCCTTTTTTTTCTTTTTTCCCTTTTTTCCCTTTTTTCCCTTTTTTCCCTTTTTTCCCTTCCCCCCCTCCTCCCGTCCATGCATTTGCACGCGAATCACCCAAATTTCCATCCTGTTGCCGCCGTGTGAACGCCACCTCTCTACGAGCGGGCAGACCTGGGGCCGGCGGAGAGGTTCCCAACGGGAACGCCGCACCGCACCTAAACGCGTCCCTGCCGCTCGCTGCCAGCGCCGAGGCGGGCCAGCCCGGAGGGGCAGGTGGAGCCCGGCTCTGCCCTCCCGCTTCCCGGGGCAAACCTCTCCCTCTGCCCGCTCCCGCCGCGCTTCCCACCCCGCTCCCGTCGCCGGGAGGTTTTGCAGCCCCTGGCTGCCTTTTGTCCAGGCAGGGCTCTCGGGACAGGTGCAGGCAGGAGGGCGGGGGGGGGGGGGAGAAGAAAAAAAAAAAAAAGGAGACAAGACTGACCTTTAAAGTTTTGTTCCAGCTATGTCTTCCTGCTGAAAGCATACCGACTTACACAAATAACTTTTGACCTCCGGCCCCCTCGCTTGTGTCGCAGCATTGTGCCGGGAGCATTTGTCTCGGGGCTGTGACACACGGCCTTTTTGTCTGGGGGTGCGAGTGAAGGCTGAGGCATTGCAACTGCCTAGGTAGTGAGTTATTAGCCCGCCGGCCTCTCCTTTAGCAGCCCCTCTTTGTGGACGCAGGAGTAGACAACGGAGAATGCAGCTGTAAGGGAAAGAATTAAAGGGTTATTAAAGAAAAAAGAATGGGGGGGAAAAAAAAAAAGTTGCATTGCAGTTTTTCAGTTCTGGTTGCAGGCAGAGGTCTGGGAGGCATGGCTGTGGCTGTGGCGGCAGAGTTAATGCTTTCATCCCGCGGAGCGGGTTTCCAGCGGGGGTAAATCAGTGGGGATGCGGTGACATCCATAGGGCTCCGCTGAGTTACACCACTTTACGAGCTGACCCGGGGCCCCGGGGGGGAACGGTGCCAATTTACACCAGCTGAGGGGCCGCCCTTTCAGCATCGCCGCCGCGAGAGCCGCCACAAATCAACGTCTAGTGCCTGCACGTCGGGCTCGTCTTACCGAAACACTCGATTTGCCTTGGAAAACGTGCCTGCCGTTCGCCGGCCTCCTCCGCGCAAGCAGCCCGCAGCAGGGTCGCCGCAGACAGGAGTTATAGGGCCAATCTTGGTGGGCTGGTGTGATTCATGCCCGCCCAGGAGGCGGCCGGAGGCATCCTTGCACAAGAGGAATGTGCCTGTTTTCAAGACAAATACGGTCTTCATAACTCAGGGGGTGTAGTGAGATGCTGCCGGGGCAGCGGCGGTGTGATGCGGGGCTGCATCCCCTCCTAAAGCCCTCAGCGGGCAGGTACTTGTCCTGGTTTCAGCCGGGACAGAGTTAATTTTCCTTATAGTGGCTGGTGTGGGGCTCTGGTTTGGATTTGTGCTGGGAACAGCGCTGATAACACAGAGATGTTTTAGTTGTTGCTGCACCGGTCAAGGACTTTTCAGCTTCCCCTGCTCTGCCAGGGGCAGAAGGAGCTGGGAGGGGACGCAGGACAGTTGATCCACGCTGCCCAAAGGGCTATTCCATACCATAGGGCGTCATGCTCAGTATAGAAAGCTGGGGAAGGAGAAGGGGGGGGGGACGTTGGGCGCGATGGCGTTTGCCTGCCCAAGTCCCCGTTAGGCGTGCCGGAGCCCTGCTGTCCCGGGGATGGCTGAGCCCCTGCCTGCCCGCGGGAAGGGGTGAATGGATTCCTTGCTTTGCTTTGCTTGCCTGCGGCTTTTGCTTTCCCTATGAAACTGCCTTTATCTCAGCCCACCAGTTTTCTCACTTTTACCCTTCCGATTCTCTCCCCCATCCCCCCGGGGGGAGTGAGCGAGCGGCTGGGGGGGGGTTTGGTTGCCGGCTGGGGTTAAACCACGACAGTGCTGTAGCTACGAAGGAACGCAGGTGCTTGGGAGCCGATGGGGGAACGCTGCCTTCCGCGGCACGCGCCGTATGGCTGCCAAGGGCTGGGATAAGGCCAGTGTTTCCGAGGGCACATTTCAGCCCTTCAGAAGCGGCGGGAGATGCCGCCTCTCCTCTTGGCTTGCTGAAAGGCGCGGGCGTCTTCAAAGAGCTGGGGGAATAGGGGTTTACAGGATTATCCCTAAGCACCTGCAGACTTTTGTGAGCCCGGTCCGCGGCTCAAAATGATATGATTCATCCGTAACTTACACCCCAATTAGTCGCCAAGTGCTTCTGGTTTTCGCGACGGGGCGTTGGCTTGGCCGCCGGCTTGCGCCGCCGGGGACCGCGACGTCCCTGTGGCACGGGGTCGGCTCGCCTTCGCTCTGCCCCGGGGCAACCCTGCGGTGGGGGGTTCCCAGCCCTGCTTGCCGCTGCCCCTCCGCTTGCCTTAGCAGACAGATCAGACAGATCTTCCTACCTGCCTTTTCCAGGCTGTGCATTATTTGCTGTTGTTTTGCCGTGTCCCTCCTTTCCCCTTTCTTTCCGAAATTAAACACCATCACCATTTTCAGCCTCTTGATATCAGGGCCCTAATAAGATAACATCGGCTCTAATTTTCCCCGTTCTTCCTTCAGACTCAGTGTATTCCTCAAAACCCAAACCCGCTCTTTCTGAGACCTCTGGGCACTCTGCTGTTGATACAATACTGCCTTTACGCGTCGCGGTAATACCTTCGGTACCAACCTTACGACATAAGCGCATAAGCCTCCTGTTATTTCTTTTTTTTAAGCCTTCTAAAGGGATTATTTCAAAGCCATTTTTTATAATTGCATCCCAGATAAAGAGCGTGCGCCCCAGGGGTGTTGAGCGAGGGGAGCAAGGAAAGCATGGCAAGTATTGCATGCTCGCTCGCCACGGCGTCCGGAGCATCCCGCAGCTCTCCCTGCCGGCTTCATAGGCGGGATGATGCCCTGCTTTTCCAAAGGCAACCTCCAACTCCTGCACCTTGGGATCGCACCTTGCTACGTGGCGCTTTTTGGCCATCTGAAATCCAGAGGAACGCTGCTGCGCAGCCGAAAGCGAACGTTGCGTTTGAAGGTGTCCCCCCCAAAAAAACCTCGCAGCCGTCGCAGGCCACTGCTTGCATGAGGAAGGAAAATAAAGATTATTTCATAAAAGTCAGACCCGTTTAATTTTATAGCATTTAAGTCAGCGAAAATGCATCGGACAATTATATTGCACTTAATACTCGGGTAATGGAACAATGAAAGATGTATGTTTGCATTTTGTAAAATTAAACTGTATGCAGTTATTTATCTTTTACCTTAATTGTTTGAGCTTGTTTCTAATGTAAACTGTTGTAATTTTAAATAAATATAATAGAAAAAACTTTCCTAGGTATCGGAAATCCAGAGCAAATTTACTTTGCAAATAGGCTTTGTTAGGTATGTTTTATGCTGAGGATCTTGAACTGACACTTTCATTCAAAAATATTTTGAATACTTCAGTGGAGGCTCTGTCATTCCCGGTAGGCTGTGGAGAGCTTCAGAAGCGGAGGCGGCCCGGCCGGGTGAAGGACCGCAGGTGAGACGGCCGGATCCTGCAAAGAGGGAGCCCCGTGCCCCAGGAGGCTGAAGCGAGCTTCTGCCGACGGCTGTAACCCTGGTGGCCCCAGGTGCTCCAGCTCTTGCCTTGTCGACCTTCGCATCGCTCTGCTACAAGGAACGCGTAAAAATAGGACCGAGGCGTGGCGGGGCCTCTTTTAGGGGTCCGTGTCGCACGTGGTTTGGGTGGTTGAAAGCGAAGGACTCCAGTCTTTCGTCTTCCGTTGCACCAATTTTCAGCGGGCTTTCGCTTTTACGACCTCTTTTTCCACTTGCCAGGTTGCTCAACTCGAAAGCAGTAAGACCACCCCATGATAAAGATGTCACGCTGAATGTACATGTCATTAATCACTTGAGTTACCTTTCTTAATTATTAATGGTTTGGAAAACACGCCCAAGCGCGTCTTCGTGATGACGTGGGGTATCTGAACACCCGCTTCGGTTTGGGCAATGACTTTAGGGCTCCCAGCACCGAGCAATGATGTTAGGACAACTTTTTCAATGAAGTCTATCATCACGCCATGTAAAATCCCAATTATCTGTACTGGGAAAGTACAGTTACTGCTTTGTAGTTCTTCGAGGAGTTTCAAAGATGATCTTGGTTAAGCCCGAGATGTTGATTAAGGAGGTGAATGCAAGTGTTGACTTAGCCCTAAGGGGTTGTTATAAATGCGTCTGTTTGTTTTTCCAGTACCTGGAGGGAAGAGTCCAACAAAGGAAACGCGCTGGGTTGAAAGGTAACTCAAGTGATTAATGACATATACATTCAGCATGACATCTTTATCATGGGGTGGTCTTATTGATTTCGAGTTGAGCAACCCGGGAAGTGGAAAAAGAGGTCGTAAAAGCGAAAGCCCGCTGAAAATTAATTAATTGCCGAAACAAAAGTGTCAGCCTTCCTCACGTACCTGGAATTCGGCAGGCGGTCCCACCTTGCAGGGTTCTACTGGCAGCTCTGTAAATCATGACTGATGTTTCTTTCATAGCGTGCAGGGAGTCAAAAAAGGTAAAACAGGAATGCTGGGGTTGGTTTGGGCTTGTTAGCTGCATATGCCAAGAGGATTTTTTTTGGATGACTGCAGCGCTCTTGGCAAAGGGAATTCATCAGGGGGAGTTTAAACTGGGTCAGAGCCCCAGCAGATGTGCCCGTGGGTTGGCTTGGACCGGTTAGCTCAAAAGCTTTTCTGTGGAGGTCCCGGTTCCCCGTTCCTATACAGCAACCATCCCCGATGCTCCAGCGAGGCTGCCGGGGCAGGACTGAGCTCCTACACATGGGGTACGGGCACTTCCAAAGCCCGATCCCAAAGACCTGCGCTAAGTCCTCTAGGATCACAACAGCTTGGCTCTGGGGTGGATGGCCCGGCTGTGCTTGGATCGAGGATCCCAGGCAGTCAGACGTTACCCTGGATCGCCCTGCTGTCAGCTATGTACGTGGTGGAAACGAGAAGGTGCTAGGAGGAAAGTACCCTGGAACGTCGGCTTTGCAGGGAGTAGGCAAATTCTATGCCGATGAGGGCCCCCGTTATCTCTAAGGCGGCACGAAACCATCAAACATCCGTCAGAAGCTTCCTCTGGAAGCCTCTGCTGAGCTGGGGCCCTGCTGCTGGGCCACCCCACAGCAGCTAAAGCGATGCCGCCGGTCCCTCCGCACCCCCTCGGCGGCGGCCGCTGCTCTTCTTTGCCTTCGGTTCCTTTAGATGGCACCATCCTCCTGCGCTGGTGCCGCGCCGGAGCCCGCCTCAATTAGTATTCACACTGCAAAAAGAGGAAAATTCCTTCATTACGGGGCGGCGGGTAGCGCAGCGGGAATTGAGGTGGTGTCAGCAACTCCATTATACGCCCTGGTTTGCACTGGGGGGGAAGGCTCACGCCCGCGTGAACGAAAGCCCGGAGCAGCCGCCTGCCTCCCTTTTAGAGGTATCGCTGGGCAAGGTGGTGCCTCACATACGGCCTTCCCGTATGGCGTGAGCGGCCTACGGGACCCGTCCCGGTTTGGGGGGATCGGTATGAGGTGTGAAAGCCGGCGGGATTACGCCGGCGACAGAGCTGGGCTTTTGGCTGGGAAGAAATGGGAGCGGGCAGCGACGGGCATCCCATCAGGAGCCCGCCGAGGTGCCGGGGGATGCGCTGAGCTGGGCAGGGGGTGTGGGGGGCTTCAGCGAGATATGCCCACCTGCAAGACGGAAGCCCTTGGTCAGGCCAGGCGGGTTTTGGCAGCGCTAAAGATTAACGAGAGGCTGGATGAGTACTGGGGAGGAGAAGGAGAAGCAGGAGAGAAGGGGCTTTCGGGGCCGTTGGTAAATGCATGGATCCCTCTGCGGAGGCTGGGAACCCGCGGTGGCTTGGCAGGGTGCTCCAGGGTGGCCTTGGTGTCCTCCGGGGCAGCCCCGAGGGGTGAGGAGCACCCGGTCCCACGGACACCGTGTTCTGGGTGCTGTCTGGGGAGCTGAGGTTGGGCTGGTCTCCCCTCTCGCTGGCTGCTTTGGCAGCAGGCTTTGGGAAAGCCACCTGGGAGCCGGAGGATTACGGCAGTGGGTTTGGACCACGGTGGATGCGGTTGGTCTATAGGGACCGTCCTCACCCAAATTAACGGGCCTTTCTTCAGTAGGCGTCCTCTTGATTCCTGCCCTGGATCCGAAGATCAGCCAAGTCCAAATCCTCCTTTAGCAAATCCCAGCTTGTGCTTCGCACGCCGGGAAACGGGCGCTCGCCTTTCTCGCTGGGCCAGTAGCTCATCTCCGAAGAGCACCTGTAACATCATCATCGCCGGGGCGCATCTGGCGGAGCCCTGGCTCCTGCCTTGCCAGACTAAACCCAGAAATAGCAGGGATGGCCTTTTGCAAAGAGGGGAGAGCCACGGCGAGTCGCCTGCCTGAGCGAAGGGCTTCAAAAGGAGGGGAAGCCGAACCCGGGGCAGGTTTTGCCCAGGCCTCTCGGGCTCAGAGCAACCGAGCGAGCATCGCACCGAGGCAATTGCCCACCCGAGGAAATCCGGGAAAGGGCTGCGGGTGCCGGTGCCTGCCCTACGGCAACCCCAATAAAGCGCAGGACCAGCTGTGCCGAGGGGCCGATGTCCCCCGGGCGGGGAAGAAGAGAAAAGTCACCGTTTTGTTTCTTTCAGATATGCCTTTTATCTCTCGTAAAAACGAAAAACCATCATGACTTTGAAAACATGGAGAAATAATCTCATTTGCGGCTCAAAATTCAGGAAAAACGTGGCCAGCACAGGAGCAGGGAGCCCTGGGTCTTTCTCCCGGTAACTTTTTCCCCCTCCCGGGATTTTTTAATTTGAATACAACATCAGAAGCGGCAACACGTGAATATTTCTCCCCAGCAGAATATGATTTCCCCCAGCTAGGGAGGATGCGTCCCCTCCCTCCCCTGAAAGGCGAAGTGCCCCTTTTTGCTAATTCTTGGCTGCCCTGAAACAATACAGCAGCGGGGAATTCCCGGGGTCAGCCCAAATCCCTTGTTCTCCCAGCCTGCTCCCGGCCCCCAGGAGCTGCAGCCTTGTTCAGGCTTTTAGAAGTGCAAATAATCTCTATAAATGGGGGGAACAGATCAAGCGATGGGGCAGGAGCTCTCCCCACGCAGCCTGGGAGGGCACGGGGCTGTCCCGGGGAAGAGCTGCCTCTCCCTGCTTTTTCATCTGCTTGGGTTTATTTTTCCTGCTTCTTTTTTTTTTTTTTTTTTTTTCTGCTTTTTTCTATCGAGGGGTTAGGCTGGCAGCTCTGAAGCAAGCGGTGCATCGGGGCCGTAGCTCCATACGGTCTCTGTCCCCTATACATCAGGGGCCAAAGCCAGGTCCCCGGGCTCTGCCTCTGCACCCGTCCCTGCCCCGGGGCTCCCCGGGGAGGACCGAAACTGTCCCCACGTGGTATCCCAAGGCTTTTTGGCTTTGCAAGGTTCCCTCATTACATCGATGCTCGTGGATTAAAAAAGGCTCCTAAACGTGTTCTGGGCCCGGGTGAATGGTAATTGCAAAATGCGAGCGTTACAGCCGTGGCTTGGGCTGCCGTTAAAGCACGAATCAGCCCCCAATACGTGGTGTGGCTGCCAGGGCCGGGGGAGCCGGTGCGTCACCAGGCTGGGTATGTTCTACCCTGGTTCACACCGCCTGAGAGCGAAGGGTCCGCTTGCGGAGCAGCACCCAGAGGAGAACAGTTCCTGCCATCCCGCCCCCGGCAACGCCATTTCTAGGCAGTCAAAATAAGCGTGAAAACACCGATGGTGTTCCTGGCAAATAACCGAAGCCCACCAACAGCCCCGTCCGCAGCGAGACCGGCAACCCCGCACGAGTCGCCTCTATTTCCCTCCGCCTTTTGTTCCCCTCCAGCCTTTGTCTCTGCCCAGCCCACGTCGGTCCCCGGGCCGGGGCCGGCTGGGGCCGCCGCCGGAGCAGCCGGTGCCCGGGCTCTGCCGCAGCGGCGGCCGGCGGTGCTGCCGGCGGGGTGCCGGGGACCCCTGCCCTCCCTGCCTTCCCCAAACCGGGGGTCCCGCCGGCCTTTACCTTGCCTTTACCCTGCCCGGGGTCGGCGCGGAGCCGAACCAAAGCCCCTGCTCGCTGCCTGCGCGTTTCATCTCGGTCCCGCGCGTCGCAGGCAGCCCTGCGTTCCGGGGGAAAGCCCCCGGCGTCGTTGCGATAGCCCATTTATTTAGTTACCTGGAAAAATGGACCATGCTTCCTCTTGCTTCTGTGTGTCAGTTCTGATTACTTTCTTCTTTATTTGTTCAGTTGTTTTCGCTCGTCTCTCTGTTAAATACGCAAAGTCATTCATTAAGCATCGCGCGCCGCGTTTTGACCCTTTATTAGGCATCGCTTAGCTGACAGCGGGAGAAAATCTCCGTTCCTTTCTACATGTATTTTCCTTTTGGATGATTTGGCAGAGCAGGGGGAAAAATGCTCGGTGTAGTTTAAAGAGCCTGGAAGTATTTCTGTGCAGGGGAAGAATCCCCATTAACCACTAAAGTTTCATATTTCTTCCCCGTAACTGCAAACCCCAGGGCAGCAGAAAAGAAAGAAAGGGCTGTCGAATTACGTGTGCAACCTGAAGTGCCGTTATTCGTAGGTGATGCTGAGTAAAGGATGAGGGTCAATGTAAAGAGAGTGAAAGAATAACAGCCAGAAGGTTAAAAAAAATTGTCGAAAACATCAAAATACCGAGTGTAGCATTTCGATGTCATTTCGTCCAAATATATTTGCCCTCCCCGCACTAATGCCCCCCCCCCCCCCCCCCCCCCGCCTGCTGCATCGCGGAGTTTGCAACTCCTCGGGTTTTCCCTCGAGCTCGCGGCTGGAAGAAGGAGCCGTGATTTAGGGAACGGCCGCGGCGAGGGAAGCTCCTTCCCTTTCCCACCCGCTCGCCGGCTACAAAGCCGCGGAGATTTTCATTTCGGAGTCGATCAGAACAATTTTGTCCCGGCGACCCTGCTGTCTAACCCTGTTTGCTGAGTTACGCCGGGTTTGCTGACAACTTCTACTTGAGTAAATTGTATTTAGACAACAATATATTTCATTCAGGTCTTTTGCAATGTCTGGACCAAGGTCAGTTTTATATTCTACTGAAATCATAAAGTGACACTTGAGATAAACAGAATGTTTACTCTCTCCATGTGAGCCGAAGCTGATATGTAAATTTATCCTTATTCTTTCATCAAATTTGCATTTACCCTCTTAGTCAAACACTACAGGGTTCCAAATCAAACAGCTTTAATGGTGGTCAACCCTTTATGACCGATTGCCATATCAGAGAGAAAGAAACGGCAATTTAGATTAAAATGAAAAGAGTAACACAACATAACGAGCGTCATCCGGTTTGCCATAATTGGATAAACTTTTCATACGAGTGCCTGTGTTTGGATGCTTGGCTGCCCGGAAAGCAATTGCCGTATTCTCCCGGTGTTGTTCTAGTCCCTTTATCTGCCCCGCACAGACCCTCCTCACCTGTCACCATTTTTTCCTTCTGATCAAACAAGCCAAGTGCCACTAAACAAATTCTGGCGTGGGGTTTTTTTTTTTTTCCCCTTACATTTACATAAAAGAAGGGGACTTGATTCACTGCAACGAGCCGTCGGGTTTCCTTCTATCTTTAAGGCTCAGGGCAGGAGGGAATACAACGGGCAGGCTTGGCACTGCAAATAGGCAACCCCAGTGCGGGCTTTCAGGTTCGGTCGCTTTGTCATGAAGGATTACGTTATGCTGGTAGGCAGCTTGTTTCCAGGCGTCGCAAGCGGTGTGGCGGGAACACGGCCTGACGCCGTGGGGATGGGCTGCGGGTAAGGGCCCGGACGGCCCTCGCGCAAGAACTTCTGTAAAGTCTGACCGTAAAATAACAGGCGGAAAAACGCAACCGAGGACGCAGGATGACAATAGAAGTCCTCCAGAAAAAAAAAAAAAAGGGGAGATATTTAACACCCGAGCTAAATGCGCCCATAAATCTGGGGTTTACGAACCAAGGGGGATGGTTTCTGTGCCCTGAACGCCCCACGGCGCTCAGCTGAGGCCCCACAACTCGTTTCATGTGTGCCTTGCACCCGCTCTGTCAGAGGAGGAAGATCGCTGCTTTATTAAGCCTGTACCCAGAGAAAAAAGGGTTTTTTCGGTCACAGCTAGCATTTTGGCTGGTCTGAGGAAGGAAAGAGCAAAGGGGTTCGGAGCCAGCACCGGCGCCGCGGCTACCGGACAATGCCGCAAGGGTGCCGTCCCCGAAAGACGCTCCCGGGATCTGCCTCCCGCGCCGGGCAGGGAGGGAAAGAAAGGAAGAAAAGAAAACGGAGGCTCGTTGGGCCACAGCTTTCGCTAGGTAACGGCAGGTTTGGTGCCTGGAATGCCGGAGCCGCTGCCGCCGAACGGCTTCATCCAGCACCGCTGCCACACCGGCGCGGGCTGTGCCCAGCTGCAGCCCTCCCCTCCCTCAAACAAAAAACAACCACCAAAAAAACCCCGCAACTAAGCCAAAGAAAGAGGAGAGGGAGAAAGAGAGAAGGGCTAAAAAAAAAAAAAAAAAAAAACTGACTAAAAAAATTTACAGAAAAAGAGCGGGAGGAGAAGGGGGGGAGAAAAAGAGGAGAGAATTTTCCTTTTCAGCGCGGCTGTCAAATGGATATCTTATAGTGGGAGGGCTGGGAGGGAGCAGCTATCTGCCTCTCTCCGGAGCCTGCAAGTATTTCTGCCATTCATGAAGCCAAGGGATGCCACACACATTCTGTTTGTTCAACATAAGCAAACAGATTGTAAACTGGCTGATAATTTTTGTACTGACAATGTCATTTACAGCTGTCAGCCTTTTGTCTGTCATGTTTGCTTTATTCAAATATGAACCAAGTGGACCTCCCTTCCACCGCTTTCTTCTGCATTAAAATCACATCAATTCCGTTCCATTCTGTCTTATCTAAAATTCATTGGAGGCCAATCACTTGGATGAATGCTTTGGGGTTTCCATGGAGGCAAGAAGTCTAGTGTGGACTTCAGGGGATTAGGAAGTTTCAGATTTAAAGCCTTGAAGTGCACGTTTCTTTCAGTTCTTTCTTTTGATTGCAGAGGAAGGGGAAGGGGAAAGAAAAAAAGAATTTAAAAAAGCAGGACATTTCAAGATAATTTTATATTTCCACAGCGCCCCAGCACGAAGCAGTCCCCGCTTTCAGCGCGTGGGCGTGCACGGCCGGGCGCGCTCGGCCGCTGAGCTTTCGCTTAAGCACAATTTACGGCCGTGATCTTCCCAGCCGAGCTAAGAGGAGTGTACTGTACCGGCATCTATCCCCCTCAGCATCCTCCCCAGGACGCTTGCCACCAGCTCCTATAATAAATTCAGGCCCGTCTTCAATTAGATTGATTTGGATCCAGCTGCTTCCCATGGTGCTGCCCGCAGGTCTGGAAGCATCTCCCTTTGTTAATAGAGGTCACGGCACTTTGTGTTAAATAATTCACATCGGACTATCTGTCTGTCTGTCTGTCTGTCTGGGGGCAGCTGCAGATGTTGTCCGTTGGTGCCGAGGCTGCGAGCCCCACGCTCGCACCTGTGTAATACACAGTTGGACCCAGAGGATATTTATTTTATAGTCGTTGCTCGAGTGCCGAGCTGATGTAAATCAGGAGGGAGCCAGCGCAAGCGGGATGAATTTACGTTGACTTGCCTTGTTTTTATCTTTGAGCCTTCCGACGTTATTTTGGGTTTGCAGCTTTGATTTTTGGCGCTGGGCACCGTTTTGGAGCTGGTTTTCCTGGGCTGTTTGGGAGCCGGAGCCCTGCTGCCAGTCCTGGGTTAAGATAGCTAACAGCGGAAGTCGCCAAATCACGAACCGTGCATAAATATCTTGGGTTTACGTGTTGTGGGCAGAGAGGGGAAGGAGCCGTTTGCCCAGGGAAAGCCGGGGCTGGGCAGCACTCCTCCTCGGCGCACCCCCCCTCCTGGCTGTCCCACTGGGGAGAGGACGCAGGTGACAATTAAAGTCCTCTTCTTCCCGTCTTGCCTCATCTTCCTTTCCCTACACCCAGTGATTAAAAAGCTTGAGTCAAACCTGAAAGAAAAAAAACCCAGACTGGTTTGGTAAGTATGAAATCTTTAAAAAATGTGCTTTTTATTTACCTTCTGGGTCCTGAAACTTGATAAGTGCTCTTGAAGCGCAGCTTGGAGTCCCCACCGCCGTGGCAGGAGCGCAGGCAGCTGGGCAGGGAGGCAGAGCCGAGCTTCCTGGCACAGCACTTGTACCCCGGGGCGGAGGCGACGCGCCCGCTGAGCCACCCCAGCAATCCTGGCACTCCTACGGCAATGGCGATGGCGATGGCAATAGCAGTGGCGATGGCACTAGCAATGGCGATGGCGATGGCAATAGCAATGGCGATGGCACTAGCAATGGCGATGGTGATGGAAATGGCAATGGCGATGGCACCAGCAATGCCAATGGCGATGGTGATGGCGATGGCACTAGCAATGGTGATGGTGATGGCACTAGCAATGGCGACGGCACCAGCAATGCCGATGGCGATGGCAATGGCGATGGTAATAGCAATGGTGATGGCACTAGCAATGGTGATGGCACTAGCAATGGCGATGGCGATGGCAATGGCAATAGCGGTGGCGATGGCACTAGCAATGGCGATGGCGGTGGCGATGGCAATGGCAATAGCGGTGGTGATGGCACTAGCAATGGCGATGGCGATGGCGATGGCAATAGCAATGGCGATGGCACTAGCAAAGGCGAGGGCAATGGCGATGGCAGTAGCGGTGGTGATGGCACTAGCAATAGCAATGGCGATGGCAATAGCAATGGCGATGGCGATGGCAATAGCAATGGCGATGGCACTAGTAATGGCGATGATACTAGCAATGGTGATGGCAATGGCAATGGCAATGGCAATGGCAAAGGCACTAGCAATGGCGATGGCAATGGTGATGGCAATGGCAATGGCAGTGGCAATGGTGATGGCACTAGCAATGGCGATGGCACTAGCAATGGCGATGGCGATGGCACTGGCGATGGCAATGTCAAGGATTGTCTCGGGCAGCCCCACGGCCGCTCCTGGCAGCAGAGGTTGCCCTACGAGCCCATCACCTGCGACCTTCCCCTTCTCCTCCCGCCAGCCTATGGACAAACGTTGTCAGGCCGATCTGGTGGTGGTTCTGGCCAGGTTTTGGGGGCTTTTGGGGAAGCCTGAAGGGTTTCTCTCTGCCAGCCCCGTGCCTGTGGCTTCCTCGGAGCTCCACAAAGTACATCTCAGTCAAAACTAATATTGCAGTGACCCTCCTCACTGATGCAGATGGAACGGAGAATGTAAATGCCATATCCATCAATCCAGCCAGCTCGCTTCTCCTCCTCGATGCCTCCCTCTAACCCCACTTATGCATCAGCTTAGCGTTCGGTCAATAAAGCCTACACACACCTACAAATACACAACACACATCAACAAACAAACAAGCCCAAGCAAACAGGCAAACAAAAACTAATCAAGACATTTCTCCCAGCACCTGGGAAGGGAAGGAAAGGAAGGACTAGTGTTGCATTTATGATTTCTGCTTCTAAGTGCTGCCGAGCCACTCGCATACCTGGTGGTGGGATGGAGATGGTCACCCTGGCCAATACTAAAGGTCCTTCCCAGGGCTGCTCATAGCCCTTGCCTTCAGCAGCTCTGTGCTCCACCGTGCAGCCCTACACAAAGAGGTGATGCCTTAAGCGGCGGTGGGATCAGATGCTCTTCCCCGTCGCATTTACAGTTTGCTCACTAGTAAACATGCTCAGCTAAGATGTATGAGATGACCCAAGAGGGGGAGGTGGCGGCTATCAAACCCACCCACCCACGCAAACACCTCTCCACGCTGAAATTTCCAGGCAGCAGCCACGCTGCCGGCAGCCATGCTCAGAGGTGGTGCACCACATCAAGGCTAGGTCATGCAAAAACCGGACGGGAGCTCTGGCACTCACAGCATCAGGGGTTGCTTCAAGAGGACCAGCCTGCAGCAGCAGCAGAAGCTTTAGAAGAGGTTGGAATAAATCAGCACTGCAAGGGGAGGCCTCATGGAAAAGTTACGAAATATTTACAGACCGCTTCTGGCTCGAGAGGTCCTTTCTGAAGGCTCAAGGAGCTCTTGGGAAAGGGACCTCCTGTGCTCACCCTCCTCTTACTGCTGTCCCTGAAGCATCTGCCTCGGGTTGCTGCTGCAGGTGGGGCGGGCCGGGAGGGACCTCAGGCGTGATGCTCGTGGTACCCACCGGGTCTCTCACCCCGTGCTGCAGGGGAGGGAACTGGGGGGGGGGAGGGGGGGATTTTACGTGCCTGGGTGTTTTGATGACTTGGAGCTCTTGGGGGCTATTGGTCGGGAAGGTAGGCGTAGCAATAAAGTCCGTGTAAAGCTCCAGGTAGCTTCATGCCCATCTCGGATGGGATCAAGGTCGACTCAGCTGTCGGGCTCCGTTCCAGGTCAAGACCACGGATAGCTGGGCTGCGGGGCTGGGGGATGCAGGGCCCCCCTGAGAGGGGCTCGGTGTGGGCTCATCTCCAGGGGAGCAGCTGCGGAGACCGAGGCAGCGCACGCCTGCCTCTGGACGAATTGTCCTAAAAACGAATCTGAAGTCTAAGTTCACTTTTTACTTTTGACGCTTCTTATTTAGGAATGGTCGTTCTTTCTCCCTTTTTTTCCCCTTCGCCTCTTTTCCTTTCCGCAGCTCCTCAAGCTCAGGGAAACTTTGGAAATGACAGAGATTGTTCCCCTGTAACCCTGGTGCATTTAAACGTTTTAAAATCCCAGCGATGGAGTTGCTGATGGGTTTTGTTCCCTTGCTGCTCTGGCTCATCTTCCTTTCAAGTTGGGGTCTTCTTTCAAAATTACAAAGGGAAAAAAAGAAAAGGAAAAAGTGGGAAGGAGCTTTTCCCCATCATTTGTCTTACTGCATATAATAGCGGAAAAGAATGGGGGGAGAGGAGAGGAAACTTTTCCTTTGTTTCAATAATGTCTCATTTCAATTTGAAACAAAACTCAATATGCGTGTGTGCTGCTTTATAAACTCCAAACCTAAGAGAAAATAGCCGAATGCAAATGTCCCCCTCCGTGGACGCTAGCTTGAGAAAAGGGCTTTAAACCGCTTCAGTCGGAGCGTGTAGGTTTGAAGACGATGACTGAGGTATTTCTCCCAGCACGGATTGCTCTGTGTTACCCCAGAACGGTGTCAGAAGTCCAGGAAATTATGAAATTCTGTTGCTCCGGTACAACCCACCGCTCAAATACTGCCTCTTTGGAATACTGTATTTTGTACCAGTTGTACCATTTAATTTATAATCTTTGTTTCCAGGTACCGACAAGCTGTTCGGATGCCACGTAACTGGGCAGAGCAGCGCCGGGCACTGGTGTCTGTGCCTCCGGGACCTCCTCATCTCCATCTTCCGCTCACGGGCCGCTGGGACGCGGCCGCTGCAGCGCGTGGATGGCGTGGCCGTGGTGGGAGCCACGCCGCCGACGCTCCACGGTCAACAGGGCCAGAAACAGGCCGATAACGGCAATGGGATTTGGGGTTGCTGGGGGAACGTGGCCCAACATGCCCCAAACCATGGCCCCAGAGGCTCTTGTAACCAGCAGGACCCTGCGCGGCACTCGGTAGGACCCTGCCCTGGCTTTGATGGGCTTTAGGTCAAGACTTCACTTTGATAACACCTCTCCTCACCATCCTGCCCGCCCAGATTTAAAAGCCTGTCCTCCACTTCAAGTCTTGAAAAGCCTTGGCTTCACCTTCTGCAGCAGCTCAGCCTTGGCCATGGGGAACAGAAATCTCTGGCTCTTTAAGAAAACCACCGGTTGATTGACGGCTTTCAGCCGGCTGGGTCCTTGATGGCCATGAGTGATTCCACAACTGTGAAGAGTTACAAAATCAACCAAAAATGAAGTTTTCTTTTTTTTTCTTCTTCTTTTTTTTTTTTTTTTTTTTGGCCTTTCTTTCTTATTTCTTTCTTTTCCAAACAAAACCACAGCAAACCCTGCTCGGCCGCCGGGACAGGCTGAGGGCTCGGCCACATGCCGTACAATACTGCCCGTACAATCCAGCCCCACAATTCCTGTCCACTCCTGGGATATTTACGACATATCCCACAGTTGTCATGTCAACACGACAAGCAAGGGCGGCCTTAAATCAAGCTGTCAAGGGGCCAGAACACTACAGCTATGCAAAATAACGCCACTGACTGACACCAGGCATTGCATCTGTCATTTCGGGAGGTTTGCGGCTGCTCCCCTGCTACGTTTGGGTTGGTCCTTTGGAAGAGGAGTAGGGCAAGGGAAGAATACCAATGAGATGGTGAAGATGGCCTCTTTTTTTTAAAAAAAAAAAAAAAAGGAAAGCTAGAGTTCATTGGAGTATCGGGTGGTCATTTTCCTTCGGGTGGGGTTTGTTGTGTGTAAGCTATGTGCTGCGTGTCCTCTCAGAAATGGTGCAGCCACGTCACCGGTTCTGCTGTGGACCCTGGAAGATGTTCACCACCAACCACCCCGCTTCTGCATCCAGTCTACGCTCCGTGGACAGCTGCAGAAGGGAGCTCGTCTTCACCCTCGCCCGGCCCAAAGCAACCTTCCTCCCTCGCGCCTGAGTTTTGGCAAGCGCGTAGGGCAGCGGTTATGAAGGAGCACGTTTTTATTGTAGCCAGCCGGCTTCCCCGAGGAAAAGGAGCAAATGCGCCGATTTGCGGGGTGGCTGCCCGTCGGTCCCTGTAATAACTCCGGAGGCAGCAGGGCTCTCGCGTCCATCGCGCTCCTTCAAGTTTTGTGCAAATACATGAGCAGGCTGGAGGAGGGGTTTGCGGGGGAGAAGCTGCGCTGGGGAGAGCATCCCCCTCGCAGGAGAAGCCAGGAGCTGCTTCCAGGGAGAAGACTAATTTTCCGTAAATTCCTCCAACCGATTTTTCATTTTTTGATGAAAAGAAGAAATACCCTCTGCATTTCAAGCCCCCCGCCCCACAAGAAAAGTCTATTTGGGCAAAATATTTCATTAATGCTTCTGAAGCACAAAGATTAAGGAGGAGGTTGCAATAAATGTTAAATACGTGATAGCATATAAAACCCTTCTGCATTCACCTGGCGTGAGACATGCTATATTTTTCAATGCTGGAAATCTCTAGTCAGGCCTTTAATCAAGCTAAGCTTGAACGTCTGAGAACAGATTTTTCCAATACACATAAAAGTACCTGCATAGGTGACGTCTGCGTGAATTGTGGCTGTATTTATTTCCATTCTACTCATTGTAAGGTCGCTTCCCTCGGAGGGTACTCATACCCTTAAAGACTTTGTCACGCACGTGAGAGCGGCGCATGCCCGCGTGCCGTGCCGGAGCAGGGCACCAGCCTACACCCGAACCTCTGCTTTAGTACAAGGCTTTCCCAGAGCAACGGATTCTTCCGCATCCGCCCCTCATAGCTCCATATATTTCCATACATTTCGCGCCGCGGCATCACTAGGGAAGCGGACGGTGACCCGGGCGGGCAGGGGTTCTGCCTTTGCCGGTGCTACGGCCCCTTGCAAGCTTGTCGCCGCTTTGCAGGCAATGCTCCCTCCCTTCCCCGCAGCTTTGCGTTCGCTTATTAAATCGTGGCCGAGCCGAGGAAATCAGCCTGGGCGGTAATTTGCGCCATTAGCAGAGGTGATAAACGGAGCAGGGGGGCGAGGGGGGGACAGACGGAAAGGTGTAAAGCAATTAGCGGTCTTGTCGGGAGCCCCCTTCCTTGTGTTTGCTTCAGGGGAAGGTTCCTCCGGCTGCTGCAGAGGGGAGCGCGGGTGCGAGCGCTGCCGCAGCCCCTTGCAGCCCCGAGAGCGAGCAAGGACAGAGGTCGGTCCCCAGCACTTGGGTCACTCTTCGTCTCACGCGTGGCTTGGCTCTCGCCGCCGTACCGCCGATAAACAGATGGCTTCGTAGGCCATTACAGCTTTGGGTGGCTATTTTGCGAGCATGCAAATGATATTGCTGTGTTGCATAGCGCGGTTATTTACTGCTAATTGCTAAGCTGTCGATCATTGTTATATTCTGTGGTGACAGGGTTTGTATTTGCATAGTTTAAGCTATCCATCCTATCTAAAATTAGCATGCGGCTTTTTTTTTTTTTTTTTTTTGAAAAAAAGAAAAAAGTTATCAGCAGAAACCATCATGGAATTGACCGGGGTAAAATATCTCAGGGCTTTTTTGTATGCATACACCGACACTTATCTGCGAGGAGGATGAAAACCAGCGCGATCTGACTGTGAAGTTTGCAAACAACGTCCCACCCCAGGGTCTGCATTGCATTTCCCTTTGTGTCCTGGCTGAGGGCACGGAGAGGATCACAGACCCCATCCTCGCGCTGTTTACTTTGGGAACAATCAGTAATGTATGAATAATAATGCCACCCTCTGACCATGACTAATTGAATTGCAGCATGCTGCGGAGGCAGGCAGAAGGCTTTGCTCCCTGCTAGTCTATCAGCGTTGTTTTTCAAGTAGCAGCGGACAATGATTGATGCTGATGTGCTTTCAAACAAGTCGCCTTAAACACCTAATGCCGGCACGTACGGACCTGCAGCTCGAGCCCCCGGCAAAGGCGAGCCCGGATTTATCCATTTATTTCTTTATTCCGTTAAAGGTCCTTCTGGAGGCTGGCTTTCCCCCTTGGACAAGGTCCCCTTTGCAGCAGCATCCCGGTGCGGAGCAGCACTTGGGGTTTACCCCGGCGCTCCCTGCTAGACGGCCCCGTTAGCGTGACGAAGCCCGGGCAGCCGGGGCTGGCTTTCCACGGGGCTATGAGGAGAGGCGGGGTGGCACAGCCGCCCCTTCCCGCTGGCGAGCAGCCTGTGGGCAGCAGCAGTCCGGCAGGGCCAGCCCACGCATCCTTCGGCCGTGGTGGGAGCAGGGGGAGAGGGAAGGGGCGTGAATTTTGCTTTAATATCTATCTATCTATCTATCTATCTATCTATCTATCTATCTATCTATCTATCTACCTACCTACCTACCTACCTACCTACCTATCTATCCATCTATCTACCTACCTACCTATCTATCCACCTATCTATCTACCTATCTATCTACCTATCTATCCATCTATCTACCTATCTATCTATCTTTCCATCTATCTATCTATCTATCTACCTATCTATCTATCTATCTATCTACCTACCTACCTACCTACCTATCTATCCATCTATCTATCTACCTACCTACCTATCTATCCACCTATCTATCTACCTATCTATCCATCTACCTATCTATCTATCTTTCCATCTATCTATCTTTCCATCTATCTATCTATCTATCTACCTATCTATCCATCTATCTATCCATCTATCTATCCGTCTATCTATCTATCTACCTATCTTTCCATCTATCTATCTATCTATCTATCTATCTACCTACCTACCTACCTACCTATCTATCCATCTATCTATCTACCTATCTATCCATCTATCTATCTACCTATCTATCTTTCCATCTATCTATCTACCTTTCCATCTATCTATCTATCTACCTATCTATCCATCTATCTGTCTATCCATCCATCTATCCATCTATCTATCTATCTATCTATCTATCTATCTATCTATCTATCCACCTACCTACCTATCTATCCACCTATCTATCTACCTATCTACCTACCTATCTATCCATCTATCTATCTATCTGTCTATCTATCTATCTATCTATCTATCTGTCTATCTATCCATCTAGCTACCTCCCTAGCTGCCTACCCACCCAAGAGGCTGAGAAAACAGCTGGGAAATACAGAGGCAAAGCCAAGACTGATGGAAAAAGCCAACCACGGCCATTACAGCCGCTTGGCACAGAAGGAGCAGCCGGGACTCCAACCTTCCGGCTCAGCACCGAGGGCACCCCGAGCGCGGTGGCCTGTCTGCTCTGGGAACCCGCCAAAAAGTGCCTGGGAGGGCGCAGGAGAGGAGCTCTGCACCGAGCGTCGCTGTGCTGGAGGTGGCATTTTCCCCTTCAGCTCCAAAAAACCCTCATTTCTCCGTCCCAGACTGGCTCCGCAACAGCGTGCAAATACCGCTGACAGCAGCAAGGCAAGCGATAGCAAACCCCGTCTCTTGGGCCCCGAGCAGCGTCAGCAGAGGACACGGCTAGGACATGCATCACGGCTGCGCTCCCCAGCCGCTCGGTTCGGGGTCCTGCCCCAGGCCCAGGGGGCCCGAAAAGTGAGGGTTGGAGCCCAGGGCGGCTGGCCCGGGCTTTTATCCGGCTCCCCCCAGCGCACGCTCACTCCAAGCTGGCTCCCTCGCCACGCTGGCGAGGCAAACGTCCAGGCTCGGCCCCGTGCAGGCAGGATATTTTATTTGGTTAAAAGAAGGACGGGAAGTTCATTAAATCCTTTCTTTAGCAATGCGATTAAGTGAAACGTTAGTGATTTATTTTCTCCTTCTGTATTTGGGTTTTCAGGGCCCGGGTGCCAGCCGCTGGGGTCAGCTCCAAATCTCGAGCGCTGGCCTTGTTTAGGAGTCAACAAAAGCCGTGTTTAGCAACCGAAAGCCAAACGGAAATCTGTACTTTGGACCAACTCTAATGATCGCTCCTCGGCGGGGTAACAAGTCTTGTGTCAAAACCTTTCGCTAAGCCTCACCTCGAAGCTTTTTCCAACTCTTTTTTGGCCGTTGCCATGCAGAAAGCATTGCACGGCAGCCGGCAGCACGGGCGCAGCCGCTCGCCCCCAGCCCCTCCGTGGCATTACCAGCTCGGCGTCCTGCCGATGCCCCTGCACCTCGAGGCACCCCGCCAAGGGACCAGCTCCGAGCAGGCTCCTGCGCGCCCTCGGGGCAAAACCCTGGGAGAAAAGAGCTTTATTGCCCTCCCGGGGAAGGGGGATGCGGTGAAGTTGCTTTACGCGGGGCGTGGAAGGTAAGTTCAGGTGGTTGCCGGAGCCCACCCCGCGCGGGAGCATCCCGGTGCGGAGCACCCCGGGGCCGAGTCCCCGACGTCTCGGGGGAGCCGGGGATGCGGCAGAGCATCTCCGTCCCACCCGGGCTTAGCCAAGATCTGCCGTTCGCGCCGGAATAATTCGGCTTCGCCCCCTCCCCGGGAAGGCGTGGCGCTTCGGGCTGCGGCGAGCGGCGCCCGGGCAGGGGCCGGGTCCCCAAAGCGGCATCCCTCGCCGAAACTCGGCGCAGCGGGGCCCTCGCATCGCCCGCACTATATGTACACTTGGTCAGGCTGTGTAAACTTTGACATGTGGATGTCAATCTTTCTCATATTTGCAGATGGCTTTATCAGAGCGTGATTAGTTTCTAGAACAAATTTGAGCAAAAGAAAACATTACCTACAGTATGTAAGCCAACAGACCAGCTAGTTTTCAGATTTGTCTATTTACATGGGCACCGGGTGTTTTGCTAAGGCTCTCTAAAAGTGATGGTAATTGAACAGTGCCAGTGTGTTAGTGGAAGCTGATGAGTTGTAAAGGTTTTATAAACAACCACGGTGGATTTGGCTATAGCCTTTCCAGTAATGTTTGTTAATCTCGCTGAGCAAGTGTGCACCTAACACAATGTAAATACTCCCGAATTTGGAGGTGTCAATAGTGTAACTTTTACTGTTTGTAAAATCATTCTCTGATATCATCAGTAAGTTTACCAAACGTCCCATGGCCAAATATAATAAAAGCTTAAGTAAGCGCTTGCGGAGGAATAGGGGAAAACATGTTTGCTGTTTTTATTTCCGCTGCCTGTTTGTTAAAGGATCGCAAAGAAAATAGGATGCCGACTAATACAGACAGTCCTTGTCCCTCTAGCTTTGGAGGCAGCCGTGGGGCTTCCCGGTCACTTAACAGGGAGGGCAGCGCGTTTGGATAGCTCGGGCCCCGGGGCGGCTGCCGTGCCGGACCCGCTCCCGCTTCTCCAGGGGAATCCCCGGCCAAGGCGGGCTCCCGATGAAGCCGTCTCTGCCGTGTTCTTTGTGCTCGCTTGCTCAGCAATCACGTTATCCAAACACAGCCCCGGCTCGGCCGGGAGGAAGCCGCAGCCGCGCGCGTCGCCGCAGCGCCGGGGAAATGCCGAAATTTCGTCCCAAAAATGGCATTAACCACTAGAGGGCCCAAAAATTGTACAGAGCGACGCGCCGGCGGCGGGGAGACAGGCTTTCGGGAGGTCTTTTCCCTCTGTTGGGAAGTAACTCCGGTTTCCCTTTTTGCTCAGAAAAAAGGGCCTGGAAAGGAGAAGCGCGGTGCGCGCGCGAGGAGCCGACACCGGCACCGGGGGTTAATAAACAGCCCCCGTGGCTGGAAGTATTGATGGCAGAGGGAGATGAAATGGCTGTGACATTTAAAGGAGGAATTTGTGAACCACAAATATGAGCATGACTGACACAGCATGGCAGCACATAAAATCAATACAAATAACCTAAACCTTAATACCTTGATCCTGGGGAAGAGCATTGCATTACCGGGGACTCAGAGGAGCGGCAGCCGCCCTGGATGTGCCGGCCGGGAGCGATCGACTGTCTCGCGAGGAGCAGTGACAATCGGGATGCTCTTTAGGAGCCAGGCTTTCCCTTCGCTCCCCCCGATCTGCGGGATGAGACGTGGAAGAGGAGACAGCGGCGGCAGAGCCCAAGGGCTCCCTTTGCTCCTCCTTCTCCCAAAATGCAGGGCTCCTCGTTCGGTTCTATATTTAAGGGCAGATTTTCAAAGGAGACCAGCTCCCACTTTCGCTCCTTAAACAGCGGGGCCTGGGGGAGGCTGAGGGTTTCGGGAAGGAGAGGCTTGATGTCCCTGCGGGCGTTAGAAACCTCCGGCCTCAAGGGTGGCTGCTAAGCCGTGGAAAATCAGCCCCCGGGCTGTGCCCGAGGCGTTTCGTACCTGCTGGCAGCAACTGCTGCTTCTGCCCAAGCACAGCGGCGCTGGATGCAGGCGCGGCCAGGGTTAGCTGTCCGTCCGTCCGCCTGCGGGTCTAGCCCTCCTGGGTCGCCGTGAACATCTGCCCGCAACCCACCCAGCTGCTCTGCAACCGGGGCTGCGGCGCGGGCCGGGCCTGGGGAAGCCTCTGCCCAGCCGCCCAGTCCGTGCTCCTTGTCCCGATGGCAAGTCCAAGCGGCGGCACCCGGCCGACGGCAAGGTCCAAAACCTGCCCAGCAAGCGGGGAAGGGAGCCCGCAGCGCCCCGTGCTCTGCCGCGGGGTTCGTGCGCCTGCCGCCGGCTCTTGGGCTCGCCCTGCGCCAACTCTTCTTGACTCTTCTGGACCCAGAGAGGCAAAACCGCAGAGGACGCGCTGACCGCGGGGCTGCGCTCCCCGAGGAGGCTCAGCGGCCAGGCGAGAGGTGGCTGGACGGAGGAGCGCTGACGGCAAGAGCCCTCCGCCACGCGGCCTGCCCGGCGCCGGGAACCGCCGATAGCCACCGCAACACCCGGGTAGAAGGCGGAGGCAGTGGAAAGGTGAAAGCGGCCATCATCGCCCGGGCTGTGTTTGTTAATGTGTGTACAGAGGAACTCTGTTTGTTTGTAGGTCCTTAGTAGAAGTGTGTCTAATGTTGACTTTTTGAGTCTAATATTGTTTGAATTTTCTATCGTGAGCCTAAGCCACGCTAACCGAGCGCTCTTTCCCTCCCGTGTTTGTACGTTCGTTACCTTTTAAGAACACCCTGGAGTAGCAAAGAGCCCAGCGGGTCTCCCGGCCGCCCCCCCAGCGTCGGTGGGCCCACCACCCCAGCACAGGTTCGGCTTGTGGTAGCCACCACCGCTGCGGCCTTTGCCATCCCGCCCCGCCAGCGGGGTCCCTGCCAGGTTTAACCCGCGCCCCGCTGCAGGCAGGGACCTTGCCCGCACGCTGCCAGCGTGGGGCTCGTCCCCCCGCCGGGTTCAGCCCGGGCCAGGGCCACGCTTGTTTTCACAGTCAACAGAAAACACGCTGTTCCAGCCAATTCTTCACTAATCTTAAAGTAAATACAAAGCTCGGGCACGTCTCTTATCCATCCCCACAGCTCTTTTAAGGTAAAAGTTTACCGTGCCCCCCAATACCACTATGGCTGGGGGAATATTGCAGCCCTCCGACCCGGCGTGATACCACCTCGCAGCCCTGCAGCACTCCTGCAAAATTAGGAATCGCAGCCCCGTATGGAGGCAAAACTTTTAATCGCCGTGAACGAGCTGCCAGGGTGCAGGAGGACCTTCCTGCCGGGCACCCACCGCTCCATCCCGCTCCTGAGAGCGGAATTTGCTTCGGAAATGCTTTGCTGCTAACAACCAGCGTTCAGAAAGGACTCCACGAAACTAATACCCAGTGATGGAATGACCTTTAAAAGGACATAATTAAAAAAATCCTGGATGGGTGTATTTTTTACTTCCCTCCTGGGTTTTGAGGCTGTAAAAGAAAAAAAAAGGAGGAGAGGATAAAGCTTACGTTTCTTTGGGCGAATGAGGGAGGCTCGTTGCAGAATGACACGACTTTGCATTTTAAAATAAGCAAAGTATGCAAGAAACTGAGGACTGCGATTATTTCTATAGGCACGGGCTCTCCGGCAATCCTCGCGCTGCGCATCGCCGAGCTGAACGCCGCGGGGGCCCGAAGAAAAACCGCTGCCGGATTTGCACCGTCTTTCGTGGCAGGGGAGGAAACATCCAGTGCAAAACAGGGGAGCGAGGAACCCCCGGGGCAGGACGCGGCAGGGTAAGGCGGCCAGGGCAAACACGTTTGACGGCCCTGCTATGGACTCGCCGGTGGGCAGCCCCCTCCCACCCCTCCCGGGACAGCACCCGTGCCCGGGGGCCACCGGCCCCGGGGCCATAAGCGCGCCCGGTGCAGGCGGGGCTGCCGGCCCCGGTGCCGGGCGAAGCCCGGCATCTCCCTCGCCACTGCCAGGGCCTGCCCGTGAGCATCTACAGGGGGAAAAAACCATAGGGACGGTGCAGCTTCCGAACACGCAACTATATATTCCCAAAAGAAAATGCAGCTGCTTGTGTAAAAGCAGAAAACCAGCACTTTTAGCTCACAGCGCTTAACTCCAGCGCCGTTTCCATCCCTCCGCCTCGCCGCTGCCATCCCATATTTAGCCGGCCAAACAATGCCTAGGCAGGAATATTGCAAGCCGAGAGAGAGCTGGTGTGGCAGGGTCCATCCCCCCACGCCGGGGGACCCCCAGCTCCCACGCCCCCAGCCCCACGCGCTTCTCGGCCCCGAAAAACCTGGCTACCCAGAAAGCAAATACCAGCTGCTCCCGAGGAAGGGCCGGGCTGGTATTTTTACGCGTCCCTTTGCGGTCTGTGGTCCGGCATCAGGATGGTGACGGCATTAATGTGCCTCACCGGGCCGGGACGAAGCACGGTCAAAAATACCGCCCGTGCGAGGAAAGGGAAGGGAAAAAAACCCAGGACAATAGGAATATAGGGATATTTCATTTTTTTTGTGCCGTGCAACAAAAGCTGCCGCCTGCAAATTACTGTTGTGAATAAGAGCCTAAAGCAGGTGCTGAGAGAGCAGCTGTCACATAAAGCCAATATTTAAAGCCATTATGTTTACTTTACAATTATATTTACCTTTAACGTCTTCTGGGCATTATTAATTTCCTCCATTATCACCCGGTTTAACGCTTTATGTTACATAAGGAGGCTTCTACCCCTCAGGGGGGTCTCTGCGTGCTCCCCACCACCCCTCGGCGGGGAAGGTGCGGGAGCGGGCGCCCGGGAAGGCGTTTTCCCGGCGGCTCCATCGCTCCCGGGGCAGCGGCGATGCCAGCGGTGCTGGCATCCGCATGGGTCACTGCGGCGAGACAGCGAGGGGATTGCCAGCCGCGGCCGGGTTTTTGGCCAGGAACCCCTTCGAAGCCGACGTCGAAGCCGACGGGAACCCACCGGGTCTCGCCCCCGCGCACCCGCGGGCTGCCGGAGCCAAAAACTGCAAGTGCCTTGATCCCTCTGACGCCGCAGTCGCAGAGCAGGAATAGATAAAAGCATCTGTGCGCACATACACGCACAAAAAAACCGAGCTGAAATTTTTTCGGTCGTGGAAGGCGAGTTTTACAAGGGCAAGAGGACGCTTTGTCAGCCGCTGCCTTTCACAGGCAGAGGGCTGTTTGGTTAGGCGGCACAGACACCTGTGGGACAGCACGCAGGGGCTGAGGGGAGAGGGGTTTGTTAGGGTTTTTTTTTTTCTTTAACTGTAGTCTTTCATCTTTCAAGCAGAGAATTTATTGGCTTGCTCTGCCGTCCCAGATTATTGAAAACCCCAGCGGTTTTTTTTTGTTGGGTTTTTTTTTTTTTTTTTTTTTTCGTGAACAAGCCTTGGTGAAGGGGAAAGTATCTTAGGAACAGGGCAAGGGGGTAGTTTGTGAAAGGAGGAAAAAAACGCCTCTCCCAAGGCAATGCAAGTCACCGACCAGGTCTCCCAGCCCGGCACCATGCCACCGGCAGCCCCAGGAGCGGGACTTGGTGGTGGCACTTTGCAGAGGGACACTTTCCCAGTCCTTCCCGGGAGTGCAGGGCCTTCGGGCCCTCATCCAGCACCGCATTTACCCCCGCACGCGCCACTCAGCCGCCGCGTAATCCCATTAACCTCCCAAACGAGGGCCCGGAGGGGAAGGTGACCCGAGTCTGTCTGTTTAGTGGGACGGCGGGGACGGAGCGGGACCGGGCTTTGCAGGGATGCCTCCCCTCTGCCAGGACAGGATGGGGCGAGTGCTGGGGGTGTGAGAGAAGAGAGGGCTCACCCCCCCCCACGGCGCCTACACGGCCGCGCTCAGTCCCACGGTGGGGCCGGGCGAGGGGTCCGTACCCCGGAGAGGAGGCAGCAGCGCCCGGCTGCCCCGCTTCGCCACGCCGCAGGGAGGGGATGGGGAAAATCAGCATGCCAATGAAAACCCGTGCCCTAACACCCTGCGCTCAGACAGCCCTGGCCGGAAACCCCACACGGGCATCAAGCAGCCTCGAAGCACCGAAGTCCGCTGCTTTCCGACAGCGGGGCAAGCCAGCTTCACGGGAAGCGCCGGCTCGGCCGGGACCGGGGGCCCCGCGGGACCATCCGGCCGCCTCTAAATGCACGGTGTAAGTACAGTATATCTCCGCTAAATTATGGGCACTCAGATTAGCATGTCCTTGTCCTTGCTCTGATAAAGGAGCCCAGGGGCTGGGTTAAATTATAGGAGCAAATCAAGCCTTCTTTTGATTCTGACCCTATAGACACAAGAGTCCCAGAGGGTCCCAGTTTTCTTCTGCCCACTTGCCTTTATTTATTGCTAATTTCCCCTACTACAATAAACACGTCCAGGGTCATCTGATCCCCATACTGTTGGCGTTTTGTAGACGACATAAACCATGATCGGCCGGCGGCATTCCTGCTCCCTGGTTGCTGCGAACCAACAGAAAGTCCTTTATGAACTGGATGGGGAGACAGAGGGTGTCAGAAGGAGCAGGGGCTGCTGAATGGATGGCATTTCTTTCTCCCTTTTCAGAGGCCTCCCTGAATAGATTTGTTACGGGACAGCTCGGACTGGGAACGGGGCAGGACGGAGCCGGCAGCCGTATGGAAATACCCAGCAAGAGGCCGGCGAGCCTTATACGTCTGAAAAAAGCATGTGTGTTTGGGAAGCGGGGGCTTCCAGGCAGCCGGCGTGGTTGTATTTAATCGGGTGGGAGAAAGTCCCCTGGGAAGGATTTTATCGCGGCAGGTGGGATACCTGCCAGCCAGGGCACACCGGCTCCCGGCACAGCCGAGGGCAAAGCAACGCGCGGCAGCCCGGGGCAGCCGGCTCGGCACCCGAGACCGCCCTCGCTACGCTTCGTATCCCCCCCATCCCCTTCGTTTCAGGGCTGGATTTGTCTCAGCTACGGAAGAAAAACTATTATTTACATCCTTTGCCCCTTTTATGGGCTGGGGGAGGCTAGAAAATGATTGCACGGGGCCACCTCCGAAACAGCCTTCTTGAGAAATAACCACCCAGTGACTCTGCCTCTCAAAATGTTCTTCGAAACACCACTAAACTAGTTTTCCCTCCCCCAAACAGCAAGTAAATCAACTTTCAATCAATAAAAAAAAAAAACCAAACAAACCCCCACCCAGACAAATGGAGCTCTACTTTGAGCGCCAGGTTGACGTTTTCAGCTCGCCTAAATGACTTAGGAGCATAAGTCCTGGTGACTCTCAAGGCTCCTAGGGAACCAATTTCCAAAGATATTTACATGCCGAGATGGCCAGTATCCAGGGAGCATTTCCAGAATACCCTGGCACTGCTGCGGACCCCACTAAAACTCGAGGCACGCTTTGAAATCTGGCCCCTCACTCACTTTTTAGCATAAAACCTGAGCGCCCAGAAGAATCTGGGCATTTTTTTGACATTTTCTCCTGCGGTAACTTAAGGTGAGGGGGGTTTGTTTGGTTTTGGCTTTGTTTTGTGGTGGTTTTTTTTTTTTTAAACAAAAGGCCCCTTGGTTTAGGGAACAGTATCTCCTGGCTGAAACACCGGGAGATTCGGAAAAAAACACGAGACCGGGAGGGAATTTTAAAAAAAAAAAAATTAAAAAATAGCAGCCTGTTTCCAGTGAAGGTGCTTCACCTGCCCGCTTTTGGGTTGCCTTTGCCCTTGCGACCGACAGACTCATTGCTAACACGTTTTTGGCCCTGGCACGGGTATCTGCAAGCGACACCGGGGCCAACCCCTTGCTCTCCGCTCCGCAGCCCCGGTGGGTCCCGCTGGGATGCAATGGCCAAGGCCGGCGCGCAGCCCCGGCATCCCGGGCCACCCGGGAGGAGGATGTTTGGGATCCAGGTGCTGGGGTAGAGGCACGTTTATGCAACCACGTCTCAAATTCACTCGAACGTCACCCAGGAGGGTCAAAAGTTCATAAACCAACACCAACACCCGCCGAGTTTTGTTTCCTGCTCAGGAAAGCGGGTGAAGGAAGGAACCGAGGAGAAACAAGAAAGAAGAGAGAAATCCAATAAACGCGGGGGTGAGAAGGGAGAGGGGCAGGCGGTGAGAAAAGCAAACAAGGGCTGCAACAAAAGGAGGAGAAAGGGAACGAGAACCACGGAAAGCAAGAGGACGACAGGTTAGGAGGAGCCGGAGGGGCGGACGAGGGGCACGGGGCTTCTTGCACAAGCATCTGAAAAGCGACAGCCTGTACGTGGCAACAGCGTCGCGGCATTTACAGGCGTTTGCCGACGCTTTTGTCACCACGAGCCCGGTTTTAGCACGTGTGGCTGCACCACCCTCAGCTCTGCTGACCTCGGGTGTGGCCAGCGCAGACCCGTGTCCCATCCCCGGGGACAGAGCAGGGTGCAGACCTGTGTCCCAGCCCCGGGGACAGAGCAGGGTGCAGACCTGTGTCCCAGCCCCGGGGACAGAGCAGGGTGCAGACCTGTGTCCCAGCCCTGGGGACAGAGCGGGATGGGGACCCGTGTCCCAGCCCCGGGGACAGAGCAGGGTGCAGACCTGTGTCCCAGCCCCGGGGACACAGCGGGATGGGGACCTGTGTCCCCAGCCCCGGGGACAGAGCAGGGTGCAGACCTGTGTCCCAGCCCCGGGGACACAGCGGGATGGGGACCTGTGTCCCCAGCCCCGGGGACAGAGCAGGGTGCAGACCCCTGTGTCCCAGCCCCGGGGACAGAGCGGGATGGGGACCCGTGTCCCAGCCCCGGGGACAGAGCAGGGTGCAGACCTGTGTCCCAGCCCCGGGGACAGAGCGGGATGGGGACCCGTGTCCCAGCCCCATGGACAGAGCGGGATGGGGACCCGTGTCCCAGCCCCGGGGACAGAGCGGGATGGGGACCTGTGTCCCAGCCCTGGGGACAGAGCAGGGTGCAGACCTGTGTCCCCAGCCCCGGGGACAGAGCAGGGTGCAGACCCGTGTCCCAGCCCCGGGGACAGAGCGGGATGGGGACCTGTGTCCCAGCCCCGGGGACAGAGCGGGATGGGGACCTGTGTCCCAGCCCTGGGGACAGAGCGGGATGGGGACCTGTGTCCCAGCCCCATGGACAGAGCGGGATGGGGACCTGTGTCCCAGCCCTGGGGACAGAGCGGGATGGGGACCCGTGTCCCAGCCCCGGGGACAGAGCAGGATGGGGACCTGTGTCCCAGCCCCGGGGACAGAGCGGGATGGGGACCTGTGTCCCAGCCCTGGGGACAGAGCGGGATGGGGACCCGTGTCCCAGCCCCATGGACAGAGCGGGATGGGGACCCGTGTCCCAGCCCCGGGGACAGAGAGGGATGGGGACCTGTGTCCCAGCCCCAGGGACAGAGCAGGGTGCAGACCTGTGTCCCAGCCCTGGGGACAGAGCGGGATGGGGACCCGTGTTCCAGCCCCGGGGACAGAGCAGGATGGGGACCCGTGTTCCAGCCCCGGGGACAGAGCGGGATGGGGACCCGTGTCCCAGCCCCGGGGACAGAGCAGGGTGCAGACCTGTGTCCCAGCCCTGGGGACAGAGCGGGATGGGGACCCGTGTCCCAGCCCTGGGGACAGAGCGGGATGGGGACCCGTGTCCCAGCCCTGGGGACAGAGCAGGGTGCAGACCTGTGTCCCAGCCCTGGGGACAGAGCGGGATGGGGACCTGTGTCCCAGCCCCGGGGACAGAGCAGGGTGCAGACCTGTGTCCCAGCCCCGGGGACACAGCGGGATGGGGACCTGTGTCCCCAGCCCCGGGGACAGAGCAGGGTGCAGACCCCTGTGTCCCAGCCCCGGGGACAGAGCGGGATGGGGACCCGTGTCCCAGCCCCGGGGACAGAGCAGGGTGCAGACCTGTGTCCCAGCCCCGGGGACAGAGCGGGATGGGGACCCGTGTCCCAGCCCCATGGACAGAGCGGGATGGGGACCCGTGTCCCAGCCCCGGGGACAGAGCGGGATGGGGACCTGTGTCCCAGCCCTGGGGACAGAGCAGGGTGCAGACCTGTGTCCCCAGCCCCGGGGACAGAGCAGGGTGCAGACCCGTGTCCCAGCCCCGGGGACAGAGCGGGATGGGGACCCGTGTCCCAGCCCCGGGGACAGAGCAGGGTGCAGACCTGTGTCCCAGCCCCGGGGACAGAGCGGGATGGGGACCTGTGTCCCAGCCCCGGGGACAGAGCGGGATGGGGACCTGTGTCCCAGCCCCGGGGACAGAGCGGGATGGGGACCTGTGTCCCAGCCCCGGGGACAGAGCAGGATGGGGACCTGTGTCCCAGCCCCGGGGACAGAGCGGGATGGGGACCTGTGTCCCAGCCCCGGGGACAGAGCGGGATGGGGACCTGTGTCCCAGCCCTGGGGACAGAGCGGGATGGGGACCCGTGTCCCAGCCCCATGGACAGAGCGGGATGGGGACCCGTGTCCCAGCCCCGGGGACAGAGAGGGATGGGGACCTGTGTCCCAGCCCCAGGGACAGAGCAGGGTGCAGACCTGTGTCCCAGCCCTGGGGACAGAGCGGGATGGGGACCCGTGTTCCAGCCCCGGGGACAGAGCAGGATGGGGACCCGTGTTCCAGCCCCGGGGACAGAGCGGGATGGGGACCCGTGTCCCAGCCCCGGGGACAGAGCAGGGTGCAGACCTGTGTCCCAGCCCCGGGGACACAGCGGGATGGGGACCTGTGTCCCAGCCCTGGGGACAGAGCGGGATGGGGACCCGTGTCCCAGCCCTGGGGACAGAGCAGGATGGGGACCCATGTCCCAGCCCCGGGGACAGAGCAGGATGGGGACCTGTGTCCCAGCCCTGGGGACAGAGCGGGATGGGGACCCGTGTCCCAGCCCTGGGGACAGAGCAGGGTGCAGACCTGTGTCCCAGCCCTGGGGACAGAGCGGGATGGGGACCTGTGTCCCAGCCCCGGGGACAGAGCGGGATGGGGACCCGTGTCCCAGCCCCGGGGACAGAGTGGGATGGGGACCCGTGTCCCAGCCCCGGGGACAGAGCGGGATGGGGACCTGTGTCCCAGCCCCGGGGACAGAGCGGGATGGGGACCCGTGTCCCAGCCCCGGGATGCTGGCGATGGGCCCGTTCACCTCCCTTGGGACTTTTTCTTTCCTTCCTGCAGCAGCTCTTACTGAACCTGACGTGCCAATGGCAAGGGGTGATCTTTGGGGGACCATCTTGTCGCTTTTCCGCGTTAAATACTAACCTCATTGCTCCCCACCGCCCACGTCCTCCAAGTGACCGAGCTCCCCGCTCCTCCCGCCCGCGGCCACGCAGGCCGGCACCTCCGCCAGCTGCGGGACACCTCCCCGTCCCCTCACACGCAGGGCGAGACCCGGCAGGAGGCCTTCACGCTCCCAGCACCGCCGGGGGAAGCTCCGTGCTTCCTCCCTGGCCCCCCGCCAGCACGGGGTCCCTTTTTGTGCCTCCTCCCGGCACAGACGCCGGCCGCTTCTCGGGTGTTACGGGGCGGGAGGGTTCACGGGAGGAGAGCGTGCCCCGGCGCGCGCGCGCGGGCTGTCACCAGGCCCTCGGCCGCGGGCACGTGCACCTCGGAGGTGGAACAAAGGCTCTACGGCTCTCGCGTCGCGCGCGGCGGAGCCCTGCCAGTGGCCTTCCCCGTGCTCTCCGGCGACCTTGGATCTTTATTGTTTCTGAGAATGGACCCTTTATAGGCTCCAGATGGAAAGTGTAAAATTAATAACCCCGGCTTGGCAAACGCCCATATGTTTTCCACCTTCTCCCGAGATACAAGTTGTTTATAGTGACATTTATTTAATGCAAATTAACATAGAAATGAAGATACATGGCTCTTCCTAGAGACTTGCAGAAACTGCCTCGCGCTGTGTTGTTCAAGCCCGTCACGTGTAATGATATAACCGATGGGAGTGGGCTAGGAGATAAATCAAAATATTTTGCTGGGCCACGTCCCCAGGCTGCAACCCCCAAACACCTCCTGGCACCCACCCCAGGCCTGCCCGGAGCGCGCACCGGGGCCACGCCGCAGGGAAGCAAATCAAAGATGCCGGTTTTGTTCTTTCTTTTTAGCTTATTACTAACTTCTCTTCCATTCTCAAGAGGCCACAACAACTTGTTTACCAAAACCTAACTCCTGGCCTAAAGCTGCGAGAAAACACAGTTTTGTAGCCTGATAAAAACCCCAGCATGTCCAAATCTGTAGGAGAGGTTTCCTTTGAAATAGCCCCAGCTTTGAAATAACTTTGGCCTTTTTTTTTTTTTCCCTCCTTCTTTCCAGCCAGGAGGAATTTCGCCAGCCTCCTGCGAGGGCCCTTTTCTTTAACAATATATACCAAGCCAGCCTGAGAGGTGCTAATTGCTTTTTATCTAAATGGACTGTTTCTCCCCATGCCACCAGAGCTTTCAGCGGTGGAAGGAACACAATGCGTTATCGGGGAGCGAGATACATGCGTACAAAGGGTATTTACTCGTAGGAGGTTAAAGATACCGCACAAAGCAAGCCAGCCTTGCAAGGGTACCCTGTTAACTAGTGATGGATGAACCACCAGAAGAAGAAAGGTCTGCAAGCGGTGAGCAGATAAGACCTTATCTGAGCCCACGGGTGCCTCCTGGAGGGGCAGCCAGCAGGACCTGCCCGCGGAGCAGTGGGTTTCCGAGGTCTCGGCCCAAAGCAGAAGGCTTGGCCCACCTACTGCTGGCCGCCTGGGAAGGGGCCGGCGTCGGGTCCCCCCGCACCTCGGGGGCTGCCCTGCGAGCCGGGCTGGGTTTGTGACGGCTTTCGGGCGGTGGGGAACGTGGGCTCTGCGAGTCATTTGGGTGCCTTGGCACGTTTCGGTCCTCTGCTGCTTGCCTGCGGTGATGTCCTCCTCTCAAAGCAGCGAGAGAAGGGCTTGGAGAAGGGCAGGGGACCAGCCTGCACGGTGGGAGCAGAGGGGCGGGGGGTGAGCCCGGCACAGCAACCTCTTAATTAAAAAAATTAAAAAAAAAAACCCAAAACACAATTACATCCCATTTGACCTTAGTTAAACCAGTGCAAGTTTCTTAATTCAGAGCCAGCCTAAGCCTTGAAAAACCGGTGGCTTTCCAGAAAAGCAGGAAGCGGGTAAACACGCAACTGGCCGCTCGTTCTGCTGCCCACATGTCACCGTAACGCAGGGGAAAAAAATTCTATTAGGCTTTTATTTCACATGAATTTGAATATATTCCAGGTCACTGATCACATAAGCAATCATGATACGGGTAATAAAGAAGTTCCTACCATACCTTTATTTGCTTTCTACCTGTAATAAATCTTTATCACACACCGTGCTGATTGCAATAGTATCACTTCCTTTTTTACCCCCCCCCCGCCCTTTTTTTTTTTATAGAGCAGCGAAAAAATAACTTGATACATCTGCAAGCCCAGCCCAAAGCCTCTGCTCTGCCGTGCTGCTGAACAGCTCGGGCTGGGAGAGCATTCTGGGTCACGGTTGTTTCCCAAAAGGCTGCTGACGGGGCAGGGACAGGCAGGGATGTTGCAATACCCAGGGTGACTTTCCCCAGCTCCTTCCGCAAGAGCGTGACAACCCCGCGCGGGCTGCAGAGCTCAGCCGTGCCCAGCCCTACCTGCCGCTGCACCCTCTCCAGTTTGCCCGTGCCCGCTGCAGGGTACGGATCCCGGGACAAGGCACGACGTTCCCCCCCCTCCCCGCAGCCCCGGCGATTCGCAGCTTCATCGCCCCGCAGCTCGGCATCGCCCTCTTCGCCCTCCCAGGTCTCACCCTGGTAGAGATGGGTGCCGCCGGAGCTGCACCCAGGTCGTGCCGGCAGCAACACACACAGGCGAGTCCTGTGGGCGAGGAAAGCCAGGCACACGGCCCCCGGCTCCGCCTGCGCCGCAGACGAAACGCGGTTGTGCCGGAGGACGGTTCGCGTTACTTTTCCGTGCCCTCCCGAGGAGCGGCTTCGCAAAGAGCCGTCCTTGTCCCAGACGAGCCAGGTAGAGATGGGTTCAAACCCAGAAAGCCCCCGGGAATGTCCCCACGGAGTCCGGCTGGGGACAGAGACCAAGCCCCCTTAGTGCCCACAAGCATATAAACTGGCACGGGGCAAAGCCAAGAAAATCCCGCTCAGGGGGTCTAGGGCCATGAGGGACCCGAGGAGGAAGTGGCGATATTTAAAACTCTATCAGCGACTGCTCCGCAAGAAGGAAAATTCCGTCTGCTTCATCTTGGCACGATGCTGGGAAATACCTACCTGGAAGCTTCCTTCCAGGCGATCGCTAAAATGGCTTTGTAAAAGATCCGCGTGGTGGCCCTACGCTAGCGCAGCCCAAGGCAGCCCAGAGCCGAGCTCGTCCCCTCCTGTAAAGCAAAAGCAGAGGGCGAAGGGGAAGCCTGGCCAACAGACTTCCAGGGGCTGGCTGGGGAAGCAGAGGACTTACAGAGGGAAGAGAACCTGGCACCCAGCTCTGCCAGAAGTCCATACGAGTGAGGTCGTGACGGCATTGGAATAGCGTCACATCACGGATTAGAAAGGGTTCGGCAGAGAAAAAGTGAAGAAAGCGAACGGCTGGGCACATTTCGGGGGGCTGAGAGGGGAAAAGCGCGGTGCCGCTGCGTTCGGGACCGGCAGCGTGCACCGGTGGGGAGCTGCGGCGTCGGCCATGGTGAGGCGAGGTCTGCGGCAAGCAGGGTCCCTGCGTTACGCTGCAGAAGGGAAGGTGGGAGAGCTGCCGAGGCAAGGCAAAACCCACCCGAGCTCTGCACGCCGGAACAGGCAAACCTGGAAGGACTCAGCTGAACCCTACCTGTAGCTTCCTACAACCCGGCGAAACGTCGTGTGAAGAAAAGAAGGTACCGCAGCTGAAAAGCTGAGTAAAAGCCTGCGTTCGGCAGGTAGTCACCAAAGCCAATTTAATTGCTGCTGGAATAAAGAGGAACAAAAATAAATAGGAAAAAAAATTCCTGACCGCAGCTATGTCGCTCAGAGAGGGGCCAAAGGAAGGGTTAAACTCTACCTGTGCCTGCGTTACAGACGGCAAACAGAGATTTATCTGTGGCCTCTCCAAACGCAGAAACAGGGGTCATTCGCCGCCACTGCGTGGAAGCCAGGCTGTCGTGGACAAAAGGGAGTGCTTGGGGGCTTTCTCCCACCGTGATACTACTTGTAAAATTCATTTCTGTGAGTTCTAGCATCAATCCCAACACCTACTGCGATTCGTAAAATGCCAGACATTGCTCTCGCTAAGCAAGCGTCCGCGATCTCATTAGAAACAACAAATTTTCCCAAACTAAGCAATGTTTAGCTCTTCCAAAAAATACGCAAAAGAACTCGGAAGCCAGAAGTTATGGCCAGCCTCTCCTGTGGAGTCTTTTAATTTTTTGGCTGGAAAACAAAGTTCCAACACCAAAAGATTCGGTTCGAGAAGAGAACTGCTTTTAACCTTCTCCTCCAAAGGCCAGGTGAAGCCGTAGCTCAGCTTCCAGGTGGGGAAGGCTGGCAGGGGGAAGCTGTTGGCGGAAGAGCCCATCACGACGGCACCGGGCTCGGGTCTCCCCAGAGTCTCCAGGGGCCAGAGGTGGGACGTGGCCCTGGCCCCCTGCCTTTAACGGACCCCGAGATTTGCCGCTCAGTTTGCCGCTCTCGGCGTCACCGTTTCTAACTCCGTCGGCAAATACAACCCGGGCAGTTTCCCACTCTTCCCAGCATCGCGCTTTCCGGATCCCATTCTCCCTCGGCCCCTTGTGCTTAATCTGTCTCATTTGGATGATTTGCATCCAAATCTCCCCAATTTTGTCCTTTCGTTCTTGAGCACGCGACGTTAGTTCCTGCTAATGCAAGGGCATCAATCGCCTTCATCTTTCCCTATTTAATGATATTTATCCATCATCGCATGGGAGAGGAATTGGCTGCAGCTCAATTTGGCAAAATAAATTGGTACCGGTTCAAGCATAATCTCACTAAACACACAGATTTTAATTTCCCCCCTAAGTGAACTATGCTGCATCTGCAGTCGTTGTCCTTGGTACAAAATCTGGACACTGGTTTCAAACTCCTGCATTTTTCACTGCCTGTAGAAATCCACTTTCTGACTGAACTGCCTTCTTGCTCGGTGCCGTCGGGCATCCGACGCTCCACGCTATGGCAAGGGCAGGTTTGCAGGCGCACGGGCGCTCTGCCGGAGCCTCGTGACGACGCCTCCCAGTAGCTGACCCACGGGGAATTTTTGTTGGTACAACTTTAATCCGCTTTACGCCCAAGTCACTCGATCTGAGGCAGCACCAAGTTACCCCACGCTTGCCGTGGGCTGCGACCGCTCTCGCGGCTGCTTACCGGCGCCCGGCCGGCACACGGGACCCGGCCAGGCTCGCTGTGCGTCTGCAGCGAAGAGTCAACGCGAGCCCAAAGAAAACTCTCGGACGTCGCAGATGGGAATCCTCCTCCCTTCGGGGGAGCCACCTCGTTTTTGGGGGGTCAACCTTTTCTCCGCAACGATAAAACCGGGGGAGCTCCGGCTGCGCGACCAGCCTCGGCGTCGCGGGGCCAGCCCCTCCTCACCCCATCGCACTTGCCGGCCCCCTGAAGCCGCGGCCCTCGGGAGCCCGGGGCGGTGCGGACGGTTGCGGCCCCTCTCGCCGCGGCAGCGGAGGCTGCCCTCTGGATTACCCGGCCCCTGAAAGGCTGCAAATCCCTGCTTTGGAAGGGCAGGAGGCTTTACTCCTCCTTCGAGGGCCTGAAGAGGAGGCAGCATTTAAATTCAATAGCACAGCTTGGGTGCAATTTCACCCCTGTTGTTGTTAATTGCTCGAATATCAGGCAGGCTGATATAGTGATTATTTGTAGACATTTATACCATCCCAGGCCTTCTTTTTTATAACTTTATTTCATTTTCTGCTGTTTACTCAAAGCACCATTATCATCGCGCACTGATAGTCTGTTCTTTATTGCCCCAGTGTGATTGCGAGGAGTCTACGCGTAGCGCAATAACACACATATATAAATATTTGAACAGGAAAAGAAAGTCTGTCTGATTTGCGCTATGGAAGGAATAAATTAAAACAAATAATACCACTAGAGGGACCTTCACTCTGAACGGCGGCGCCGGGGAGGTCACACGTACAGCCCGAGGCGTAAGTCCCAGCAAGCGATGGCAAAGCCCCCCACGCCGCCCCGCGCCCGCCGGCCGCCCGGCCGGGCCCCCTTCCCTTCTCCCCCCAGCAGCGCGCTGCTCCAGGCTTGTTAGAAACCGCAACCGCAGCACCCCGCGCGTGTTTGCGGGACTTTGTGTTTGCGGAGGATCGCCGAAATAATTCCACTTGAGCACCATAAACGCGTTTTGTTTTCGCAGTTAAGGACCTGAGTAGTTTTAATTAGTTTACTCGGGGCTTTTTGCATTCGGTCCCCACGCAGCGTTGCGGGTTCAAAGCAGAGCCTCTCTGTGTGTTTTCCCTTTTCTTCTCTTTTCTTTTCTCTGTCTCTCTCTCTTTTAACGCTGCGTGTGAATAGTCGAAGACAGGAGCGAAAGACGCTGGACTTAGAAAGTAAAATCTCCAGGAAGGAAAAATGGAGGCAAACACAGGAGCTAATTTAGGCAGGCATAGCTGGTGTTGTTTGTGGTTGTCCCTGACAGCGCTGCCGACTCGAAAGCACCTGTGTTTGCTCACTAGCTTTCCCCAATCTGCTAGAAAATGGCCCAAGCATGTCACATGGCAGCGAGATAGTCCGAGCGCCATGGGAATAAAAAAGCCTGAGCTTTTAGCGGAGTTAATCATTAATGCGCCTTTTCTTTGTCCCATTCAGGAGTGCTGACAAGCGCTTTGATATTTCATATTTGCCATCAGGTCAGTGGCAGCCATACCCAGGTACTAATGAACAGCCTGGCTCACGCCTCCCCGTCTCGTTGCCCGCCTGCCGGCTGCAGATTTCCTTTCACCTGCCCCCAGCTCCCTGTGCATGTGCCCCTGCCTGTGCACGCACCCGTCCACGTATATATAACCTCTTTTCCAGCTGGGTCGGGCTCCCAGGAGGTCCCAGCCCATGCAGAAGAGCACCCGTGATTTGATACCAGCAAGCGTGCGGCTTCCTCTGCTCCGACCTCGGGCTCTTGCACCCTGCCTTTGCCCTAAAATACGGAGCTAGGACGTTTGAGACGTCGGCCAGCCCCGCGCGGGCGGCTCGTACGCTCCATATCGGTCATCTGAATGCAGCGCTTTGTATTTCGGAGCAGCTGTCAATTTGTGTGTGTGCGTGCGCTTCGGGGTTGAGCAAATAATCCCTCGCGAATAATGTATGGCTGGGGAGGAATGCAGACTGCCCCTCTCCGCTCCGCTCCGCTCCTCTCCTCCCCCCAGGGTCAGCAAGGGGCTTGAATATTTTCTTGCATTGCATTGCTTTTTCCAAGCCGTTTGCCGAGGGCCTGATTCTCCCAGGTGCTGGGGGAAGCAGGGCGGGGGTTTCAGGACCTCACCTCTTGAGGACGTGGTTTAAGAGGAGACTGAATGGTCTCCCTTCCCAGGCACACCGATAAAGGCACACCAGCGGCCGGTTCTGCTTTCTCTGACTTAGCAAATAAAATGCATTTGTTTGTGCCCGTTTTGAACAGAAACCCCCCTTCCGCAGCGTAAAGGACAGGTAGGTCCCCAGGCCCCCATAAAGCTGCCGGGCGGAGGTGATTTGTGCCAGCTTAAACGAGAATCACAGTCAAACTTCAAGGTGCTTGAACTTTTCCCTTGACTCCGTCAAACCCTGCCAGTACGCTTTGCTCACCCGCCCCGAAAGCGGAGCCTGCCAAAACCCCGTGGGGATGGAGGGAGAACCGCGCCAAGGGTCTTCGCGGCGTTTTGTTCCTGCATTTATACCATCCAGATATGCAAACTGGGCCGAACCCCCCCCGCGCTTCCAGCGGGAAAGCTTTCACCCCCAAGTATTCAAAAGCCGTTGGGATGCGGTGCTTAGGGACGTGGTGTGGCGGTGGGCTGGGCAGCGTTAGGTTTACGGTTGGACTCCATGATCTTAAAGGGCTTTGCCCACCTATACCTATACCGATTCTGTGATTCTGTGAATCCCTTACTGACTCTGCAGCTGCCGGCCACCAGTGCAATGGCCCAGCCCACGTTAAAGGAACAAACGCGTCCTATTAAGTGCAGCTGCATGCAAGAGAGCCCTGACCATCCTGCGTTTAAACACAGCGGGTGGGAAATGCCCTGGCTGAGCCAGGGCACGGGTGAGAGCCCCTTTTCCCTCTGCAGTTATTCCCAGGTTCAGGCGCTGAAATATCCTGAGGACTACGCGCAGGTGAGGTTTTTCCTCTAGCACCCCTGCAGATGGGAAGTGTACCACGTGCCAAACCTAGCAATTAAATGATCCCTTAGCTTTTTGCCTCCCTGTTGCGGAGGCATGCTACCTGCGTCCCTCTTGGCCTCAGCGGGCTGCCTGGGGAGGCTGGATGGGGCACCCTGGGAAAATGCGAGGGGTTCCTCCCTTTGCCCCATGGATGCTGCTCGCCCTGGGACGTCCATGGCCGAACGGTGGAAAAGGCGCCCGGGGCTCGCAGATCATCCCTGCCCTGACGCCGCTTCCTCTACCTGACTTTGGGGCTTCCCTGAGGAGGTCCCTACAGCCGACCTCTCAGCCCAGTACCCCGCAGGGGACATCATAAGGGCTCCGGGGCTGTTAGGGGTCAGATGTGGCCTCAGCACCCTGTCCCCTCTCCGTCACCCAGAGCTTGCACCCGCCCCTTGGTCTCCTTGCTCAAGCACAAGCTATGGAGAGCGCTTCTCTCCAGACCATCCTCCTGGCAAGAGAAGACACAGGAGCTGCGCTCAGGAGATGCAACGCGGCCGAGAAGTTTCTACTCGAGCAGTTTTTGGCCCAGGGAGCCCTGCCACCATGTTCCTCATGAACTTGGCACGCCCCAAAGCCACCAGAGGAATGTGGGGCCAGGCCACCAGCTCGTTGTGCCAGGTTTTTTCAGATCAAAGAGGAAACGCCCTTAAATGTCATAAATTTGTAAAGGCCAGCTAATGGTGACTCATGGAGATAAAGTTCTCAAGGACGTTGAAGGAGCATGGAAGCCTTGGTACCGTGGGCTTCCTACGGGACTGAGCTGTGTCTGGAGAAGTTGCCAAGGTCATCAATATTCAGAGAGCACCCCGCTTAGGTCTCTAGTGCCTCACGGGATGAAACACCTCATGTGACGAGGCACCTGCACCATTAATTCTGCAGGTGAAGAAGGTGTTGGATGCAGCGCTGGGCTCAGAGGAGGGCTTGGAGGCCGAGGTGAAGGAAGAGCACATGTAAGAAGGTAAGCATGACCCAGCCTGGTCAGACCAGAGGAACAAATAGTCCATTCCTGGCCTTTTGGTAGTAAATAATAGCTATCTAGAGAAGGTTAGAAGGACAGGGTACACACAGTGATATTTTTCCTGCGTGCTCGTCCTCACACCTAGAGACCCTGATGGCTGAGAGAGAGGGGAGAGATTTTATATGCAATAGGCCCTGTAAATATAACCAATCCCTGTCTAAACACATGTACCTATAGTGCCAACGCACGTACCTATAGTGCCAGCGCATGTACCTATAGTGCCAACACACGTACCTATAGTGTCCTGCACAAGTACATCCGACTGAACGATGCCTGGTGCGAGAGCCAACGTGCCGTGGTTTGTGTCAAACACACGGGGACCCGTCCTGAATTCAGAGCAAGTCTAGGGCAGCACCGGGGTCCACAGCCAGATCTGCTGAAAACCTGGTAAACATTGCAGCCCCAAGGCCCCCGACAGCTTCGATCTCCACCTTTTGAAACATCCAGATAGGTGCAGCTATTTTACAACAAGGGTCTAGCAGAACAGCTAGAGCAAAAAATGCGACTTAAAACACTCTTGCGTAACTAAGAGCCAGCTCGCATCCCCGAGAGGCAATAAAACCGCCCGTGCACGCACCCGTGAGGCCGGATCTCGGATGGCTCTGCTGTCCTTGAGAAATGCCTGCAGGCTCACGTCAGAGCCAAGGCAAGAGCGATGAAGTCCAGCACACCCAAAGCCGCAGCTCCTGCACCCCCGGCTCGCAGGGCTGGGTCAGGATCGCTCCCCTCAGTCACCCCTTTACTTTCGACCTTCTAAAAACAGCCAAGCAAACTTGAGGATTTTAAAGCCAGGCCACGGGAAGCACCCGGGCACGGCTACGCCGCACAGGGGAGGACGGAGAGCCCTGCCGCAGAGGACACCGCCAGAACCTGCCGCTTGCCGCTGCTCGCAGTCCCACCTCCCCAGCTCCGAGCCACCGCACGGTCCCGGCACGGTGCCGCGGTCCCAGGACGGTGCCGCGGTCCACGGACGGTGCCAGCCGCTGCGTCCCGGGTGGGCGAGGGTGCCTGGGCCCTCTTTGCGGCGCGGGGCTCTCCAGGACCGGCCGAGAGGAGGGTGGGGAGGGCCGGACCAGCGTTCACGCTCCCTTCTGCAAAACGCCAGCGCTGTGGGGCGGGAAGGGCCCTCTGGACCTCTGCCTGCTCCGCCCTAGCTCCCCACGTCCTCCTGCCCAAAGCCGGCAGCGGCTTGCCATTTGAAGCCCTGGCTTTGCTCGCTTATTGAGGTGCTGCGGCTTGCTCTGCTCTGAGGTCAAGCTTTCAGGGAGCTAGGGGAAAGATTTCCGTGCGTTTTCTCCTTTAGCTTGGAGCCGGCCGCCTCTTCCAGCTGAGGACGCCGAGCCAGGCTCGGCCGCGCGGGAGAGGCGGGAGGTTAATGCCCGGCTGGAACAAGGAGGCGATGTGTGTTGCAGGCAGGGACCTGGGGGCTCGCCATCAAGCTTCTCGGAAACGTTGAGAAATGGGTCGACTGTGGTGTGGGGTCAGCCCCCTGGGGAGAAAATCCAGGGTGCTAAAAGGCTCTTTAATCCGGTGGGGAGAAGATAAATGGGAACCAGTCGGCAGGACCTGCTCCCAGGCGTACCCACGCTGGAAGCGGAGCACAGCTTTCTAGCAGCACGAGTGATTAATGAGCGCAGCAGACTAATTGTGGTCCTCTCCGGCCACAAAGCTCTAATCTAAGAGGCATTCTTAATGAACTCCTGAGGCTGCGATTGGACTTCTAGGGTAAATCACTTACATTTTAACACAGACGTAGGAAACTGCTCTCCGAGTTAGCAACCAAAGCTCATTCATAATTGCTTGTTTAAATATTTTTCCTTCTTCATCGCTGCAGTCAATTTGCCGCGTGCATCCTATGCAGAGGTGCAGCCGGCCAAAAAGGAAGCTTTCCTGGAAAAATCACAAAGGCACTTTCAGCCACAGAAATCCCCATCTCGAATCCAAACAGGGAAGCCTCTGTCCCTTGCCAGTGTAGGCAGGGTTTCCGCCTGCCTGTTATTTGACATAGCAGAAGAGTTAGCTTAGGCAGGGGAAGGGGAAGGGGCCGCTTCTCCTGCGGCGGGGTGGAAATCCTTGTCTTTCTAGGCGCTCTTTCCAAGCTCCAGTCTCGCGTTCGGCGCTGACGGGCTGTTTATTAGTCCCCGCGTTTCCTCGCGAGGGCGGATGGTAGCCGAAGGCAATGCAAACACCCGGGGGGCAGGCTGCGGGCAGAGCCGGCGGCCGCCGCCTGGCAATGGCGTGTTGCACGGAAAAGCTGTGTCACCCCCGTTCGCGGCTTCGTTTTGACGGGAGGAATGAAAAGCCTGGTTCCTGAAGCTGGGGGCTCGGTTGCAACCTTCCAGCTGTGTGCAGTGAACGCCTGGTGATTTCATTCGAGTTCGGGGGGGCGGGGGGGGCAAAGGGAAGGGATGTGAGGAGGGCGTCCGGCTCGCCCCCCCGTTCGCCCACGCACAGTGCGCTGCATCCGAGCTGCCAGGGCGAGCCGGGGGCACGCGAGGGAGAAGGGACGTCCTGCCCAGCGCGGGAAAGGGACGTCTCCGCAGCGCCCTCAGGATCGGTCCCTCAACGCCAAAATGCTGCCGAGCCAACGAATGAATCTGAACCCTTCCTAGCGTTGTTAGTGACCTTCTCGGTGACCCAGAGCCGCTCGGTTAACCTCTCGTGATAATGAGATAATGAGAGCCTCCGATGGGTAAATATGCAATTACAGGGGCTGCTTCAAGAGGGCAGGGGTGGCCAGGCAGCGGCCGCTGCAGCCCGTCACGCATGCAGGTAGTCCCGGGCACCCTCCAGCTCAATTAATGGGGAAGAAAAACATCTTTGCCCCCGTGGCCAGGCAGGCCAGAGGAGCCACGCGCTGAGATGAGTGCCCAGCAGGTACATCTGAGCGGGTCAGCGGGCCAGGCGTGTTTGCTTTCCTATCTTCTATTATTAATAAGGAGCTGGACATTTCCCACAGCGCTCATTACAGCCAAGAGAGAGGGGAGGGCCAGCGGCACAGACGTGCTGCGGGAATGCCCTGGTTTTGCTCAAATAAAGTTTTTTTACCTCCTTTCTGCACCGGGGAGGGGATGTACCTGATGTCGCTGAGATCAGGGGGCTTCAGTAATGGGGGGGGGTGATGTAGTCACGGCCGCCCCCTCCATCCCGCAGCACCCTGAGCTGATTCCCACCCGCCCGCCGGGGCCTCCAGGTCCTGCGTGTCCCCTCACCTTCGCCCCGCGGGGCCTGGGAAGAAAGGTCGCGGCTCATTTTCAGGAAACCCAGGCAGGCAATGACCATCCGTACGTGTAGCACCGAGATTTGCACGGCAGAGCCCTGTCAGAGGGGATGTTTCCCGGGCTCGAGAGGATGCGGAGCTGGCGTGTGATGCTGGGGCAGCTCTAGGTGACGCTTGTGAGCTGCCACCCCTCTGTCATGAGGAGCGGGCAGTGCAGGTAAAACGAGCGGGTACTGGTTTCGAAACAACACAGTGCTCGGTACTTGGGTGGATCTCAGTGCCAGCAGACGTGGCTGTGATGAGAGGTACGAATGACCTTCGGTAGCGCTTGCAATGAGACAAATCACGGCGAGCAGGTCCATCAAGGGTGGTTAAGCACCAGGAGACACCAACCTCTTGTTAAAAAGCCTACAGCAGCACACAAAATAGCTTAGAGACCCCCCTGGGTACACGGGGATGGGAGGCACAAGAGCTGGGGGGGGACCCCTGCGGGTGCTGGCCGTCCTCCCTCCCCGCCGGGGCGGCTGGCTACCTGCTGCGCAAACGTGGCCGGGTGAGATAAGGCGTGTGTGCGCAGCACTCCACCGGGAATCCGGGGCCCGGCCCCCCCGCCGCGACCACCGTCCTGACAGCCACCTTCGCCCGGCTCCCTCCCCGCGCCCCTCCGTGCAGCAGGGCTGGCCTCGTGCCCCCTCGGTCTTCGGACACCCCTCGGGGATGTACAGAGGCGCTCCCGCCGCGGCGTCCCCACCCCGAGCCATCGTGCTGGAGTGATGCAGGAGATGACACGGGACGTGCAGCCTCCCCCCCCCCCCCAAAAAAAAAAAAAGCTGATGAGGACATGAGCATCCGCGGAGCGGGAGGGAGTCGGGATTCGCCGTGCTGGGTTCGGTTTTTAGCATGGGTGCAGGTAACGGGGCTGAGTCACACTGGCAGCGGGCGAACGCAGAGCCCGGCTTCCCCGTCCGCGGCAGAAATGCCGCCTCGCCCTCCTGCCGCCCCAGCGGAGGACTCGGAATAATAAAGGCCGGTTTTAAAATTAATATAGTGATACCTAGGAGATTAATATTCCCGATAAGCAGACAGCAGCACGACTGAATAGGCCCGTGGTTCAAACAAAGGTTTCTGTTGAGTAGGACCAGGTAGAAGACGGATGGTTTGTTAAACATTGCCAGCATACTTCGCTAGTGCCATTCCCCGGTCACAGCTAATGGCAGCCGGGGCATTGTGCGGCAGATGCGGTTGCTAATTTCAGCCAACTTAAGCGCTGGTTCTTATCTTTGTTGGTCTTGCCGAGATGGAGGTGCTTTCGGGATTTTGAATGCACTACACTCGCGCGCGGAAAACGTTCCTGACCGTCTCAAGGTGTAAAAAAAAAAAACCAACCCACCCCGTGTGGCTGGCCAGAGAGGAGCAGAGCGGGGTCTGCTGGCCCGGGGGCTCCCCGGCTTGCGTAGCAGAAGCAATTCGGGGATGGCGGCGCTGCCCTCTGCTTTGCCTTCCCCCTTCCAAACACATGAGCCACGGTCCAAGGAGTGCCCAAAATGTGTTGAGCAACGTGGACTTTGCCCCAGCCTGTTGATAAGGGCTGTTCATCCTCCCCGGGTAGCTGCTGCGCCTTTTACCCGGAGGCCCATCCAGCCCATGGAAGCAATTCTCCCTAAAAGCTGGAAAAAAACACGGGACCAAAACTGGCTTTGCAAACAAAATCGCCGCGCAACCTTTTTCTTATTTCCCCAGCAGTTCTGCAAGCGAAAGCTCTGGCTGGCTCTACCCGGGGAGGCTCGGACAGCAAAATCAGGGCAGATCTCATCGACTCCTCTGCTTCTTCATCAACTTCTCTGCCTCTTCCTTCCCCACGCCGCCCACCAGAAATGAAAACACTAAAGAATGGCATGTCAGGGCCACTCGGGTGCTCTTCAGCATCAATTATCATCACTCGAAAGGTCTCTGCGGCTCGCACCTATGTAAGAGCCCCATCTATTTCCATTTCCACCCAGACGGGGTTTCTGGTGTCGCCCTGTCTGTGCATCCCTCCCCTCCTAACCCTTGAACTCCTTGGCTGGTTTCAATCAGATTTGTCAAGACAATAGCCGTCTGCAAGCTCATTAAGTCCTTGGAGGGGTTTGTGGACATAGGCATCTGTGCGCAGGCAAGAGGCTGGGGGATGGCTGCGGGGTCCAATCCCCCCACCCAGGACCCCTCTCCCTTCCCGGGACAGCAGGAGCACATCACCCCGCTGCCTGAGATGCTCCCCAGGTTTTTCCCCTCACTTTTGGGGGGAGTTTTCCCCCTCCTTTGAATCCTTCTCGGTGATTTTCCCCTCAGCGGACCCTTGCAAGATCTCTTTTTTCTGTAGCAGGGCGGCTGGGGTATCCGGGGGGGATAATTAATGGCATTATAACACTTTTTATTACTCTCTTAGGCACCTTAACAATGCTGAGTCACACCGGGGGATTAGGACGGCTACAGGAATATGAAATCCTTTGCAGGGCCGAGCCAGCGGGCTCTGCCAGAGGCAGCAGGCAGGCAGGCAGGCAGGCAAGGCAGGCAGGTTCCTGGAGGCTGGGATGGGGCCAGCAGCCAGAGGTGCCTTGTGGGAGGCATCCCTGCCAGGCAGGACCCCCCTGGGACAACACAAGGCCACCACCGACGGCGCCGCGTCTTTCCCGCGTCGCTCAGTAACGCACGGAGGAGATGCGCGACCCGTCCTGGCTGCCCCGGGAGCAAATTCCTCTGCTCCCCCCTACACCTCGGGCCAGATCCAGGGTGCCTAAACTTCACGCAAGTCCGGCGGTGCCTCCGGCTTAGGCACCCCAGGTGCCTGGAGGCAGCCGGTAATTAAATGTAGGCTCTCCAAAAATCCCAAGGAAAAGATTTCTTTTTCCCCAAAGGTTAGTTGTTTATTATTAAATATTATTATTATTATTATTATTATTATTATTATTATTATTATTACTACTACTACTACTACTACTACTACTACTACTACTACTATTACTATTATTACTATTATTACTATTACTATTATTATTTATTGTGGTTGTTATTACTACTCTTATTATTACTATTTTGGTGTTGGAGCAGAATCCCTTCAATATGGACATAATATTGGCTTCATTTGTTTGCGTTTCGTCGGGGGGATTCGTTCGTCTCCTCCGAAATGGCTGGTACCGGTGGCCGTCAGCCCCTGGGTGCAAGGGCTGGGCGGTGAGGGGCTCTGACCCGGCTCAGCCGTGGCACGGGCCGCTTCCCCTTCTCAGCTATAGGCTTCAATTTATAGCGGGGAAGGGGAGAATGAAGCCTAACCGAAGTACGTGCACGTGTATGGACCCACATCACAGGCCCCTCTTCTTCCCTGGGCCGGCCAGCTCGGCTCACCTAACTGCTGCATGAAGCACCTGCCGTTCAGCAACACCAACGCCTTCGGAAAAATAAAGGAAAATATCCGACAGGAGTCGTTTCTCCCCTCTCGTCTCCACCATTCGCCCCAGCCTCGCTCCTCGGGGAAGACAGGTGGAGGCGAAGCGCTACGTGCTTGCTCTGGCCCTGCCCCAGCCCCGTCTGCAAGCAGGATGCACGGGACGGCTCGACGCAAAGAACGGCTGATGCTATTGCAGCACGTCCTCTTCATCACAGCTTGCTTCTCCCACCGGTTCCCCCCCACCGCCTTTGCGGGTGCTCCTGGGGACGAGCCCTCCAGGAGCAAGGCGACCCGAGGAAGGAAGCAGCGTGCCCCAGCGCAGCTCTGCCCCGGCTCGGGGAAGCCGGTCCCCAGCCCCGGGCGCGGGGTCCGCGGGGGACGGGGACAGGGCCCGGCAGCGAGGCGCGACGCGGCTGCCCCGGTTTGGCGGGTGAGCGAGCCCTGGCACGGCGTGGGCGGCGGCGGAGACGGTGCCCTACGCCAAGGCACCTTATCTCGTGGCAGAGAAACCCGCAGCAGAGCCATGCTGGCAGCCTGTCCCTGCCAGAGGCATTATATTCGCTTTGAAAAAAAGGCAGAAGTATTCAATTGCCAAATATATTGTTCCGGTAACTGTAACAGAAATGACTCTGGGTCTTGCCAGGTTACAGAGCTCCTGCCGCGTCGCAGTTAATGCCTATTGTTACTGCGGAGCACCCATGCTCCCGTTCAGGATCACCCCGCTTTGAAGTGGGCGAGGCGGGCTCCGCTCTTTCTTCTTTGCCTTTTTTCTTTTTTCTTTTTTTTTTTTCTTTTTTTTTTTGTTTTTGGTTCCCCCAAAGCCCCAAGTCTCTGATTCAGGCTGGAAGCAGAGCCTTCAAAAGCAGCGGGGGAAATTTGGCAGGCGTCGACAGACACCCCCCACCCCCCCCCCCCACACCCCCAAATTTGTGCTGCGGAGTGCAACACGAGTAGTGCCGGCTCTGGTCAGAGATGCTCTGGGGTTGGATTGTTGGGTTCGTGCCATATTTTGGATGGCCTGGAGATGGGTGGGGAGCGTCTGTGCTCCCACGGAGATGTCAATGCAATGGATGCAGGAGGGTCGGAGAGAGCTGCCGAGTTTCAGAGCAGGGGTCTGGCCAGGTCGGGAAGTCTCCAGCAAGGCCATGGGGATGCTCTCCCCACGCTTTTCCAGGTGAGGAGGTCTCCCGAGCCAGGCACAGGGTTTCTAGTCGCTACCCTGCGGTGGATCTCCCTTCCAAGCGCTTGCACGACTGTCCCTCGCGCCCAGGTACCCCTCCTGCACCCAGGGCATCCCTCGGGAAGGCGCCGGGGCAGAGCCGGTCGGCGCTCGGCAGCCGAGCCCGCAGACTTTCCCTCTGACGCTCCTTCTCCCAGCTTATGGATTTTATCCAATTTAAATGGCGAGGATTTAAAATGCCACCTGAGTTAAAAGGACCTGATTAAAACCGTAGCCTCATCATATTTCTTAAACATGCAGTTGCATTGCTGTATTTACATTAGTGTCAACTTTAATTTAAATTCTGCATAACTATATTTGCTCCCCTAAATTCATTCGCCGGGAACACAGCGCAAATTACTCTGCACTAACTGCACTTTCTCTTTGTCTATGGCGGAGTGGTTCGGAAATTAGCACCGTAAGTGAGCGGTGGGAAGTGTCATTCCGCCTCTTTAATGTCTCATTAATTAACCCGTCTGGGCCGGGAGCAGGTCGGTGCCCCGAGGTGGGCGAGAAGCCGGCCCCGCTCTGGCAGGGACGACGGTGGGACGCTCTGCGTGGCTGCTCTAGGGCTGCTCCACTCAGCCCCCGGGCTCACTCCTCGCCCTTTCGGCCGGCGGCTTGGGCTCGGGTCGGCCGGGTTTGTCCCATTTGAGGGGCTGCTCCGTAGCTGCCGGGTGTGACGCTCCAGCTGTGGGCGAAACGGCAGAGCCCGAGCACCCGAAAATGAACAGCGGCGTCGGGATTTCTGTAGCGCCGTGCCTTCGGAATGGAAATCAAATTGGACTCGGTGATCCTTATGGGTCCCTTCCAACTTGAGGTATTCTACGAAGTACAAATACGATTAAATAAAATAGAGTGCCTCAGCCGCGAGGGGTGATAAGACGCGGTGAGGGGTGATAAGGTACCTCTCGGGCCCAAAAATACTGCCGCTGTGAAGTCCTCAAACGGCTTTTTTTGAGGGATTGCATGGCCAGAGACCTCTGGACCGCCATGATTTGCTAGCGCTGGGTTCGTCCCCCGGACGCAGGGCCATCGGGCGCCGCGGCGTCCCCGGGCGCAGGGGACAGCCAGGTGCTGGGCGGCTGCAGGGACACGTGGGGTCAGCTCGTAAGGCAGCGCAGAGACAATAGGAGCCCTCCTGCTTTTCAGCCCGTCCTCCTGACCACCCACCAGGGAAGAAGAAGGGGAAAAAAAACCACAAAAAAACCCAAACAACACCCCCCCCCCGTCGGTTTCTCAGGTTTTTGTGACAGAGGCAGTGTTTAAGCGCGGGGTTTCCTGCAGGTGTGCTCTGCGACTGCAAACGCTGGATGTGGTCTCAGCCGGGCAGGCATTTTCTTTAGTCCTCCGCGTTTTGCCTTTTCACCTCGTAAAACCCTGTCCAGCTAAATAAAGCTTACTACGACAGAACCGAGCGGTGCAGCCCGCCTCCCAAAACCGCCAGCCTGGGGTAGGACAAAGAGCAAAAAGAGCAAAGCATCCCCGTGGGCACCAGCGCTTAGCTCAGACCGTAAGACCAGGCTGTGCCGTAGCGCCCGGCCTTGCTCCCTATTTATTTTTAATTACAGCATTTGCCTGCCCGATCAGCAGTGGCGACGTTAAAGCAAAACAAGCGGTGGCCGGGGCGGATTAGAGGAGGGAGGGTGATCTTCAGGGACACCGGGCGCAGGGAGGAGAGGGGAAGGGAGGCGGCCGGCTGCGTGCCGCAGCACCTGCCCCGGCAAGGCTATTGCCATCGGCGCTTGCCATCGCTTATACCCGGGCAGCAGGAGACAGGTCCCACCGCTGCACCGCGCGGGCAACGCACGCTTACGCGAGTAAAACGCTCAGGGCTGCTTGTGCCTCGTGAAACGTCAGAAACACCGCGTTTTGCAGCTCTGCGTTTCCAGCCCACCGCGGCAATGGCCTTTATCTTTCGGAGCGCGGCGCTTCCGGAGCCGGGACCGCTCGCTCCGAAGGCGGACGCGATCGCGTGCATGTGCGTGGGGGTGGACGGGGCCACGCGCGAGGAAACACGCGCCCCGGGTCCTTTCCCGGCCGGGCAGCCCGCTGCGACCCGGTGGGAGAAGGGAGACCCGAGCAGGGGACGAGGGGAGGCGGCGGCGGCGGCGGGTGCCCGGAAAGGGTTTCCTACCGTCCCCGCAGAAGCGAAAGCAAGCTGCGGGGGATGAGTTGCCCCCGAGCGCCGGCTGCCAGGTGGCCCCGGGGGCAAGTACGGCAGCCGGTACACCGGGGAGGGCGTTTCGCGGGGGGAAACACAGTAAAGGCGAGGCGAGGTTGGGGTGGATAAGTAGAAGGCCTGACTTAGCCGCCACTCCGCAGCTGTGCTCTTATCTGGCCGGAGGAAGAGGCTGAACAACAAAAGGGGCTAAGAAGCCGGGTTGATGCATGGGAAAGCCATTGGCCGAGCATTGTGGCTGCCCTTCTGCTGAGCAAATAGTTCAAACTGTTCATTCCCATCTCCTATTCTCTCCCTGGTACATTGTTTGTGTCCTTGCATTTCATTCTGCGAGGAAGATTGCTCTCTGGGCCTATAAGCAAACAGTCCAGAAAAGAGCCAACTATCCTCTCCTTTTCCCTGGAGAACTAGCATTTTTATTTCAGCTCCAAGCTGTCAAAGAGCTGGAGAGTTTATGTCAGTATCCTGAATTAATTGCTTTAAGCTGGAGCAGCCTATACCAGCCACCAAATGTCCAGAAGATGTTTATTAATAACGTTTCCTCTAGGTTTTGGGGGGTTTTTGTTCCAAGCTGTGCTCTCACATACAGTGCCCTCTATTCACCGCCCAGGCGGCGCGCCTGCCGCCGGGCGAGGGTGCCGAAATGAAAGCCGCTTATAGGGAATTAATAAAAGCTCCCGAGGTATTGTCAGCTCCGGTGCTCAACATGTCGGCACGGCGGGCACGGCCGGCGGCTCGGAAATCTCCCGTTAGGACTTTTCGGGCGACGGGAACAAGAGGAGGAAGATGAATTGCTGGAGGGATCGAGAAGGAGCGAGCCCTTGTTCAAACACAAATATCTTTGGTAATTAACAAAAGTGGCGAGGAAATTACTGACGGAAAAAAAACACATGAAAGGTAAATGGTTTTGTGTTTAAACATGATATATTTTAAAGTGTTCCCCAGCGTGAAAGTCCCTGTTTAAGGGAATGAAGTAATAAACCAATTTATATACCAATAGAAAGTCGAGATCCTGAGTGCCTTTGTGTAAATTTTCCACTTGACTTTTCATTATCTACCTGAACAAAATCAATCTATATGTATGGGATCAACATGCAATATGAGAGATAAAAGACGAAATAAATGTGCTTTGCATATCCCGCAGATAAAAGCCACTGGGCTCCAGGCGCTGCCTCCTTTCCAGGCAGATGCATTTTAGAAAATAAATCATTTTGCAAAGGAAAAGAGAGCAAAGCAGAGTGCTGCTTCTTAAGTGTTTACTCCCTCGCTTGAAATATTGATCCTGTCAAATGAACAGTGGTTAATAAGTAACTCAGGAAAAATATGCCGGCTCTCTCTTTGCTCCCTGCTGTAGCACGGACCCGTCGCTCGTCCCTCTCCGGCTCCCGGGCAGCGGAGCCCGGAGCGTCGTCGCTGCAGGCTGGACCTCTGGGCAGAGCCCGCACGTGCTGGCGGGGCCCTTTGCAGGGTGGACCAGGTTAAAAGGAAGGTGGCAGCGGCAGCAGAGTGGGGACAGATCCCCCACACCCTGCAGGAAGCCCCGAAACACCAGGGCATTGCCGCATCTCAAGACCATCCGCATCCCAAACCCTGCCGCATCCCAAACCCTGCTGCATCCCAGACCCTGCCGCATCCCAAACCCTGACACATCCCAAACCCCGCTGCATCCCAGACCCTGCCGCATCCCAAACCCTGCCGCATCCCAGACCCTGCCGCATCCCAAACCCTGACACATCCCAAACCCTGCCGCATCCCAAACCCCACCACATCCCAAACCCTGACACATCCCAAACCCCGCTGCATCCCAGACCCTGCCACATCCCAAACCCCACCACATCCCAAACCCCGCCGCATCCCAAACCCTGACACATCCCAGACCCTGCCGCATCCCAAACCCCACCGCATCCCAAACCCCACCACATCCCAAACCCCACTGCATCCCAAATCCTGCCGCATCGCAAACCCCACCGCATCCCAAACCCCACCGCATCCCAAACCCTGCCACGTCCCAGCCCCGTTCCTGATTCCTCATGGCCTTGCCTGCAAACGGAGATAGCATCCCATCGCATCGGGCGCTTGCACACTGAGATGGCTCACCCTTGCCTCGCCCCAGCAGGAGCCATTCCTGACCCAAAATATCCCCGGTTTCATCTGAGGGAAGAATATTGCTGTCGGGTGGGGGATCAACTCTGCGCAATTGGGTTAAATGTGTAAAGCGGCGTAACGTTTCTGGGCCGTGGGAGCAGAGGACGTAGCGCAGCACGAGGAAAATGCTCCCAATTTTTAAAAAAATGCATCAATGAGTACAGATTTTGCTCGAGCAGCCTCGGCACCCACCCCCAGTGAAACCAGGAGTTGCTGTGTTAAGAGCAGCTAAAAAAAAAAACCCTGCAATGTTATAACCCAGAGGCTCGAGAGCCTGGAGCAAGTGCCCCATCCTGCCGCCGCAGTTTGGGTGTCTTCTCCCTCCACCGACCCCTTCCCCTCCCCGCTCCCTCTCCCAGGACCCGGCGGGCGCTTGGCTTTTTGCTACGACAAAGCTCGTCTGATTTCATGAATCCCAACGTCTTGGAGAGCTGGGTAATAGCAGCCTCTCTTTTTTTTTTTTTTTCTTTCTTTCTTTTTTTTTTTTTTTTTATATGGTTAGGTGAAGAGGCAGGAACTCCTCGTGGGTTTGGTTGGTTTTTTTTTTTCCCTTTAGTAACAGGATATAGAAAAGGTTAAGAGGCACTTCAGCAGCTACAACCCCCTCCTGGGCACGGGGGGGTTCTTATTTCTGCGGAAACCCCGGCCCCGTTTCTGCAGCGGCAGAGCCTGTCACCCTGGTTGATGTATTCCTCCTCCTAGCATCCCCGTGCCAGGGGAAAGCACGACAGCCCCGCTCCGGCCGTCGGGCAGGGAAGCACCTGCCTCCCGCCGATGTGATTTCTCTGAGGGTCTCTACACGTCTCCTGGCTCTGGCAGCCGTGCCGTGGGGTTGGACGTGGGCATTTCTCCGCGTCAGGCATCGGATTTTTGCCTTTCCTTACGCAAAAGGCCCTTTCCAGCCTTTTTTCCTTCTTCTCCCCCTGAAAAATCCAGACAGGAGGGAAGCGATGGAGAAGGAGGGTGGGAAAGGAGCTGAAACAAAGAGAAAACCAGGGGCGAGCTGATGACTTTCCAAACCAAAGAGTTTGTCAGGATGCCCCCGAGAAACATGCTGTGGCGCTGGCTCAACATCTGCAGCTATTTTATTAGTTTGCTAACGATGTCTGAGATTGCACCCAGGGGTGACAGAAAGTCCTGGCAACCCCTTTTGAAACGCGCCTCACTTTCTGCCCCCCGCCCCGCTGCCTCCCCCACCCAGGGCCGTTGGCTTTGTGTGTGTGTCCCCCCTCCCCAGGCCAGCAGCTCAGGAGCGATGCACAGCCCCGTGCAGGGCACTGAGGCAGCTACGCCGCTGCAAACCTCTCGCAAAGAAAATGGGTTCACGCATCCGCACATCCGTCCCTTCCCATGGGACGCTCGGGATAGAAATATCCACGCCATGTACAAGGAGCTACGCGGTGCGGAGGAAGTGGGGGCAGCTCCAAGGTGGGGCACGGTAGAAAAGCTGTGGCATAGGAAGGAGTTTAATCATCACTTTGGGGTATTTTTGGCTGTCGGAGTTTGTTCTCCTCTCCAAAGCCCTTCCTGAGCTTGCTCTTAGCACAGCACCAGCGTGCATCCCCCAAAGAGCTCTGCAAATTAATTCGCTCCTCAAGTTTCTCAAGGTGCTGTTATTATTTCCCCCCCCACACATACTTTCTTGAAGCCTAAAAGGATCCATCCTGGCAAAGCACCTTCCTAAGCATCCTCCAGGCCAGGATAAGGCTTCTCCCCATTCCCATCAAGAATTACTGGAGCATGACACAGGTATCGCACACGAGCACAGACACAAAGAAGCAATCGGAGATGGGAATCTGTGGCTTTAATAGGGGATGCGTACACGGCAGCAGCACACTCGGTGAAGCCCAGAAGTTTGCCCCAGCTACCCCTGACACTGATTCCTTGTGCCATTATTAAAATAAATAAAGGAGAGCGAAGGGGAGCGTAAGTACAGGCAGCCGGGGAAGCACCGCGCGGCCGCTTTGCTGCATGCACAAGGCTGTCGGTGACAAGCAAAGCATTTCAAGGTTAATCCAAAATCCAAAATCCTTCAATACCGATGCCTTCGGTACCGGGGTGGGAAGTAAAATCGGCACATTTACACTCCTCCGTGCTGTTGGCACTTGGTAGCTGTTTGCCAGCTGCAAAGGGATGAGACTCGTTCTTTTTACTGCTTGTGCGTGAGTCAAAAACCTGCGGAAAGCCACTCCGTCCCCAGCCAGGGGCGAGGACCTTGCTCCGGCTTTACGTGGATGGCGCTGGCAGCCACGGACGGTTTGGGCAGGTAGAGATCTCCCAGCAGCAAGGATCTGGCTGCCAAAATCCGTGCTGCCTGCAGCAAACAGAGTGTCGAGGGCTTCCCTGCCCCCGCGGCTTATAAAAAAACCCCGGCCCCTGGCAGGTGGAGGCAGCAGGAGGGACCTGCCGCTGTGGTCCCTGCCCGGTGCCCATCCCCGTGGCAGCGGGGCTGCCCACAGCCTCAGCCGGCTGCCGGCTGCTCGGTGCCTTTCCCCTGCCCTAGCTGGGGAACCAGCCCCTCACCCCTGGCAAGGGGCTCCCGGGCCAGGGGAAGCGGAGAGGCTGGAGCAGGAGTGAGGTGGGCTGTGAGGAGAGGAGCTGTTGGCATCGCGGGGGGAACGGGGAAGAAAGGGGGGAAAAGGGAAGAAAGGGAAAAAAGGGAAAGAAACTGAAGAGGGGGAAGAAAGGGAAAGAAAGCAAAAGTGAGGAAAAGAAATGGGAAAAAAGGGGAAAGAAATTAAAAGAAAAGGAAAGAAATTAAAAGAAAGAAAAGGAAAGGGAAAGAAATGGGAAATAAAGGGAAAGAAATAGAATGGAAAAAAGAGGAAAGGGAAAGAAAGGGAAAGAAAAGAAAAGACAATAAAAGAAAAGGAAAGAAAAGGAAAAGAAAAGACAAGACAAGACAAGACAAGAAAAGAAAAGAAAAGAAAAGAAAAGAAAAGAAAAGAAAAGAAAAGAAAAGAAAAGAAAAGAAAAGAAAAGAAAAGAAAAGAAAAGAAAAGAAAAGAAAAGAAAAGAAAAGAAAAGAAAGGGAAAGAAAACGGAAGAAAAGAAAAGGAAAGAAAGGGAAAGAAAGGGAAAAAAGAAAAGGAAAGAAAAGAAAAGAAAGGAAAAGAAAAGAAAATGAAAGAAAGGGAAAGAAAGGGGGAGAAAAAGAAAAGAAAGAAAGGGAAAGAAAAGGAAAGAAAGAAAGCGAAAGAAAACGGAAGAAAAGAAAAGGAAAGAAAGGGGAAGAAAACGAAAGGAAGGAAAGGGAAAGGAAGGGGAATAAGAGGAAAGGCAAGGGGAAGAGAGGCGTCCGGGGCGAGTGAAGGGCAGCGGGCCCGTCGCCTGCCCTCGCCGGTCGCCACCAGCCGGCGGCGGGCTGGCCCGGGCCCGCGGCTGCGGCAGCCCTCGGCGGGACGCTGCCGCCCGCCCGCGCACACGCGTGTGCCCCACGAAGCCCCCGCGGGCGGGGCGGGTGGGAGCAGAGCAGGAGCCCCCTCCCCGGCCCCGCTCCGGCGGCCCCCCGGGAGCCGCCTCCGCGGCGGTTGCGTTTTTTAAAAAACTTTTTTTTCTTTTTTTCTTCTTTTTTTTTTTTTTACACGCAATTTCACGCCCGGCTGCACCTGCAAACATAACGGCCCGGCGGAGCCGCCGCCCGCCGCCCCGGCCCCCCCGCCGGCCCCCGCCGCCCCGAGCCGCTGCCCCGCCGGCCGCCGAGCCCCGCGCCCTCCCGCCGGCTTCCCAGCCACGGGGGGGGGGCTTTTCGTTAGCCCTGCCCGTGCCTCCGTTAGCCCGGAGCCCCACGGCCCGGGGGGGGCCGGGCCCCGCGGGCAGCAGCGGCTGAACAGCCCGCTGTCCGTCTTTCCGTCCCTCCCTCCATTAAACCAACCATCCTCCCATCCAGCCACTTCTCCATCCATCCCTTCCTCCGTCCATCTATCCGTCCATCCCTCCATCGAGCCCCGCATCCGTCCCTCCATCCCTCCTTCCCTCCATCCATCCCTCCCTGGATCCCTGCATCCCTCCTTCCCTCCCTCCCTGGATCCCTGCATCCCTGCATCCCTCCTTCCCTCCCTCCCTGGATCCCTGCATCCCTCCTTCCCTCCTTCCCTCCTTCCCTCCACCCCTCCTTCCCTCCCTCCATCTCCCCATCCCTTCACCCGCCCAAAACAACGTCCCGGGCTCGATGCAGCTTTTCCCGGCCTGACGGGCCCGATCCCCGGTGCCCTCGGCTGCTCAGCTGCGCGGCGGGATGGCGGGTCAAGCCCCTCCGACCCCCCCAGAAAACCTCCCCCCGTTGTTTAGAGCCGAGCGCCGGGTTTATAGGGGTGCTCCGCAGACCCCGGATCTCTGGGGACAGCCCAGGGGACACAAGTGCTCCTTAAAGAATAGTTGGGAAAAAAAAAAACAAAACAAAACACCAAACCCCACAGCCTGATTGGGGTGCCCGGCCGGGGCTGCGAGCGGATTCGGGTTTGGGGTTTTATTTTTCCTTTCTTTTTTTTTGGTTTTTGTTTTTCCCAATAAAAATAACCACCTACCAAATTCACCTCTCCCCGCGCTCCCCCACCCCCGGCTCCGTCGGGAAAGGGGAAATATTTCGCTCGCCGCCGTGGGAGCCCGAGCCTGAAAAACGACCGCAGCGAGAGAGCGAAAAACCAACCCCGAGCTCCTCTCCTCCCCAAAGCCCCGTTTTTAGCTCCGGTGGCGACGAAGCTGTCCCGTAAATAAGGAGCCGGCAGACTCTGCCTCATCCTTTAATATTTACTCTTTTGAAGGTTAGGCAGGGCAGAGGTAACAAACTTGGACGGATTTTTTTTTTCCTCCTCCCCTTTTCCATCCTCTTCCCTACCTGGTTTTATGTGGTTTCTGGATTAATCTAGTGCGGAGCAGAAGCGGACTTTACCCGGCCGAAATATAGGATTAGGACTATTTCTAGAAGAAAGAGGATAGTGTGAACTGCCTTTAGCCTGCAATAGTCTAAAGCAGAATTACAGCTTGTAAAATAGGTCTCCATCAGTTTCCCAGGAGACGAGTTAAGCCCTACTTGGGTGTTCCAGCTCTTTTTAAAACCAGCAATAATTAGACTCATCTCACCCCCGAGTTGTCCGGTGTTGGGGTTTTTTTCTTGTTGTTGTTGTTGTTGTTGTTGTGTTGTGGGTTCGGGTTTTTTTTTTTTTGTTTTAAGATCAGCGATAAATGCACGTTTGCCTGCAATGCTGCCGGCGGGCGCGGGCAGGGCGGGCAGGGCGGGAGGCGGTCGGGGCTCTTGGGTGCCGGCATTTTTCCCCTCTCCCCGCGAACGAGAAGTCAGGAAAAAAAAAAAATTATATATATATATATTGAAATAACTAAATGGGAGGCGGGCGGCTGGGTCGGGGCTGATTTGGGGGCTCAGGCCGGCCGCTCCCGTCGCCGCGGAGGTGCCCAGCCCGCTTGTGCCCCCCCCCGCCCGCAGCCTCCCTGCCCGGTCCCTCACACCCGCCGTGGGATGGACTCGGTCCCCCCGAAAAATAAAGCTGCCTTTGGGGGGAATTAACGGCCGAAACGGAGCCCAGCGCTCTGCCCCGCCGTCGGCCGGGGAAACGCGAGCCGGGGGGCTTGAGGAGGCAGGGGATGCTCGGCTGCAGGGGCAGGGGAAAAAACCGGCCGGGGTCGCGGGCGGGGAGGCAGCGTGTCCCCCCCGCCGGTACCGCTGCGCCGGGAGCGGGGGACACCGCGGGGCCGGGGCCGCGGGGCTGAACCTCCCTGCCCCGACCGGCCCGGGCCGGCGGCGGCCCCGGGGAGGGACGCGGGACGCCCCGGGGTGCGGCGGGGCCGCGGCTGGCCCCTTCCCACTCGCGTCCCCCTCCCCGCGCGGGCGACAGGCCTTTAATGACAAGTAATTGGCGAGCGCGGAGAGCTGCATTACGAGCGGGCCGGGCTGCTATGAATTATTGAGAGCCCATTAGCCGCCGTGCGCCTTCCCCTCTTGCCGGGGAGATGTCACCCGGCACAGCGGCGCGGGGCCGCGGCCACACGCACACGCACACGCACGCCCATCCCCGCTCCTGCCCTCGCCTTCCCGGCCTCGGATACCGCGGCCCCGGCCTGCGGCCGGAGCGAGGACCCGGCCCCGGGGCCACGTCCCCTCCCCGGGCCCTACAGCCCCCGCGGGACGCACCCCGGCGGGCGCCGCCCCGCTCCTTCCCCGCGTGGGCGATGCCACTCGTGTCCGAGTCCGGTGCGGGCGTGCAGAGCGGGCCGGCCTCGGGAAGGGCCGCCGTCCCCGCCGAAACTCCCCTTTTCCCCCTGTACCGAGGAAGTGCGGGCGGGGGATCTTTTTTTTCTCCCCCATTTTTTTGCCCACGCGGGTGCGGGCAGCCGGGCCGGGTCCTGCCTGCTCAGCCGGCAGCGGCAGCGGCACCGGCGCTTTCCCGGTGCCACGGCCGCGGGAGAAATGCCCCTCCGCGGGGCGGACACGGCGTGCTCGCTCCCAGCCCGGAACAAAAGAGTGCCACGGAGCCGGGGAGGACAACGAAGGCAAAAAAAGGGGGGAAATAAAAGACGAAAAAATAAGAATAAAAAGTAAGAAACCGGCTGTCCGGCTCGGGGGAGCGGGCGAAGGGCGGGCGGCCGGTCCCGCACGTCCCCGTCCCTCTCCCACCCGCCTCCGACCGGGCCGCAACGACTCGTCCCCCCGGCAAGGGGCTTCGGGGCTGCCCCGGGCCGGCACGGCTCTCCCCGCCGGCCCGGCCCCGGCCGCCCCCCGCTCCCGCAGGGGCTGCCCCCCGCCCCCCAAAACCAGCCCCCCCCCGCCCCCCCGCTCGGCGCCGCGCTTTGCCCTCCTGAAACGGCTCCGCGGCTGGGAGAGGAGCGGCGGGGCCGGGACCCCCCCGAAACGCGGGGGCGAGGTGGCGGGGAGCATCCGGCCCCCCGCGCCCCCCGGCCCCCGCCGCCGCCCCGGCCGGGCCGCGTCCCTCGCCCCGCTCTCCCCGCCGGCCCTAAGGCGAGCCGAGGAGGAGCAGGAGGAGGAGGAGGAGGAGAAGGAGGAGGAGGAGGAGGAGGAGGGATGGAGGGGAAGCTGAAGGTGGGAGCTCGAAGAGAAGGAGAAGCAGGAGAGGGAGCGGCGGGTGTCACCTACCTGCGCCCCGGCCGCCGGCCCGGCCGCCGCGCCCCGGCTCTGCGGGCGCTGGAAGCATCCCTGCATTTATTGGAGCTGAAACTGTGCTACTGTTGACTTTAGCACAAAGCAAAGATTTCGCTGCCCGCTAGTTTAAAAATGAATATTTTACCAAGATATCGATCAGCTTTATAAAATTCAGTTAAGCACAATGGCTCAAAAGGAGGGGGGGGGGAAGGAAAGGGACGCAATATAATATCTGTGTAAATTTGCTGAAGTATGACGTGGTGTTGAAAGTTTACCCTCCTGGAATTTGGATCTAGATTCCCCCCCCCCTTCTTTTTTTTTTTTTTTTTTTGTTTACTGACTTTGTTTATTCACAGATCACGGTTGCTTAAACCGGCAGGAGCAGAATGCGCTTGCAGTAAGGCTGGGGGCGGGCGAGTTGGGTGGGGAGGGGGAGAGAAGGATGCCGGGGGGGTAAAGAAGAAGAAATACCCGCCAGCGTGGGGAGTCCGGGGGTTTTGTCCTTTTTCCCCCCTCTCCCCCAAGTCCCCATCCTTGCATTTCAGCGTGAGCGCGGCCAGAGGAAGGGGAAAAGAAGGAAAAAAAAATAATAAAAAAGGAGGAGGGGGGACGGCAAGACCTGCCTCTGGAGCAGGCACGGCGTCGTGCGGTGCCCGGCCGGCGGTGCCGGGGCCGGCGCGGCGCGGAGCAGCGGCCGGGGCGCGGCGGGAGGCGGGGGGCAGCGGCTCGGCCCGCCGCCCTCGCCCCAAACCGGCGGCACCCCCGCGCCCGTGCTCCTTCCCCGCGGGAGCCTTTTATGTGCTAATGAAACACATTGCATGCCTTGGTTCACAACGTGTGTGTCCTTGCCGTATAGAGACGGACAGATTTCTGGCTGGATCCCGGTTTTGTTTTTGGGAGGGTTTTTTTTCCTCCCCTCTCTCCCCCCCCCCCCGCCCCCTTCTCCCCTTTTCTCTTCCCGCGGACAATGCGGAATTTTAAGAAGGATTTGAATGTTATTTCGGAAAGCAACATCTATGACTGCCGTAAACGCGTGGGAAAAACAACAAGTGGTTGGGCAGCCGGGCAGGGTATTTACGGTGGGAAAGGGGGGGAGAGACATGAAAATAAGCCCGGCCGGGCTGGCCGGGGGTGCCGCGGGGGCGGCCGGGGGGCTCCGCTGCCGCCCGGGGGGCTCGGAGCGGCCGGGAGGTGTTGGAAGGCAAACTCAAAAGCTCTCCGCTTTTTCGCCGCCGGTTTATCCCCCCGCGGAGGTACCGGGGTGTTCCCCCGGCCCGCCCCGGGAGGGAACGGGATGCGCTGCCTCTCCCAGCCCCGATTCCCCCCCCCCCCGGTGGCCACTGCCCAGCGACTGCGGGGCGAGTCGCCTTCCGTCCAGGCTCCCCCGAGCGAAAGGGGCTCCCCGCTCCCGGCCCCCCGCAGGGCTTCGCGGGGGGACACCGGCTCCCCGAGCCCCGGGCCGGCTCCGCACCGGGCCGAGCCCCTCCGAGGGAAAGCGGCGGGGAGCTCCGGGCCGGCACGGCCGCGCCGTCGGGGCGGCACGGCCGGGGCTGGCGGGGGCGGCGGCGGGAGGGGAGGCCCGGGCCGGGCGGCGGCGACGGGCGAGTCCCGGCGGAACAGAGATGCAGGGGAAAAAAAACCGCCAATAACACTTTAATATAGTTCTGTGAAAATCTGGCTAGTCGCTACCAGAATACACATTTATAAGCCATAAATAAAGCATACAGAAACGATAAATTAATCGGATCCAAGTAGTTTACTCTCCCGGTAACATCAAGCATTTGTTTCAATTACAACGATCTATCCTGACTTTTTTTTTTTATTTTTAAAATTTTTTTGTAGTTTTTTTTTTTTTCTCTCCCCCCCCCCCCTTTTCCCCCCCCTTTTTACAACGTTACAAGAGTTTTGGTCCTCGGATTCAAAACTAGCATGGGTTTCACACTGAAGGAGGGTTTCGTTTTGTTTGTATTTGTTGTTTTGATTTTTTTTTTTCCTCATCACTTCCACACAAAAAAATAGATATATTTATACCTCCTTGCGACGACGACAACGGAAAAAAAAAATAAGCCCAACAGAAACCCCGCTCTCCCCGTCCCCTCGCCCCCAACCCGCCCCTCCCCACCAAAACAAACCACCCCACAAGGCAAACCAAGGGAATCGCAGCCCCCCCGGGCACGGGTGGCTCTGGGCCGGGGCGGGGGGATGACCGACACGCCTGCCCTTGGCGCGGGCCGAGATGCTTGCGAGACACACGGCTGCTGTTTCCCGAACGGATGCAAACATCTGGAGCCAACGGAAAAAAAAAAAAAAAGGATATATATATATATGTATATGTACCGTGCTCGACAGCGTTCATAGTCCATCGCTCTGCTAGGGGGCTGCGCGGGATACGGGGGGCTTTCCCCCCTGGCCAGGGGAGGTTTTCCCCTCGCCCAGTTTAGGAGGAGTTCATGATGGGCCGGGAATACACACCTTGGTAGTAAGAAGTCTCTCCGGCTAAAGGGGAGGACTCTAAGCCGTTTTTGTTCGTTACGGGCCCCATGGCCAGGCTGCCGGGCATGGGCGAGGCGTAGCCCGAGTAGTGCATCACCTGCTCGTAGGCCTTCAGGTCCATTTTGTGGTGGTGGTGGTGGTGGTGGTGAGGGTGGTGGTGCTGCTGCTCGGAGGAGGACATCAGGTTGTTGATGGAGAAGGGGTGGTTGAAGGCGTAGTGGTGCTCGGGCTTGAGGTGGGCGTCGTGGGGCAGGCCGGCGTGCGGGGGGGCCAGGAGGTGCTGGGCCGGCGATGCCGCCGGTTCCCCGGGGCTCAGCCCCGGCGTGCCCTTCAGGTCGGCCAGGGCGCGCTTGTGGTCCTGGCACGGCGAGGCGCTGGCCGGGGACTCGGCGCCGGCCGAGCCCTCGGAGCCCCCCGAGGAGCTGCCTTCCCCCAGGGGCTGGCTGGGGGGCTGCCCGGGCCCCTTCTTGCCCCCGCCGCCCGCCCCGCCGCCTGCCCCACCGCTGTCCTTGGCGGCCAGCTGCTTCTCGCACTTGAAGCGCTTCTGGCGGCGCAGGTAGCAGCCGTTCTCAAACATGTTGCCCGAATCGGGGTGCAGCGTCCAGAAGGAGCCTTTGCCCGGCTTGTCCGGGGAGCGGGGCACCTTGAGGAAGCAGTCGTTGAAGGAGAGCGAGTGGCGGATGCTGTTCTGCCAGCGCTGCTGGTTCTGGCGGTAGAAGGGGAAGAGGTCCATGATCCACTGGTAGATCTCGCTCAGCGTCAGCATCTTGTTGGGCGACTGCTGGATGGCCATGGTGATGAGGGAGATGTAGGAGTAGGGCGGCTTGGCGTGCGTGTAGCTCCGCCGGTAGGTCTTGGGGTCCCGCGAGCGGTTGAGGTTGGATTGCCCGTAGATAGGGCTCATGGAGTTCATGTTGGTGTAGGGGGCCAGGGCGTTCATGGAGCCCGCTTGGCCCCCCATGGGGCTCATGCTGGGGCTCAGGTGGGCGCCCATCCCCGCCACACCGGCCGAGCCCATGCCGGGCATGGCCCCCGCGCCCGGGGACATGCCGGTGAGCGAGGGGCTCATGCCCGTGTTGGCGTAGGACATGTTCATGGAGGTGGCAGCCGTCATGTTGGCCGTGGTGCTCATGGCCGACATGGTCATGTACGTGTTCATGCTGTTCATGCCCAGCCCCGCGTTCATGTTGCTCACCGAGGAATAGCTCTGCAGGGGCAAGCGAGAGAGAGGAGGGAGATTTGGGGAGGGGACGGGGAGGAGGCAGGTGGGTAGCCCCGTCGGGGGCGACGGCAGCCCGGCGAGCGGGGAGCGGTGGGGGGACACCCCCAGCCCAGCCCGGATCGCCGCGGGCGAGAGCCTCTGCAGCCCCGGGGCTCCGTGCCCCGCGGGGCGGGAAGGGTTAAATCCCGGGGCGGGGGGCTTGTTTTTCTGGTTAATGAAAAACAAATACATATATATATATATTAAAAAAGAGACGGGATGGCAGCAAGGTCGGCGGATCCGTCCTGGAAAGGGGAGTTGGAGGAAGGGGAAGGAACATCCCCGCCCGGAGCGAGGAAAAGACCGGAGGGCGGGGAGGGGGGGGGAAGGAAAAAATAGCGAACGGCCGCCCGGCAGCCCCCCGCTGCCCGCGCCCCCCGGGACCCCCACCCGCGCTGCCCCCGCGCCGCCGCCGCGCCCCTGCCCGCGCCCGGCGCAGCCCTGCCCGCAGCGGGCACCGCCGCCGAGCCCCCCGTCCCTGTCTGATGCCGAAGTTAATCGTGTCCCGGGGCTGGCACGGCGGGGGGACCCCGGCCGGGGCCGGGGCGGGCCGGGGCGGGGGGCGGCGGAGCCCCCGCTCCCTTCCTTACCTCGGGCTCCCCGTAGTAGTTGCTCCAGTCCGTGTGCTCATGGCCTTCCATTTTCACCGCTCCCAGCATACTGGAAGTGGAGTGCATGGCAGTTTAAAATTTAACAGCCACAACAAACGACGACAGAGAGCAACCCAAAAAAAAAAAAAAAAAAAAAAGTCCCCAGCCCTCCCTCCCCTCCGTCGGAGCCTCTGGAGGAGGAGGAAGAGGAGGGAGGGAGGAAGGGGGGGGGGGGGATCGAGCGGCGCTGGGGCTGGGGTTTTTTTTTTCGCTGCTGCTCCTTGGGTGGGTTTTCGCAGTGCTTCGCGGCGAAGAGTCGCCCGGAGGCGATGGAGGAGCCGGAGGAGGAGGAGGGAGGAGGGAGGAAGAAGAGGAGGAGGAGGAAGAGGAGGACAAGTGCTGCAGTGACGTGGGTGCCCGAGTGATATAGCACGGAGCGGCCGGGCGAGCCTCCAATCCCCAGGTCCTCGGCTGCCCATTTGAATAATCAGCTCACACCTAGGCGGGAGAGGCTCCTCCGCGGCCCCCCGCGCACCTATCCGCACCCCTCCGCCGAGCACGGGGGCCCCGGCAGCACCCCCCCTCCCCGTGCCCGGGCTCCCCCCGACTTTGCAGGGAGATCCCGTGGGAGCCGATTTCCATCACACCCCCCCCCCCCCCCCCGCCGCCCCGGGCAGCCCCGACGGGAGCCGGCCTCCCCCCCAGCACCCCCGACGGGAGCCGGCCTCCCCCCCAGCACCCCCGAGGGGAGGCAGCTCCCGGCCCGGCCCGGCCCGGCCCCACGCACCTTTTCTCCCCGCCCGCGGCTGCTCGGCGGAGCCCCCGGCCCCGGGGCTGGGGCCGCCGCCCGCCCGGCCGTGCCCCGGCTCTGCCCCGCCGGCGGGCCCGGCAGCCGCCGCTCTGGCTCGTCCCCGGGCTCCGGCTCAGGTACCTGCAACAAATTCGTAACTAAAACAAACAGGGAGGCGGGAGGCGGCGGGGCGGCGCGGCGGGCGGCGCGGGAGAAGCGCCGTCGGGGGCCCGGGGCTCCCCCGGCGCCGGGCCGGGCGGTGCGGGGTCCCGGTGGGCGCCGTCGGGGCAGCGCCGCCGCTCCCGCTGCCGAGACGCCCCGGAGGGGGGAAGGAAGGACGGAAGGACGGACAGACGGACGACAAAAATCCCCCGGCTCCAAAACCCACCCGGCCCCGCCGCCCGCCCCATCGGCGCTGCGGCCGCGTCGGCTCCCGCCGGGGTCCGGCCGGCGGAGGGGGACCGAGCGCGGGTCCTTCCCCGGCGGGAGGGAGCGGGGGGCTCCCTCCACCTCCACCCCCCCGGCACGGCCGGGCCGTGCCTCCCCCGCAGCGTCCCTGCCCCGCCTGCCCCCCCGGCGCCGAGCCCCGGCCCCGGCCCCGGCCCCGGCCCCGGCCCCGGCCCCGGCCGCCTCCACCGCGCCCGGGGATTTGGGGTTTGCCTCTTTCACAGACCCCGACCTATAGGTACCCGCCGTCCAAAGAAACCCCATCAACCGCCGGCGCTTGGGGTTTTTTTCCCCATTTATTTATTTCTCGCCCCCGAGGCGGGGGGGGGGGGAGCCCCATCGATCGGGGAAGGCTGGCGATAGTTTTTAAATATTAAAAACTATTACATGCGAGCCCACCGGAGAGCAGGATTTCACCCAACGGTGGGGCTCCCGCTCTGGAGGAGCCCTAACCCCCCCGAGGGATTCTTCCCCGGGCCCCAGCACCCTCAGGACTGATCGCCGAACGACAACAACCCCACCGGCTCCAGGAGGGCACGCTCCTATCGCGATAGCCGCCGCGACAGCGGCAGCCCGCCTCCCTCCCACCCCAGCCCCTCTTTCGGGGATGCGGGGGTTGGTTGTTGGGGTATGGCCCGAGGGGGGCCGCCCCCTCCGGGGGGGGGTACCCCCAAAAGCGAGGGGAGCGGCGGTGTCCCCGCCGGGAGGGGCCCGTCCCGCCGTCCCGGCGGCTAAAAGCGGTGGCGGGGCGCCCCCTGTCGCCTGCTGTCCCCGGGCCCGCAGGGCCGGGGGTGGGGGGGGGGGACGACACCCCGGGGGACCCCCGGGGGCCGCCGTGCGGGTGCTGCATCCCCCGGGGCGGGGGTCTCACTCCACATGGCCCCGCAGGCTCCTCTCCTCTCCGCAGGAGGCGAGAGAGGCTTTTCCCGGGGGGAGCAGCCTGCCCGCGCCGGGTGTTTTGTATTCACCCCCCGTCACCCACCCCGGGTGACGGCTGAAAGGGGCTCCTGGGCTGGGTGCACCCCGGGGCTGACTTAGCACAGCCCGAGACAGGGCTCTCCCACCTAACGCACCCCCACAGAGCTTTTTGCTCCCTTGGAGTAACGGTCGAAAGGCTCAGGAAGGGAGAATTCAGGGAGACTCCAGTAAAATGAGCGACGTGGCTACTGGGGACGACGAACATCACCAGTTCAAAGATCCTGTCCGCTCAGCTCCCCGCTTGCGGCTGACTGCCGCCGTTTAGGGTAAGGTGTGGTTAGCTTTAGCATCATTTTTTCCCTCTGAACACGAGGTGCGGGAGGTGAGCGTGTGTTTTCAGCATGGCTGGATTTGGTACAGAAGTTCCCGGCGAGCTCCGGAGGAGGAGGAGGGAGGCCGTAACGAGAGCATCCCGGTGCAATAAACTCACCCACCTTCAGGCCTTCGTCCCGCCGCGGCACAGATGTTAGCGTGCTCCGAGCACGTCTGGCACCTCGGCACGAGGAGTGGCGGGAGGCTGACGCACACCCAGAGCTCTGCGGGTCCCAGTCTCGCACCGCTCTTTATGAAGTGCCGTTTCCCCCTCAGGTCAGCAGGACTTTGAATTTTGGTGCCACCAAAGATGAGGTTTTTCTACCTCTCGTCACCGCCCTTGTGCATGGACTGGAAGCTGCGGAGCGGCAACGGAGAGTTGCCTTCATGAGAGTCCTGTTCACTTGGATTTTGACCCAAAACGTTCACTTGAGGCCACTCCTTGGCTACAGAGGATGTTCCTACTGGATGTTGCTCCAGCCCCGACTCTTAAATCCAGCTTTGCCTTCTCGGTCTGCTATTGCACCCTCCACTCTCTGTCCCACGACCCAAGTCTCTCGCCCTGCCCGGGACACGAAGGACCTTCCACGCAGCGTGCGTCGGACGAGGAGAAGCTCTCCTCGTCCCACACCTCCCCTGTGTCGCGAGGAACGGTGGTGTCCCTCCTGGTCCGCGTGCCCAGAGCGTCATTGCTGTGCACATCTCGGGGACGTGGCGCCGAGGGTGAACGACAGCAACCACGTCCTGCCGCTCAGACAAAGGCTTTGTCTCTGTAACGCAAGGACACGCGCTTTCTGAGCTACGCAAGCATTTGCATGCAGAAACGTGGCCAGGCAAAGACGGCGGCTTGTCTGGAGGTGGCTGGATGTGGGACCAACCCAGAAGGCAGCAACGGGGATCTCCGCTCCTGTAAATGACCCGGGTCCCGCCGCCGCCACCTCCTTCTCCCTTCTTTCACGAGGGCAGCCTTCCGTGCCGCTAGTCGGAGGAAACCTGCTAAAATTAATATGTCTTAAGAGAGCAGAAAAATATATATGCTTGCCTTATAAGAAACATTTTTAAAAATACCTAGGATGATAAAAATTGAAAATTTTCAGCGGTGTCTTATTTAAACATACCTGGTTGGGTTACTGATAAGCACACCGGCCATTTAAAAATGATTTCTTCTCTTTAATATTTAACTAATATTTATTTTAAATTTAATTTTTAAATTACATTCTTATTTGCATTGGAAGCCATGACTCGAGGAGCCATCTCTCCCTTCCCAGGGGTAGGAGGCCAGTGACTGGCGCGAAGCTTTGCCAGGAGCGTGGGTGCTTTTCGGCCGTCCCATCACTCGCAGCAACGATGATGGCAGCGAGCGCTTCCCCGGCCCTCCCAGGGACGGGCACTCGCCCTCTGCGGCCGCCTGGGTTGCAATGGCAACTTCGTGTAAGGACCAGGGCGGTGCAGGGCATTGCTGGGAGGGGGAAGATGCTTCGGAGCCGAGAGCCACGGCCGGGCTTCGGTGGCAAGCGAGCGGGTGAGCACGGAAGCACAGCCGGAGGCCGAGTGCGATGAACCGCATGCCCTAGGGTGGGAGGGGGTGAAGCCCCGGCGCTGGCGTTCACCTCCCCTGTGCCCCCACACCGCGTAACCAGGCTGGACTGTGCAAAAGAAAATAATTTAAAGAAAAAAAGAACCCCTTACCTTGGTCTTGACAACAACCGGGGTAATTATCTCCCTTCTACTGATAATTATCGTAATTAATCCAATATAATGAACTCTCCCAATTGCACTGCTGTTTCAAAATAAATGCTTTGGCTTTTTTTTTTTTTTTTTCCCTTTAATTGAGGAAGGGGCTCTCCTGTGAGATAGAAGCAGTCGTTGCCCTCAAGAAGAGAGGCATTTCGATAACAAGAAGCAAAAGGAGCCCGCGCGCCTGCAGATCTTGTCAGAGACAAAAGGCGACCGGCCTGCCAGGAAGGGAGACGGCCCGACGTGCTTGCACAGTGCCACCACAATTACCGTCGGGATTTATTGAGGCCTTCCCCTGATAAGACATGAAAATGACGGCGGAATCGATGCACGGAGGTACGCGAGGAAGAGGCGGGAGCGGTTGGGTCTGAGCCGGGGAGAGGGAAGGGCGAAGGTGGAGCTGGGGCAGGGGACCCGCCGTCGCCCCTGTGCCAAGCGCCGCCTGCAGCACTCCCGCTCGCTGGCTTTGGTCCCAGTCGGTTCCTTTCGGACCCCTGGAAGGAGCTGTTTGTGGGGGCAAGGGCTCTGCTGGGCTGGGAGCAGCCCTAGGAGCTTGCGCCCAAACGAGAACAGGCGAGGAGGAGGAGGAGGAGGGTAATTCACTTTTCTGGACCGGGGAAACACGCTGGAGGGAGGTTGAGCACCCTCACCAAAGCCCTGCGGGCAGTCCCGTGGCAGAGCTAAGGAGAGCCGGGCTCTCCGGCACGACCTGATCCCGAGGTCGCGTTGTTTCGGCTCAGTAAGGTGCGCCAGGGTCCCGCTCCCGAGGATGCCTCCAGCGTTCCTGTAACTTCCGCAGGGCACGTCAGGAAACAATATCCTTTGCTCGTTCAAGGATTCAGACGGGAACCGTTGAAATACGTGACGTTCCGTGGCGGGGAGAGTTTTTCCCCCGTCCGCGGAGTCAGCTACGCACTAAAACAGGCCGCCGTCAGCTGCAGCACCGCCGGGGAATTACCACAATTACGCCGTATAATATTGACTTAACTATTTGAAGAACTCTACAGCCAAGTCTCTCCTAATTAGATTCAACGTTTAATGGGGCTTCGTAATTCATCAAAATATTTTCCAAGGCTTTAACAAGTCTAACAAAGGAAGAGTCAGGAGTACGCAAAATTTTTGTAATTTTAGTATCTGATCGAGAGCCCAAGGATATCTCTCTTTTTAATAGCGGGATGATGTCCCCTGGTCCCAGGCTCTCAGGGACTCCATCGCAGACAAACTCACTTCGTCCGCAAGCGCACCCGAGGATCCGGCCGGTCGGGACATGGCCAGCACGGCTATTTTTGGCGTATTCAGTCCTCCAGGTGCTATTTTAACGTTCCTCCCCGCTCTGTAATTATTCAACATGCCAGTGAAGGTAACGAGTTGCTGGAATCGGTGGTTGGCACCACAAGGTAAAATAAAACCCTGGAAGTGCCTGAAGAATGTGACGGGGGGGAAATAAAGTCCCATTATTGTCCCCCTTGGGGGTGGAGGAGGTCCCCTCGGCTCACCGGCGTCGGCGGGATGCTCGGTGAGTGTCGGCCCCGGTACCGACGGGGACGACGAGCTCCCGAGAAGCAACTGGGAGGCCTGAGAGGGTTTGCAAACGGCCCCTGGGTGCGAGGACAGCCCCGCGTAGGGACCTCGCTGGCCCACAGCACCCAGGGATGCTGTGATGGGTGCCGGCGGGACCGGAGCTGCTGCTGAGCCCCGGCGCGGCTGCCGGCGGCGGGCGGCTGCCGCCGTGTAGGATGCGGGTATGGGAAAAAGCCCCCTCTGAGGAGCCCACCAGCAAAATGGTGCCTTCTGGAAAGGCTGTGAAGCAAAATAAACAGAGTGCATCTGCTGGCTGTTTACTGTGGCCCACGTGACGCCCCGGCGCTGGTTTTCTCCACGAGCACATTTTGCTGGGTAAACAAGATGCGCAGGCATCTGGAATGATGTCCGGGGGAGAAGGCTTGGTGTGAAAAACCTGGAGCTAGCGGATTCATCCCGGCACTTTGCAGGGCTGCTCCAGCTCCCCTGCTTTCACACGGCGGAGGGAGGAGGAGGTGCTGAGGGAGATGCCCCGCGATGCTGACTTTCCAGATCAAAAAAGAAAGGAAGACAAGAAAGTCCTCCTCACCTCCCAGGAAAGTCCTGCCGTGGACGTTTTCGGTAGGCCCCGGCAGGCAGGGGAAGTTTTACCTGGCTGACCAAAGTATTCAGGTTTTGGTTTCATTCCGGGGAAATATTTTTTATGTTTAATTATCAGTTTCCGAAAACTGAAACGTCTTTGGTTTTACAATATGAAAACAAACAGAAAAATTGAATACAGAGACTCCTCCCAAAACCCTCGGCTTTAAAAACTCCCTGTTATTTCCTAACAAAACCCCTTTCTGCTGGAAGCCCTCCAGCCTGGCGTCGCCTGAAGGTGCTCCCGTCCCCACAGAGGCTGAGGGAGGAGGAACGCAGCGGCTTTCGTTCCCGAGCGGGCTAAAGCAACCCCACTGCAGCCCAAGGCGGTCCAGCGCATCGCCCGAGCTCCAGCCCATCGCCCCCATCACCTTAAACGGGGACGCGGTCACAAAGGACTTGACGCGTCCCCTAAAACCCAGCAGACGTCACCAGCCAAACCAGTCGCCGGGGCGTCCCGCCCTGCCCGAGCCCAGCGGGAGCTGCCGATGCTCAGCCCGCGGCAGGGACGCGGCCGCGCAGCCCCCGCCTGGGGGACGGAGACGTGGGGACCGCAGGGCCCGCACCCATGCAGAGCCCGAGATAACCGCGGAGGAACCGCGTCCGTGAACCCTCAGGCCGTGGCCAAAGGCAGCTTGAAGGGGCGCTGCCGGCGGGGCCGGCGTCGGAGCACGGGGACAGGAGCCCGCACAGGCTGCCCGGGCTTTCGCGTCGCTGCTTGCCGAGGAGATCAATCCCCGACAGCTTCGCTGAGGACTCTGACGGACATTTATAGCCCTCTGAGTCATTACCGGCCTTGTTTAAACCAGTTATACCTGGCCAAGACCTTTAAAATAGCTTCATTTATACTGAAAGGCTCCTCTCGCGCACGGCGGGTATAAATAGCAGGGCGAACCGCTCGGCGAGCACGACGGCTCCTCCGAGCTCGGGGAGCGAGGCGGCACGCCGTGCTCAGAGCCCTTGCATCACCCCCCCTCTGCGTCACCTCCCCGTCCCCCCCGGCTGCCGGGGGGGTGCGGGGGGAGCCCACCGCTCCCAGGGGACCCCGTCTCCCCAGGTGCCCCATCCGGAGCCGGTGGCTCACGAGAACGAGGTGTCCCTGGCAGAGCCGCCGGCAAAACAGCCGGAGCGGAGATTTCTGCTCCGAAAAAACACGGGAGCTTGCCCGGGACTCAGACCCTGTCTGTGAGTCTGCGGTTCCTTGACCACTAATAGCAGCCCAGGATCACCCAATAAATCTGCTCGGGGTCAGCCTTGGGCGCACAAGCCCATTTCTGTGCGATGAGCGCGAGCGGGACGCAGAGCCTGTCCCGGGGCGAGGGCTTGGTGCCGCCCCGGCGGGGCGAGCCCAGGGCTGCCAGGACGTCCGTACCCCTACCGCCTCGAGCTCGGCACAGCCAGATTACGGTGGTGTTTTCGGTTCGGGATGGGCCCCCTGTCCCAGGGGCACCCGCCTCTGCCGCGGGCCAGCGACACCCATCGCTAGAGCTAAGGGCTGCTGCCACCTGCCACGACGTTTTCATTCCGCCCCACTCATTTCCAGGCAAAAAATTTAATCTTAACCTGTGTTGTTAGGATCCGGGAAAGCTTTGACTGCACGATTGGCTTGACTTTTGCCAAACAACTGTTCTTCTGGCTCAGCCGTCCTTTCTTTCTGCTCAAAAGGAAATCTTCCCGATGAAAAAAAACCCAACCTCAGCTCGAGGACAAGCGTCGGGCACCTGCTCTCGGCCCCGAAAACGGCTGCGACAAGGGTGGTGGGAAACGGGGCGTTTTAGGAAAAGGCAGCCCGAGGGCAAGGCTGCCTGTCCCCGGTGGGACGTGCTGACCGAGCCGCGATGCCCACCGGCATGGCTCATCCCAGCCAGGCTTTCGCCCAGGGGCTGGCTCCCGCGTGCTGCCAAGCCCCTTTCCCTCCCTAAAACTAAGCTAGCGTTTCCCTCCCGGTAAAACTCGCTTTCCTGGGTCCCTGGGGGGAAGAGCACGGAGGCAGCAGAAGCATCCCCACCAGGGACCAGCATCTTAGCCAAGTCCGTGGCAGACGATCTTGTTTTGCCCCCTGCGACGGCAGCACGTACCGGGCAGCGGGCTGCTAAATAAAGTGCATTTCCAAGGGAGAGCCGTTCTGCAGTGGGGATGGAAAAGCTCCGCTGAAGGCGGTGGCTCCGGCTCTCTCCAAACAGTTCTCCCCCCTCCCTCTGATCTTTTTTTTTTTTTTTTTTTTCCCCTCAGAGGAAACATTGCCCAAATCAACACATGCCCGAGGAATGATTTTACACAGGTCGGACAGCACTTTCTGCTGGAAAAACTTCCAATCAGCTGCATTCACAAGCTGGGTTTATTTTTCACAGTTTTCTGAGTACGTTTTGTTTCGGTGCCAGAGTAAAGACCCGGAGGTACATATTTCAGCCCAACCTGTAACACCATCATCGTCACTGGATTTCAACGAGGAGAGGGCTTTGACCTACATTCGCAGCCCAGCCTGGGAAGGAGCCGGGGCATCCCTTATCGTCCCCGGAGCTGCCCCGCTTCGCCGTGCCTGGGACCCCGCTTCTCCTCTCCTCCCCTGGGATGCCACGCTGGGCAGGGGGGTTTGAGCATCCGAGGCAGACGGGAAACCATCTGCCCCCTCCCTGAGCAGCCGCCGGGTGTTTTGCAGCCTCTAAAGCCCCGCTCTAGAGGGGGACGGCCAGGGTGGAACAAACTTAACCAGAGCTTTTTAAAGCTCTCCCACCTTCGCCTCCTCTCTTCCTCCGGGTAGGTGTCCCGGCGGCGGCAGAACAAGACGGCTACAGAGGGCTGCTGGAAGCCGTCAGCGCGAAATACACTGGGAGGCCTTTTTTTGCTTGGAAAATATTTCCTCGCCGCAGGCTGCGGTGACAGCAAACATTCCTGCCGGGGCTGGCGTGGGGAGGCATCACCCTGCGGCACGGCTGGGGCGCCCGGGGCCGGCTCCGGGGCTGCCACCGCCCGCCGGCCCTTCACCGGGGTGCAGCAGCACCCGCCTGCTCGCCATCGCCGGCTGCCTCTCCCAGGGGAGCCGGGACCGCCGCAGACAAAGGCCTGTTATGCTTCTAGGATTCGGGCTGGTTTTTTCAAAGGGGAGAGGAGAGCAGCTCACGCGTACCCCCAGCACGCAGGGCCGACCCTCGCCTCCCCGTGCGCCCGTGCTTGGAGGAGCTAACGGGTCGCACGCAGGGAAAAAGAGAGGCTTGTTAAAAAAAAAAGACCGAATCCGTAGCTGTCGGGGAGCAAAAACAGCCCATTAAAGTCAGGGCTGTGGTTGTAAATCAACAGAGCTGCTGCTATTTCCATCTGCTGCTAGCAGTGCCTCTTTGGGAGCGGGGCGGAGGTGGTGGCCCCCCCGCCCCAGGTGTGCGCCAGGGGCATTTTGGCAGCCACCGGGCCAGCAGCACGTGGCTTGCACGTGGGCTGGCCAGCAGGCAGCTCCTCGCAGGGTCTGGTAGCTTCTGCGAGCCTCCGCGGGCAATACCAGTCCTATGGAGGCGAAGCCATGGGTCAGGACCCCGGGGCTGGTCCTAAAGGCACCTGAGCATCCCCAAGTTCTTCTTAATTTTTCTTTGTTTCATGAATAACCAAAGGATTATAGCTTGGAAAAGAGATGTCAAAAAAAAAAAAAAAAAAAAAAAAGAAAAAGATGACATCTGAGGCGTTTGTGGCTGTTTTCCTCCAAATATTTGCAGATGCAAAGCTGCGGGAATGAGCGCAAACCACCAAATCACCTTGTGCATTTGGGAGAGAGCCAGCCCCGAGGAGCCACGTCGGTGACGGCCCGAGGGGCTCGGCTGGACGCGCTTGCACGCAGCGGGAGGGGGCGAGCGGTGGAACTGCTGGCTCCCCTTCTCTTCCCAAGCGAGGGAGACCCATTCCCTGGGGACATACACGAGCCAGTCCCACCCGGTCCTCATCCCGGCTGGAAGCGAGGGCACTGCTTATCTCCGGCAGCAGCCTCCCCGTCTCCGTGCCCCGGCCCTTTCCTGCGGCTGCAGCGGCCAGCCCCCTCGCCCAGCTAATTCAATCTCTGCGCAGGAGACAGAGCTCCCCGAGGTCCCCCACCAGGAGTTCAATCCACTCTCGTGGGGACGCAGGACCACTACACACCTCATCAGCCGAGGCTCCGTATGCAAACAGCGAGGCTTGCCCTTATCTCTGCAGCTACCCATCTGGCGATGCGCCGCGTGGACATCCTTATCCGCCAGCATTTACTAAATGAAGTACGTGGATTATGGTTTATATGTCGAGCTTTATACTTTGGGTATGTTTTTATACGCTAAAGCAGTAGGAATGGGTGTCTGGGCGTGTCGCGTGTTTATTTCCATACCAAAAGATGCCCCAGAGAACGCGTTTGTTCTTTAATGAGAAAGCAAAGGTCAGAGAGTGTCGTGATGAGCGAGCAACAAAAATGTCAGAAAAGACCAGACCACAAAAAACTGAAAAAGATAAAAAGGAAAGAAAGAGGCATGATTTCTCCTGAGCTCTAGCGCTTGGGATCTCTCTTGCTCTTGTGCCTGCATGAGGAGGGGAAGGGAGAGAGCCCGTGGACCCTCCTGGGCCAGACCTCTTCCCACCAGTACCCGGGACTGCCGAGGGCTGGTCGTGCTGGTCCCAGTGGGGCCCTCGCAGGTGCCTGCACCCCAGTCCCCGTCCCCATCTCACTGCCCTCGCTGATGGGCTCCGTGTGCCACATCGCAGGGGACCCGGCCCTCGGAGGCGTCCCCTTCCCAGGCTCCGTCAACAAAGCTCTGCCCGCGCGCACGGCAGGGTGGTTTGCACCGACACCGTTGCTGACAGCAACCAAATCACCCCACTTTGCCCCCCAGGCCTTATTCCACCGCAAACACGGGTGGGTTCGAGCCAGGGTGGTTTGCACCGACACCTTTGCTGACAGCAACCAAATCACCCCACTTTGCCCCCCAGGCCTTATTCCACCACAAACACGGGTGGGTTCGAGCCGTGCCCAGCGTGGGCAGCCGGCTGAAGCCCCTTGGCAGCTCCCACCCGCGGCTGCCCCCTCCCCCCGAGCATCCCCGCTCTGCGGGGAGGCTTTTGCCGGGCCGAGACCCCCGCAGCTCCCGTCTCCCTGCCCACGCGGCGCGGGGGTACCCGAGCATCACAACTTTCACCGCAGCACACAACTTTCACTACCCCCCCCCCCTTCCATCACAAAAGCCCCGCTTACAGGACAGCTTTCCCAATCCACAGAGACCACCCCCGCCCTCCCCGCTCCCCCCCGGGCTCCGTGGGGTTTTCCCACCGCTAAAGGAGGCTTTTCCCCGGCTTGTTCCCCCGCCCAGCCGCACTCTCCTGCCGGGGTGCAATGCAGCAGCGGCGGGGCGAGCCCCCCGGCCGGCTCCCGAGCCCCCCGGCCGGCTGCGGAGCCCGGGCACGGCCGGCTCCCCCCGCCCGGCCCCGGCCCCGGCTGCAGAGCAGCCCTCGCATTAGCACCTCATCAGCTCCCCGGGGACCCCGGCAAACACAGCCCGCCCGGCCGAGGAAATACCCCGGGCCTTGTGATGCAGAGCCCCCGGGGCGGGAGGAGGAGGAGGAGGAGGACGACGAAGAGGAGGAGGAGGATGCTTCCTGGCCCCGGGGGCACAGCTGCCTCCAGCCCCGGCATCTGGGGTGGGCAAACAGCACCTGGGAGGGCAGGGATGCCAGGATGTGGATTCAGGAAGCGCCCCTGCACCCCGCTGCTCCCCAAGCCCCCGCGCATACAGATGCTAATGGCCCCCCATCCTCCCCGTCCCCCCGCTGCAGAAGGGGACGCTTCCCCTGCTCTCGCTCTGCCGCGGGATTAGGCCCAGCGCGGGGGCTTCGCCACCCGCACGCACCCAACGGCCTTGGGAGGAAGGTTCCCCGCTGCTGGGGAGGGGGGGACAGGATTTATTCGCCGGTGGCAGCTCGCAGCCATGAACGCCGCCGTGAAAAACGACAGCCGCTGGCACGTCCTTTGTTCGGGATGCTGCAAAAAGCAGCCCCACGGTTGCAGAGGAGATAAAGCAGCGTGTCAGTGCTGCAGAGGTCAGGGCTGGAAATTTAGCATGCTGATACCTCCCCTGCCCGCTTCGCAGGGCCAGCAAAGGCAAACAGAGGCTCTCGGAGGGAGCAGGGGAAGGTTCAGGAACTGCACGCTTTCTGCTCAGGCAGAAACACCAGCCAGGGCCCGGAGAAAAGAGAACGGCACCCGCAGCCCTCCCCGCTGCTGCTTGCGCTGCTCCTTCAATCCCCACCAGGATTAAAGTCCTTTCAGTCCCCTGCGACTTGCCTACCCGTGGTCCCAAGCCACCTGCAACGGCCTTCAGACTCTCTGGAGGTCATAGCGGTGACAGGACAGTTTGCCGACAGAAAGCTCTTCTCCCAGATTTTGGTGACCCTGTGTGTAAAGAAAGGCGTGCGCGAGAGGGTGCCTACGGGCAGGGACGCAGCGGCACGCTTAGCGCGCCAAGACGCTCGCCGGGCACCCGCCATTCTTGGCAATAAAACTTCCCTGTGTGTTTGCTTGCTTCCAACAGCGGGGAGCTCGCTGTGCCGGTGCCCGTCCTATTTGGAAAAGCAGTCCTTTGGGTTGGCGGGAGAGCAGGGGAAGCACCTTCCAAAGCAAACTGCAGCCCAGCTGGAGCAGGATGCTCGGGAAGCCCTCCGCTACGGACGGGCGCCTGCAGAAAGCTCCTCGTTAGGGCAGACGGAGCCAGGGCTCATCCCCCCGCAGGGATGCAGTTATTATTACTATTGCTCCCTCGGAAAGGTGAAAAGGAGTGCTTTCTTTACAAATAAATAGAGGCTGGCTCGCAATCTGAACTTATCAAGAAGGAGAGATGGTAGACTCGGAAAGGGGAAAATAAACAAATTTGGAAGCAAAGTAACTGAGCAATCCTCCACTTATCTCCGAGTCACAAGTCCTGCTTTGCCGGGTGCCAGTCGATAACATCGCTAAGGCAATATAAGGCATACAGCTCTCCGCAGCGCTTTAGCTGAGTGATGCAATCAGAAACAATCCTGAACTCGGCTCTTGGCAGATAAAAACCTTTTCTTGTCCCTCAGACGACTGAAATCAGCTCCTGCTGCCGCCTCTGCCCGGTACTCCACGCTGGCATTTCGACAGAGCCGGGGGGCTGTTTCCAAAGCCGGGTGCCTCATGTCAAGAGCGGGCACCCGTTTGGGGAAGAGCTGATTTGGGGAGCTCGCCGCAGCAAGAGGCTGCGGCCCGTGGGACGGCCGGGACGGGATCAGCGCTCGCCCCAAGCGCGCGGCCGCCCCGCGCTATCTCCTCCCTCCTCCTAGCAAAGGTGTTGCTTAAATCAAGGCGCTGACCTCGTCAGAGGGCCTTTGCTCTGCTGGCTTGCGAGATCCAGGGCAAGGCGTGCCCCAAGGGAAACCCCTCGGCCCCACGCAGGCTGTGTCTGCGGGACCCACGGGCGGCCGGTCCCGCTGCCGCTCCCCCAGGCACCTCAGCTACCTGCGTATCGGGGCGACGTGCTGGGCACGGCAGGCGCGCTCGCAGCCGCAGCTCTCCCCGCTGACGAGCGATCCCTTCCGACCCCCCGCTCCTGCTGGGGCACTCCCACTGGTGCAGGAGCCTCCAGGTTTGGAAAATACGCGTTAGATCCACTCCAAAGTCCTTTGGACTTCCGAGCTGATGGGTAGACCCCGAACACCCTCTCAAGCTGGGCACCCACGAGCACCAAGGCACTTCAAAAAGCGCACGGCGAAGCACCATTTCCAAGAAGCTGTTCAGGTTTCAGCATGAAGCATAACGCTCCTTAAAATACACCGCGGCTTAGATGCAGTCACGTAACCGCACGTTTCCGGGAGCGGACCGCTGTTAAGCATCACATTTTCCCCAAGCTGCAAGGAGAAGGCTATGCCACATGCCTCACGCAGATGTGGCCGCGTGTTCATCAGTCACACCCCTGTCCCCGGCGTCACCGCCCAAGGATTTGTCCCGGAGAGGCCCTCACCGATGTCACCGCGGTCCCAAAACACAGAAGCCATTGTACCACGGGGGATCCCTGCACGCAGCTCCCAGCACAGGCACTCGTCGAGGCACACAAGGCATCAGTGGGCGAGGGCTCCTCGCAGCCTTGTTTGACTGAAATAATTTTATTTGAATACAATATGCTATTTCAACAATTTTAAGTTGCATGGGGTTATTTAAGATGGATTCAGTTTTAATTTAATCAGTTTAATGGGATTTTATATTTTTAGATATAGCACCTCCAAATTGTCTGATTAACTTTTCAGAATCAATACGCTTAACGGCAAAGCATACAATTACACAGGCAAATGATCTCCTCCGTGGCTTCCGCGTGAGCAATCGCCCGGCTTTGGCTTGCACCGTGGGGGTGCAGATCTGCCCCTGTCCCCCCCGCTCTGGTTCAGCGTGGCAGCCCTGTCCCCCTCCCCAGCCCGCGTTCCCGGAGGAAGAGGGTCTCCGGGGCTGCACGCCTGCCGGGATGCTGGAGGAAGGCCACCGGCCCCTCGGCTTTGCTTTCACACACCATTTTTTAATTGCAACACGTTAAAGACCCAAAGCAGCCCTAGAAAACCGGGCTGGGACCGTATCCATCGCAGTGCACCGGCAAAACGGCCCCGGTTTGCCCGGCGCCGGCACACGGGGAGAGCCCCAGGCCGTCCCGTCCCCTCGCCTTGCCCCTTGGCACCTCCCTGTCCCCCCAGACGCGGGCGCAGGAACCGGCCCCGTCCAGCCCAGCTCGCACCAGCATCGCTCCCCACACAGGGCATGGGTCACGTACTGCCTCCGGCTCCCCGTTTATTCCAGCCGCCTCAAATATCCCCCTTGCTTTTGTCAAGTTGCATAATTTTTGAACTTACATACTTGAAAAATTCTTTTAGAAATGTCAAGGTGACTGGCGTATTAAAAATGAGCCAGAGCAAACAGGAATGACATTATTTTAATTCTTTCAGTGCCAGGTCATTTTCTCTGTAATAACACAGCTTAGATACCAGCCTCCTGCCCCTTGCATCATCCTTCCCATTACTTCCTCGGTTGTTTTTATTTGTTCATCTGCTAGACAAAAGCGAGGGGGAGAAAGAAAAGCCACTGCTGTTGTGGAAACCCCTTTCACCAGGATTTAAGAGATTTGTTTCCCAAATCCCACTGAAATTTCACAGGATTTGGGCAAATTCAAACTCTCCTGAAATCTCTGACCTAACACAGTAAAATCCCATGTTTTCTTTTAGTATCTGGGTGATTTTCTTCAGGGAAGCATTCCAAATTTACACACCGGACCATGCGTTATTGTAATAATCTGTATCAGTAATACCTGGCGCGTTCCCAGCCGCAGGGTACAAGGCGCATCGCGTTGGTGTGCGAAGAAACCGAGGTCCGGAGAAGCCAAGTCCCTCAGCAGGGCCAGGACCAGCCAATGCCCAAAATTCTGCCCTTTCCGCTGGGCTAATGCTGCTCCTGGAGGTGGCCAGCAAAAATACACACCTACATCACTCTGACTGTAGATGGTACCCTTCCCCCGGGGCTATAAACACCTTGCAATTTGCAGAATATTTGTAATTAATGCACCACAGGGTGAAGGAAATCCTGTGATGGCTCAAGGCACAGCAGCACTGTGATCCAGCTGAAGCCATTTGGTTAAAAAAAAAAAAAAATAAATTGCATTTCTTTGCCTTTGGCTCCTGGGCACCAAGCCCCACGGCAGCCGGCAGCAGGGCACAGGGGGACGCTCCCGGCTCTGCTTTCGGCTGCGGGGTTTCACCCCTCTCCTTGCACCACCTCTCTTTGACCACCAGCCCAGCCGCTCGAACGCACTAAACCGGTAGAAGATCCACCTTTTCCCAGCGGGGTTCGCTTTCTGCTGGAGCGGCAAGTTGAACCAGCTCGCGGAGGAGCATCGGAGCGGGAGCAGCGGTAGGAGCGTGCCGCGGGGACCGGGGGGGGGCCTTCCCCTGCCGAAGAGAGCTGCCTTGCGTGCACGCACCTTCTGCGGCACAGGTGGCTAGGCCACTGGTGCGGCTCGGCGGTACCACATTGCAGGGCTCGACGAGGTGGAAAAAAAGCTATTTTGAGAGTCACCCACCCTCCTGACCCCCTGGCAGAGGATGCTCTGCAGGGACAGCGGGAGGGCAGGCACCCCTGGACCGCAGCATCCCCGCTTCGGGGATGCCAAACGCCATGTAAAACGCTGAATATCAAACAGGGAGGAGAGGGCACCTGCCCTGCCTTCCTGACCAGCACAGGGATGCTGAGAAGCGACTGGGGGAGCTGGTAACATCCGACACCGCCACAGCTGTTTGCTTGAGCAAACAGCAGCCAAGCCTTAAGGCCTCTTTCTGCTCGCCCAGCTGCCAGACCTCGCTCCGACTTCAGGCAGGAAAAAACATTTCCTCAGGTAGGGCATTAACTATGCGATTGAACTAGGGAGTTATTTTTTTCCTCCAGCTGTGCATACAGTAAGTAAAGCCCGCGAGTCAATGGGCGCTAAGCTCGCACTTCAACGCTAAGCCTGTGCCGTGCTGGATTTAAGCGTGTTCCCGGGCTCTCCGTGGAACGCACAACCGGGCCGGGGCGGGGGGCTTGCAGACGCACGGGCATCCCACCCCAGCCCCCACGAAAGCAAGGCAGGGGGACGGGGGACGCCCACCCCAGCCCAGCTTGCACCATCTTAAACAACATGGACGGTCGTTCTCCAACCCGCTCTCCTCACTGCTGCGGGGGGGTAGGAGGCAGAGGCGAAGGCAGAAAAGCCAGGTTTAAGGGCAGCATTTACGCTGCTGGGAGAATATCACTCGTGAAAAACTGCTGAAACTGTGCCCAGCTTGAAAGCAGACAATTAGAAACGGCGCTCGGCAGCGCTCGGGGCTAAGCCTGTGCTAACGGCAGGCAATAAACATGCTGCTGCGAGAAAAAAATTATATTTTTTTTTTTTTTTCCCAGTGTTTGTCTGAGCAAACAGAAGCTATTTGCAAATGGTTTTGAGGTGGTAGCGGCCTTCCTCTGCGAGTGCCAGAGACTCGAGAAAGCACAGGGGGTGTTTCCTCACCCAGTGCAAACAGGGAGATGCACAGCTCGCCCGTGCTCCGGGCACCCCGGCAAGAGCACGGCAGCCTCCCCTCCCCGCGGCAGGTGATCGGGCTGCACCGAAGAGGGGAGAGCCCTTCGGTCCGACCATGCAAAAAACCAAAAAAACCCCCAAACCAAAAGCAGCACCCCGATGCAAGGAGGGGGCCGGGGGTGCACGGCCCCGCAGGACCCCCAGCCCCGCAGGAGCCCCCAGCCCCGAGGCCAGCTGGGGACACACCTGGGCACCAGAGCCCATCCCCACGGCCAGCAGCCCCCATCCCCGCCCCGACGGGGGGGACCACAGGCAGGGCGAGATGCTTTCCGGCTCTCTGGTTTCCTCCAGCCCGAGCGTGCCTGGGCAGAGTCGCTCTGCAAGGGAAGCAGCTCCAGGTTTTCTATTTATGGGCTCTATTCATCCCCAGCCGGGTTTCGGCGGTGCCCTGCCATAAAAGTTGCCTGCTTCTCTGTCTTGGCAGCCAGGAAACCTCAGCCAGCTTGAGGAGACCATAGGAAATGGCAAAGCCTCAGGCTCCAGCTCTCCAAAATAAGGTGCAGCTAAATTAATATGGTGTGAGTGACTGGCGAAGTGATGTCACCTCAGCCTTTCGGCGAGCGGCGGGGGGGATAAATGCATCCCTCTGTCCTGACTTCATCCCACTCTTCCCAGAAGCGCCCTGGCTGGGCTGGAAGAAAGGCACCGTGAAAAAGCTGCAGCTCGAGACGGAGAACGCATGCGCCCAGGGAAAAATGGGGGAATATTAAGGGATTTAACACCAGGCCGTCGTTGCCCGTCTTTCACAACAGGAAGGGAAATCCTCCTTCTCTTTCTGTTTTGTACTAACAAGAGAAACCCTCACGCTATGACCGGGGCCTCTAAGAAACCTCCCCGTCATTTCCAATGAGGCGTTTAAGAGAATTGTGAGATCTGGTGACCGCAAGCACCTTTCGAGTTTCACCTCTTTTCAGTGCTTTCCCCTCTCTATTGGTTTTGTCCATGGCTAAAGGGATAAACTACAAATATAGCTCCCATCGAGAAGAAAAGCACCATGTCCCTTGCACATCCCCATTTGGACCAGACCCTGAAGGCACCGTAGCTTCTGAGCGCTCCCTTGGCCGCTGTGTTTCTGCGTAGCGTGGCTCGCTGCAGTTTCCATCGGAAATTCAAGCTCACCCATTACCATGCCTGCATTTAATCTAGCAGGATTTAGACAAATTCCACCGCGCTATTTAAATATTAATTAAGATTTCTCACCTGGCGCATCCTGCATATCCTCTCAAACAGCTTTCATCCCTCCAAATCTGGGAGGCGTTTTTCGAGTAGGTTTATGGCAAACAGGCAAGGGCTGGCAGGGGCTGGGGGATGAACGGCAGCCTGGCTGCCTTGCCGTCCCCCAGAGCCCTCGAGAGCCGAGGAGCCTGGCGAAGCCCTCGCTGCAGGGATCAGAGGAGAGCGGGGCGGTAGGTACTTAGCCGAGTTACTCCCTTCTCCATCCTCAGCTCCCCAGGTTAAAAGATCGGTCCGGCCTTGGGTGATCTGGGATCAAGGGGTTCCTTCCTATCCCTGGAGCCGAGATAAATCCGGCTCTTGCTGCTCTGCTGTCTTGAGCGAGCAAGCACAGATACCCGCTTAGCCATCCGCTTGCTGGGTTACTCTTCTTGCCTTAAGTTTGTTAAATACACCTATAGGCATAAGCTTTGCACATCCACAAGCGACATAAGGGTCCCCTCCCGCTCTGCGCCATGGCTCTGCCCCTTCCCCACTTCGTCGGGGCAGTTTTTCTGTAAGCTTTGTTCAGCGTCAGCACTCCACGGACCAACCCGAACGTTTACGCCGATAAAGCCAAGGTTTGGGCACAGAGAACTTGTGCACGAAAACCCGCACTTTGATGCGTGCAAACGAAAACCTAGCTTAAGGGTAAGAGCGCAGGCCCAACTTGACAGCCCTGAGCGAGCGGGGCCTGGGGAAGGGAAAGGAGGGGTGCAGACGGGGCATCCCACCGCCCAGCCGGCAGCTATGCCCCGGAGCCAAGCTGTGCCTCCCGCAGCCCGTGCCACGTCTCCCAGCCCACGGGGAGGACGTGAGAGGCATTCGGATGGAGCGGCGGGCTGAAAAGCTAGGTCAGACGGGGCGCAGCAAGCCGACCCTGGCCGGTGCTCGCTCCGAGACACGTCCTGTGTACCTTGGCCGCAGCCCCAGCCCAAACTGGCGGCCGGACCCACGCCGTGTCCCCCCTCCGTGACGGCTTGCAAGGGGGGGGGGGGGGTCCAGGATGATCAAGGTCTGGGGACACCCGTGCAGCCCTGGGGTTGCCCCCCATCCTGTGCACCCCACACCAGCAGCTCCCCCATCCCCAGGCTCCTGGGGAGGTGTGAATATTTGGAGGAGCAGACACAGGGGCATTGAGCGGGGCTGTGAAACGCAGCAGTGTCTGCCACGCTCCCGGCCGGCACCGCCGAGCTGCCAGCATCCAGGAGCTGCCGGGACACCAGCCAGGGCAGGAATAAGTAACACCACTGTGGTTCCCCAGACCATGTAAACAAATACCTGCTCAACCCAGCTCCCCGCCCGAGCTCCGCCGGCTGGCATCGGGGGGGACGCACGGAGCCCCGACCTCCAGATCTCCCTACGAGCAGGGATAGCACCACCTCCTCACCCACCGGGGAAGGGGAAACAGAGTCAGGTATTCTTATACGGTCCAGGTATTCTGGGGATAAAACAGCAGCAAAACACCCCGGAAGGTGTCAGCAACCTGCCTGCGAGCAGGGCCGAGGAGTGGGCAGCTCCATCCACCCCTCGCACGGTCCAAGCCGGACCCGCATAGGTAACACACCGCACGCCGACGGCAGGAGCAGGGGTCTTGGCGTGCACACGTGAACAGAAACACCGCCAACCTTCCAAGCTTCATCTGGGCTCCCCCTCGGGTTTTGGGTTGGTTTTTTTTTTTTTTTTTAAATATTCACTTTATAAATGCACAAACTGCAATAAAGGCCTTTTTCCCTCATCATTCATATGGGGATGCAGACCGTGAGGACTCTCCCCAAACACTTCTCCAGTAGCAAGGTGGCTTTTAAACCACATGGAGTTTCTTTGTTAATGCCTTCATTTGCCAAAAAATGGTCATTTTCCTGAAAACTTTTCCCATATGAGGTAGCAGAAACCCCAAAGTTCAGAGGGGAAAGAGCCCGAAGAGGCTATTTTCTGGAAAACAAAAAGGCAGCAGCTGCGCTGAAGATGTCCACAGCGTACTGGCCATCAACTGAGCTGGTCAAAAACCTCCAGCCAGTTATATGTTGGCCAGAAAACTGTTCCTAATCAAAGGTGCAGTTTTACCACACGTCTCAATAACGTAGTATTTTAGGAGGGGAAAAGAGATTTTAAAATTGGGCAGTACCTGCTTGTTTGGCATTTTGGAAGGATCCTATCCTGACGTTTCTTAGATAAGTTTTCTTTACTGGAAATTACTTTCTGCTTTGAGATTGCAAACGATGTTAAAACCCCGCTAAAGCATAAAAATAACCGGAAAGCGCCAAGCCCCAACGGTTGGCTGGAGCCAGGCCGCCTTTCTCCGCAGCCCCGCGGGGTCTCGGCCCCGCAGACCAACCTGCCGGCGAAGCACGCCGGTGGGCTTTCAGCCGCCCGGCAGCCTCAGGAACTGTGGTTATGGCAGATGGGCGATTCCCTGGGAAAGCATCGAGACCGCGCTTTGGCTTGCCCCTGGGAAAGCATCGAGACCGCGCTTTGGCTTGCCCCTCGGAAAGCATCGAGACCGCGCTGTGGCTTGCCCCTCGGAAAGCATCGAGACCGCGCTTTGGCTCGCCGGGCAGGGCTGGGCGCGCACCTCCAGCCAGCCCGCAGCCCGCAGCCGGTAGCCCGGGGCTCGGCTCCCCGGCAGAGCCAACAGGAGAGGGCAGCAGAGATTCACATTTCGGGCTCCGCAGGCAGCCGCCGAGGCGGGGACGAGCTTTGCCAAGGGGCCAGGAGCGCAGGGACAGAGGCGGCTGCGGCGGCCGTAGCTGCTCCGCAAGCGTGGGGACACGGACAGACGGACGGCCTGGCAGGTCTGTCCTGGGGCACGGACCCCGAGAGCCAGCTGCCCCCCGAAACTAGGCACGGCTACCAAAGGGGGGGCTGGAACGCCTGCGGCTGCTCCTCGCGGGGCCGGCCGCTTAGTCCCAGGGAGACCGCAAAGCTTCTCCTGATTCAGCCCGTCCCCAGAGGTGACACGAGGCCCAGGAAAGTCCCACGCTGTCAAAAAGCCCCGTCTGAAGTCATCGCAGCCGCCCGGCGCAGAGGCTTTACTGGAAGAGGGGAGCAGCACCACGCGCGTTTTGCAAACAGTTGGTGCCAACTCCAGCTGCTTGTCACCAGCCCCCTCCAGCTGCTTGTCACCAGCCCCCTCCAGCTGCTTGTCACCAGCCCTCGAGACCGTGCGAGCGGGCAGCAAAGGCCGGTCAGCTGCGTTAGCAAAACCTGGCTTAGCAAAGCCCGCCAGCAGAAGCCGGGCAGGATTTTGCAGCGGCAGCCCATGCACAGCAGGCAGAGGCAGCAGCTTCCCTGCCAGCGATTAAATGCGCTAAGAAGCACGAGCGGCAGTTGCTGCATCTCTCCCCTCACTTCATCAGCCATGTGGCTCCGCTCAGCACCCTCCTCGTTTGGCAGGGTCACAGGGAACGCAGCCGGTTTGGGAGAGAAAACACAGAATCATAGCACGGCAGCTACTAAGAGCAGGCAGCGGTTGTCTGTAGGAGACCTGCATTTCCATAACGATCCTGAAGGCATTTTTCTTTGCTCTGCCCATGAAATCCCACACGAGCAACACAAGAAGTAGCACGGCAAGGTGAAGCCAGCCTCGCTTGTGCCCTGCGCTCCCCAGCTGCCATGGGGGAAGGAAGGGCACAGTCCCATCCTCAGTGTCCATCGGGCAGAGGGTGGAAAAGCAGCTTTGGGAGACTCTCAGCTCTGCCAAGGACAGGTATGAAACAAAAGCCAGAGCTGCAGCTGGCAGAAAGCAAAGAGGCTGCATTCAAACAGCACTGCACCAGCTTCATCAGCAATAGGTCTGGATATGCAAAGCAAAGGCCAAATCCTTCCTCCTGTTAGGAAACAAGCCCCTAGCCCGAAGGCAGAAGGAGAAGGGATTTCTCCGAGGTCACCTGGGATTTCTCTGCAACACAGCAGAGCCCCCGAGGCTCAGGCAACACAGCTTTCCAGAGCTCTTGAGCAGAAACCACCGGGGCAACAAACACAGAACAAAGCAAGCCAGCACCGCAAATGCACTTCAGCAAGCTGAGGACAGAAGCACCCAGCAGCTTTTTCCCCACAGCACCCACCGTGCTCCCCCCACGCAGCCCAGCAGGTCCCTGCTCTCGCAGGACCGCTCAAACCAGCCCGAGTTTCAAGCCAAGGAGGGATGTGCTAACCCTTATCTGGTGGAGCTGCTCCCCGGGGGCACTTAGAGTCCAGTCGGCCAAAATTTATAAGAGCAAAAGAGTACAGCCAGCTTTCCGCGCCCCTCAGCCCTGCCAAGCAATCGCACCCAGGGAGCCAGGAGCCTCTCCCAGCACTTACCTCCACCACGAACACTTCCATCCTGCAGGGAAGGGCCCTTAGAATGGGAGTTCACCCTGACAAAAACCACCTGAGGAGTCCTCATTTAGCCGTTATTTAATCCCCCAGCTGTGCCTGCTGCCATGCCCTCAGCATCTGTGGCTCCCCTGCTCTTTTCCCACCCGGGGCTGACCCCTTGGCTGTGAATTTGGGGTCCAGCCATGGCCGGAGAGCAGGGCAGGTCTGCTGCCAGCAGGCACCGGGGGGATGTCCACTGCACGCAGGGATGAGAGGGCAAATGCAGGCTAAGGAGAACTAAACCAGCCTGTTTCCTAATGCTGGGGCAGAGGGAAAATCAGATATTGCTTAAAAACCAGGACTGCTTCCTTGCAATTTGTTGACTTGGAGGTTTCCTACAAGCACCGGGTGCTGCAGCTCTTAAAATCCCAACGCCGGTGCTCGCAAGGTCCGTGCTCACCTGGGCCTTAGAGCATCCCCGTGCTCCCGGGCACGCAGGCAGCCCCTGCCAGCAAACCCAGCTTTTCCCTTTGCACCGCAGCGGGCTCGGGCAGCTGCCCGGGGTGGGCTCTGCGCAGCGGGGCAGCTCCCCGAGGGTGCAGTTTCGGGGGGATTTAAAGATTCAGCTCAAGGACGTTTCTGTGAAGCAGGTAGAAAGCAGAAGTTTCCAGAGCACTGTAAAATGGGGACAGATTTTCTTCTCCCTGCCAAATCCCGATTCTAATAATATTATTATTATGTTGTAATATCTCAAAAAAAACCCCAACCCTTAATTCTTGTGAATTAGGAGGAGCTGAGGCAATTTCTCAGTGTTGCGAGAGGCAGCAGTACGGTACAGAGGGGGACCCTACGCAAGGTTATTCCCCTCATCGACGGGCTAAAAAAAATGAGAGGGAGGTCTGCTGGCTGGGGGAGGCCGGGAAGGGTGTCGGTGACGGGGAGCAGCCCCGGCAAGGGGCTCGGCATCCCCGTCCCGCAGCAGCGCGTTCCCCGGAGGGGACGGAAAGGAGGGGGGGGGGGAACGCGATGGGGGGGTCACGTCGCGGTCCCATGAACTGCGCTGGCAGCGGAGGCGATGCGGCGTGTTTGCGCCAGGATGTTTTACTTATGAGACACATCTTGCTGACTGCCAGGAACTTTCTGACTCGGCTGAAATTTTTCAGGCTTTTTGATAACTCCAACTATTTGGGAGGGAGGGCTGCCCTGGGTCCTGTCCAGTTCCCCCGCTCCCTCCTGCAAGAGGAAGGTACTTCACCCTGTTTAGCAAGTCAAGCACTTTTTCAGTCATTGAACCCTGGATTTGTTTTCTTTCCAGTTTGGCTGAGAAGGCAAAAATGCTGTCAGAAATCTGAAATACAAGCAGGGTTGGTTTTTGTTTCTTCTTCTTTTTTTTTTTTTTTTTTTTTGACACAAAATAACTCGTGCTGCTTTTCCGCTGCCCTTAGGTTCAAACCTTCCTCCCACAAATGTGGCTGTGGGGATGATCTGGGGCTTGTTCTGGAGGGAGAAAATGGTTTGCAGCCCCCCAGGGCCCCCCCCCCCCCGAGAGCCTCGCGTGGGGCGGCAGGCGGGGGGCTTGCTGCGATCCCCCACCTGAAAGGAGGGACGCGATTTTGCGTGGTCTCTCCAGCTCTGACGGAGACAGACGGGCAGGGCAAAGACAAGTTCACTTCATTCTTCCGAGCTGGAGGGATGTTAAAATGAACTCAAACCGCCTGTCTGCATTAGCATTTCGGGATGAGGTCATATAAATCACCAGGGCTTATTTATTTCTTTGTAATTCTGAGCAAACTCAGCATGAAAAAGAAAGAAATTGGATCCGCTGCTGAGGAAAATACGGAAAGGGCGAGGACACGGGCACGACAGGGACAGCTCTAGGAAATACTTTTGCAAACAGTTTATTTGCTTAAAAACATGTGTGTTGGCCAACAGTAAACGATTAGTGAAATTTGGATCCTGGCGGTACTTAGGTGCCAAGGAAGACTTTACGACCTGGACTTTGAAGTTTTTAACCGGCCACGTCATTCGCCCGGGCACCGCCTGGTTTGGCAGACCCTCCCTGGGTTTTCTTTGCAGCCACGGAAGGAAGAGGCTCAGGTTTTATTACCACGCAGCGGAGCTGGGGTGCTGGCGTGCGACTGGAAGGAGAGGAGCAGCTCCTGGCTCCCGCCCTTGGGCACAAGCCCCACGCTGAGAAACGCTGCTCCGTGGGGAGAGGCCGAGGCTGCCCGGGCTCGGGAACCTGCTGCAAGCCAAAGATGCCCGTCCCAAAGCAGTTACTCCGGGGTCATTCCCTGGCTCCTTATTTTAGGGAATTTTCCCGATGGTGGCAAACACCTTCAGGGCTGCCCAGCTAAGCTCATTCCCAGCTAAACTCATTCCCAGCTGATTCAGGGAAAAGACAAGTGTTCCCTCGGCTCTATCACAGAACGACGAATTAACCCACAGCTCCAGTTCCCCGCAGGCAGCAGTGCTCCAGACGGGGACGGAGGCTCCGGCTCCAAGCCGTGCCGCGTTCGACGCTCCAACGCCGCTTCACGGCAAGAAATCACGGGGAGCATCCTTCCCCCTTAACGTACCACCCCCATGCAGAGCATCGCCTTGAAGAGAGGTCTCAAGGAGGTACCAAGATGCTCCGAACCGGCCGCGACGTCTGACAGTGCTCGCGGGGAAGGTCGCGCTCCGTTTGGGAAGGAAACCCCCAGCTCTCTCAGCAAAAGCAGGTCATTATCTTCGTCGGGTGCTGTCATTCCTGAGACGACATCCCTGCAGGCACAGAGGAGGGAGGGCAGCGGAGCCCGAGGCGAAGGCAGGGAGGAAATCTGGCTCTGCGGGGTCAGGATGTGAGCAGCCAGGCGGGCGCCTTCTCCAGCCCGAAAACAGCTCTCGTGCAAGGCACCGCCGCGGATTTGTGGTCCTGGGCTGGCGGAGGAGACTCCCAGGTGATGCCAGAGGCGGCCTTCAGTGGAAAGGATAACAAAAAGCGACCCGGAGTGTGTACAGAAAAGCAAGGGCTCGTTCTAGCTCTGCAGGTCGCAGAAGGGACCAAACCCACCAGGTCTTTGCTTGGGAGAAATCTTCGTCACTGGGCCAGGGCGAGCGCTGGGGAGATGCCCTAGCACCGGAGGCATTCGTCCCAGCCTGCTGAAGCTTGCCTGGCCCTGAGAAAGAGCAAAGCCCCGCACCGAGCTGCAGCTCCGGGGAGCAAATCAGCCTGGGCCCCTTTAAACATGAAAGATTAAAAAAAAAAAAAAAGACATGCATAATTTTTAAATATATTTAGCCCGTTTTTCCACGTTTTTTCCACTCATTTTTCCTACCAGCAGGTCCTCGCTGCTTCCTAGAGCACGCTGCTTTTCGGCACGAAGCAGGGAATAAAGCGGCTTCCGTTGGATGGACCCAGCGTCAACGGAGAACCCGGCACCCAAAACCCCAGCACCTCCCCGCACCCTCCGTCCCGCTGCCCTTTCCTCCGTGCCGAAGGATGCCCGAGGGGAAGAAGGAAGCCAGCGGGCTGGGGTTTAGCTGGCTCCAGCACTCGGCACAAATTAACAGCAGACCAACTGCAGGGAGGCACAATTTTGTAGTAATTTATTTTGTTTTAAGGGCCTAATAACTTCCAGCTGGTGATTTGTAAATGAACTGGCTCCTCACAAAAACCTGAAATGAAGCATTTGACACCGAACCCCGTTTTGCTAAGCTGGGAATTTAACACTCGAGTCTCAGCAGAGGGAAGGGAAACGCGGAGGAAGGGAGAAACGTCTTTCCAACACGTATTAACGAACCTGTGAAGGACGGGGAGTAGCCGAGCATGTCCGCATCCAGCCCACGGGCCTCAGCGCTGACGGACACAGTGCCATTAACAATTACACCCCGACGCATCGCCCGCGGCCGCCGCGACGGAGAAGACCTCTGCGTGCCAGCGGACGCCGCCGCGACGCCGAATTACCGTGGCGGCTGCGACCAGCGCGCTCGAGCCCCCTGCGAAACGCAGCAGCCCCCCCGTCTGCGCTGCGGGATGCCGCTCGCGCGGGGCGGGAGAGGGGGGCTGTGGGATCCAAAGGGAAGTCCGTCTCGCTTGGGTCGCTCGGGCTCGGCGCGCTCTTGCCTTTCTCCAGCGATACCGTCCGTTGGCTGGGCTGAAGCATCACTGAGCAAGCACGGCCCCATCCGCAGGGATGCGGAGCGTGGCCCGTGCTGACGGAGGGGAGAGCTGTGCTCCCCAGGAAGCTTACAGCGTTGAAAATAAAAGCCGCCTTCGTTATTTCAGGCAAGGAGCAGAGAGAAATCATAATTTTCTCCTAAAACTCACGTCTCGGTAAAAAGTGCAGGGCTACGGATGTGCTCCGTTAACCCCTGCAGCAGCAACACTTGCAGCGAGGCTGAAATATTGGCCCCTCGGAAAAGACGACAGACACTTCTCCTGTGCATGAAACGCCAGGGAGCATCCCAACCTGTAATTCTTGCTCTGGAATTTGGGTGTTTTTCTGAAAAAGCAAGGTTGCAGGAAATCGCGAAGCAAAAAAACAAGCCCTGCATCCAGTGCGGGGTGCGGGCAGGGATGCCGGCAGCGTGGCTCTCTGCGGGTGCGGGCAGGGATGCCGGCAGCGTGGCTCTCTTGTGGCCACCCCTTCTGCACCCGCAGTAGCGTGGGGGCCCTGGCAGACCCCCTGACCGTGTCCGAAAGGGCTGGGGGGGGGCGGGGGGGGCGCGGGGACCTGCCCCGGCTGCAGGAGGCCACGCCAACCTGGGGCAGCCCACCTTCACCCCCAGCCCCGTTCATTGTTTCCCTGAAGGTTCCCAGCCCTGGAATTTCCTTTAAAGGTGCAAAACAATATCAGGAAAATCAGTTTTTCTTTCTTTTTTTTTTTTTTTCCCCCTAAAAAGCCGATGGAGGCCCCCCTCCCCTACGTGGAATAACATCCTCTGCGATCCAGGCTCCCTGTCCCCCTCGGCTTGGCCCCGGCAGGCTGTCGGATCGCTCATGGCCAGAGTGACACTGGTTTCCTCCCCGCTCCCCATGCCAAGCGTTCGGCTCCCCCAACGGCATCGCACCCCGGGCAGCTCGGCCGTCTGGCAGGCAGGGTTTTGAGCCTCCTCCCCGCATTTCGCAATCCTTGGCCACGCGGAGGGGCCCGTCTCATCCACCAGCTCTCTTTGGGAGCAGGAGGCTTTGCTGAGCTGCTTGCAACCCGCAGCACGGCGCGAATGCGAATGTTTTGCCTCTCAAATCACCTCCAGATTAAAGCCAAGACTCGCCCTCCCAGGGAGAAAGGCACGCCGCTGCTGAGGCTGCGCTCCCGCGCGTACCCCATTTCCAGCCGATCTCCACCCCCTTACACTTTTGCTCGCATATGCGACCAAACGTAGCCCCGCGACACCACGAGAGGTGTTGAGCACCTACTGTTGGCCCAGGGTTTAATTTCCGTGGTTTAAAGGACTCCTTCCAGGCTCCCACCACACCGTCTCCCCGCTTATCCTACTCCACTACCCCGCATTTCTGTACGCCAGCTACCGCGGCGTTTGGGTATCTCTCTCCTCCCGGCGTTTGGGTATCTCCTCCCGGCGAGGGTGCTCAGAGCCCCCCTGCTTCCAGGCCCCTCCGACAGGAAAATTGCCGTTTATAAATGGGAAGCATTTGAGACAATACGTTCAGCCCGCTGGTGCTCCCTTTAAATTTGAGAATGACTTTAACTTCTAGCCAGACTAAAGCCCCTGAAACTCGGGGGCATCAATAGGCAAAGGTACTTTCAGTGGCTTTTCTTTTCAGAGGCCCCACCTCGTATGAAAGTGAAGGCTTCTTCAGAGTAAAAGGCGCTTTTTTTTTTTTCTGAAAAAGGGACTTTTTCTCTACATTTTTCCTCCGAGCGGTTAACAGTTGTCATTAGAAAGTGCCGGATTTCCTTTTGGTACCTCACTCAAGCAGTTACTCAGATCAGGAGCGGCACTGAGGCAAGATTCGGCGTTCCCCGCCACCAAAACCCAAGCCGCAGTTAAGATAATATCTTGCCGATGTTTTCAGTGCAGATGCTGCAAACAGGAAAGCAGGTGCACGCAAAACGCCCTGCCCTCGGGCAGGGACCCCCCAGCACCCACCTCCCAGCCGGCGCTGCCCGCACGCACAAGGCAAACCCCCCCCTTTTCACAAAGGGAGCGATAAACCTCCAATGTGTGTCCCCGGCCCGATTTCCTGAGATAACCCAGAGGAAAAAAAGTAAAGATCCTTTTCTCGCTGCAGAGGCCGGCTCTCCCAGGGCCGGGGGAGCTGGGGACGATGCTATCGGCACCTCCCGGCCCCTCCGCCCACGGCCCACAAAGGCAGGATGTGGGATCTGTCATCTCGCAGCTTTCGGGATGGGGGGGGGGACCCTGCCCGGTCGCTCCCCGAGTGTTTACACACCAGCAGCCGCCCCACCGTGCATCGCCCTGCCCGCCCGCTGCCGCAGCATCGCCGGCTGCCGCAGCATCGCCCGCTGCCGCAGCATCGCCCGCTCGGCCGGCCGCCTGCCTGCTGCAGGGGAGGAGAAAGGCTGCAGGCGCGAAGGCTGGGGACTCACAGAGATGCCCCGGAGCTCAGCTTCGTTCCAGTGTCTCCCATCTTTCCCCCCGCGGTTATTCGGGCGGCTTGGAGCCGGCCGGCTTTCTGGAAAGCTCTGCCTGCTGCCTGCCTCTTGCCCCTTGTTGCCGCTCCCTGGCCAGGCTGCAGACCCGTGGGCTCCGTCCATAAAAGCCAAAGCCTTATTTAAGACCCCAAGTTTTTCCCGCGGTGCCGTGGGATGCCGCGGCAGGTCGGGGGCTCGCAGGTCCCCGCGGGGCCGGGGCGGGAAGGGGCCAGGAGGGAAGGAGCTGGGTGCTGGCAGCGGGGTGGCCGGGAGGAGCATCCCATCCGGCGGCCGAGCCCAACGCCCAAAGGGAAGGGTGGCGGTGACATCCTCCCGGGAGGGGGACAGCCGTAACTCACGCGCTGCCGATCTAGCGGACTTCTGTGAACAAACACGTCCGAAAAGCTATGGCAACACCCTCTGCCCTCCCGGGGTCTGACCTGTCCCTGCTCCGGGGACCAAGTGCTGCAGGCACCTCGGGGCGCGATGGAAAGCGCGGCGGGGAAATCGTCCCCTCCCTGGGGGTACCGAAATGCGGTGTCCGGGAACACTTTTATTCGCCGTACCTGGGAAATGAAGCAGGTTTTTCGGGACCCCAGTAACGCTTCCTTCCCCGGTTTTGCGTAAGACACGTTACTCCGCACGGCATCTTTTGGGGGACTCTGCCAGCGGGTCCCTGCCTGGGGGTGTAACTTGGCCCCCAAGGCCAGAAAAAAAACTTATCAGAATATTTGCAGCAAACAGCCCAGCAAGGGCTGGGGGGGGATCTCATGGAGGTTTTCACGCACAGGGGGGCGGGGGGGGGGGGTGCTTGCTTTGAAAAAGCTCTGCTTTTGCACTGCGATTGCTGGAAACGAAGGATTTTTATGAAAATGCAAGAACCCTCGGCGGACTCGCAGGATGTTTGCATTACTGAGGAGAAGGCAGGAGAGGGGCAGCACCCCGCCGGCCACGGCCACCCCCCGCCCGGCTCTGCCCTGGGCGAGGATGGGGCTCCCAAAGGACGGGGGCTGTGCCCGCTGTGGGTCCGGCTCGCTGCCCCCCCCCCGAAGGTGCGGCGTCCCCGCTGATGTCTGCTTTCCGTAAGTAACAAAGGATATGTGTGCTCCGCCCGGAAATCCCCAGCCCCGCAGAAACTGGCCGCATCTCCACGAACTCTGTTGTCATTTGTGCGAAACGTGGGGTTTTTTTGCAAGGACAATGGGTAGGAACGGCCTTGTGTGCTGCAGGAGAGCAAAATACCCCTAACGCGTTCCGTAACGTCCCTCCCTCCGGCAACGGAGCTGGGCCGAATTTTTCAGCGACCGTTTTTTAAGTGTGAGAAAGACGGCCGTAACGGCCTTCAGGGCAGAGCCTGGTGCAAATTCCTCTTCTTTTCTCCTTGCTTTTCCTTCGTCAGAGGAAAGCGTGCGCAAAAAAAAAATCACAGACAGACGGCAACGAATGTCGCGAGATGATTTTCTTCATGCGCCCATGAAACCCCCCAAGGAGGGTTCCCCCTTGCCCCGCACGGCCGTGTGCGGAGACATCCGAATCCTGGCGCATCCTCCCCTCCTCGCTCTCCGGTACCCAGAGCCTCTCCGTGATGCACAGCAGACGGAGCCGGGCATCGCTGCCGTCCGGGTGTCCCCGGCCACGGACAGCAGTGGCAAGGGGGTGCCCAGCTGGCAGGTCGTTTTTTGGAGTGCCTCTCTCCAGCACGAGCGCTTGCTTTGCATTGAGCTAATTGCAAGAGAGAGAGCTTTCCGGGAAAAATGTAACAATAATACCGCTTAAAACGTCAAATTTCAAACGGCTGGGTGGGGATGAGGCCTCTCCCCTGACTTCAAAGGGCAGCGGGTGTTGCTTCTACTATGGGCGCTTTGAAGTCGGGGAAAAACTCGGGTTTTTCTGACGCTCCTCTTTGCCTTGAGCTGCTGGTTCTCACAACACGGCCGTGAATCCTCTCTGCAGGAGCCGGAGATTTTCAGGAGGAGCCCTGCGTTACTCCGTACCGTCGCGCAATCAGGAGCCCAAAACATAGATTTGTTTTTCATTGGTTTCAACTCATTTTCTGTCAGCTCTTTTTGGCAGTAAGAACTGAAGAAGACACGCGCTTGCCCGGGGGGAAGGGTGGGATATGCGGTGCGACGGCCGCTCTCGCACAAAACTGGAAGCAGCAAATCCTATAATATGATTTAACGCATTTTAAATCTCTCGTCCTTCCGTGCTTGACGATTCTGCTCCAGTGGTAACGATGTTATCTCATTCTGCGATTTTTTTTTTTTTTCTTTTTTTAATTGAAGTGGTGAAATTGATTGAAATTTAACTGAAACCCCTTAAAGAGTAGGGCATTTCAGGCATCTTTTTCCTTCCGATCAGAAAGGTGCACAAACCGAAGTTGGACAACTGCTGCTCGCTGGCAATCGCTGCCGCCTGCCGCGATGCTGTTACTGCCGTCGGGTGCAGGAAACCCTGGGAGGGCCGCGTGCCCAGAGGCAACCACCGCTCTCCAGGACAACGATGGGTCTTCTGCTGAGCAGTGCTCTTAGGAGATCGTTCTCATTTAACGAACCGATGCAACCATTGCTTTCCTAACGCTAAAATCAAAGCTGGACAAGCGGGGTCAAGCGTTTGAGTCTGATTTCCCGTTCCTCTTTCACAAGTGCACAATATTCCAGCAGAGGTTTCGGTATGCAAAGGTTTTTGGCTTCTGCGTGACTAAAACCAGAGGGGGGATGTATCTAAAGGCTGCAAAGCGAAGATGTGCAGATTTTATATCCAAGCTTGAAAGGCTAAGAATGGAGAAAATGTGCGTTTGGCAGTGTTATTTTTACATTAATTCAGCTCTTACTGCAGGGATTAGCCTATTTTTGGCTGAGAAAGCAGCTCCTGGATGCTGACAAAGCGGTTGCGCTGTCAACGGCAAAGCAACCCCCCCCAGATCTCAAGCGCGCGCCTTCGGCCCCGGCAGCCCGCAGGGTCCAGCCCGGCAGAGAGGAGCCTTCCCGGGGCGGGTTGAGCCCTGCAAAGCCCTGGGCCTGTCTTTGCTTCTAAGCAGATTAGAAACCAGATGTAGGTTGGTAATAATGAGATAATCAGCCACGGGGACCGTTAAGTGAAGGAAATTAGATGTTCCTCAGCGTGAGGAATGTTTGCATCAATATTGAGGTATGGAAATCGGGCTAATTCGACACAGTCGCGACGTTGCCCGTGGGTAAGTTCCCGCTGGCTACATCTATATGCAACTCCTCCAGGCCAGCATCCCCGGCGCGAGCTTTACCAGCCGTGCCACGGAGCCCGGCATGGGCTGGAAACCCCTTTTGCACCGCAGGGTAATAGCTGAGGGCTATTTTAAAGTATACTTTTCAGCCATTTTCAAACTGGAATATTTCACCTGTTCCATTTCGAAACTACATTTCTTTTTTTAGGAAAAGATCTAAAAAAAAAACCCCAGCCTAAAAGGAAAAAAAAAAAAAAAAAAACCAAACCACAATCTGTTCTGCCCAGCACTATATTTCATTGGATTTTCATTTTGATCAGAGAAGAACAAGGCATTTTTGTTGGCCGTTTTTAACTCTTTTGGCCGTATTTCAAGGTGGATTTTTATGTGGCAGCCAGGGAAAAAAAAAAAGCAACCACCAGCTGCCTTTTGCTGGAAGACCCGGCAGGGCAGGGCGAGCCTCGGGTTTACAAATATTGAGCTGGCGGCGATTGCAGGTTGCTGGTAGCGGGAAAGCTGCCCGCGCGGGCACGCGCGTGCGCGCAGCCCCCGTTAGGCGACGCTGACGTCGGGCAGGCCTGGCAAAGGGCACGCTTGCACACCCGGGTTTACAGGGCTGCGGGCTCGGGTGGGTGGGCACTTTTGGATATCCAAAACCCGTATCCATGTGCCAGCTTGTGGTGTGTTTGCAATCAGCTGATAAGGGAAGGCTCCAGATTTCACCTGGCAAAGCCAATTTTTATTATTGCAGGCTGTGGGTGTTGAGGTTAGGGTTTTTTTTTTTTTTAAATACCACTTGATGCTATCTTGGCGGGGGGAATGACCTGCGTTTTATTTTAAAATTAACCATCTGGAGAGCTTCACTTGAGGGAAGGCAGATTGATTTTGCTTCTTAGGCAATTCAGTTTAAAATAATTCACTCTCGGTGAAAAGTCTCTCGTCTCCTATCTCTCGGCTCCGTGAGTTTTGGAAGGAAGGAAGGAGGGAGGGTAAAGGCCGGTTAGCTTGGCAGGGAGGGCAGCAGCAGGAGAGGGTTTAAAGCCATCGCTGCTGGTCATCCTTCCAGCCCCGGGGAGCACTTTGGCTTAGAAAACCTCATCTTTTACGGGCACTGGGGGCAGGATCCCCCAGGAAATCACCCCAAGCAGGAGAGCTGCTCCCGCGCTGCTGGAGCGGTTCTTCCCAGGGCACTAACCGACCGCCCCGTGCCGGGACGCCCTCAGCCGCCTGCAAGGCTCTCGTGGCACCAGCCACCACAAAATGTTGCCCTGCAGCCAAAGCAGTCGCTCTTCACCCCTGGTTCTCCCCACCCAAAGCTTTTCCATGGAAGGACTTGGACCAGCAATACAATGTGGGCAAAAGTCCTGCTCGCTGCGAAGGAGTTTCCTCCTTTACAGTAAAAGAGCATTTAAAAGTTTCCTGTTCCTCCTGGGAGGTGGAGGGGGTCGATGTAATCTGCAGGCGGTTTCATTGTTTTATTACACATTTTCCGGTCGCCAGCTGCAACAGGAACCCCTGGAGCACGGTGCCCCTCCCGGGCCTCCGCGCCCAGCCCGGCAGCCACTGACGCTGGGAACTTTCGCGTCATCGCGGCGGGCCGGAGTGTCACTTTCCCCCCGGTAAAACACCCCACGGAGATGGGGAGGAGCGGCGTGCGGAGACGGGGTGCTCCGCTCCCGGTGCCGCGGCCCCCGCGGCTCCGGGCACCGGCGCTTTCTGTGCTCCTCCACGTCCACGATATTTAAGCCGGGATGTCATAGCCAAAACCTCTTCGCCAGCTGCACGATTAACTACGGTCATGTATTTAAGCACCAGGAAGAAAAATGCACCTGCTTTCCCATGCACGTCGAGCCCGTTCTCAGAAATATAATATATGCATTTATCTAGATTCCCACCCGTGCGGCCAGATCCCCCTCCTCGCACAGACGGGCTCGCCCAGCCAGATCGCTGCCCGCTCACAGCTCCACCCTGACTTCCCAAACCCTCCGTGACCCCCAGACGCTCACCCAGCACGGTGACTCGGGAGCATGAGACGCGGGCAACTGAGAAAAAGGTCCTCTGCCCCGTCACTTGATGGCCCGGGGCGGGAGGGAGCGATGGAGTGGGGGGTTAGGGCTGCACCATCAGAAAGCCCCCAGCCCCACCGAGAACTGGAAGCGGTCCTCCCTGCCCCAGACCCGGGCCGTCCCTCCGCTGAGCCGCTGCCGGTGATTTCTTGGCGCAAAGATGTCCTTGCTCCCTCTCCCCCCCCCCCCAAAACACCAAACCCCACCCACCCAAAGACAACAGTTGCTCAAAAACCCCCCGAAACCAACCCAAGATGCGGTGCCTGCCCCCTTCCACCCATCGCACCAGGAATCCGGCGCAGGCTCCGGAGCGGGGTGAGGTTCCGGCGCGTACCGGCTCTCGGGGCCAGCCGCGGGCCGGTCCTCGCCCCGCCGCCCGCCGGCCCCCGGGCTCGGAGGCCCGGGGCCGCGGGATGCTCCGCGCCTGCCGCCCGAGCAGGGCCGCCGGCCCCTTGCAGGGGCGAGGGGGGCCCGGGAAGGGCCGGGCGGGGGGAAAGCGGGGCTGCCTGCGCGGCCGGGACGCGGGAGCGAGCGCGGGGGGCGGGCTGCCGGCAGTCGCCAGGGCAACCTGCCTCCGTGCCCGCCTCGCCCGGGCGGGGACGCCCCGCGGGGAGCCGCCGGTGCGGGGGCTGCGGGGGCGGGGTGCCGGGGCCCCGTCCCGCCCGCCCTGCCGCAGTGCCCGCAGCGCCGGGGCCGGGCCGGGCCGGCGGGAGGGCCGGGCGGCGGCGGAGCCCCGGAGGCCGGCGGGTCCCCGCGGCGTGGGCCCCGCGAGCGGAATCCCGCACGCCCGCGGGAGAGGGGGGAAGGGCTCGTCCGCTGCCGTGCTTGCCATTGCGAAGCGGCGAGCGGAAACCAGAAACTTGGGGGGGGGGGGGGGTTAATCTGTCCGGTTATGTGTTTATTTTGGACGGGAATGCTGATTTTCGTGGCACGGGTGATGGGGGCGAGCTAGAATAGCCCCTGTTCCCCCCCGGCAAGCGTGGCCTGGCTTTCGCTTTCAAAGGTGCGGATCCTTCTGGTCGTCTGATTCAGGTCAAGCAGGACTTCGCGTTGCCGACAGCCCGCCGATCCCACCGGAGCAGCTCCCGGCGCCGGCCGCTGCCCCCCGGGAGGGAGGCGGGAGGCTCTTTCGGTCCCTGGAGGATGGAGAGGTAAAATATCTCCAGCTCGCTTTCTCCCTCCGTTTGCTTTCCCCGCAGGGATTACTGAATCCGTTGAGATTTGCAGAGGTTCGTTAAGGCGGACGGCGGCGTTGATTCCCGGGTCAGGCCACCGGTTTGCCGCTGGCGGCCGAGGTGCCCCCACGCACGGTTATAGTGCACGCCCCGCGCCCGCAGCCCCTCAGACCCCAAACGGGATGCTCCGGCCTGGAGAGGGATGCTGCTGCCCTGAGGAGTGACGTGAAGGTGCCCGGGCGGGGGGGTGGGGGGGGTGCGTGGATGGAGCAGGGGGGCCACGGCCGGAGCGGCCCGAAGCACGTGGCCGTGACCCGAGGGGGAAGGCAGGGGAGCGCGCTTTGCGTCTGCCGCGCGCCGCAGCTCTCACCCCCTTCTCTCTCTGCCCGTGCCCTGCCTGCAGGCTGGCACCCGTCCCCAGCGGCGTCCCGTCCATGGACCGCCTCCCAGCATGAGCGCCGATGCCGAGCAGCTCCCGGCGGGGGCCCAGGCGGCCGGCGTGCCCCTCTGGACTGTATCCAGCTGGGCCGCCTCCGAGGTGCCCCCCAACACCAGCGCGGCCGTGGGGGAGTCCGGCTGGCAGCAGGGGCAGGCGGAGTGGGGCGGCAAGGCAGGCGAGATCGCGGGCATGGTGGTGATCCAGTGCATCTACGCCCTGGTGTGCCTGCTGGGGCTGCTGGGCAACTCCCTGGTGATCTTCGTCATCCTGCGCTACGCCAAGATGAAGACGGCCACCAACATCTACCTGCTCAACCTGGCCATCGCCGACGAACTCTTCATGCTCAGCATCCCCTTCGTGGCCACGTCGGCCGCCCTGCACCACTGGCCCTTCGGCCGGGCCCTGTGCCGCACCGTGCTGGGCGTCGATGGGCTCAACATGTTCACCAGCGTCTTCTGCTTGACCGTCCTCAGCCTGGACCGCTACATCGCGGTGGTGCACCCGCTGCGGGCAGCCACCTACCGCCGCCCTCGGGTGGCCAAGATGGTCAATGGGGGCGTGTGGCTCCTCTCCTTGCTGGTGGCCTCGCCCATCCCCATCTTCGCCGGTACGGCAACCACCCGCGATGGCCAAGCGGTGGCCTGCAACCTCCTGTGGCCGAGCCCGGCCTGGTCGGCCGCTTTTGTGGTCTACACCACCTTGCTGGGCTTCCTGCTGCCGGTGCTGGCCATGGGGCTGTGCTACCTGCTGATCGTGGGCAAGATGCGGGCGGTGGCGCAGCGGGTGGGCTGGCAGCAGCGCCGGCGCTCCGAGGGCAAGCTGACCCGCCTGGTGCTGATGGTGGTCGCCATGTTCGTGGTCTGCTGGATGCCGTTCTACGTGGTGCAGCTGGTCAACCTCCTGCTGCCCGGCCGCCTGGATGCCACCGTCAACAACGCCTCCCTCATCCTCAGCTACTCCAACAGCTGCGCCAACCCCATCCTCTACGGCTTCCTCTCCGAAAATTTCCGGCACTCCTTCCACGGCGTGCTGCGCCGCTGCCTCGACGCCAGCCTCTGCTGCTGCCCCGCCAGGGAGGGGGCCGCCGAGGAGGAGGAGGAGGAGGAAGAGCCCCTCGACTACTGCGCCGCTCCCCGGGGGGACGACAAGGGCAAGGGCTGCATGTGCCCGCCCCTGCCCTGCCAGCAGGAGCCCGTGCACCCCGAGCCCTGCTGCAAGCCCGGACCCCTCCTCACAAAGACCACCGCCTTCTAGGGTGTCCCCACGCCTCGCCGGCCCCCGGACGGGCGTCTCCGCCAGGCACGGGCAAAGGGGACCCCGGCCGGGGAGGGGGCAAACTGCCGTGCCCCGCGCCGCCGGCCCTCACTCGTGCTGTGCCGTTCAACAAAATAAAAAGCCATAAGACTGGCCCGCGATACAGTTAATTACGTCGACCGAGTAATCGTGGCCGTTACCTTCGGCAGCGAGGAGCCTCCGCCGGCATCAGGGACGGTGAGGATTTCAAAACGCGCTCGTGAACAGTGACTGTAGGCGCGGGGCGGGTGCCCCTCCGGAACAGTAAAACACAAACTTCCCGTTCCTTCCCAAAACATGCTCTGAAAGACAGAGAGAAGTCCTGAAGCCCCTCAGCCCCGCTACCTCTCTAGCGGGATGCGGGGTTAGGACCAGACTGGGCTTCTACATCAGCTCTGCGGGGCGCCGAGAGCACGGGATCCATTTGACCCCCTTGGGTTCCTCTTATGTAAAAAAAGGGAGTTTCTGAACAACTGAGATCGGAGCTTGCGACTACGCAAACCGCGCCTTGGCAGGTGCCGGGGAGTCCCAAACCCTTCAGCTAAGGGGGAAAGGAAAAAAACTTAGGCCGCACCAATAAACCGCCCCCCTCCCCAAATTCCCAGGCGAAGGGATTTTAGCACCCACAGGACCAAAATTGTCTTTTCCACAAGAAAACCCAGGAGAACCGAATCCCGCTCTCTTTGCCACAGGTGAACATCACCTCTGGCGGTACTCGAAACACAAACCCAGAGAAACGTGAGCTGAAGGACAGCACTGGGGCTATGCCGGCTTGCCTGCACCGAGGTAGCATTAAATTAGCCATTTCCAGCTTCTTTGGTTTTAACTTTGTCCTTTTAATGTTATTCTTGTTCTCCATTATTTATGGCTCATTCCTTCTATTTTAATCACAGTGGTGAAATAACCAGCAGGGCATGTTTTCAGCCTGATGCTCCGCTAAGAGCCCACGGCTCCTTTTTTTTTTTTCTTTTTTTTTTTGGGCTCCAGCAGGGTTTGTGACTTCTGGAGCTCTGGCTGCGAGAGCGGCCGCTGCTCAGCGAGGAAAAACAGTCATTTTAGGGAGGGGGAGAAAGAATATTTCATTAGCAGCTTTCTATAAACCAGACTGTAAAAGCTTTATTGGTCTACACACAAAATCACCATGTGATTGTGCATTGCGTAGGGTATATTTCCAATAAATAAATAAGTATTTACAAATGTGCCGGGTGTATAAAACAAGAGGGTTGAACCATTTACATGAGGAAAGCTACAGTTCATACAACGCTTAGCTTTTTATTTTCCTTGGAGGCTGCAACGTAGCTCTATCGTATCGGGGGGGGGGGACGGGGACGGGGACGGGACACGCTGCGTGATAGCAATCTCACTTAGCACGTAAGGGGGGATGCGGGGGGACACAACCCCCCGGAGCTCTGCAGCCCCTTCTGCAGCCTCCAACCCTCCCAAGTTCTGACCCCAGGCTTGCAAAACTTCCCGCGGGAAAGCTAACCGCTGCTGCAGGCTGATATTTCACGGGCATAAAGCTGTCAGCACCCGCTCCGCCGCTCGCCCCGTGCCCGCACCAACAGCCGCCGGCTTCACCCCACCACGGCTGCCGGAGCAGCACACCCCCAGCCCCGCCAGCTCTGCCCGGCAGCGTGCTGGCTTTGCAGAGCTGCCCCTCGTCTCCCCACCGAACGATGGAGCTGGAAAAACGCATCGTTTCCCAGATTTCCCCCCAGTCCGTGGCTGGGAAGCAAGCAATGGGCCGGATCCTGCCCCCCGGGAAAGTTTTGCCGCGAGCTTCAACACGGATTAGACTCAGCCCCGGAGAAGACTAAAGGAAAAACAGGAAAAAGCCCTGTGGACAGGAGGGGTCGGGTAAGCGGGTTTGTAAAAAAAAAAAAAAAAAAAAAAACAAAAACCAAAACCAAAAAACAGTATAACCCAACAACAGCAGAAAACCACAGAAGAAATTGCGCAGGGAACGCGAGGCTCCCCGGCGCTGCCCTTTCCTATCATGGAAAAAATTACCCGAGCAGCCTCAGTATCCCCATTTAACCTCTGCGCCCCCAAGAAAAGCCCCGAAATGGTAAGAGGGAATAGAAATCAGGCATTTTAGCCCTCACACGGTGACGCTCAGCAGGGTCCCCGCTGTCGCTAGTGTTTTAAGGTGAAAAGTGCTCAGCGGCCAGAGGTGAGAGGCAAAAGATTGGGGGGGGGGGGGGGGTGTAAAAATTAAGATTTCTGCCGACGAGGCAGAGAGGGGCAGAGGAGCGAGGCGAAGTGCTGACCACCAGATCTTTGCTCCTTCTTCCATCACCATCAGTTTAAAAAAAACTAAACCGAACCCAGACAAAGGCAGGAGCACCCCAGCTCCTCGCCACCCCGGGAAACCCATCATCTCCAGCCCGGCGGCACGCTTCCCAGCTGAGGGGAGGCGGAATTGGGCCCGGCGACCTTCCACGGTCCGCGACGCCTCGGCCGGCCGTGGCACGCGTGCTCTCGCCCCACATCGATGCGGATTTAAGCAGTCAGTTCCAGGCGGAGACGTCCCTCCTGTAACACGCGCACGGGCTTTCCTTGAGGCCCCCCCAGCTGCCGGCTTGGGAAAAGAAAAGCCGAATGCCGGCCGCTGCCCGCAAAGGGCGCGGAAGCGGAGCAGCGCCGCGAGCCTTCCACCTTCCCCGCTCTCTGGCGTGAATATTGCAAGAGCCGGCCGGAAAGCAGCGAGTATTTCTGGAAGTGGGGGTGATCACAGCTTTTCCCAAATTCTCTTTATCATGAAAAAATTGCGCGGGGGGGGCGGGGGGGGGGCAGGGGGGGAGTAAATGTTACCCAGTTCTGTCCACCTCCCTCTCTCCGTCCTGCCCGCTCTCTCCCTACAGTTTCTGGCCCGCGGCGGCACAGCCCGAGGCGACCGGCTGAAGTCCCATCTCCTTTTCGTGAGGGCTGCCGCACTTGTAATCCATGGTGGCGGGGGGCCTGCAGCGCTTCTTCGCCAGGTGGTAGCCCAGGGCCAGCAGGGCCAGGGCCGTGGAGAGGACGCCCACGGCGATGCCCACCAGCGCGCCGGGGTGGAGGCGCTCCGCCTTCGGCGGGGTGCGGCTGGGGACGGGCGTCGGGGCTCCGGGCCCGAAATCCCCCGAGTACGCTCCCTCCCCGTCCTCCTCCTCCGGGCTTTTGACGCAGTGGTTCTGGTCGAGGAGCCGGTAGCCGGCGTGGCAGCGGCACTCGTAGCCGCCGGGGCGGTTGGTGCAGTTGTGCTGGCAGAAGTTCATGTCGCACTCGTCGATGTCCACGCAGACCCGCCCGCCGTCGGCGCCGTCGTCCAGCAGGAAGCCCTCGGGGCACTCGCAGGACAGGGTGTGCGGGTCGCACTCGGCCGGGCACTGGCTGCGGTCGCAGTGCAGCAGGCAGCGGGCGGGCGCCCGCGGGTCGACGGCGTAGCCGGGGAAGCAGCCGCAGCGGTACCCGCCGGGCACGTCCTCGCAGCGCTGCTCGCAGGGCGCCTCATAGCAGCGGGAGACGGGCCGGCAGCGCCCGTCCGCCATCTCGTAGCCGCGGTGGCAGCGGCACTCGAAGCCGCCCTCGGTGTTGACGCAGACCTGTTCGCACACGCTGGGCTCCGCGGCGCAGTCGTCGTCGTCCTCGCAGCTGCTGCCGTCGGCGGCCAGCCGGTAGCCGGCCTCGCACATGCAGAGGAAGGCGGCGCCGGCCACCACGCAGTGGTGCTGGCAGGGCGCGCCGGCGCAGGGCGAGCGGCAGCCGCGGCCGTCGGGGGCCAGCGCCTTGCCGTCGGGGCAGGAGCAGCGCGGCCGCCCGCCCGCCTCGCCGCAGGCCCCCTCGCAGCCGCCGTTGGCCAGGCGGCAGGGCCAGGCTCCCGCGGCGGCGCGGCCCCAGCGCAGCCCCCCGCTCTCCCCCTCCTCGGCGCAGCGCAGCTCCAGCCCCGCGGCCGGCACGGCGGCCGTGCTGCCGGGCGGCAGCGCCAGGAAGTCCCCGCCGCGGGCGCCGAAGGGGGTGGCGTAGGTGACGGGCAGCCCCTCGGCGGCAGGCAGGCGCGGGCAGCTGCCCGCGTAGTTGTACTCGCAGAGGAAGCCGTCGGCCGGCGCCTCGCAGCGCCGTTCCTCCCAGAGCAGCTCCCGCGACACGGTCACGCAGCGCTCGCCGCACCGCCGCCCCGACGGCGCCCAGTTGGCGTAGTCGGTGCGGCGGTCGCCCGTCACCCACTGGAAGCCGCGGAGGCGCTGGGCCGGCTCGGTGCAGGGCAGGGGCAGGCGCAGCCCCAGCCACAGCCGCCCGCTGCGGTTCTGCAGCAGCAGGGAGATGGCTTCCTCCGCCACGGTGGAGCGGACGGTCATCAGGTGCCCGCCGCTCCGCTCGCACGCCGCGCTGGCCTCCGCGAAGGGCCGCGCCGCCCAGAAGACGCCGAAGCAGTCGTGCTCCAGGCACTGCGCGCCCGAGGGGGCGGCCGGCTCCGGCCCCGGCCCCGGCCCCGGCCCCGGCTGCTCGCCCAGCCCCAGCCCCAGTCCCAGCCCCAGCCCGGCCAGCAGCAGCGGCAGCGGGAGCCGCCGCATGGCGGGCGGCGGAGGGGCCGGCCGGCGCGGCAAATCTCTGGCATGCCGCCGCCGCCCGCCCGCCCCATTTATAGGCGCTCCGGCCCTCCCCGCCGCCCGCCGCAGGAAGGAAGCGCCTCCGGGGACGGGCCCCGCCGCCGCCGCCGCCGCCGCCGTGCGGAGTGATTGCGGCGGGGGCGGCCCCGGCGGCGGGTGAATCCCGGCGGCGGGGCGGGGGCGACCCTCGGGGGCGGCCGGCCGGCCGCCGCCCCGCCGCTCCCCCCTGCTTCTGCCGGCTGCTCCCCGCCCAGCCCGGGGCCGGCGGGCCGGGAGGAGCGGGGCTGGGGGCCGGGCGCTGCAGGGACGGCTCTGGCGGCCCCGACGGGCCGGGCACCTGCGGCAGCCTGGGGACGTGGGGCTTAGGGGCCGAGCAGAGCCGGGGAAAACACGCTTTCTCCTTGTGGGGAGGGGGAGCAGGCCTGGAGGGAGGGCCGCTTGCCGAAGGGCAGCCCAGGAGGGCAGCCAGACGTGCCAGCCCCGCTGGGTTCCTCACCCCGCTTGCCAGGCTGCCCGCCGTGGGGCAGCATCCCAAAGCCCACACGGTGATGGCAGCAGCGCCCACGGTAGCCCCACAAGCCGTCCCCGCTCGGGACGCCCTGCGAGGGCCAGACCGGTGGCCCTGTGGCCCCCTCCAGCCTAATGGTCCTGTGGTCCCCTCCAGCCTAATGGCCCGGTGGCCCCTTCTAGCCTAATGGCCCTGTGGTCCTTTCTAGCCTAATGGCCCTGTGGCCCCCTCCAGCCTAATGGCCCTGCGGCCCCTTCCAGCCTAAACACCACCACTCATCCGCTGCCCCTCCTAGAGCTTCGGTGTCTCGATTTCACACCGTACCCGCTCGCCCCTTGGCCTCTTCCCACGACTTGCTCTTCTCCGGGGGCGAGGCAGGGTCCCCAGGGATGGTGGCACGGCACAGGGTGATGACTACCCCTGGCAGTAGGTGGCATGTGGCTGGGAGGCTGCAGCGGGCACCCCCACTGCCGGGAAGAAGTGCCCGTTGCTCAGGCATCTCCGCCGCTCTGGACCGCAAACCCGTAGTGATGGCGGCTCCCAGTGCTCATCTGGGCATTAAAGATGCGCTCGAGTGAAGGCAGGGCTCAGGCCGCCAGTCCTGCCAGGACAAAGTCAGACTTTAGAGGAAAAAACAGTGGGTTTTTCAAAGAGGAAAGAAATTCTGAGATGTCCCCAGGGATTTACTGATTTTTGCTAGAGCAGCGAGGGACTTGGGCGAGCCCTTCCCTGTGCTTGAAGGATGCGGTGCTAACAGCGACGGGCGACCATCTCTGCGTGCCTTACAATTTGCAGCCCAGCAAAGCAGTTCCAGAGGATTTGAGCGCAGGTGGGACGCCAGGAAAAAGTGGGATTTCCCCCGGGCTTTGCAAATCAGTTATAAACAGGGCTGGCATGGCCTTGCTCTTGAAATTAGAGAAAATCGGGGTGGAGAGGCCGGCAGCGTGCTGTGCCCCGCTCCAGGACGGCATCCGGGCTCCTCCGCTGCCGGAGCGGCGTGGGGAGAGCTGGGGCTGAGCTCTGGGAGAGGGGTCCCATCCCCGGTGCTCCTGCCCAGTTCGGGGGGGTCTCGCTCCCTTCCTCACGGGAGCCGCCGCCGCCGTTTTCTGAACAGCTGTACCCTTTCCACGTTTTTATCTTTGCAGGGTCCACCTCCGCTGTCAGAACATAGCCAAGAGCAAAATAAAAATGAAAAGCAAACATCCAAAGCTTCGCCACTCAAAGGAAAGGGTATTTGACCCTTTTTTTCAATTTTGAGAGCGGTGTTTTTACCGGAAGACTCAGTCACTGCAATTAGCCCTCGGGATCCCCTGCAGAGAAGCAAATCCGTATTTCCTCGCTTCGCTCATTGCAAGGAGGTTACTTTATTAAACTCTTACGGTTCGTCTTGTCCTCTCCCAGCCCTGTGCGCTTCATGTAGCTCGTGCGAGGCCGTGGGCTGTGGGGAAAAGGGAAAGATGGGGAAACGAGTAATAATCATCCTTAATAATAGTGGTGGTGATGATGATGATGATGATGATGATGATGATAATAATAATAATAATAATAATAATAATAATAATAATAATATCCCCAAACAAGCTGTGCTGTTTGGTAGCTGCAAAGCTAGCCTGATGGAAATGGGAGTAGAGGAGCCCGTGCTTTTTATCAGACACCTTTCCCCCCGCCTGTCTTCGGCCTCTTTCACACCTTCATCCATCTCCTCTCTGGGAAGGGGAGTACCAAGGAAATGCCATTTTCTGCTCAGACTGCAGGAGGAGCAACGGCGAGCTCAGATCTTGGCCTACAGAGCATTCAAATGGATCGTTTCACCCCCTGGAAAATTTCAGCTCTGCTGAAATTTCAGCTCTGGAAATTTCAGCTCTGGAATTTCAGCTCTGGAATTTCTCAGCTCTAATCTGGAAAATTTCAGCTCTGGAAATTTCAGCTCTAATCTGGAAAATTTCAGCTCTGGAAATTTCAGCTCTGGAAAATTTCAGCTCTGCTGAAATCGCGTCACCTGCACGGGAAAGAAATGCCTGTGGGTTTTAACGTCATCAGCCGGGGCGTACCCCAAGCAGAAAGGCAGGCTGGGGTTCGGCGCAGGGCGGGTTCGTTTTCGCCGCTAATGAAGCCCAGGGCGAGGGCTGGACTCAGGCCAGGGTTCCCTAATCTCAACCCAAAGCCATCGTCTCCTCCTAGGTGACACGCGTCCTGTAGGTCTGATCCGCCGTCCCTCTGACCTCTGGAAAGGGGGGACAAATTAGTGTCTATACGGGTGAGCTTGCGATGGCCTTCTGGATAAAATAATTCACCCAGGAAGAGCTCCGTCGCCCTGCATCGCCACAAAACGTGTAAATAGGATAACTCCCAGAAGTTTCCTGGAGGGCTTGGGAACGCCGGTCTCTCTCTGCTTTAGTAAAACCTGTTGTTTCCCCAGTTTTCATTTCATTTTTTTCACTTCTGGTGGTCTTCTTTCTGTTTTCAGAAGCAAAACTGCAGAGAACTGTTTTCAGAAGCCAAATGGGGGGGGAAAGGCCAGGGCAAGCAACAGAAAAAGAACGAAAGAATGTAATCAGTAGAAAACAAAAACAATACCCATAGATTTCTGTTCTCTCTTTTTTTAAGAAATTATAAAAACAGATAAAAATTTCCTTTTCAAGGCTGCACGATGAGAAATATTTTGAAAACTTCCAGGAAAAAAGATAGTACTCCCAAAACAACGATTTCTCAGATCATCACGCTGATGGCCTTGCCCCGCCGCCGACAGCTTGCCGGGTCGGTCTTGCCAGTAGAAGGGAAAGATAATCAGGGCAGGAGAAACGAGATTAATCATGTTTTAATAACTCTTCTTTTATTCCGATGATCTTTTCCCTCCGTTGCCTCAAAGCATGGCAGGCGTCGGCTGATGGGGCCCTGACGAGCTGAGTCACAGACACAGAAATGCCCTTCCTGCTGACATACTCCTTTTCCTTTATAAAAGTGGATTAATCATGCTCCTCCGCAACGCAAAGTTATTGCAAGACGGTACCGGCTGCCCGCTGCGATAACCGGAGGGAGACCTTTCGCTTCGCTTGAGGCTGACTCATCCGAAATGTCACCGTCACCCTTGGGCCAGAGGAATGCTGACAGCCGGGCCTTGGAGTAGTTCTTTTGACCTGCGGTTACGGGGATTTTCTTTGCTTGTTTGCTGGATTTGGGAAATGAGGTTCCTCGTGTCAGAATGCTGACAGTTATACACAATTGAATATAATGCAATAAAATGCAATACAATGCAATGAAATGCAATGAAATGCAATATAATGCAATGAAATGCAATATAATGCAATAAATTGCAATATAATATAATCTAATGCAATACAATGCAATACAATGCAATGAAATGCAATAAAATGCTATATAATGCAATAAATTGCAATATAATATAATATAATGCAATATGATGCAATGAAATGCAATATGATGCAATAAAAGGCCATGTAATGCAATAAATTGCAATATAATATAATATAATGCAATATGATGCAATGAAATGCAATATAATGCAATAAATTGCAATAAATTGCAATATGATATAATATAATGGAATTAAATGCAATGAAATGCAATGAAATGCAATAAAATGCAATAAAATGCAATATAATACAATACAATAGAATACAATACAATACAATGTATATACTATAATATAATACAATAAAATGCAATATAATACAATACAATAGAATACAATACAATACAATGTATATACTATAATATAATACAATACAATATATAATACACTACAATACAATATATATAATATAATATAATATAATATAATATAATATAATATAATACAACAATATAATATTAAATTGTTATGTCAAGATGGAAAAAAATTTGAAAGCAGGCCATTAAGTAGCGTGTACGCGCTTTCCCGTCTATGCAGGGTCTGCGTGCGATCCCACCTGGGATCATTCAAACGGCCCAGGGCTCCCTTCTCCCCGACCAGGACGACCTGCTTGGGGTTTGCTGGTGCCCGCCGGCTGCGTACGAGCCGTGCGCGGAAAGCCCTTGCAGAAAAGGCCCATTTCCCTGCGCTGGCTCGGACGCAAGGAGAAAAATATCTCAAGGCCGGGAAGCGCCGGGCAAATAAATACAGCCAAAAATAAGCCTTAATGGCCAGCCAGGCAGGCAGGCGAGGTAGGGACTTTTTCCTCCGGCTCATAGTTTTATGCTAATTCTCGGACTACCACCAGGGAAAGCAGGCAGTGCCATTTCCCACAGGGATTAAAGCCTCCCGAGGCTGGGTGTTCGTGTTATCTGGCACGGGAAGCGCGTGGCTTCTCCTCCTGCCGTCACCTCCACCGGGCGACCTGCCTTTACGCTGTCCTGTCCCCGCGCCCCTGCCCCGAGCCAGCGGAGCGGAATTAATGGGTATCTTCCGTAAGCGACGGCTCGCCTGCAGCTCGGTTTGCAGGGGATGGAGAGGCTAGACAAACCTCGTCAGGATGCCAGCAGGGAAAATACTGGAAGTTTGGCTTATTTAGGGGCGTTAGACTCTTATCCTTCTCCGTGAGCTTTCTGCGGAGCCTTGCAACGCCGAAGGAGCTCCCCTCTGCCGCAGGCTGGCTCTTTCCCACCGTCACGTTGTCACCGGCGCTGCTCAAATCTGCTCGGCGAGACGCGAACTGCGCTTCGCAGCCTTGAAAGGGCTCGGGAGAGCCAAATGCCAAGAAATATTTAAAAGGTAAAAATAATAAGAAGAGGAAGTGAGCAGACATTTAAAGCATTTGTTTTTGCAGTGGCTGACTCTTCGTGGGATTTGAAGGAAGGAGCGTGGTATTTTGTCGATTATATTTTAACATTAGTCAGTACCTTTTCTCTGAATTCTTCTGGTGGAGGCCGTTTCCTTGCAGCACCTTTCCCAGAAATGGGGAAAAATTATATCCCGAGGGGCGGCTGAATTACTACGTTACGCTCCTTCCCTTGGGTTTATCAGGTTAGCCCTGAGGCTCTGGCAGGGGGAACTCCATCCAACGCGCCCCAACCTCAGCAGGGCAAAATAAATAGGATTAGAGGTAACAGCAGGCTGGCGGCCTCTCGCCACGCTCCGGCTGGGAGCGACGTTCCTGCTAAAATAGAGCCATCCTCCCACCCTTGGCAGCTCCTCGTGCTCGGCAGGGACCCTGCCGGCAAATTTTGCGTAGCCGGTGCCTTATCCCCGTGGGCGCTTCCCAGGGCAGGCAGAAAGGCAGAACCACGCTGGGAACGCTCTTTGTCGTTTGATGCGTGGAGGCACCAAACATCCATCATGAGATGCAGCGTCCTTTTTTTTTTCTTCTTTTTTTTTTTTTTAGGGTTTTCTGGTTTTTGAACACTACTTACAGGCGAATGTCAATGACTAAGACACCGCTGAATGTCATTGCAGATATGGGCAATATGAGTGGGGGTTTGCGTCGTCGGGGTTTTTCCCCGTCTTTGCGCCCTTTTCCCTTTGAAGGATGGCCTTTCTTTGGTGGTCATGTCGGGGAGGCAGCTCTAGCCACCAGCAATCCTGCAGTTTGAATTCATCGAGCGACTTCTGTACCAGAGCCAGAAAAGCAGACCTCTGCCCTCATACAGAGCTACGCTGAAATCAGCGGGATTGCTGGTGGGCTCGGGACCTTGCTGGTGGGCTCAGGACCTTGCTGGTGGGCTCAGGACTTTGGTGGTGGGCTCAGAACTCTGCTGGTGGGCTCAGGACCTTGCTGGTGGGCTCAGGACTCTGCTGGTGGGCTCAGGACTCTGCTGGTGGGCTCAGGACCTTGCTGGTGGGCTCAGGACTCTGCTGGTGGGCTCAAGACCTTGCTAGTGGGCTCAGGACCTTGCTGGTGGGCTCAGGACTCTGCTGGTGGCCTCAGGACCTTGCTGGTGGGCTGAGGACCTTGCTGGTGGGCTCAGAACTTTGCTGGTGGGCTCAGGACCTTGCTGGTGGGCTCAGGACCCAACCGAGATCATCCCAGTGCCCCCACCCCATGGTCTTGGTAGGCATGGAGTGAACGGCCCTCACTCAGGACAGCAGTGCCTGTGAAAGGCTGAGACCCCACTGACTTCGCTACATGGGGGATGAGCACTGATCGAGGATTCGTTAGCGCCGTCCACCCCTGTAGGAAATGCAAGGATTACGTGTACCAAATCAACAGGTTTTGATGTCGTATATATTTATTAAAAACCACTACAGACGCATTCTGTTCAGATTTTATTGGTGTTTCATCAGAAAAGCGACATACAGTGTTACTCAGCGTGTGGGATAACCTTAGTCTTTCAGTCGAAGGCAACTGCAAGGCTGCGGTGCTGTGCCATTGCCGTGCGGGTGACAAAGTAAAATTCAGTCCTGACGTGCCATTTCCACAAAGGATGAGGCGTGTCTTAATTCCGGACCGTAAAAATCTAACACTTACTTCGTTACAAACCAGTTGATATGTACAAAGCATTTCGGACGTGTCGGCTAGCCCGTCCTGCCATGGGGACAGCAGGACAGTTATAGCTGTTGCTTATAATGGCACCTGATTTAAATGGAAGACCGGGGAGCAGAGGTAGCTGCCCCGGGCAGCGCGGTAAAACCCCCTCGGGTTTTAAAATCCCGTCTCTTCTGACTGTAAGACGGGGTACCGAACTGGCTGGTCCCGTTCCGATTTGCTTTAGCCCACGGGATTCACTGGGCCCTGGATAAGTCCCTAACGAGGACACGGATCAGAACGTTCCTGCTGGGTTTGCGGCAGGAAGAAAGGGAGACGCGAGATTATGCAGGTGTAATTGCACCGGGGTGAAGGATGCTACATCAGGAAATATTCCACCAGAGAGAACCCAAACTAAACCTAGGCACAAATCGGCGTCTTCCCTAGGCTGGACGCGCTACCAGACTCCATTGGTAATACAGTACACATACCGGAATATACAAGAGTTGTAACAGAAATCAGGATTATTGGTTTTACTGAGGAATTTGTGGGATAAATAACACCTCTCAGGTTTGTACCAGCTCTGAGCCCACACTTATGCTTCCTTTTCCCTTTTTCATAGTGGAATAAGTGTTATATACCACAATTAATTGACACCTTAACTGCAAAATAAGGCAGAAATGCTCCTGAGACTGTTAACGTCTGGAAAATGCTTCAGCTTTCGTTAAAGCAAACCGAGTAGTCCCTGCGATGTGAGGCACGTCGTTGTGACCGCCTTTTCCCCGTACAGACCCCGAGTCAGCACAGCCCGACGGCGCAGGCATAATTTTATGTATGTAGGTTGTCCCACTGATTTCGGTAGGATTATTCATTTGCTTAATTTATTCATGTAGTCAAAATGCTCTGCTGCCTTCTTGTCATAACACAGACAGGGTAGGAATTTTCTGCGCGACTTCCAAGAACGCCGCTGCTGCGTTCACTGCTTCTCCCAGCCACTGTGCGGAGAAAAGGAAGCATGGACAGAACACTAAAGACATTTCTATCAGCTACATTTTCCTGTGTTGTTTGTTTGTTGGTTTTTTGGTTGGTTTTTTTTTTTTTTTTAAATTTTACAATGGAGAAATGAAGACAAAAAAAAAAAACCATCAGGAAAGGGTTTTCCTCCACACATGGAAGAACAGGATGCAGGTCACTGCCTCCAGCAAACTCCTTTGTGTTCAGTTCCCATTTCTGTAGCAATTAAGCCTCAAGTATACAATAAAACCTGCAGAAACTTCAGGAAACTTATGTACCCTTCAAATCACATGCCTGTTCTTTTCTGGCACCTTTTTGCCTTGTAGAGCATGTGTAAAGAATGAAGCTAGCGCTGCTGGATGGGAAGCAGGAACGGCCCCTGTGCCCCTCAGTTTTTTGGGGAGGATTCACGCTGAAACGGTTCCAAGAGGCTTCATTGCCAGGAGTGGCTGAGTACAAACAGCTCTCTGAAGTCAGGTACCTGGGGAAGACTGGGGAACAACTTCGCCCTGAGAAAGCATTTGCTTTGAAGCGGGGTTAAAAGGTTTATATATAATAGTTAGCAAATATACAACATCCAACGTACTCTTTACAGGGGGAGGAATGGAAAAGGCGCTCAGCCTGGAACCCGAGCAGTCGGGAAAGGGTCCTACCCAAAAACTAGGATCCAACAGGAAAGTCCGGTCTCTCATCCGGCTGCATTTGAAGGAGAGCATTGTTTTCTGTATTTTGCAAGTGGTTTTAAACTGAATACAGTGGAAGCGGGTAGGTGGTTCTTCTAAACACAGTTTTTCATACCTTTTTACCATATATTCTCTGCCTTGGCCCTTGTCTACAGGGCCGGGTTGAACAGCTTTCCCCGTGCTGTGCACCTCCTGCGCTCAGGGGGTGGATTAAGGTCCGGCCCTTACGGGGCTCCGTGCCGCGGAGGGAAGCATCGCTGTCCCACCGCTCCAAACCCAGTGCAATCGCACAGGCTCCCGCACGGGTCTGGGGAGCCACAGGAGTGACAGCTCCACTAGCCGTACGGTGTCTGCTCCCCCGCAGAAGCTCTCTGCTGCTCTAGCTTTAAACAGGTTTATTCTATTACCTCTGACCTAACATATTTTAAAAAAAAAGAAAAAAAAAATTAAAAACCAAAGCCTGCTTGTGGCTGCAGACACCAGTTCTTGCCCTGGTGAAACCCGTAAGAATTTCAAACCCGTTTAAATGAGAACAAGGCAAAACCAGGGGTTGAATGCACGCTGTCTGCTGCCAGGCTGGCGAGGGGGGGGACTAGCATTGCTTTTGGGACGGCAAAGGATCGGGGCGGGCTGCGGGGACAGGGCAGGGAAGCTGCTGCTTTGGCACGTCAGGATTTCAAATACAGGTAGGGGAGACTAAATGAGAAATGAAATTACCCGTTTTCCTTTAGGAAGACAAATCGATACTTATAATTTGCCACTTTTAAGCGCGGTGAGGTTCTGCAGAGTTGGCGAGCAGCCCCGGCAGGCAACTTCAACCCCATTCCCTCTCCACCTCGCAGCACCGTCCCTGTTAACCCTTCCTTCCCTCGGAGGAGCGGCAGCTGGTTTATAAACCGCAGGACTGATTGGGGCTGCCTTCCCACCCAGGGCCGGGACCTGCCTCTGGCAGGAGATCAGCTCCCGCGTTGCAAGGAACCCCAGGGCAGGCTCTCGGACGCGCAAAGCCGTGTTGAAGAGACAGCATCACCCCTCTTCCCTCTTAATTTGCAAAAACGCTCTCTGCCGCTCACGGCTCTGCACACACCCCACACCCCCCCCGCCTTGCTGCTCCGGGCACCGTTACCTGTGCTGGCCGCCAGCCCCACGGCTCTCCGGCTGCTCGGGCACCCAGCAGTAGTTGTCCGCCGCGCTTTTGGCCGGCCGCTTCTCCCGCTTGGCCACCCTCCTCCTGCAGGCCAGCAGGGCCAGGGCGAAGGCCAGCAGCAGCAGGATGGCGACCAGGCTGCCCAGGATGTAGTAGAGGAGCAGCCTGGGGCCGTCGGCGCTGTGCTCGGGGCCGGGCGCCGACCCTACTGCCGTGGGGGCCGGCAGCGTTGCCCCAGCGGGGATGCCCAGGCTCTGGGGGATGCCCGTGGTCCACGGGGCACCCGTGGCCCGGGGGACGCCCGTGGTCTGCAGGCCGTCCGTGGCCCGGGGGCCGCCCGTGGTCCGCGGGCCGTCCGTGGCCCGCGGGCCGCCCGTGGTCCGCAGGGCGCCCGTGGCCCGGGGGACGCCCGTGGCCCGCAGGGTGCCGTTGGGGGTCCCCGGGGGCTCCTCGCCGGCGGCGGGTGCGGCGCGGCAGCCGCGTCCATCCTCCTCCGGGAGGAAGCCGGGCGGGCAGAGGCACTCGAAGCCCCCGGGCAGGTTGCGGCAGGGCCCGGGGCAGGGCTCCCGCAGGCACTCGTCCACGTCCAGGCAGGCTTCGCCGCTGCCGGGCCGGCGCTGGTAGCCGGGCCGGCAGGCGCAGCGGAAGGAGCCGGGCAGGTTGAGGCAGAGCTGGGGGCAGACGCCGGGCCGGGCGCACTCGTCCTCGTCGCGGCAGTGGCGGCCGTCGGGCCCCGCCGGCCGGTAGCCGGGCCGGCAGAGGCAGACGAAGCTGCCGGCCGTGTTGCGGCACTCCTGCGGGCAGGGCCCGGCCAGGCACTCGTCCACGTCCAGGCAGCGGCGGCCGTCGGGCGCCAGGGCGTAGCCGGCCTCGCAGCCGCACTCGAAGCCGCCGGGGCGGGCGCGGCAGGTGCCCTGGCAGGGGTTGGGGCGGCAGGCGTCCTCGGGCAGGCAGGAGGTCGCGTCGGCGGCCAGGGCGAAGCCGGGGTGGCAGGCGCAGCGCGGGGGCTCGCCCGGCGCCTCCAGGCAGCGGTGCTGGCAGCCCCCGTTGCGGCGGGCGCAGGCGGCGGGGCAGAGCGGCCCGGGCGGGTGCCAGGCGAAGCCGCCGCCCGCCAGCGGCCCCTTGCAGACGGCGAAGGCCGGGGCCGCGCCGCCCTCGCACTCGGCCTCCGCCAGCGTGGCGAAGGGGGCGGCCGCCAGCCGCGGGCTGCGCACCCCGAAGGGGGTGGTGTAGCGGACCCGGCCGGGCCCGGCCAGCGGCAGGGGCCCGCACATCCCCCGGAAGCTGAACTTGCAGAGGAAGGCGGGCAGCGGGGCGCGGCAGGGGCCGTCGGCCCAGCCGGCGGTGCCGGCGGGCCCGGCGGGCCGCAGGCTGACGCAGCGGGCGCTGAGGCAGGTGACGGCGGGCTCGGCCAGCCAGGCCGAGTAGTTGCCGGCCTCCCCGCCGGCCGCCCAGGCGAAGCCCCGCAGCGGCTCCTGCGGCTGCACGCAGCGGCCCCGCGCCAGCGCCAGCCCGATCCAGGCCGGGCCCGGCCAGGCGGCGGCCTCCAGCAGCGCCCGCAGCCGCTCGGCCTCGGCGGGGCTGCGGGCCGGGGCCAGCTCGCCGCCGTTGTGCCGGCAGTGCTTCTGCGCGCCGCTCCAGCCCAGCTCGGCCCGGTGCAGGGTGTAGCAGGCGGTGCCGGCGCAGAGCACCTCGGCGTCCTCCCCGCCAGACGCCGGCGGCGGCAGCGGCAGCAGCAGCAGCAGCAGCGGCGGCAGCGGCAGCAGCCGGGCGATGGCCATCCCGCCGGCTGCACGGACGGACGGACGGACAGACAGAGGGACTCGCCAGCCGCCGACTCACATCCCCTCGTCCCGCCGAGCTCGGCCTCCGCGCATCCTGTGCTCCCGGGTCTCCTATTTATCACCGGAGGCTACGGCTTCCTGTAGCGTGCTCTGCCGGTTGCCGGCGGCCCAGGGGCTCGCCTCGCCGCCTGCCCCTTCCCCCGGCGCAGCGGGCTCCTCGCTCCCATCCCAACGCTCCCATCCCAAGGTGCGCGCCGGCCCGCGGCCGGTGCCGCTTTTCTGCGGGAGAAACTAGCCGGGTTCCCGCTTTCTTTGGGGTTTTTCGAGGGCTTGGATCGACTCGCTCACCCAGCGGATGATTTTGCTAAGCCCTAATAGGGCCTTGCAGTCTTCAAGCGTGTATTGCTAAAAGGGGAAAAAAAAACACCAAAAAAACAACCCCAACACAAATAAAGAGCCGTGGGATCCCTCGCTATCGGCCTCTAACAGAAACGGAATATTTGGCGCGGTGTCTCATGCGCACGCTACATTTCCAGTGCATTTTTCCCCTTCTTCGTGCGCTTTAAATAGACGGACGAGCCCTGAAATGGGAGTTAGGTCGTGGGAAGGTCCAGGCTGCCAGGACGGAGCCAAGCTGGGCCGGTCCCCCATGCCGTCCGGAGCAAACCCTCCGTGCCGAGGGCAGCGCTGGCCGGCGGCTGCCCCAGCATCACAGGGGTGAGGGTTGATGCTGTGATGCTCTGCGTTAATAACTCGCTAATCACTTGACCCCGCTCCGGTGTAGTGCGGCGAAGCGGCTGGGCTTGGCTGATGTCAGTGGCTCTCAGAAGGCCATTAGAGAAAGGGCAGAGGCATTAATATAGCACGCTCTAACCTTTAAACAAACATTAATGTTGCAAAAGCCCTTAAAAGGGCTTGAGGCAACTTCGCCACAACAGCGTTTTAGGATCCAAAAGCACTTTAGCAGCGTGACTGCAATTTAAATATTTTGAAATATTTAAATGCAGTATTCACTGGGGCAGAATTTGCTTTAAAATGAAAATTATTCTTTTTCAGTCCAGGAGATGCCAAGCAACACGGTGACTTCTTTTCTGCCCCGGCGCTGCAGCGGGCGTGCTCGCCGTCGGGGTGCCGCAGCCACGCACGCAACCGGCCGTGCGCGTATGCGAACCAGCGTTTTGCACATCTGGGCACCCCCCGTGCATGTCCTGCTTTGTTTTATTGTTTGATTTTACTGTCAAGCTGTCCTTCTCAAGCGGATCCCTGCCCGCAGAGCAGCGTCTGCAGAGAGGTCAGGATGGTGACGGTGTTACGGAGGGCGACGATTAATGGAGCGCCCCGAAGAAGGGAGGACTGCAGGAGAGGCTCTCCAGATGCGGTGCTCCTTGCGCTTGGCGCTTGCTGGGATAGCAAAAACGAGCAAAAAACTCAGGAGTTTTAGCAAAAAAAGCTAATCCTGGTTCCCTCGCTGGCAGTCCGCCTGCCCTTCTGCGTCCGGGGATCATCTCCTGGAGCTTCCCTCTCGCAGCAGCTAACTCAGACTTTAACCCCTTGACCTGTGAGTCTGTCTTATCTTTTCATGCTTAGCAGGCATCCGTCCTAACCATGAATTCAATGTTCATTCCAGTAATCTTCCTATTTGTTGATTTATCTGGTTTTTGTGTGCTGAGTTAGCTCAGTAACGCGGTAGTGAGCGACAGCAATCCAACCGAGGAACCGAAACGAGAAACCCCCTTGTTCGCTTCCCTCCTTTATAACCTAAATAGAAAAGTCTCCAAAAATCCCCGTACTGAAGACTGCAGATGTCCGTTGTTCTTCCCCGGACCTGTTTATGTACGGCATTCCTGGAAGGCCCCCGCTCGCTGGGATGTCCTCTGGTCCGCAGCAGGGACCGCTGCTGGGTTTTGGCTCTTGGCACATCTGAAGGTTGCAAAGACCTTTGATGCAAAGGAGGAGGGGGCAGGAGCTGGAGCCCCTTCACCAACCTCTCCTGCACCCTACAGTTTGGCAAGCTACGGGGTGGCACTGGCTGCGCTAAAAAAAAAAAGAGAGAAGCATCATTTGGGTGACGCGGAGGTGTCGCTCCTGTCCGAGCTGAGAATAAGATGCAGGGATCCAGAGCTAACACTCCGAAACCGCGGAGCATTTTGGGTCAGCGGCCACACCGAAAAACTGCGTTGGGAGGAAAAAAATACTTTGATGCCATCTCGAATCGGTTTTATTCAGAATTTCCTACTGGAAAAAAACGTGGGGAACTTGCTTTCGACTTGTACAAAAGAAGAGAGCTCAACACGAAAGCATTTCCTTTCTGCGAAACGAGTACATGTCTCCGCTTTTATAAAAACACTGCTGGTGTTTGCTCTGTCCAGCTGAAATGGTCAGACACGCCGAGGCCTCAGCTGACGATGTGTTTCAGCAACCCAAACGAGCATTTTTTGTCCAACCGAGTTCCATGGACAAAAAATGGCCATTTCTAACTGTAGCTCCTCCGGACATTTCCAAGCTGGGGTCATGGACAAAACCAAACCCACTTAAAAATAATTTCTAGGTGCATGTCTAAGAGGTCATTCCAGCAGAGTAATTAGTGAATTGCTGGTGATATTCTTCATTAGGATGTGTACGAGGTCTAATCAGGTAGGAGTCAGGGCTCCTGTCCCAGGGAAGAGAACTTCTTTTTCAAGCCAGCGGTGTCGGAGCCTTTCCTTTGATTTGCAAGAATATAGCTAATAACTTTTTCCAGTGGCTTTATTTTTTTTTTCCCCAATAAATGTTTGAATGTTCCTGCTAGAGCTGTTTACGGGCTGGTTACGATTTCATGGACAGGAAACCTCCCCCCCCCACACTTTTTAGTCAGATCTTCATCTGCGAAGCTTACGCTAATATTTTTACCCACGGTTTTGGCAAGAGAGTAGTTTTTGGTAACTTAAAAACACATTGTGCTTCTATTGTTTTTTATTAAATATGCCACGCTATTTAAATTTTCTTCTCAGTTGGGCTGATGTTCCCATTTGAAAATCAAAGTCCTGGTTCCTAAGTTAAAAGGGGGTTTGTTTCTCAGCCCCCCGCGGCTGAACACGTCTATAAACCCCTGTTTCACATAATAACCAAAACCAAATTATCTTCTGGAGACCAGAAATCCTGCCGAATGGTATGCCGCACTGAAAAAAAATATACAGTTAAATAAAAAAAAAAAAATTAAAAATCAGCTTGCTGAAGGAACTGGTTAAAAAATGTTTCTCCAAGGCCAAAGAAGGAAACGTGTACCGTCTGCTTGACATCAGCCACGGCTGTTTGTGCAAACCCCCAAGGCTGGGACAAGGGACAATGGGGCCGGGGGGGGGACACCTGCGCCAGCAGCGGCCGGAGAAGAATAGGAGGAACTGGGCTTCCTCTGGGGACCTCCTCAAGGACGTGGCGTCGGGTCGGTGCTGCGCAGCAAACCGCCCGCTGCCCCGGGCGAGGAGCGGGGCCCGGCAGCCCCAGGGCGGTGGGTGGGCTCTTGGGATGGGACAGCATTTTTTGCATGTGAAATTTTGGGGAATTTGGGCGATGTGGAGCTGGGTTGACTCCTGCTAATGCCAAACGCGGGCACTGGAGAGGCTGCTGCGTGTTTGCACTTGGGTTTCGATGATTTACAGCAACACCTTATTGGGTATTAAGATTTTTACCATCTGCTTTTAAAGCAAGAAAATCTTAATACGGTCAGAGCGGACTGGAACGTTTTCCAGCCAAATACTTCTGAAGGATGATGCTCAGTGGCCGGTGTTGGAGTCCCTTGCTAAGAAGCAGGAATTAGCAGGGCTGTAATGGAAACAAAATCCTAAGTACCAGGAACAGGACGTTGCTTTTATTTAGTTTCTAGCTACCATCGTTATTATATTTTTGGCAACAGGAGGTGCATGTGCTTGCATGCCTTGCAGTCAGGTAGAGCAGAATATGGATTTTTGTTAAGGGTCTCATAATTATGGAGCCGTGGCGTGTCGTTAGCTTGTTCCTTCAGCAACTCAAAGCAAGTATTTCTGACATACTTTTCGGCTGCAGCCGGGTATGGGGAGGTGTTCGTCCTTCCCTGCTCCCGCTCTGCCGGGCTTGCCGTCCCGGCAGGCTCAGCGCAGCCCCGGGTGCTGTCTGAGATGAGCCCCAGGAGTCACAAAGCCGGCTGCTTAACGCTTTAGCCAAGCTGCTGGAGACCCTGCGAGTTATTTAAAAACGCCTGGAAGGAAGTAGAAAAGCAAACAACATTGAATACAAGGGCAGGGAGGGGGAAGAAAAACCGCTTCCAAAACCCGGAGCGTAACGGGACGGGCGGAGAAAGGCTTTGCAAACAGCCGACGCCGGCTACTGGGAACCATCTCTGCGACTGGGAGGGGAGCAAGCGGGGTCTCGCCCTCGGGGGGGGGGGTCCGTTCGCGCCAGGTTGTTGTCTCGTCCTCGTATTCTTCTTCTCAAACTGCAGATGACGTTACAAGCCTGGTTGGCCGCGGCACCCAGGAGCGGGCTGAGCCTGCATGTCGAGGGAACGCCGCACAGTCCCACCGGTGCCACAGTTTCTTCGTTAATGCAATCCTTGTCTTTGCAGGACATAGATGCCCTCTTCAGTTATTTTTCATTTTTTTTATATATATATATTACAATATTACACACACGAAACACGTACGCATACTTCGTACACAGGTTTATAAACCTTATTCTACATATTTTTATCAACAGGTATATTAGAATTCCCTTTGGGCTACAGAAGGTTCTCCTAAGTCCGCCTGAGGAATATCACGCTCCGCAAGTCCTCCCAGGATTTTTGCAGGGGCCTTTACACAGAGGAAGAAAAATACTCCCCGTGAATAAATGCAACAAAGTCAACTTTATAAGAAAAGCGAATGAAAATATTTCACATTCTTTAGCGGTAATGGCTCGGAATGATTTTTGTAAGACCTTCTTTTAGCGCTGTTAGTTTTTCTAAGTGGCTGTAACAAAGAAAGGGCCTCAGCGCGCAGGGGAAGGATGTGTTTCCACCTTGCTTTCGGTTGTTAAAACAGCTGGGAAGGCTCGTGAAGCACTAACACAGCCTGAGATCCCCGCCGGGACAGCAGAAGTGCTGCAAAAAGCCGCTGCCGACGGCAGCAGGAGGAAGCCGAGCAGCCAGCTGGGACCGGGCGATAGATAGGACCACAGCCAGCGTTATTCGGGTTTATTCTGGAGCAGACGGACCGCAGAGCCCCGGAGATGCGGTCACCCCCAGTGCCGAAGAGCATCGGCTTCGGGCGTCAGGTCCACGAAGCCGTTTCTGCATCAGGCTGTGCAAATCCCGCAGGCACCGGGATCTGGATGCTTTTGAACAGCGAGGGGTTTTTAAAATAAGACGTTATCAGCGGCTCGCATGAAAGGCAGCCCCATGAAGAGAGCGCTTCCCTCTCCGCCAGTCTCGCTGGCTTCGCCCGCCCGCCCGGCGGAGAAGAAACGGTGCCTTTTATCCCCAAAGGCTGGGGCCGGGCACGGTGCCGCGTGCCTCTGTTTATCTGTCCCGCCTTTCCCTCCGTGCTGCGGGCGATGCTGCCCGTTCGAGGTGCAACGCTGGAACGGGGGGGGCTGGATAAAAGGGGGGTGCTGGGGTGGGGATGCTCGAAACCTAAACAGGCATTTCAGCAGGAAAGCGGTTTGGCAGGCTCTCAGCGGAGGAGGATCCCGTGTCCCGCAAAGCTGGTGATTTTTTTACGGGCTCTGCTAGTTTCGGAGCGGAGCCCTTCGTGAGCAAACGCAGGCGATAGCCGTGGAGTCGGGAAGGGTTGTTCGATGGTCATGGGCCAGTGGCTGTGGCCGGGGAAAACGCAGCTCGTGTGCCAGCCTCTGCCACTCTTCTGGGAGAAACTGCGTTTCCCTGGGGCGTTTTTTCACCTTCAGAAACACCTTTTCCCCCTGCTCCGGAGGAAGGGATTACCGAGGGCCAGCAGCAGTCTGCTCTGGTTTTCACCCCCTTCTGCAAAAACCCCTGCAGAAAGTAGCCACCTTTTCCAGAGCAAATGAAAACCTGTTTAAAATGACATTTACTTCGAAAAGTTACCGTAATTTGGCAAGCTGGCCCTATTTCGTGATAGTGACGGTACTCAGTCGCTCACGTGCACGAAGGCAGCACCAGGGAGCCTCTTTCGCGGCTGAGCCTTGCCACGCAGACGCGAGAGGAGAAGGCATCCCCCTCTGCACAGCGCCCGGCTCTCCGTCCTCACCTCGCCGCGTGTCCCGCCTTCCGGAAAACTGCACAGAAGCGGCAATCCCACGCCCAAACAACGCTTGGACCACCTGAGACTAATAAATAGTCTTATTTTATTGAGCTGTGGTCCTAGCAAACCTTGGGAGATGCAGTCAAAAAAAAACCCCCACCGAAGTGTTATTGATTTATTAAGTGACGAGCGTGTTTGGGTCCCAGCTAGGAGTGTCTTGGTGGGCCGGGTGGGAGGACACCGAGACCTGACATCTCCCCTGCTGTAACGGCGTTGCCGGGGTGCTGCCATGCCTTTCTCGACGGTTTTCTTTTCCCTGGGCTCCCCTGGTTTTTTGGAGCAATATAGCGACTCGTTGCTTATAACGATTCATTGCTTAGGCAAGGCGCGCGTCGCGCGAGCTACGGCTAAAGCAACTAACTGTATTTTTTCCTTTCCAAAGCGACGGGTTTTGTGGGTTTTCCCTTTGTGACCGACTCTTAGCTTATTTCGTATAGGTGATACCTGCCAAGAGCGGTTGGGCCCTTCAGCAAGCAGCCCTCGCCTGGGTAGCACGTCTGCCCAGGACAAGGACCTCGGCAGGGCGCAGGCATCGCCCCGGGGATGGGACGGAAGCCCCGGCGGGGTTAAGCGGGATAGATTTGTCCTCCTCCTGCTGTTGGCAGTTTTAGTGAGGAGAGCACTGTGGTTTTTCTCCCTGGGAAGAGGATTACAAGAAGGACGGGAGTGGGAGGAAAATCAAAACACATGTGGGGAGGACGAGATGGGAGGGAGAGGCAGCACGCATCCAAACTCATAAACTGTCCCCTTTTCACTCGTTTTATTGCCTTCAGTTACTTCTCTGGGCATGAGATTCCCATGTAAATTGTGTGTCTGTCTTTATTGGCAGCTGGGGAGCGGCTCCGAAATGTTATTTTTTATGAAGTTAGTTCCCCGATGAAATGGGTGGTTTAAAGGGCAGATGGTTACCAGGACTGGGTGTCTCGTCGCCCTGTCCTCTCTCCTGCCATCCCGATGGCCGTGGCAGATCTATACGTTTTTTCTGGGGAGCTGCTTATGCCTTAGCTGCTTACGCTAATCATCAAGCCTTGGGGCCTGCACTTGCTTTTCCGTTTATAACAGGCTTTGCTGCTGTTATTCGTGTGCAGCGCAGCTGAACCAAGCAGTACCGAGCTGGGCTTGGGCTCTGCTGTGGCTGGTTCTGCACATACCCACGGCAACGAGAAAAAAATCCCTCGCCCGGAAATATTTGTAACCTACACAAATTCCATGTGGACGGAAGGATTAAATCCAGTGGGAGGGTTTCCATTTGCAGTCGGGGAGGGGGGCGCGAAGCGACACGAGGTGAAGGTCCTTGCCCCGTGCCGCCGGAGGAGCCCTCCGCCGCTCCCACGCCCTTCTGCGCACGCAGGGGCTACGGGACCCTCCTTCAGCGTGCTCGTGGAAAGCGCCTGCTCCGTCCCCGCCGCTATAGAGGTATATCAGCTACGTATATACGTTGTCCCGAAAATCGGGGTTCCTTTACCCGGTGTGCAAAATGCCGATACGCACGCAGAGCAGAGGTATTCTATTGCATAGCTGCGCAGGTACGGGTGCCTGTCCCAAGACGGCGCACCCCGCGTTCCAATTAAGTTATTTATACGCAAAGCATTAACGTATTCGACCTCCTAATACAGGTGCAGTATTCTTCTGTGAAATGATTGCTTAAAACCTCTTCGCCCAGCACGTAAACTAACACGCATACGCAGTTGTTGTTCTTCACCGTCATCCTTTGAGTCGGCGGTATAATTGGGGTAGGTGGTCCGGGAGTCGGTGGTCGCGATCTCTCCCCGCCAGAATTACCTTTCCCCTAGTTTCCTACTTTTTTGGCAGATCCAAGCGGTTCTTCGTGGTTTACTAACTAGCCTAGTAATACATCAGTTAAATTTCCGCTTTTCGACAGCCACATCCTGCTTATTAGACAAAGGTACATTGTATAAGTTCCTATGGAGATAGGGTAGGGCTCTACGGTGTAAAATAATTTACAGCCGACGGTGGATTTCTGTGAGCAGCATCAATCTTTATGTGAGTTGTATACTTACATTTGATTATTACAACACATATATCAGCCATAAAGGTGCTGTCGTAGGAACTTCTCCACGGCTCTGGCGCTGCTGGTGCGGCAAGCATGCTGTTCCGACAGCGGGGTGGAAAGCCGAGCTCGGGGACAGCAGCCTGCGCCCAGGGCCACCGGTGTACGCACGTGCCGGGGGGGTCAGCACGGCTGGTTTTGGAAAGCACAGCGTGTAAACCCAGCCTGCCTGAGCCGCCCTGCACGGCTTCCTTTTCTGCAGCAGAGCTGGCCCCGCGGTCCCCATCCTGCTCACGACGGCACGCGCGCTTCTTCCCCGGGTGGGTGATAATAGTGGGCGGATAATAACCCCTGGGTGGATAATCTGCTCCCCCTGTCCCGCGTCAAGACTTAAATCGCAGCAAGGGAGGTTTCAGTTAAATATTTGGAGAATTTTTTTAACTAAAAATTCCTGGCCGGGAGGCAGATGAGGCGTCTTGCTGGGGCCCTCCGCCGGCATCGCTTCCACGTGCGCTTCTGCGGACCTGCCGCGCTGGGACCTGGGCCGCGTGCGAAGTTAAACCACGCGCGTGAGCGTGCGCAGGAGCGGAGCCTGGACGCGTCCCTCCAAAAGACCCGGCGACAGCCCTGGCCGGAGCCTCGGCTGCAGCTCAGCGTGCTCACGGCTGGCGGGCGGAGGGGGAGAGGGGGCTCGCACCCCCCGGCTCAGAGTCATGGCCACAGAGCTGTGTCTTTTAAAAAAGAAAGAGCAAAAAGGTCCTTTTGGGTGTAAAATGTCTGCTGGGGGCTGTTCTGCAAGTCTGCTCAAAAATAAGGTTTTCTGCATTCCAGCGGCTCTGACGTAGCTCCCCAGGAGCCTGGAAAACGAGATTAAAAATGTGATAGTTGGATTGGCAAGCGCTGGATAAAAGCCAACCGGGCCGGGTCCAAAAGTGTTATTGATCTGACCCGACGCTGAACCGCAGCACCGAAATCGGAAGATCCGCAGCGTCGAGTTATATTTCCTACGTGCACACCATGGATTTCGAGGTCTCGCTGTACTCCGTTACCTGCCAGGATTTCTACAAGCGCGTAGGTGTTCCTACGTCGTGCGTACCATAAGCGATAACTTACAATCAAATTGTGCGCTTTTCCATTTTTATTGTAAACGGCTTTCCGCTTTGCCTCGGCAGCCTCGCAGGCTTCTCCCTTCCCTTCTGGGGGACTCCCTGAGCGTCAGCTGAAGAGCTCATTACTCCGTATTTAAAGAAAGGCCCGAGATGTCAGGGATGGGGTTACAGTCACACCTTCAGCCACCGTGAAACCTGGGGCTGTATCACCCCCTGGAAGGAGGGGACGTCGTTAGGGCGGGTCGATGTAATTAGTCTCTCCGGGAGGACATCCTCTGCTTCTGCTTCTCCTTCTAAAGGCTCCTGCTTGTTTATTTTCCAATTAAATTTAGCAGGAAGGGGGCAATTAAAAGAAAGGCATGAAAGCGCGGCGGCTGGGTTGGTATCACAGGCTGCAGCGCAATGGAGCTGCGTTATCTCCATCTCCCCAGGCTCTGCACTCCACAGATAAAGATTTTCTTTTAATTCCCGTTTAGTGAAAGGAATTATCGCGGCCCACAATCTCTGTCTTCCCCTTCCCCTCGCCCCAACGTATCGCTGTTTGCTGTCTACAGCATGACTCTCCCAGGGGACCGAGAACGATTGCTGTCATCGAGCATCCTCCTCCTCCTCCTCCTCCTCTCACTCGCAGCACCTTTCCCCGCCTCATTAGCCCGTAGCTAGGCGTTTGGGATGGCCCCTGCTTTAACGAGCCGGGGGAAGCGACGACGCGAAGCGCGTGGGATGGGGGCCGGCAAGCAGAGCACAGCAGCATTGGCACGAGTGCAGCGCTTCGCACCCCATCCCGGTGCTCTGCGGGGAGGTTTTGGGGGGCTGCTGCGGCCTTTTTGGCGTGCCTGTGACAGCTCAGTACGGCTTGCTTCGCTGCCCGCCGCTTGCCCTCTGCCTCTCTGGATGAACTCGCTGTCTTCACGCCGCAGCAGCGGGCTTTCCACCCCGCGGGGCCGGCGGACGCCTAGCCGCATCTGCTCGCCCCGACAAAGTAATTCCGTAACCTGGGATAAACTCTGCGGGGCATCGTTTTGCAGGGTTCGAGCGAGGAGCCAACCCAGCCGCTCCCGGTTTGCTCGCGGCCGAGGGAAGAGCCTCCCCCCGAGACCCGCAAGAGGCTGCCTTTGCAGGGAGCCCTTTGCCGGGAGCATCTCTGAGTTGGCTCAGGGGAGGGCACCGTCAGGGAAGTCTTTAAGTCGCTCCTTTTTGGGCAGAGCTCCCTGCAAACGCCCAGGAAGCGTCCCGGGGTGAAGCTGGGTGTCCGTGCTGCCTAAACCACCCGCCACCCTGCCGCGACGCAGGCACAAGAGGCCGCAGCTCCTGGGGTTTCCTTGGGTTGCTGCGCCTGGAATTTCGAAGACGAGCCCAGGTGATGGGGGTTAGGCAGCCCCGGGGCTGTGCTCGTTAGGGTTTGATGGGCACCAGGCTTGTCCAGCTGCAGCTATTTCCCTCCCCCCAGCACACTTTTTTGGAGAGTTGGGGCTGCGAGGACCTCCGTGCGTCACATATTGCTCTAAATTCAACGCGTGTTGGTGCTACAGACTCCAGATGAGCATCTGCAGGCTTTGCCCCAGCAGGTAGGGGATGAAACGGCCGCGCTTCACGCTGCTAAATGGTCCGGTGAAGCTTCTCGGAGGTGTTTTGGTCGTGGCTCTGCTGGTCGGTAATTCCCAAGGAGCAGTTTTGGCGGAGGTTGCTGCAGGACCGAGCTATGGTGCGTCCTGGACCGCTGTGCCCAGGCTGCTGCTGTGGCTTTGGAGGTGTTGAGCTCCCAGGCTCCTCATCTCGGTTATGGGACCGATCGCTGCCTTAAGGCAACGGGCAAGGCTCGGGCTTGTGGGTTCGTCTTGGGAGAGCCCAAACCCAGAGCCACCCTCTCCATCTAACGGCACCGGCCCCTTCCAAGGAGAAGGGAGCTGGAGCCATCTGGCCGTTTCCCTGGTGGGTTTGCCTTTGGCGAGGGTGATGGGTAACGCCGCTTCTTTCTTGCGGGCCGCAGGAAAAGGAGTTGCCTGTTGCCGGTTAAACGCTTGCGGTTGGTATTTTGGGTTGTTCTCTCGGAGAACGTGCCGCTTGGTAAAGCGCGGGGGAAATGGGGCCCCAGCCGTGGATTTTTATGGGCTCCCAGCTGTACGGCAAAGATCACCGTCACGTTCGCGTTGTGCTTCAGCGCGTTTATGCGACGCGTTGGCAAAGCGCAGGTCAAAACGTTCATGCAACGTTTGCCTTTTATTTAACTGCAAAAAGATGGGACAACTCCCTCTTCCCAGAAACCACATTTTAATGGTTTGTAGAAAGGACAGCGTGGTAAATAAAAGCACGGGACCCTGGTGGTGGTTCCTGACTGTTTGATTGGATTTCCGGATGTCGCAAGGAACTTGCGTGGTTTTCTACTGCAGAAAACATCAAAGTCATCTTGCCGAAGGATAAAAAAAAATAATAATAATTAAAACCAAAAAAATCTTGGAATAAATCTCCTTCAGCAAAACCCGTCAGCAGAAGTAAAATAAGCCAGGGCAAAGCTGGAACAAACTGGCAGGATTCGCATGCAATACAAAGGCTTCTAGTATCTACGCGGCAATGCGGCGCGTAACTTATTACCCGGGTTTTTTCCTCAAGACGCTGTTTCTGTGTAATTATGGTGAAGCAAGCACAGATGTGAACTCCCCAGTCCCACCACCCAAAGCTTGGCGTGCCCTTTAATGGTCGGAAAACCTCGTTATTCATTAATGAAGTGCAACTGGCCTGACAGATGCTGTGTGATTAATGCGTGGAAGGACTGTTACTGGAAACACTGGGGAGGGGGTTTGGGGACGGAGGTGGGCTCCTGCAGCTGGCCCCTCTCTCTGGTGCGTGCTTTGCTCGCCAGTTACTACAGCATTCAAAACCAGCTCGTATGGAGGGTTTGATCCTTTGGCCCTTTTACCCTGCGTTTGGAAAAGCCTTACTAAATCCCGGCGTAATTGTCCAGCAGAGGTGATGTTTTTGATGGAGTAAGTGGATGGAAGGAAATGGTGAGTGAGGAAAGGAAGGAGCCATCCCCACCCAAATATTCCCTCGCTTCTGAGCACCGGCACAGTGTGCATCTCTCTTCATGCCTCCCTGGTTTTTTTTTTTCTCTTAGAGGAGGAGGGGAGATTTGCAATTTGCATGGCAGTCCAGATTTATGGGCTTTTTTTTTTTTTTTTTTTTTTTTTAAATCCTGGCAGTGTGCCTTTTAAGGACCCTCCCTGCAGCTTTATCAGCTTCTGCAGTTTCTTGCCGTTGTCAATGTTTCTCCAACATTGAAGCAACTTTCAGGCTAAAGCTGGGGGGGAGGTTGGGTGGTTTTGTGTTTTGGTTTGGGTTTTTTTTTTTTTTTAACTTTCCTGAGAGTAGATGCAATCAGGGCACCGTGCTGCTGAGCTCGAGGCGGCCCAGGCCAGCCTTGCCCGCTGGTCGTGCCCACGCAGGGGGCTGCTCCCCACGCGATGCTCTGTGCCCTGGCTGGGCGCTTTGCAGCTCTCCCGGGGCCGGCAGAGGCAATCGGCATGGGCTTTGAATGCCTCCTGCTTTTCAGCATCAATAGCCAAAAGCGGCTTTTTCCACCTATTTTTTTTCAGCAGAGCCGCTCAGCTGCGTAGCTAATGTTCAAAACAACCTCCTTATCAAATCGAGCCGTTTCATATCTTGTGCAGATAAAACCCAAGCTGCTCTTGCCCTTATCTCGTGCGTGGACCTTGGCTTGCTTGGGCAGCGTGGGTAGGTGCTCCTCCCAGCCGTGCCCCGGTCCTGCTCCTCTGCACCCGAAATCCTTTGAGCATCCTCCAGCGGGAGAGTGGGGGCGGGGGGGCTGCCAGGTCTGGCTGGAGCATGAGGTGCCGAGCTGGCAGCGTGCAAGGGGAAGACCAGGAGATGGGGGCAGCTAGAAAGGTCTGCAGCACTCCTGTTGGCAGGACGGAGGTGAAATAGCGACAGCCACCAGTGCCGAGAGAGCAGCTTGGTGCCCCGAGCTGCTGGTGGCACCAGCTGAGGTTCCTTCTTACCCGTGCGTTTCTCTGGTGGCATCCCAGTATCTTGGCCATCCCCGTCCTGGCTTGCTCGGGCGAGACGTTTGCAGGCACGATGCGGGGTCTCTGCCAGCTGCAGCTATTTCACGCCCCCCAGCACACTTTTTCTTCTGAGACTTTGGGCTGTTGAGGACCTCCTCTGTGCTGCGCGTCACGTATTGCTCTAAATTCAACGCGTGTTGGTGCTACAGACTCCGGATGAGCACCTGCGGGCTTTGCCCCAGCAGGTAGGGGATGAAACGGCCGCGCTTCACGCTGCTAAATGGTCTGGTGAAGCTGATGGAGCTGAGGGAGGGAGCTGATGCAGCGTGTGATGAGCAGCTCTGAGGATAACGGGTAACGCGTGCTGCTGGAGGTCAAATAAGGACACACGCCGCTGCCTTTGGGCTGAAATCCTGCCGAAGTGGGGTGCTCGGAGCCGGAATACACCTGGCAGAGGAAGGCTGAGCCTCGGTACTGGTGCTGGGCTGCTTGGAGGGACTGGCTAACCCCGCAGGAGCGACGCGCTCGGCAGCGGGAGTAACCATCCCGCAAACCGCGTCCGCCTGCGGGCCGAGGTACGCTCGCCTCCGTCCTCTCCCCCAGCGCAGCTCCAGCTCGCAGGGGTCCCGCGGTGGCCTGGGTTTTGTCACCCGGATGGAGAAAGCTGTGGTGGTCAGACCTCGGCGGTGCCAGCCCGCCTCGCCCGTTGGGCGTGGACCCTGGGCGTTTAAACCCAGGCGTTTCAAACATCGTCTCTCCTTCTTCTTCCCCAAATTAATATGGGCGCCGAGAATCTCTGGCTGACTAATAAATCACGTTGTGCAACAACGATAACAATAGCTATATAAAAAAAGGTAATGTTAAGAGTTCCCCGTCTCCAAAAGCAACCTGTGCTGCAGAGTCGGGAAGGAGCCGAGGAAGCAGAGGGCTCTGGCTGCTGTCCCCGATGGGCCGATAGCCACGCCGCTGCGATAGCCGGGGAAGCCGGTGGCATCCCGCGGGGAGCAGGCTGAGCGGCCTGCGGGGTCTGAGCCCTGTCCGTCTGCTCGAAGTGTTCCAGGGCTGCTTGCTGAGCGTCCCGGGAGGTGAAATCATGCTGAATACCAAGGGCTTGACCTAAAAATGCTGAGCTTTGGGGGGGGAAAAAAAAAATTCTGTGTGCAGGGGTTTTTAGTTGGTTTAGGTTATATATGGGGTGCTCTTCCCAGGCTCTTTTTCCTGCAAGAGGAAGGACTGGACCATAGCTGGAATATTGGGCTCTCATAGAAACAACCTGGTAGCAGCAGCAGGGGATATTTTGCCTCTTAACTTGTTGCTGTAACTTGTTGCAGTGATTTTATTTTATTTTTTTTTTTTCCCCTCGCGTCCGAAAGCTCGGTGCAGTGCGTGGCGAGTGCTGAAACTGCTGACAAGTTTGTATTGGGTGGTCTGGGGCTGCGTATCGATGGGGTGTATCGCATGCGGTGTCGTAATAACCTCTTGCCACATCTTCCTCGCAGATGGAGCGCATTTAAGAAAACAGGAGAATTAAATTAGATGCTGTCCCTTAGCGCTTGCATGCAGAGGGATCTCTCCTCCCACGGACGTGCTGGTAGAGCAAGCAAGCTCATACAACAAATACTTCGGGGGGGGGAGTTACGGTGTAATGGGGGGAAGGTGAAGAAGAGGACAGACGTAAAGAAACCCCAACAACCCCGCCTTTTAATTTCAGAGGGAGCTTTAGGGATATTACTGTTGGAATCCCACCAGGACACCTGGCTAATGCACACACCCGCTGGCTGCAAAAAACAAACCGTGGGATTTCGACGGCCAAACGATCCAACCCACCCTGTTAAGTTTGGTCTGGGATTTTTGAGCTCGGGGAACTCGGGGTGAGTGGGAATTTACCCGCTGATGACCCGCAATCTGAAGCGGGTTTTTTTGCTGTGGTGGCAGAGTAAGAGCCTGCACCAGGGGGGTGCTGCAAAAAATGCTTCAGCTTTGCCGGGTACCCTGTTATTCCCAAATCTCCTCGTATATCCTGGTCATCCGCGTCGCCAGGCGAGCTGTTGGATAGTCTGGCAAAAAAAAAAAAAATAAAAAAAAAAGCAGGGTTGTGCTCCTCAGCCTCCTCGAGGATGTTCCTGAAGCGGCGGCTGGAGCGACGCGGCCAGGGGGAATTGCAATACGCCGTCCCAAGCAGGGACTGCCGAAGAAAAGGAAAATGTGGCCGTTCCATCTGCTCCTGCAATTACTGGCCCTGAAATACAAACTGGCGAAAGAGAATCGCTAATTGCAAAAGCATGGGGAAGCTTTGCACATTTTTTTTTCCTGAAGTTGTGTGTCTGTTCTTTGTGGGGAGCTGGCTGCAAGGGCAAAATATGGTGAGAAAACATTTTTAGCATACTCTGATACTTCTTTTTTTTTTTTTTTTGCATAGCTTGGGATTCTCCCCTGTCAATAGTAAATGCTGGAAGGGATTTCCATTTTAGCTCGTTCCGTTTGGTAACTGTGTGTTGTTTTGTCGGTTTTTTTTTTTCCCCCAGTGCAAATGAATAAAGGTTATTAAATACTCATAGCAAGGACTGTGGAGTACTGATATGGGCACTGGAAATTCAGACATGTGCCCGCTCTCCAGAGCCTGCAGCAGCCCTTGTGCAACACTGGGCCTGATAGTTTAAAAAAAAAAAAAAAAAAAACCAACAAACCACAAACCCTAAACCCACAAAGCACCCTAAGCCGAAGCGAGAGAAGCGTGCCCACGCCGAGGACGCTGGTTCCTGGCTAACGCAGAGCCCGGGAGCAGGCCCACGGGCTGAGCACCCCTGCTCCCTTTGCTAGCCCCGCTTTTGGCCGATTTCCCCTCTCCGCGGCTGCTTGACCCCGTCCAGCTCCTCTTGCGTGGAGCAGGAGCGTGGGGTGAGGGACTATAGCCCCGCAGCGGCGTGAGGCTGTGGGATTTGATAGCGGTGACGCTTCGCCAGCGTTATGTTGCGTTTCAAAATAAGAGGCAAAGTATTTCTTTGCTTCAAAAATGTTGGGGGCTCCTGCGGTTTCCTTTGGTCTCCAAGTGCTTCAGAGCTGGGTGTGGGGAGAAATGCTTTTACTAATGCTTATGGCTGAAGTTTTTGCTTCTCTCTCTCTCCCCCCCCCCCCCCCTTTTGAAATTGTAAGATTTCAGCAAAAGTCAAGACTCAAGAGGCTCAAAGCTGAGGTTTTCCTCAGTAAACAGCTACTACTTTCAAAGCGGTTATTCTCCAGCATATTGAGGAAAATATTGCACAAGGGAGATATTGTACGAGCACGGGAGGAGGAGAGACAAGCAGGGGCGTACCCGAGTCGCTAACCACGCCGAGGTCTAATAAGGAGCTTACTGTGCGCCCGTAGCTTCTCTGCACCTCCCGTTCCTGCCCGCAAATGCAGCACAGATACTTTAATTCACTGCAGCCTCAGAAGTGCTATAAAGATGAATAACACCCATTGACCGGGAGCTACAGCGGCCGATGCTGGCCGCGTTCCCGCGGAGAGCGCAGCGTACGGACGCGGGGCAGCATCTTCTCGACTAACCCTGCCTAAAACCCCGGGGGACCGAGCGCTACCCTGATCAGCTCTCGTTATTGCTAGACTATAACGATGTATCTCATGGCAGACGGCTTTCGCCAGTGCAGGTTTGACGCTTTGCTGCGCTGGTGGATGTACAGCGCTGATCGTCCCGAGCCGGGCTTGCTGGGCGGCCGACGGCCGCAGCGAGCCCTCGGAAACCAGCCCGAGCAGGAGGGTGGACGTGGGCGGGTGAGCGAGTCGCGGCCTGTCTAAATATTGAATTAACGGAAAGAAAGTACGGCACCGTTTCTCTCTCAGGTGATACGTGAGGACTTGTTTCCCCTTCATATTTACGGTTCACAAGGTTTTTCCCGTGGAAGAAAGGTTGTCCTTATTACGTAGGAATGTCAAGCTGGGGGAAACGTCTTTGTCCTAGAGCCGCGCTTGGGTGGCAGGCAGCGCGGAGAAGTCTTGAAGATGCCGTTAGCTTCAGCTTTTAGTTTTGCCCTTGCCATAGGAAGGGAAAGAAATTGCTCTCCGTTAGGGCTGCAAACGAGACTCGAGACGCACAAAGCGGAGCCTGTTGCAGGGCTGGCTGTCCTCGCCGTCTCAGAGATGCAGAGCCGGGGCCGAGCGAGGACTCTCGCACGCTGCCGGCACGGTGCCCCGTTTTTCACTGAAAACTGGGAGCAGGGGGGTCCGAGGTGGTCGCCCGTACTCTGCGTCCCCCCGCTTTGGTGCCAGAGGGGGAATCCCAAAGGCAGCACCATCATCCCTTGCACTCGCAGATCCGGCCCCCGCCATACGCGATCCCACCGGTGGGGACGGTCGGGTCCGGGAAGGACGGTGGGGTCCAGGGCGGAGGTTTTGGGGGGCTCTCCTTGACGTTTAGGACAGTCGTGCACGTGCATAAATGAAGGTGTCTCCAAATGCCTACGGCTTCCTTTCTGGAGCAGAGCCATGGGAGTGGTGGGCTTTTTTTTTTTTTTTTTAATTAAATATTAATTTCCTCCCTTTACAGACTGTTTACCCGTAATGCACAATTTCCTGCCTGCTTTCCCTCGCCCTCCTGTTAGGGTTTCTGCATTTGTGGCTTTTCCCCCAAACTTCCTGGCTGAGGTTTGCCGCCTGGCAGCCCCGAGTGTGAAACGCATGGATGGGAAAGAATTCAGGTGCCACAAACTGGTTTAAATGGGGCATTGGCTCGCTCTGGCTTTGCAACCTAAAGGCCAGCTTCTTGCTGCGGAGCTAAGCGTGATTTACTGGTAATTCCCCCACCCTGTGGGCCCAGGAGGGACTGGGGTGACTCAGCGGGGAGGGTGCCGGTGGCACCATGCCTCTGCCTCCATCTCCAACACACCCAGCTGGGTTGTTTCTTATTTTTCTATTTTTCTTTTTTTTTTTTTTTTTTTTGCTGTGCCAGCCCGGCTGCGTTGCTTTTCCTCTCCCCCGTTACCTCCCGCTGATGCACTCGCTCACGTGAAGGAGATGGGTTTGGAGGCAGCCGAAACCTGCCTGAGGGAAACGTGAAGGAAAAGGCAGGGTCGTAAACAAACGGGGGGCTCGGGGAGGGATGGGTGTTGCCCTGCCTGGGCAGCAATAGCTGGAAGGAAAGGGAGGGTGGAAATCCTCCGAGGGGACAAGCGGCTCCCCTGGACCCTCCCTGATTTCACAGGAGCATCGGTCGGGGCTCGGTCGGGTGGCGTGGGATGTGTTTGCTTCTTCCTCCCTCCTCTACAGCCTGGAGAGTGGGTTAAAAAAAAAAAATTAACATAGCCCAAATGACCAGGGATTGATCAAGGGATGTGGCTCAACAAGGTCGTGAAATTCAACCTGCAGTGGTAGAAGAAGGATAATTAATTCTTTGCTTTCAAAAGTGGTGTTATCGTTCCGCTACTAAAATTTCTGCAAGCAAATCAGTCTTCTGTGCGTATTCTATCCCCAGAAAGATAAAATTCGTATGACATAGACTGGATCTTGGGTCATTTGTGTGCACTGTTCCTCTGGGGGGCTGCCCCACGCGGGACTGGGTTTGAGCTGACTCTGGCCACGACCATAGAAATGGAAGCCGCAGCGTCCCAGCCGCGCTGGCGGAGCTGCCTCGCTGTGGCAATGCTTAACGAAAGCGTGGCCGTAGTCTGCGTGGTTTTTGGAAGACGACTCCCCCGTTCGAGGTTCGCAGCAGCCAGGCAGCGCTGCCTCCCTCGGGTACCTCCTCCGCGATGCTGCGGCTCTGCCGTGCCCTAGCTGCGCACCTTTCCCGCCCGCTCCGGAATCTCCAGGCATCTCCAAGAATTATTTTTGTGTGTATTTTGCTTTTGTTTGTTTGCTTTTTTTTTTTCGGGCTGCTGAGCTGGCAGGAGCACCCCGAGAACGGCAGCGCGGATCCAGGCAGGCGTAAAGGGACAAAGGGTCGGAGCATCCCAATATCCCCCCGCCTCTTAGGTGATTGCTTTGGAGGAAATTCAGGGTGCAATGAGAATAGTCAAATCTGCTGCCGACTGAAGAGGCTGCAATGCGCTGCCGGCACTGTTGGGGTGGGGGGAACGGTGTTCCCCTAGAAAAAAGGGGGTGGAGGGGGTGTTACAAAATGCTGTCATTAATTGGGGAGTATATCCGCCCCCCGCAGCCCAAGGAGGCTGGCAGCCCCTCGCTGTGGGATGCCGTCACCCCAGCCCCTCTCTCCATCTGCTGCCAGGGAGAGGTCCCATCAGGGGGTGCATTAAGAAGGCAGATGAGCCTACAGCTCGAATGTGGTGTGTGGTGGGTTCTTTTGGGGTTTGTTTTGGTTTTTTTTTTCCCAGAAGCTTGGCAGAAAAGTATCTTGCAGCACATGAAAATGTTGAGGTCATCCCCCCCAGGGACCCCGTGCAGAAGGAGCCGATCTGAGCAATGCGTGGACTGCTCTCGCCGAGAGCTTTGCCATTTGTGTCTTCCAGAATCGAGCTCTTTTCGGGGCATTTCTTTAGTTTTACCCAGCAAATGCTCACCTTCAGAAGAGGAGGACGAGGGTGGACAGACTGCCCAGGAGGGACAGGTACCTTCGGTTTGCCCTGGGAGCGTGGGTGCAGCGAAAGCGGCGCTTGCCCTTCTAGTGACACGAGAGCAACCCCAAGGAAAAAAAATCTGTTTTCCTTTATGCTAATGAAGTTTGTCACTCAGAGGCGAAAGAAACTGGGTATTTATAGTTTATTTATAGCTGATGTGCAGCGTGAGGAGCTGAAAGAAAGATTAGCCCTGCTCACTTTCCTCTTCCCCGCTGCGAGTGTGGATGCTGGCTCTGGGCATCTCTCACGGTACCTCCAACCGGGAATAGCGTGGGCTTTTCATTCCTATTTCTTTCTTTTTTTCCTCCTTTTTTTTTTTTTTTTTTTTTCTTCCCCCCATTTCTTTGCAAATCCAGACTTACATTCTGGGAGAGAGCATTGCTTTTGGGAGCCCCAGCCTGTGCCTTTCTGGGGCCAGGTGCTTTTGCAGAGCATGCCCCTGGGTTTCGGTCGAGCTTTCGCACGTGCCCGCCTCTTTGCGAGAAGCTGCCCTGGCTTTTTGCAGGGAGCTCAGCAGAAGTTATGGATGTGTCAGGAGCCAGCTGGTAAGCATTGCTGGAGCTTTATTTCTAGTGTCATCAAAGCTGGCTGAATCCAGTATAAACAAGTGAGTTATCTTTAGCTAACATTATTCAATATAAGCCTCATAATAGAACCGTATATAAACAGAAAGTCAAGGGGAAGCCAAAGATAAGCCCCATCCATGCGAGCTGCCCCCCAGTATTTTGATGGCTTTGTTTTCTAAGGCAGAGGGTTCAGCTGGAAGTCATGGCTAAGGTAGCAAAAAAAGTGGCTGGCACTTCATTCCCGAGAGCCTGGATGCCGGGCGGGCTCTGGGTTTAAACTCCAAAGGTTTGGATCCCGAGCTCAGCAGATGCCCTGGAATAACTGTTCCCCTCGCTCCTTCCCCTACTTCTAGCTCGCCGCCCCTGGGATTTGAACCTTGGAGGCTGCGAAAGCTGCGGCCGGGTCTATTTTCTCACCCGGGAGGTGTGATGCCGTGGCTCCCAGTGTGAGGAATGCCTGCTCGTTCCCTGCCCTGTGGTACGTGGAGCCGGGTCCCGCTCTCACCCCTTCTCACATGCACAGAAATCCCCTAAAGTAGTCACGTACCTGCTGACTGCATCTGCTCACGGGGGAAGTATTGCGCTTAACCGCGGGCAAGCAAGGAACTGCCAAGACTTTTCCAAGTGGGAAATAAACCTCTGTTCCCACCCAGGCCAAAATAAGTAAATAAATATAGGTAAATTTTCCTTCACATCTCAGTCCCTGGAATCACACGATGCTTCAGCTTTCATTTTAAAAAAAACCTCCAAGTTTCTAGCCCCTTTGGTTGTGGAGAAATGCTCAGAAACCTACCCCATCCTTGCACTTGAAACCCCAAAAGGAAATAAAATAGAGAGGGGAAAAAAAAAAAAAAAGCTAAAAAAAGATGACAAAATGCCATCAGCATGATCCTAAGTCATCGCTTTGAGCAGAAGCCGGGCTGTGACTCACGTGGCTCCTGACCGCGCGGGCGATGCTACCCCAGCCTGCCCTGGGCAGGGGCTGGCCCCTTTCCTTCCAGACCCAGGGCAGCATCTCTCCCCACCGCCGCCCCTTTAGGAATAACAGCCGGGCTGGAAACTCTTCACTTTAGTGGTTTTAACAGAAACCCGCGCGTGGCTGGACCCGTTGGGAGGTGTTGCCGTAAATCTCGAGCACGCCGGGGTCTCTGTTTTGCAGCCAAGGCAGACGTGCCCTCTTCTGGCTGAGCTTCCCAGAGGCCACGGAGGCTCGTTGAGCCTGGGCTCGCTAACGAGAGCGGGGTTGCGTGGTCCCTTTGGCAGGATCAGGGCACTAAGTGTGCGTCCTGCATCATTCTGAGAGCTGGTATAATCACAGAAGTCCTGGAGAAGTTCCATTCTGGGGGGAAAAGATTTGCCTTTCACCCACTTCTTTTTTTTTTTCCTTTTTTTTTTTTCTTTTTCCTTTTTTTTTTTTTTTAAAGCCAGGGCGATGACCACGTACAGGCTCTCCTTGAGCTCCGGGGAGGTGCATTTTGACAGTGGTTTTCATAGCTTGCGGTAGAGCAGATGGATTAAAAACCCTCAAGTAAAACAGGAGGGAAGCAAAAGCCTTGCGCTGCTACAAGCTGTTGTTTACCTTAGCAACGATGACATGGTTTGGGGGGGAAAAAAAACCCAACAACCCCCCCCCACCACCTTTTTACATGGAAAACAAATACTTTGAGTCATACCCCTGAGTGCAGCTTGGGAGAGCTGCCACGACCTTGTGGAGTATAGAGAGCAATTCCAACATGGTTTTCATTTTCCATGTACTCAAGTTGGTCCAAGTTTTCTTTCCTTTGGTGTTTGGTTTTTGTTTTTTTTTTTTTTTTTTTTTAATTTAACTCTTTTACCACTTACACCTTGTATTTACCCACGGAAATGGGGCTGCTCAGCATTTCAATGGCAGGAAGGCAGGAGCTGCCGAGCCCCGCGCGGCATCGCTGTCTGCCGAAAGGTCAGACCTCTGCATCCGTCTTATTATTGTGCCGCTCGCGATGCTGGTGGTGGGATCCTGAGGTGCTTCCTTACGTTTAAATGGGATGGAGCAGTAATCGCTTCTGAGCTGGGCTGCCTCCCCGTTGCCACCACCCTCGCCTGCAAAACTGCCTCAGGGCTCAGGAAAAGGGCATCCCTAGAGCTGGAGCACCTCATGCCAAGCTTCTGCTCCAGGGCAAACCAACAGCTAGGAAATCAGTATGCTTTGGGGAGGAAGGGGGGAAAAAAAAAAAAAAAATCTCTAAAATCACCAGGAAAAGGTCAAGCAAGGTTTTACTTTCTTGCTTTGACTCTGGGCAGAAGCAAAGCCCACCTCATTTGAAGGCCTGCTGTGGTCTCAGGCTTTCCCGGGCAGATGCTGGTGCAAGACGCCCTTTGCTCAGCATCGGCGTTGATCCGCGTGTGAATAAAGCCCGGGTCCCGACCCCGGGGTGCTTTGAGCTGCCGAAACAGGCTGGGCTGGCGCTAAGCGGTGAGCTGGAGAGCTAGCAAGCCGGCGTGCTTAAATCTGCTCCCAAGCTGTCTCGCCGGGGATCGGGCTCACAGGGACAGCATCGCGGCCCTGGGAGGAGGAAGACCTCCAGATGCAGGAGGTGGCACAGAAAAACGTCAGTAAATCTTCTTGTAATAGTCGGTGAAACAGGATGGATGCCATCCAGAGGTCACTGCAGCTGGGGCAGAAACTTCTGCTCTCTTTTGGATCGCGTCCGTAATTAACTTGCTCTGTGAGTGCATTTCCATATCGGACTGACAACCTGCGGTGCGTGGCACAAGGAGCCCCTTCCCTCTCAGCTCCTCGCCCCGCAGGAGGCGGTGGGAGGGGAGACGTGCAGCTGGGACAGATCTGTGCCACGGTGGCCGTCTCCGTCTGATGGCAGCTTGCAGGTGGGTGATGACCCCATCTGCAGTTATTAGTCAGTCTGGTAAAGCCATGAGTAATTAGCTGCGGTCCCCGCTGTTGTAGCGCGTGAGGGTTAAACGAGTAAAAGGGCACTGCTTGCGGCAAGACGTAGCTAAATGAATAAAAAACCTGCCTGCCCCAAACTGAGGCACGGGTTGACGGCGTTTGGGGATCAGGTCCCTGGCCTTAAGCCTGACTTAATTTACTGGAGCTGCCAAGCTCTGCTTTAAACCACCTCCGAGGGTTTCCTCGGCAGCGCTGCTTTGGAAAGCAGGGGTCGTGCTGCCTTCCCCCCCGCCCCGTGGGCAAGGTGAAATCTCTTTTTCCTCCAGCGCGGTGCTGGTTGTGCGGTGTCCGTGGTGGAGGGCAGAGGCGAGGGCCGGCCCCCCGCCGGGATTTTGCAGGAAAGCGAGGCGCTCCGCAGTACAATGCATTATTTCCTGCAGGGAGGGACCCCGCAATACAGGAAAACATCAGCAGTTTTCTGCAGCCATCGCGGGGGCGCTGGCCGGCCCCCAGCCGTCCTGCCTCCCCCGTCACCGTGTGCCCCCAGCACACGGCCGGGGCCGGGACCCCCGGGGCTGCACCCCACGGGCACCCTCTGGGTGGGGAGGAAGGGTGTTGCAAAGTTTTTTGCTGTTGCTGTAACAATGCATATTGCAACTTTTTTTTTTTATTATTAAGCAAGACTAGATTTTTTTTTTTTTTTTTTTTTCCCCCTGGAATTGAGCTGCTCTTCACCCTCGTAGCACAGCATCTTGCATCCCTGCTGAGCTCAGATGTGGCTGCGCCCTGCGTGAGTGTGCAGGTATCCAGAGCATCCGAGGCTGGCCTCATTGTACACGGATGCTGAAGGCAGCCTTGTTTATAATTATTAACCTCCAGGATAAGAACTTCATAAATAAAAGACGGGGACGTGGCAACTGTTCGTACCGTGGGCTATAAAGATAAGAGCTGGAAAGGTTGTGCAAAGCCAGCCCGGGCTGTTCTCCGGCCGGAGGACGCGTGCCCTTCGTCCAGTGTCTGCGTTCCTCCTCCTTATCGCTGTGCGGCAGGAGCCGGGCGCTGGTGCCAGGGGATGTGCTGGCTGCCTGGGTGTAGGTGCCTGAGCTGAAACGTGACTGCTTTAGCAAAAAAGAAATTAAAAAAAAAAAAAGTAAATAAAAAGTGAATAGCCCCTTGTCTGGTGCGGCTCTGCACTGGGGAGGGAGAAGGGCTGGGCTCTAGGGGACGTCTCGGCCGGAGGAAAATCTCCCCTTGACTCTGGACCTGGCTCCGGTTATTTTTTTTCCACCCCCTGTACTGAACTGCCAAAAGCAGTGAAGAAAATGCTTACTTGGGGGTTTAAAACAAAGGCACTTTATCTCTTTTACAGCACTATTTATTTGCGTCCCCATAGGCAGGCTCCTCCCCTGCGCTATGATAAACATGTGTCTTATAGGCATCCGCTGCTTGATTCACTTACCACGGGGACGGCTGATTAACGGAGCCGGGGGCTGAGGTCACTGGTATTTTGGGGCTTTGATGCAGCTATATCCTGAGACCGCTGGCACCAGGCAAAAAATGTAAACAGCGACAAGAAAGATGTATCGGGCTCCGGTCTCCATCTCCAGAGACACCGCGACGCCGTTATCGTTTCCAAATCACTTGCTAATCTTCTCGGGAGGACTCGGATATTCACAGGACAGAGAGATGTCCCATCCCTGCTTTGGGAAGGGGAAACCCACTGGCTGCTGCCAGCAGAGCCGCGGGGATCGGGGCCATAACCAGAGCTTCTGGGGGCCGCATCCCGCTGGCAGCCCCACGTGGAGGCAGCTGGTGCCGTGGCACGGAGGCGGGGTGCTCCCCCTTTCCGAAGCTTAACGTTTTTCCGTATTTCAGTGATACGCACGCAGCTTTGACCTGTTGATGAGTGCCTTCCCGCAACTGCAGCTGGTATGGGATTCCATTGCCATCTGGTTAAATAATGGCCAACCTCAACTAATTCTCACGTTTATAATTTGGTTGAGATGAGTAAGAAACCTTGTCGGCGTCTCGGGCGTTCCCTCTCCTGCAGTATTTCCAAGGCTTTTCTGTCTTTCCCAGGAGCTAGGCTATCTGTGGATGCTTTCTGAGCATCCACGTGGATTTCGGTGAAGGACAGCGTGGCCCAAGGACAGGTGAGCATCCCGCTGGAAGTGCGGGGTGACGGTGGGAAGAGCCCTGCAGATAAGCATCTGGATCCTGCAATTGTTATCCAAAAAGGAGTAGCGGGAGGAGAAAGGTGGGGAGGAACAAGGGATGGTCCCGGTCTGGGGGGGGGGGGCCGAGCGCGGGCTCACAGAGGATGGGACCGTTGTGGGGGTGTTCGCAAACCGCTGCGAGCCCTTGGGGGTGCGAAAGGAAAAATCCTCGCTGTGCCGCGGTGCCTCGTCCCTCCCAGACACCTGCACGCCCTGGCCTGATCCAAACCCAGCTGGAGGCAAGTGCAACCTTTCCACTGACCTCACTGGGGAAATATGCCCTTCCCCCCCTGTTTTTGCAGGAAGGAAAGCATTGGGGAATGAGGGACTGGACGTGCAGAAGGATTTAAGGAAAAATGCATGCCCTTGGCTGCGGCGAAACGCAATGAACCTGCGCCTAAAAGCTGAGCTTGTCCCCAAAGCCCTCTTGGGCTTTCCCGATGAGCAGGCTCCCCCTTTTTTTGCTGCCAAGACCCTACAAGGGCTTCTACTGAGACCGGGGCTGTCTCCAAGCCGGACAACTTCGGCTACAGGAGGTCCGGGGGTCAGCCCTCCCACCCCCCCAAAGTAAAAGCTTCAAATTCTCTTTTTCCCCCTACGGCTGCCCTTTGGGACCAAGCGAAAGCGCTGTGCTGAGGCTGGGCTTCCCGTTAACCCCTCCTAACGAAGCTGATTAATTTCTCTGTTTAAACAACTCATTCCGGGTGGTTTGGCGCGGTTTTCAGAAAATTATCGTGAAATGCTGGAAAAGCCTCATCAGTCAGCTCTGCCTATCGATATTGCAACACGCCGACAGGAGAGCCAGAGCTGGGGGTTCGTTACAGCAGGCAGAAAAGAGCAACTCCGAGATTTATTCTTAGGGAGGTGCGTTTGTGCCGCTGGGGAAGCAGGTCGCGCCACGCGTGCGCTGTAAATTAGGCCGTTCAGAAAATAAAGAGCACGTGATCCCCGTCTTGCAAAGAAACAGAGGGCAAAGTGACTTTCGCAAATAGATGCCATCGGAGCTATAGCATTACCGGCATTGCTGCAGCACCCCGGCTCGGGTGCGAGTCGGGGCTCCCCTTTCCCGTGGCGCAGCAGACCCTGCGCCCGACGTGGAGCCGGGGCGGCTTGCCCTCTCCGCTCCTCCGGGGTTATAGCGGGTGGATGGGTCGCTCTCAGCTACGCAAGATGCTTAATTGCATTTTTGTACCGGCAGAATTTAAAACCGGCAACGTCTACTTGACCCTGTAAAGGGCAGGGGTGGAAACGCAGCATCCCACGGTTCAGCTCCTGGTTGTAGGAGTGCGCGGTGCTGGCACTGTCCTCCTCCTCTTCCTCTGGGGCTCTTCCCTGCCCTGTTTTTCAAGCTCGCTTTATTTATTTATCATTTTTGCCGTTAACGGATGGCACCAAGAACAGCAAAGCCGTGGTGGGGGTGACGGTGTAACGCTGCTCCTGGTGACGTCTCGCTTTACCCGAGTAGCGGAGTCGGTAACGGAGCCCCTTCCAAACCACAAATTCCCTTCTAGGCGATGATAAATTTCGCCTGCTGAAATTGGAACCCCTTTATGATACGATCTGCGTGTCTTCCGAGAAGGAGAGGTTTTTAATGCAAGACAGTACTCCTTCATTTATCCTCAGCAAATTCCCATCTTGGCTCATCAGAGCGGATTCCTGCAGCCCCCCCCCGGTTTAGGTACAAAAGCCGCAAATCACGGGACGCATCGTAACGCTGCAGACTGAATCTCAGATATGATCTTGCTCGTACGTGTGTCTCGAAGTTCGCAGCACGCGGGACTGACCTCCTGCGTAACTCAGGCTATAAATTTCACCCAGCAGTTTTGGTGCTGACCGGGAATAATGTGCGTTTGAATTCTCACGTAGCTTTAAAAAGGCGTTTGGTCTCGATTAAAATACTGTAAAGGTGGAGAATCCACCGTGTCCCCGGACAATCCGTCTTGGGGTGAAACAGCCGCAGCTCCGGTAAGGGGGAGAAGAGGAATGAGTGTTTTATTTATGTGCAATCCATCTGTGCACGTTGGCCCCAGTATGTCTCCAGGTGTTCCAGCCGCTTACTGAAAAGGCCAGCACACGGGTTTGGGGATAGCCGGTGCTACGCAACGGCCTGAATCCTCCCCGAGCCTTTCGTTGCTGGCACGAAGCAAACCCCTGTTTTGCTGATGGGGCATATAGCTTCTTTCTTTGTGGAAATCATCACGTACGTTTATTACAGCCACTAACTTAGAAGGAAGGGACGCCGAAGCTTTGCTGTTTTGAAACTGAAGTTGCGAGTCGTTCGTGGCAATCTCGTGTGCGGCGCGCGTGGCTTCGGTTGCGTGGCCAGCCTGCAAGCTCAGGGTTTCAGGGAGCAGAAAGGCCACGTTGCTGCCGTGCCATCCCTACGCCGTTGCTTCTCCGTCCTCCTAACCCCACTGCTCCATTTAGGGCTCTTCGGGATCCCGACCCCATGAGCGTTTTCCATGGAAACTAGATGGAAAGCATCCCTGAAAGGTGCTTTTTTTTTTTCCCTCCCCCTCTGTTCATGCACTTGCACTGGGTGGAGCTACCCCTCCTTTCCTTGCAGGCTGTCTGGGATATCCATCACTTATCGAGGACTCTTAGGGGCTGTGCGAGCCTCTTCACGCCCCACGGCTGAACCGGCTGCACGTGCGGCACATGAGCAACCTCCGCGGCTCTCGGTGCCGCAGGGGAGAGAGCGAACCCCCGGCAGTCCCGCAGCCCCGTGAGAACAGGCTCTCTGGTATGAATCGGGAGCTGCTGAGATCACGCCAGAAAAATACGTGTTGTGGTCCTCGCTCTGTTGCCATGGCAATGAGCTCTTGGCTTACATCAGCGGAGCCGGATGGGGTCATCCGCGCTTTGCCCGCCTTCCCAAGGAGCTCCCATCTTCTCCAGCCCTGCTGCTTTCAGCCCCAAACCTGACCGGGGCAGGAGGCAAACTGCAGATCTGGGTCGGTTAAGGAGACGGCAAATAGAGCTGCACCGCTTTAGGTTTTTTGTGATAAACGCTGGGCTGCACAAAGGAGCTCAGAGACAAAGGCAGGCGGGGGCCCGATTTAGCAGCAGGGAGGAAGGGACACCCTGTCCGGACCCTCCCGGGCTGTCCCGAGGGAGCCCCACCATCCAGGTGGGAAACCCATCGGGATGAGTCGATGGGAATGGCTCTGCGGGCACCGCTGGGACCAGGGGGTCACTGCCGCAGGGTGTGGGGTGCTTTGTGCTCAGGATATTAGTACCTTGGCGGGGAATTGAGAGCGCCTTGATGTCTGCGAGTACGATATTTTTATTAAAAAGCCAACTGCATTCTTTCTTCCCGTTGCTTATCCTCGTTAGCCCCAATCTAAGGAGAAAAGATGGATTACGCTGCCTGCAGCGGCCCCCCAGAAACACAGGGAGCAGCAGGCAGCAAGCAACGGGAGGTACCTGCTCCATTTTGGGCTGCTCTCATGGGCTCTTGCTATCCCTTTTGCTGACCCAAGATCACGCTAGAAAAACAAGCTTATTTTTGGATATCCGAAAGCGGCTTTAAACTGGCAAAGGGGACAGAAAAATTGCGGAATGAGGGTATGCTCCAGTATTCCTTTCAAGTATCCCGATCATCTCTGGGAGGAACGTCAGAGGAGCCGCACCGGTCGCGGATGCTGGGCACAGGGCTGGGATCTGTCGGTCCCCCCCTTTCTGCCCGCTCCTGCCAGGCGGGTTGGCAGAGGCACCGCGATGGTAGGGCAGGCTCGGAGCAGCCAGCGGTGCTTTTCAGGAAAAGCTTTTACATCTTCAAGTAGCCCGGAGGGGATCAGAGGGAGCAGCCTCTTCCCTTCAGGGAAATGGTGTGAACACACAAACTCCAACTCTTGCAAACATTTCAAATTTGGGACAGCTTGAAAGGATTACAGAAAATCAGCAAACACGGGTCCCCCACGAGGCCCTTTGAGGCGGTGTGACCGCCTCGCTCCGTCACGGCGTGCGTGCTGCCTTCGTCATCCCAGCCCGGCTGGCTTCCAGCTTACTAAGGGATTAAACACAGCATTTGTAGTGCATGAGTCCACGTGTGTCACCGGTGGGAACCCCCCGCATGGTAGCTCTTGTCTAGTGGAGCCGCTCCGGCGGGAGCGTGGGTGTCTCAGCACAGCCAAATGCATTGGCTATTTCCAAGCACTGCCCGCCAGCCCACGACCGTCCAGCTTGAGATGATCTTTCTCTTTATTTTCTCTTTATTTTAACAAAACCTAGATACGCAGAACTCTTGTGCACAGCTCACGGGCTCCGGGTGGACAGCCCGTTTGGAAGGAGAGCAGGTTCCGTGCCCACGTCACGTTAGTCCCCAGGCACCAGTGCCTTCGCACCTCGGCTGTGTTTTTGGGGCAGGCAGTGTGGTTCCCCCAAAAACGCAGCCCCAGAAGCAGCTGGGGACGTGATGTGCCTGCAGCGAGGGCCTGACGGCTTTACCAGCGGTTCAGAGGCAGAAACTCCACCCCAGCTAGCGCAGCCCTGCCAAAATAAACAGGCGGGCTGCATGCTGCTGCCCCAAGGTGTCGAGGAAAGGGGAATTCCCAGGCTCGTCTTTGGAAGCGGCACGTTTGTGCTGCTGCTCGAGGGAAGAAGGGTCCTCTGGGAGGGGGGCCCTGCCTGCACGCCCCCCCCAAGCTGCCGTGGCTGAAACAGCAGCCCTTGCTGAGCGTGGTGCTTTGGGTGGGATGCGCACCGGGAATGTTTCAAGGGCGAGCAGTTGCTTGGCTCTTTCCAAGGGTGCCGCAGGTCCGAGGCTTGCAGCAAGGTGTGGAGATCTTCCAGCCTCTTGGTTTTATCTTTCCGGTTTGGGTTTCCCAGCAAAATCACCTAAGTGACTTTTTTTAGCCCCATTTAGAAAGTTCAGAGGAGGGGAGCGGAGTGTACCAAGCCGTCTTTCTCTGCTCCGTCTCCGCTAGCGAGTTAGACACCCAGCTGCTTGACGTCGTGGTGCAGGTGCTGCACCCTGTCCTTTAAATAAAAGGATGAGGCTACTGGGTTTTTTTTCTGTGCAGAAGCAAAGACGGGATGTTCCTTCCCATGCACTAACATTTTCCAGAGGAACAAAATTCCCACCCTGATCCTCACGGCTCAACCCGCAGCGATGGGTATGGCGTGACTTTGTGCACCTTGTCCTGCGGCTGACGGGTTTCTCACGGGCTGGTTAGCACCGGAAAAATGCAGGAAACATGGTGCAGCCCAATGGCTGGCATTTACTGACGTGAGATTTCTGGGCTTATAAATGGCTGTTTGCTTATATCTCGGTTCTAGGTGTGTGTCTTGAACTCCCAACCTCTTGCTCTGGAGAGGAAAGTGCTATTTGCAGAGCCACGCTCACACGGATCCACTCATAAACTTTTCCATAACCTCTGCTGGCGAGCGCGCGGTTCCCTTGGGAAGTTTTAAATGTCACGTTGCGCATCCGCCGCGTCTCCTGGCAGCACGGGGCGAGGAAAGGTCCGCTGTGTTTGAAGGTCTGTTCCTTGGCCCCGGAGCCAAGGAGTCCATCCAGGAGAGATAGACTTAAAAATGAAAGAAAAAAAAAAACCCTCTGCTCCCAGAGCACCTCTACCCCCCGCGTGTTTGGGCGGTGCGTGCCACCAGGGTGACAATTCCCAGCCAGAAACCAGGTGAAGCGGGGAGAATGTTTTGGTCCGTAAGGAAGCTGATGTATAAATGTTGCTGGCAGTAAACGGCTGAAGTCTAGAGACAGTTAACCCTCCAGGGCTGTGACCAAATGCAGAAAGAATCTGGGGGGACAGTCATTTCTGGTGGCTTTCAGTGGCCTCTGATTTTCCTCTGCTTTATACTGTGCCACCAGCGTGTGCGGAGGAGGAACTCTGCTTCTCAGCCTTTCAACGTGCTGTGGCAAGCTGTGCCCTCGGAGGTCTCTGGCTGAGCTGCAATAACTCACAAGATCAGCTTAAAAAGTAGTCTTGGATCTTTTTCACTTCCTTTTGGCTTCTGAGCCTTGCTAAGGCATTTAAGTCTCTGCCAGACTTTTCTCTGACACTTTAAGGATACAGCCTGTTGTCATTTTTTTAAGGATAGGTTTTTCATGTCTTCGTGTGTCTGAGGCAGGGCTTAAAAATACAGACCCACTGTATTTTGGGATGTTCTTCAGCCACCCAAAGCAAGCCTGGGCTTGGCTCGGGGGCACCCCGAGCAGTCCCACCTCCGGTCCTACAGCTCTGCGGCAGCCCCACAACTGCGGCCAGACTGGCACCGTCCCCGCACGCTCAAACACCTCCCGGGGACCGCAGAGCTGCAGCAGCAGAGATTTTGGCTAGTCGCGCATGCCGAGGAGACACGTCTATTTACCCACCGATGTGATCGGAAAAGCAGGGAGTGGTGTTGCTGTGGGGTCAGCGCAGCAAGCCCTGCTTCGCTTGCAGTCTAAGCCTGGGGTGGGGAGCAGGTTGCGTATGTCTCCCGAGGAGAGAGAGGAAACGTGGGACGTTCAGGACAGCCTTTGATGAGGAAAGCATCCTGCGCGGGAGCGGGGACCTGCCCGGGGTGGTGCAGGAAGGCTGGCACGCATGGCAAGCACACCCTGCCCTTCCTCCTGCCCCGACTGTCTTGCGCAACGCCCTCGCCCTGCTGCCTCCTCGCTGGGATCCCCCGAAACCGGGGGTAGACGGCTGACCTCGGAGCTGAGCCCCCCGGTAAAAAAGTGGTGGGCTTCAGAAAGGGAAAGAGCCTTTAGCAGAATCGCCGGCTCTTCTAACGAAGCACATCAATCATTTCCTCCGCTTTCCACCAGCAGCGATCTCGAGAGATCCACTGCAGAGTGGCCAGGAATGGTAAAATACCAGAAAAGAGGCTCTGCCCACATAGAGCAGCGGGGCTGCGGCTTGCGGAGCCTCCCTGCGCCGTCAGGAGAGGCTGCGGTGGGGATTGCTCGCTCCTGCCAGGCTTCCACCCACGGGAACCCACATCTTCTCCTGGGAAGCCCGCAGCAGCCTGATGAGACCACACAAGGGCTCGAGCCGAGGCGCTCCCCTTCATCAGAGCTGAAAATCACCCCACAGCAACAGCGATAGCGAGTTCGGGAACCTTGCGTTCGTTGTTTTATCTTCAGCAAGTGAAACGTCTCTGGGGTCGCCAGCATTAGTCAGCCGCGGGGTGGGTGGAGAGGAGACAGCCTAGCAACTGAGCAGCACGCCAGCGGGACTCCTGTCCCCTCCCTTGTCTTTCGGAAGCTCACAAGTCATCCGGGATCTGTCTTTGAAACGATATGACTCTGTGTAATGTGTTATTGCGAGTGGCGACAGCCTGTAATTGCTTCAGAGGTGCGGAAAGCCCTCGCCATGCCGCAGCGCTTTTGCAGCTCGGCTGCTGGTGGAGGAAGATGACTAAGTTTCCTCTCCTTCCTCGCCCATCGTGGTTTTGAAAGGCTCGTCCCCCTCGGCTGTGCGGTGACAGTGCACGGCTGGCGCGGGACGAGATGCTTACCGTGGCTCGGGACGAGATGCTTACCGTGGCGCGGGACAAGATGCTTACCGTGGCTCGGGACAAGATACTTACCGTGGCGCGGGATGAGATGCTTACCGTGGCTCAGAATGAGATGCTCACCACGGCTCGGGTGCTGTCCACGCCCAGGAGCATCTTCCCTTGCAAAACCTCTGGGGACCGAAAGAGCAATTTTGGGATGCTCCGCTGGCATAAACAGTGCTCCGTAAATCTGTCGTCAGGCCCTCCATGTAAGCGCAGTTGGGATGCTCTGGCACATCCATAATAAATATAATTACACTAGCAGTAGGCACCTGGCGCTAATTAATCTTCATTATATTTCAGTGTGATAGGTGAAAATTTTCTTCCTCTACATAAAAACATGCTGCTTAACACACTGGGAGAGCCTCCTGGAATAAGAGCAGCACAGCTCCGGGAGAGGTTCGTCGTTCGTGGAGGCCACGGCAGTGTCTGGCACGTCTCCGTTTCCATCGTGACCTGCCACTGAGATCGCAGGCACGCGGGGCCAGGTCTCCGGCTGCTGGAAATCCTCGCGACCCCACGCCTTTCTTTGAAGCCGAGCGCTCTGACAATTCCTGAGCTGCGAAAAGCGATGCACAAAATGTCACCCGCCTTTTTTGTTACCTTTCAGACGCTGCTGGGGACCCGGTGGCTCTGCCAGTGTGATTCCTTTCCAAGAAAAAAAAGAAAGTTTTAATGTAAATAGATGTCCTTTGCCAGGCCTGCGTTGTTCTGCAAGCCGGTATAAAACAGCTTTTTCCCCTCCAGCGGTTTCATTATGTTGTCCAGCTTCTACAGGAACTGGTAATTCAAGCTGATTTATACAGATTCTTAATGTAATTTTTACAGCTTTCAAACCATGAGATAATTGCACTCTCCAGGGCCGTGCGGCAATTAAAAATACATTTTTATAAAGTGACACGACTGCTTACAGAGCCTACCATTAACGTCAGAACACTTTATCGCTGACACGGTTCAAGCGTGAAGATGGAGAGGAGCGTTAGAAAGACGACACGCGCCTAGTTGTATTTAACCAAAAGCCTCTGTATCTGCCCCATTTCCAAGGGCGCTTAGAAATAAATCGAACCGAATCAAGCCAAGGTTTTTGCGTGCGTTTTGGGGCTGGTTTGCGTGGCACGGGGGGCTGCAGCTCGTTATTACCCTTGAGCACGTTCGTTTTGCTGCGTGAGTTTATATAAACGGTGCGTTAGCTGAGCGAGGGGGATGACCGAAGGAGGGAGGCAGATGACGAATGAGAGCCCTGGCCTTTGCTTTATTTCAGAGCTTCTGGCAGGGAGTTCTTATTTTGATTATTTTCAGAGCAGTAACAGCGAAATGAAGCAAACCGTAGCTCTGAGGTGCAATGCACATTCTCAAAATAAAACCAGAACAGAAACCTCAGCCCGATATAAGCCAGTATTGCTCACGGCTGTGATTTAGCCGTGGTTTTTTTCAACTAGTGAAAAGGCAGGAGTTTCCAAGCCGTGATTGCAGGAGGGCCGGGGTGTGTTTAAGCCAGCGCGGTGACTCGGAAGCGTCGCCGTTTTGCGCGGCCGCGTGTTTTTGGTGCAACGCGGATTGCACCGACGTGGATTGCGCCCTGCGGGCGGGAGGTGCGGAGGGGCAGGAATAACCATAGCCCAGGCCACTCCAGCTGCGCAGGGTGTAACGGATCATTTTCCAATTAAGCGGAGCAGACTAATAAAGTAATGGGTGTTAGGTATGGGACAGGAACTGCCTGGTCACGGCCACGATTTCTGTAATTGCTCGGCGGTCCTTCCTTTCCAGCCCGCCTGGGCTCAGCCCCTCTTCTCGCTGGGTTTCCCTTCCAAATTGCATCAGGAGCGCCCAGCTGACTGTACCTAAAGTTGCTTGTCGCGGAGGAATTGGAGTCAAACTGCTTCTGCATGCAGTTCGGCGTTTTCCCCGCAAAACTCCGCGCCCGCAGCGCCGTCTCCTGCGCGTCGCAGCGTCGCTCGCACCCTTGTCTGACATTGTCTCCCCTCGGTTTGTTTACAGTCTCCAGCCAGCGCAATCGAGGGACTGACTGAATTTACATCTTTTGGCATTGATATGTGGGATTAAGAAAGCAAGCCACACTGGCAACGTCGTCGCCGGTTGCTCAGCGAGTCTCTGCACGCAAAACAGGGTTGCTTTGCTTACATTCATGCTCAGAGAAATTGCTTTTTCCCTACGAGTGCATTTTATCTGGGGTGAGAGAGACGGAAGGCTGGTGCTCGGTGTAGGAGAGGTCAGACCCGTACCTTTGGGCACTAGAGTTCATTTCGCCTGTGCCTACCCCAGTAAACTCGGCCTCGCGCGGAGCCTTCTCCAGCCCCGTGCCCTGCCGCCTGGGCTGGTCTGCATCCCTGCTGTTAGACTCTCCCCTTGCAAAGCTCCGCATACGCAAGCCGCCTTAAGTTCCTGCCCAACCTCAGGCTTTCCCAAAGCAGCTGTGAATACTCGGGTGCTGCCTTGTTTAGGCAGCCGCTTCGACGGGGCCCATCTTTGGGCAAATCCTGACCTCGGACAGACAGGTTCATCCCCACTTGCAACCAGGAGAAGCCGAGCTGTGCCACGTATACACGGCACAACTTCTCCTTCAAGGTACAAAAGGTTTAGGCTCGCGTTAGAGTTCCTGCGAGAGCACGTTTGCAGCAACGTTGTTTTCTTATTTCTCTGCGATGCTAGTTTATAATCACATAAAGAGTAATGAAATAAAAATGTAAAAGCCCATCAGCGCACAATGTTCTGGGATTTTAATTAAGGTGAATTAAAACTTTGTAAACTCAAACTCCACCCGAAGGAATATTTTTCCTTTCTCCACTCTGGCATTTCTACAGCTCTTGAATTTGCACTTTTCTGGCGCTGTGCAATCATTAAATATCCTGAAGTAAAAGCAGATGCTTTTAACGAAGAGCTCATGGCCTGAACAAAAGTCACCGCTGCTATACCAAAGGGTGTATGGCCTCTCACTAGCCCTATCGCTATTTAGGAATTTTTTAATGGTAGTTGGGGAAACATTCTCTTAGAAAATATCAGTTATTTGCCTGCAAACGTTTCCGTATACTTATTTTGTGTATTCGAAGAGCAAGGTGGCCATCATTCTGCAGTGCAGAGCAGCAGGTCTCAGCTGAGCTTACGCTTGGTGCTGCTTCCCGCAATGAAAACCACCCCTGAGATTTAGTACTACGTAATTATTAATTATTTGAGATAAGCACAAAGCTAGTAAATTATTGCAACCTTGGTGAAAAACTCTGCAACCCTTCTCCTCCTCCTTCAGCTGAAGTTAATACAGCCCCTCACCTTAGATGTGGAGTAATCTTGACTTTCACAATATACAAAGCAAGCCGTATCATGACAAAAACAGATGTAAAAACCAGTCTTCAGTTCAAGCTGTCGCTCTGCCTGTTCAGTCCATTAACTCCTGCACAGACTACGCTGCGTTTCACTGACCCATTGTTAATCTCCTTAGACAGATCAATCCTCCTTTTTATTAATTATTCATACGCTCAGGCAGCGCGACCCCACGGACGGATGGCAAGCAGGGGTAACGCAGAGCAAGCCCTTGGCAAGGCGCGCGCCGTTTGCTGACCTGGAAGATAAGCAGTTCTATAGCCAAGGATACAAGCTGTAAAAACAACGGGAAAAGAGGTAAAATGAAAGCAGAGCGCGGAGAGCCAAACAGCCGGAGGTCCCCTCCCCAACCCGCTCTTTTAACCCCGAGGCTGGCATAACCCTGAGCTACAAAGGGGTACCCTGCCCGCCAGAGGCTGATGGAAATGCCCGTTGCAGTCTTCCCACTTGCACCCTCGGAGCCCTAGGACTCTCGGGCTCGGCCTGTACGAAGCAATTTAGACGTGCTCAAGCCCCGTCCTGGGACCACGGAGGGGAGCAGCCTGCGTCCACGGCACTAAACTCCATCTCCCGCGCAGGCGGGCCTTTTGGCATGTCCGAGCCTCGTTCCCCAGTTGTTTGGTTTTTAAGCTTTTCTTGCAATTCAGGAAAGATGGCCATCTGCGATTGCTCCAGTTTTTATCGTAATTAATATCTGCAAGAGGGAACGGTCCCATCTACACCGAGAGCTCCTGCAGAAGCGGGACATTGCTGCAGCTCCACCGTGGCAGGAGCAAAGGACCGGGCCTGCCCCTTCCCGCACTCCCAGGAGAAGCGGACCCACCTCCTCATCAAGCAGAACAATGTTCTCATTTATTTCCTTTACTCCTCTCCGCTGTTACTCTACGAGCGAAATAATGAATTATTTCCCATCCAAACATGGAGCCTGGGGGACTGGAGAGGGCAAGGAGGGCTTAGGGGAAAAGCAAAACTCCCTGGGAGGAGTCCAAAAATAACCAATTTGTTAACTTCCAGCACAAAACTTCCCTCCTCCTTTTCTGCGTTTAATGACCGTGCTGGGAACAAATATTGATGGTTAAAAGGGGATTAATTATGTTTTTAACGAGCTTGAACGTTCCACTTGCACAGAAACTGAAGCTCGCTGCGGACCACGCGGAGATCATGATGTCCCATCGGCATTTCCCGTTAGCGGTGACAGATCTCGGCACGGCCCTTCTCCAGGCAGGACAGCTGAAAGGAGCGTACAAAGATGGAATAAAAGATAAAGGCTGGTAAGAAAACCGCAATGGGCTGATTCTGCATCCAGGAAACCTGAGTCAGGTTTTCACACTAGTGAAGTGTTGCAGCTAGTCTAAATGCGTCATACGCTTCCATTTATATTAGTCTGTTATCTAATTACCCCTACAGGAAACATAAAGCCAATATTATTTAAGTAATCTAAAGAAGTTTTCATGTCTCTTTTCTGTTTGCTGTCTGGCAGGTAATTATGCCCAGCGCTGTGGTGAGAGCTCTTGATAGTATCAGAGGAGATGCTGCAAATTACAAAACCTCTGGAGTTAGGCTCGACAGGGGATTTGATAAATCATTGAAAACAAAAACAGAGGCTAGAAAGGTATTGCTGTTCGGTATCTATGTGAATCACGTATTTAAAAGGCAGGCTTCGTTCCCAGTCTGGCGCTGGTAAACATGACGTGCTTCATGAGCAGCCACTGCATGAAACAGCAATTTGTTGCCAAGAGTTCCCGTTGCCTTCTTTGCAGTGCCGCTGTAATTTGCCACAAAATTGTGTCTCTGAAGCGAGAAGCAACGCGAGAACCCATTTATCTGCAGGTTTACGAGCAGGAAGAGCATTCTCCGAGTCTGACAGCAAATTCTTCTGGTCTCCAGCTGCAGCTGTGAGATGACAGATCTGAGTCAAAGATACCTCTCAATGCCAATGAAAATTGGGGCTTTCAGGCTGCGTCTTACTGGCGTGTGGCTGGCTGAAGCCCACCGGCCCCACCTGGTGCGGTTTTCCCGAGGCAGCAAATGCAGAGGTGATACTGGTGTATAAATACAGAGTTCATTCCCTGAGCCATCTCCAACCCGTGCTCAAGCAGGGTCACCCAGAACCAGGTGCCAGGACCATGCCTGGCTGGCTTTTGAGTATCTCCAAGGATGGAGACTGCACAGCTTCTCTGGGCAGCCTGCTCCAGTGTTTGACCACCCTCACAGCAGAAAAAAAAAAGATTTTTCTCAGACCACCTCCAGGACAAAGTGGCTGGAGCTCAGTGGCCAGAAGCAGGGCTCTCGGGGCTGGGGAAAGATGTGGATCGCTGCTGAAGGTTTTAACAGGGCTGCTTTCCTTCCAGTGTACCGGCTGAAACGGCTTGTCCTCAGCTTCTCCCTCTCTTTCTCTGCTGTAGCATCTCCTTCTCCTGGTGTGTCTCCTCTGTGTTGTCTCTTCTTTCCCCATCTGCAGCATGCTTGCTTCTTGATTTGTATTTCAAAGTGTACGTATCAGGTTTCTTGGATGAAATCCCAGAGCTCCACATGTGGCTACTTGTGCTGGCTTTAACCCAGATTTCTGGCCAAAGGAAGAATGTGGTGCTGCAGGACCTGGTAGTTACGGCCAGGGATTGTCTGCTCCCGTGGTAATGACCTCTTCCTGCCCAGTATTTCGGACGCCCACCACAGCAAGGTTGCCACCTGCTTTGGAGGGAGCTGCTTGAAACCCAGAGCAACCCTCAGGTGACATTTCAGACACATTCAGTAGTTAAAGTTCAGACCTGCCGTGCCTTGGCAAGTCCTCGAGCACGTGCTTTGTTTTCAGACTCCAAGACGCCCTGCAGATGTACTTGCGTATTTTCAGGTAGCTGTACCTGTGAGTCCATCCTCACCTCCTCATGGGGGTTCAACAGTTGGGCAATTTACATGCATGTAAATTCATGCAAATGCACTCGGACCAACGGAGTCAGTCCATCAGCTCTAACCAAGGTGTTTCTTGTGATGGTTTGTTCCCCAAAGCCGCTACCAACTGATGTAGGAAAGGAACATCTTTAGACCAGCATCCGTGCTGGAAAACCAAGGGCACGCTAATGGATAAAACCTGTTGACTACGGCCGCAGCCTTCAGGAATGCTCCCCGGGACCCAAGCTGCGCAGCTGGGGTCCGACCTTCAGGAACGCGCAGACAATGACTAATCGTGAAACGTCCAAAAATATTTTGCCAGGTGTTTATTTCTCCAGGCAGCTGCCTTTTGCATGTTTACTTAGCGCAGGCGAATACTCCACGCCCAATCTGGTGATAAAAAGGGCATTTTCTCATCGCAAGCAGGGAACAAGCAATAGCAGCTGGAGGTACGAATACACCCACGGCAAAAAGGTCAAAGCCAGATCATACCTCCCTGAAGACACTTGGGTCCAGGACATCGCTTCCACCCCTCCAGAGAGAGCAACCAGATGCAAACCTAAATTCTCATCTTTTTTCCAAATAATCTGGGTTCTCAGATCATGATGAGGGCCCATTGCTAAGGAAAATCATCACTGGGGGGAGGAATATATTATCGCTGTGAAGACAGGAGATGTGTACATATTAAAAAAAAAAAACAACATAGAGGCTACCTCAGATGTCTAAAAGTCAAGGGGCTTCTCTAAGATTATATGGAGGGGCAGGCCCTTCCCAGGGGTGACCCTATTCTTTTGGATGCGTTCCCGTCTGCCGTACGTGAAGCACTGCGGGCTGGCTCACGCCGGGGCCGAGATGGGTACGGGAACATGAATCCAGTCCTTGCCTAAATTAATGGCTGCATTATCATTACAATACTGAATTATGGTCAGAGGCAAGGAAAGAGGTACAGGTGTGGGATTTTTTTGGTTTGTTTGGGTTTTTTTTCTTGCAGTAGAAAAATCTTGGTTGAGGAAGAGCTGCAGGAAGGCACCTAGGTCTTGGCTTGCCGTGCAATCACCTGGTCCCAGGCAGTAGCCAAGCTTTTAGGGATCCACGGTGGTGCAGAGCGGGGATTTTGATGCCAGCTGTAGCCTGCAGGCACCGGGGATGCTTTTCTGCTTGACTGGGCTTCGCAGGAGGGGTTTTTGCACCGATTTCAGTGAGTTTGAGGTCTTGCAAGGCAAGGCCACTTTCTGGGGATCGAGGGAAGATGCAGCTAGTCATTGCAGAAGAGCCCTAGTCCAATGTATTTGGACTTATTTCTTTTCTTGAAAATTCTCATCTGTCGACAGCTGGGATCAGGTGGAGTTTGTCTGGCATCACCCTCACCAAATCGGCAGCTATTTTAATAGAAGTCTTGGTCAAAATAAAGGATGCTAACATTAGCAGTGCAAGGCTGGGACTGTACATCTGGCAAGAAATTGCTATTTTCTTGCCATTAAGAATAACTTTTGGGTTTTTGCTCTGTTTCTTTTGGCTGGGAGCAAGGTGCTAATATTAATTTAGTCTCTGCGATCCTCTGCTAATCCATTTGGCCTTACGTAGGAGAGAGGAAAAAAAAAAAGCCTTTTTTTCCCCTCTGCTGATTGCATTTTTTTTTTATATTTAAGTGCCTGTAACTAAACAGGAGGCAGTTTGTTTCCAAGAGGAGAAAGCACTAGCATCCTGCAGATATCAGCAGTGTCTGTTAGCCAGAGACTAAACACCATCCACCTGCTTTCTAGATTCTGGACAGGGAAACAAGATCTTTATAATCTTTCACAAACCCCCAGACTCAGCAAACTATCTGAATATGGGCTTGCCTGGAAATGTGGAGACTTATGGAGTTAAAAAAAGGTTTGCATGCAGAGGGAAAGCTTGCCTGAGCACTCCAGAGCTGCATCAGACCTTCAATATTTCCTGGAATGTGACAAAATCATACGCTTCCAAAGGCAATTACTGGTTTTGATGCCTATAGTTTAGCATGGGTTAAAATATTTTGCTTCTCTGGAAGGTACAGGGAGAAACAGAAGTTTACAATGTGCCAACAGCTTAAATACGTGTAATAAACAAGGGCACATAACAAACGAGCTGTGCGGGGGATTTATTTGGTAACAAAGGGAAACCATCCGCTGATGCACCTCTCACATTTGGCTTTCCGTTGACCTAACAGGCCACTTGTCAAGAGCGTGGTGTCAGGATTGTAGTGAATTAACTCAAAAGCAGTCCACCCCGAAGCTGTGGGAATATATCCTATCGCCAATGCCTAAACGCAGGAATGGGCTACAAAGAAAAATTAGGTGGGGAAAGCGCTGCTCTGCATCAGTAATTCACAGGCGAGAGCCAAAATCGCAGATGCCCTAATGCCAATCGGGTGACGCTGACCTGGCTCCGAGTTCATTTCTGAGAGACCTTCTCAAATAAGGGTCCTGCCCAGGGCCCTCAACCTCAGTGGGAGCCCTTCCAGTGACTTTTATAGGCTTTGGATGCGTCCCTACAGCAGTAACATGAAGTTAACATCAAAACTGTTGGCTCAATAGCGTAAGGGAACAAGAAGTGTTGAAAAGAGCTTTTCCCACCACTCCAGCACAGCAGACCTCTCTTCACAACCCCTGCACAAAACCAGGGATCGTTTGGCAGGCTTTTTTTCTTCCTATGCAGCAGCACCCAAAATTGTTTACTGCATTGGTTAAAAGTAGGCCCTATAGCAGGAACGTGCACTAAACTACCTGATAGTCCGATATCAGAAAAATGACAAACACTGTTATGTTTTCCAAGTGACAACTTGGCAAATAATTATTCATCATCTTGGTACCAGACGAAGGCAGACGTTAAGGTCATCGGCTTTGTAAAGCCCCAAGTTCTCGTGGTGGAGCCAAGCCTCGGGTAGGAAGGGATCGTGATTTTAACCACCCAGTTGAACCGACTCATCTAGCATAGGCTTGGAGAACATCATAGATCTTACACAATTTACATAATTTACACATCCATAGAGTTTTAAAGCCAGGATGGGCTCTTAGTCCATCTAGTCTGATCTCATTTACCACCAAACGTACAGTGTCATCCAGTTATTGAGTGCAGTTGTGGCTACCTAAAGCTTTCCCTCTGGAAGGGCGCTGGAAATCATCTGGAGACGAAGAAGCTGCTATTTCCTTTTGGTTTGCTCCAGCAGCCAGTCTCTCTCCAGTGAAACAAACTGCACCTTGCTGAGAATTAAATTTTGCTTCTCTTTACTATTGTAATATCTCCTTTTCAAGAAAAAAATGCGTAAGAACTTTTATCAATTCACGTGTTTTTCAAGTGACACCAAGGTCTTGGAATCTTTTGCCAGAATATGTATTATAACTCCTTCTTGAGACTTAACATATAGGCAGCATAAGGGGGAGTATATATGGTATGTTTGATTTGTAGCAAAATCATATGCCAAAATGTATTATGCAGAGTAGCATTAGAGGCTAACCAGTACACACCACTGACATACAGACCAAGAGCCTGCTGTTTGTTTTTCATTAGGATTTTGTCTGGAATTTGCATTTTTAGACTATGCTGAAAGCTCTGTCTCTGTTTTGGGGACAACACTAAGGTTTGCTGAGTGGTGGCTTGGCTCCCTTTCAGGAGAGCTTCAGTTTCATCAGCTCCAAACTTGGGAAAAATGCATTTTGAAGCCCCCTCCTTCTCAAAGGCTCTGCAGACCATGTGGTCAGATTCTTCCCGATGTGACGGTCAGCTGAACAGCATGGGGGATGAATCTGTCCACCAAGGAAACTATTCAAATTGGCCTTTTTCTGTCCTTCCCAGAATATTTTCACTCCAGGCTCCTTAGCCATTTAACCCATCTTTTTCCTTTCTCCCTGGCAAAGGGGCAGCCCGGCACAGACTGGGCTCCTGCTGCGAGGCTGTCACATAGAATACCCTTCACAGATCTGCTCCTACCCTGCACAGGTCTGGCAGGCGCTCTCTGCCTGCCTGCAAATCCGGCAACGCTACCAGCGTACCACCAGCCAGTGGGGAAAGGCCAGCAGGAGCTGGTGGTGATCCCGAGCAAAGCCGTAGGGTTAGTTTGTCTGATTGCAAGCGCCTTAAAATCGTTTCGTCTTGCGCGCGAGGAGGCCGAGGTTACGTCAGTGAGCAACTGGACGCAGATCTCTGGATCCTGGAAAGGATGAGGGGGGCTGCAGGCTGGGCTGCTCTTTCCAAAGTCTGCAGCATCCTCTGGTGGAGCCGCAAGGAAAGGATGGCCATCCAGGGGAGAGGCACGGTGAGGTTTCGTCTCGCGTTGCCAAGGAAGAAGGGTTCGGGGCCTCTAAAAACGTGCCCCAGCTTCACTCGCCTGCAACGTGACTGGCAAGAGCCAAAATTGCAAAGGCCCTAACACCGACCGGGTGATGTTGTGTATGGGGAGCTACCCCCTGTGCTCCAGAAAGGAAGAGGCAGCCCAGCAATCAGCCTGGGATTTGGGGACTACATTTCCATTCCTTGCTTTGCTGCAGATGTCCTGGCTGACATCGGGCAAGCGTCTGCAAATTTCCGACCGTTTGGTGCTGCAGGAGCAGAACTTGTATTCGCAGCAGAGTGACCTGGCTGGCAGAAATGCTCCCCAACTTCTCCCCTTTTCCTGGTCTTAGTCACCATGACCAAAGCCTTCGCTCCCAGGCGAAGGAAGTACTCTGATAAAATCTGGGTTCCCAGGCTGCCGTTCTTTCCTGGACTTTGCTGTGTTTTGGCTTAAAGGGCAAAACGGGTTGTTGCGTCCTCTTTTATTACAACAGCCCCGCATCTGGAGAGCTTGCCTCACGCGTGGGGCACCTGGGTTCAGCGTCTTCCTCAGCCCGAGAGGATTCAGACACCTCTGGGCTGCCTCCCAACCATTTCATCTCTCCTGTTGAAATTGCGCAGAAAAGAATTAATGATTCAGAGCGAATAAGACACCATACCCTCCCTCCTTTCCCCACCCCCGCAGCAATCAGGACACTCATCAGGGATGAGGGAGACAGGGCTCAACTCCCGCTCTAGGAAGCCACGGGGTAACATTCGCCCCTGAAGTGCATCTGAGCACCCAGGACATCTGGAGAATCAAGTTCATCTCCTCCAGCCTGAGAAATAAGACTGGTGGCAGAGGGTGGTGTGAAATCCAGCCTAGAGTCACGCAGTCACCAGCGTGCCGGAGGAGCGTTGGGAGAATCCCTCCTGGGCAGCTCCGCAAAGATTGACACGCCGATACGACCCAGCGCAACAGCGCTGCCAACTTCTGCAGCAATTCACTCAATCCTTATGAAAGCAAGACTAAATTGGACAGGAGCCTGCACTTCATCTTCTCCCCCAACTCCTCTGGGTGAGAACTGTTGAGCAGACCAGGTTTCCGATAAAGTAAAAGCAAACACCATTCCCTTGTGCTAAGATACAGGAATATTATCCTGACATTTTAGCATGGATCACTCATATTGCTGGCTCGTTCTCTCCACTCCTAGAGCTGTGTCTTGACAATAGAAACATTCCCCGAATACAAACAAAATAATCAGGGTTGAAAACCAAATTCATGGTGGAAGCACGCACTCCTCGGTGGGAGCTATCTGTCAGGCTAGATTTGCCTCTCGGCCTGTATGAATCTAAGCAAGTTGAGTTTGCACTAGTTATTTTTATCCTAAATATTTTTATTCTGTCTTTCCTACGGTACTCTTGTTTTCACATAAATGTGTGAACATTTTCTAATATCTGGCCAGCAGCCTGATAATTATAGGATCCGGGTGCAAGTTTGTGTGACAGAAGTATAGAAAAGAAAGGTAAATAGCGTAATAACTTTCAGTGATGTCTGCTTCTTCCTGTTTTTTTTAACGGAGGAATTTATTTTACGTTGCCTCAAGGAATTACAATCATCATCCAACATTTTTACAAGCCATTAAAATGTGAAGATTAAAACCTGCACTTCAGTAAAAAATGCTTCCAAGGAGGAATTTATCTGTGATTTGTCTTGGAAACAAGATTTGTGTGTTTAAGTACTTGGCAGCCCACAGAGTGACTTGTCTCATCCATCGGCTGTTTAAAATTATTTCCTGTGATAAATGACAGCAATACGGGGTCACCGGTGAGAAACAGCGGCTCGTCCTGCAGGAACAGCGGTTCTGAGAGATGTGAGACCCCGTTTGTGCTTCTCCTAAGCCCAGACTTACCCCACCAAAGTTCAGATCCTTAAGTTAGTTCCTATAACCTTTCTCTTAACACTGGAAATAATCTGCCAGTATCCCTACTGGGAGATGGCGAGGAGCTGGATCTTGCTGGCAGAGCAAACTGGGCTGTAAGATGAGCAAAAACATTTATTGCGCCTCAAGAACAAACCCACTGTAGACAGCCATTGGCAACAGGAGCAATTTAACCTGATTGAATGCTACGCTTTGCAAATGTGAAAACAAATCATTTTGACTTGGAAATTTTTTCAGTTTTGTGGAAACAACTAAGCACAAGCTATGAAAATTCATGGATTTTTTTTTTTCAATCAACTCTTCTTAGTGAAGATGTGGATGGATCATTGGAAAAACAGAGTCCCCACAGAAGTTGTTAATTTTACTGTAGTCTGGCCTGGAGACGTAGAGAGACGGTACTGTACCACACCAGAGGGAACCGAGCCCTGGTAGCCAGCTTGAATCGGTTTTCAGGTCTGGGGCCCTGAAACCTGATCTGCTGTGAGACTGGAGCAAAGCTGGCTCACCTTCTCACAGGAAAAGCCCTCATCACACAACTCACACAGAGACCTGAGATTTTCTTCTGCCTGAGGTGGGTACCCTCCACAAAATATATCTGTGGACTGGCCTACGTGAATAGGCGCAAGCAAGGCCTGGCACCCTGTGGTCCTCCTGACCGTGGGCCTCTGCTTGCAGGGGGACGATGCTGCTGTTTCTTGAGAGAAAATAATTAACAGTATAGCGAGAGGCACTCCAAGTAAGGGGGTAAACCTGACCCCTGGCTGCAATTCTGAGGAATTTTGAGGGCTTCGCCAGGAGACCGTCCCCACCAGCGCCCAGCACCTCCTCTCCTCAAGGAGCGCGGGAACCGCAGCTGCGCGGGCCCCCTGCCCGCGCCCAAGATGGCTGCCTGCTCCTGCCCACCGCCTCCCTCACTCAAGATGGCTGCAAAAGCCAGGCGGCTGGTGTGGCGAAGCCGGGGCGTCCATGTTGCTTTCGGGCAGCAGGGCCCTGCCAGGATGCCTTCCCCGCGCCGTACCATTCCGTCGAGGAGGAGGGAAGGGGAGGGGGTGGCGGTGGTTGCGCCCGGGGGCGGTGCCCGGGCGGGAGGAGCGCGGCGGGCGCGGCTGAGGCGGGAGCGGGAGCGGGGCGCCCCGCCTGGCAGGGTAAGGCCGGGCGGGGGCCGTGAGGGGACGGCGGGGCCGGGCCGGGCCGGGCGGCGGGGAAACACCCCCGGGGCCGCCGGGAGGGTGAGGAGGGGGCCCGGCTGCTGCTGCTGCCGCCGCCGCCGCCGCCGCCCTGCCCGGCGGGAGGATGAGCACTGCCGTTGGGGCGCAGGCCGGGCCTCGACGCCTCGCAAGCAGGCATGGCGGCGGCGGCGAGGCCTCAGCCGGGAGCGGGGCGTGGGGTGGCCTTGCGGTGTCCCTGGGGGAGGCCTGTCCCCTGCGTGGGTGGCGGGTGACAGCCAGCCTGCCCCATGTCTCCGCGCTGGTGTTGCTCGGAGCTCCGGCTGTCTGCTGTGCCGTGAGGAGACTCAGAGTGTTGCCAAGCTCAGGGAAAAATGTCTTTGGTTTCTGGCTCCCTTGCAGGGCTCAGGGGGAACCTGTGCGCGCTGCAGGCTGTTTGTTTACACACAAAGTAAATAGTAAAAGTCAGAAGATGATTGCAACTCTGTGTTGTCAGTGGTGTAAGGAATGACATGGTGCGGTATCTTTCAGATAGGATTGTGAGCGTTAGTGCTGTTCCACCTGGAAAGCGCGGTCAGCCTTGATTTTCTCACGTGAGGAGCATTTCCAGTTGTGTCTCAAAGGTAACGTACTTGTTTTTTAGAAAGGCAGAAATCAAAGTTCTATATGTTTAAAAAAAAAAAGAAAAAAAAACACCAAACAACTTTGACTCTTGGAGGAATTTGTCCAGCACTGTGCTGGAGGATAAATTGGGGTGCTCTGGATGGCAATTCCTCAACTTACCCAGCAGTGCACAAACAGGCCAGAAACTGTGGCGGGAGAGGTGCAGTTGTTACTATGTGCTCGGTGTCCTGACATACCTAACTTTATGTATCTGCATCGTGTGGGAATTTACGTGAATAAGCTTAACTTCCCAGGTGATTAATACAGTTGAGTAACTCCAGCTGTTATTTGTGTCCTTGTAATGCTCTTTTTCACCTATGTTAGCTTATTATCTCACTCCTGTTAATGTATTTTTGTTATCACAACCCATCTTTAAGACAGGCAAATGTTACCTGATTTTACAGGAAGAAAACAAAGCAAAAAATCAGACAAAATATCACAGGTATGGCTCGTTTGAGGACTGAAGCTAGGCCTTAAGCATCTGTGGCAATGAGTCTTATTGCCCTTCACTTAGGGCAGTTTGTGTGCTCTTAAATATTCTGCCTGTTGTATTGCAGTTCTGGTTGTTCAATCTGACCTCGAGAGGTTCGTTTTATCGGTCAGGATCTGGGGTGTTGCACTGCTGCTATGATCTACCCACGTTGGTCTTATTCTGCCAAGTGGTAGCCCAGGTATCAAGAGGAGCAATTACGTGCTCTTACGCTATACCAGCACTTCAAAGAGATATTTGGGCAGTTTCTGCAGAGGACAAAAACAATCAAGTAAGAGCATGCCAGGACTCTTTCCCCCCCCACCTTAATGCCATGAATATTTCAAGGGTTCTCATTTTGATCACTGTTGGGGCCCTTTGTTGTACACGTACACACAGCTATTGAGAGTTTAAAGGAACCCTTCCTGGGAAAATAACTTAAAGAATCATTTCCTCCTCACTTCTCTGAAGAGAAACTTAAGATCTAATTGAAAAAGCTGGGGGAAAATCAAGCAACCAGAGATTATGTATATGTTGCAAACAGCAGGGCCTATTTCTGTGAACTAACAGAATTTTTGAGAAGTATGCAATTCAATTTCTTTGACCTAGTGGGTTCTTCTCCCCTCAATACTTGGGTGTATAAATCAGTGTACCTTCGCTGTCTTCACTTCAAAAGGGCTATATCGTATCACACCATTTAAAACTCTGGCCCATAGAAATTGCAAAGTAGATGTGAACAGTGAAAGTCCAAGAAACAACGATGTTTTAGAAATGTTTACTGTCCTTCCTACAAACATCTTCGTTTACTGTGTTAATTATCCTGAATTAGAGGGCTGCTATCAACTATGTTGTTGCATCAGTAAAAAAAAAAAAAGGCGCTGTAGCACAGAGCAAATATAAATCTCTTCTTGGAGATTGGAAGCCACTGTTAGGCTTTATTTTTTAAAATGGTTGTATTTATTCCAGTGGCCTTATCAGGAACTGTAATTGAATTGAAATACATTTTGGCTTTTGCAGTGGTTCTGTTAGATTAATTATGTTTTCTGTAAATCTTGCATACGTGCAAATTCTTTAAAGTATTTATTCCCTTATTACCAGGCAAAAAGCTAAAAGAAGTTACAAACAAACCTGTAAAATGCAATATGTGGAAAAAATACTGGTTTTGTTTAAATTTTTCCCGTGAAGTCAGTGTCTCGGAGACTAGCAACTTGTTGCTTTCAGAAGTAGCTTCAGGGTACAGCAGGATGATGTTTATGAGGGCTATTAACCTCTAACTAGCTCCCTTTTGCTTCCTGGTTTCCTAAGTGGTAACGGGATCAGTGGTATCTTTCTCCCAGCTGGCTGTGAACCCTGCTGCCTCCCAGGAGCAGCTCCGAGAGGGTTTCTGAGGGTGTGAGGAAATAGCAGAGGGGTTGAGGAGCGGCAGAGCATGCTCCTCCTGCTGCATTGCACTTTTTCCTCCTCGTGACTTGTCCCATGTTGCCGCTCGGGAGCTTGTTCTGCCGGGTTAGGGTGGCGTGTTTGACGTAGAGCAGGAGAGAGAAGTGCCCATCGTTTCGAGATTTGGGCTGGCTAGAGCGCTGGAAAGCAAAAGAGATGGGGTGCAGCTCTGGGAACGCGTGGTTTACGGCTGCAGTTGGGAGTGAAAATTACAATTATGAAGACCAGGGTGCCTTGCGTTCATAGATGGAGAGAGAGAATTAAACCTATTAATGATGTTGCCGTTATTTTTCCTATTCGATTACTGGTGGTTATTTCAAGCCAACGTTAACGGGCAATTAGAACAAAATATGTCCTTCTCTTTGAGTCAATAACTGAATGACTTACTGCAACGTTTGTCATCTTTGTTCCCATTGCTGTGGATGGGAATTCCTCAAGAATCTTCTCTTGTCATTAAGTGTTAGTGAGGTGTAAGGAGTAAGGAGAAAATAGCTTTCCTAATCCATTGGAGATAAGAAGCTGCTTCCTTACCCCCAAAATGGAAGCAAAATACTCAGAAATCTTCTATTACCACAACTTTTTTTGGGAAAAAAAAAATAATCTTACATACTGTTTTATACCCCTGAAACATTGTGTTCTCAACTTCGTGAAACCGTAAAACATGAAAACAAACTATATGCAACACCACTTCAGAAAACTGAAGATCAATTTCCTCTCCAAATGGTAACAAAACATACAGTCTCATTTTTTCTGAATAAAAAAAAATTGATTGATTTGTGGCGTTTTTCATTGGAAAGACATTTCAGTAAACCATTTCTGGGCTGATTTAATCTAGAACCAGCTGAACTAAAGAGATGATGTTGGAACGTACCTCTCCATTTGGCTTAGTACCAGACACTAGTGTTAGTAGAGCTCACATGGGAGCGCGTATCAAGAATTTATCACAGATGGGGATCTTAAAAAGGAGAAGGAGGAAATTAGCACATGCTCTGCTCATCGATTTCTTTAAGCACTACTGATCGGTGAGCTTCGCAATGCTCGGGTCAGTTCTGCGCAGAAATGAAGAAGGATATGCTGTTGGAAAACGTTAAGAAGGGCAAGCCAGGGAATAGATTAAGTGGAAGCTTTTGTGAATTTGCGGGCTGAATATAGGTATTAACCTCCGGATCTTTGTTTTTTCCCGCAGCCTGCAAGTGTGCCGTAGGAGCTGTTAGGGTTATGTCTCCACATAGCCGGTGATCGCTGGTAGGGAATAGTTGGCAGATGTTGAGTTGGGAGCGTTTTAAAGAGGCCTGCACATTCGTAAGACAGAGGCTGTGATAACTATTGAACGTTTGTAGGAGTCTGGATGTGAGCAGTCCTTTTCTGATAGAATTTAGACAATGCTGTTTTGCACATCCCCCCCCCCCTCAATTTCTAGCTTCTGTGGGATGTTTCAGCACGTGATTTGTTTGTCTCTTTCTTCTAGTTACTTTTCCTAAGCATTTTTCCTGTAGTAATATTTTTGTTTTCTTTTCTCTGAGTAAACATCTTTGAACTTGCTAGCAGTGAGGAGGTTCTGCACTAGCTAGGTGCGAAGGCTGAGATCCCAAGCAGTCCCTTTGATTGGGTCGGGACTTCTCGCAGGAGCTCATCAAGCACTCAGGATCAAACCCCCAATTAAGTACAAACATTTGAGGTTCTGCATAACTCACATTTACAGACATCTTATATCTAGTAGAAATCTTCCCCGTTTCCTACAAACATAGCTGTACACGTGCCAGTGGCACTTAATGGGGTCATTAGAAAATCAGTTTAAACCTTTAAATGCAGTTTTTAAAACATTATTCGGGGTGTCACAAGCACTGAATGACTTACGCCTTGCAGATTAGAAGATGATTATCCTCTGCGGCACTTGCTGCGGTAGCTTGTAATGGGAAGAGTATTCTCAAAACTATCTCTTAAGCTTGCTATTCAAACTTACCCACTCTAGGCTATGTATTGTATTCAACTTCCTGGTACTTTATGTTGAAGACACATTTGTCTTCTTAATCAGACAGTTTATATCTGCCAGCAATGTATTTAATATAATGTCAAACATAATTTAGATGAGAAGTGAAAGTACAGTTTGGTGTCATTTTCTGCCAACCATTATTACTGTGAGAGGGAAGCACATCAAGCCAAGCTTAAACGGAGCCTTTAAGCAATAACAAGCTGATTCCTGTTTATTTTGGCCTAATGTTCTTCCCTTGGTTACAAAGCTGTTGTAAGCATGTGCTAAATAACAGACATTTAAAAACCATGCTAGATCAGGAATATGAGCTTAGAGGATCAGATCAGAGCATCTAAAGGTCTCAGTAAGGTTGACAGCATCGTTGTTGTGCTTTATGGGCAAGGATAAATGAGACTTCTTGTTCCAGCGGTATAGGTGTCACATGCGGGTTGAGACAGGAAAGCCACAGAGTTCTCGGGCATCGGATTTACTGTAATAATAGCTACTGTTTGTCTCTCGAGCTGGTGGGGAAATGCAAACCATGCTTTCTGAAAATGTCAGAAAACTTCCGACCCCTATGTTTGTTGATTGAGAAGAAGCAGTTTTGAAATATTTTTCAAATAAAACACTACTACCTCCTAAAAAAATTTGTAGGTATTTCTAGATACGTAGTTTGTCCCTGTATATTATTTAAGTGGCTAAATATAATAGAAGCTTACTAACTATTGTTATTAACCCCTAGGTCTGATTGTTTACATGGGGGGAAAAAAAAAAAACAAACCAGAAACAAAACTGAACCGGATCCAAAGATTTATCCCCCTGCTTTGGCACAAGGGGCTGCCTGGCGCAGCGAGTGGAGCCTGGTGTGACTGTGAAAACACAGGCTCTGTTTCAACACCAGCCTGGAAACAATCAGAAGTGAAGTGACTTGCTATGCTTCAGCTCCCTTGTGGTACAAGAGGGGTGGGGAACGATGCTTGTTTCCACTGTAAATTGTTGTGACCTCTACTGTTGAAAAGTGCTTGTATGAAGAATGTTTCGTTATTAAGCTGGGCCAATCACATTACTTGTATTTCGTTACTGTTACCATCTGTGCTACAGAATGCTTGCTCTGAAGGGTTATCCTAGAGTGTAAATCTAAATCTGTGACTGTAATAAACCAAGTGTGTTTGCTGATGACGGTTGCATTGATAGAAGTAACCTTGAGGTCTTTACCACATCTTGTAAGTTAGGAATTAGGGCATGGATCTCCACTGAGCTTTTTCTTAAGTGATTGATGTTGTACATGAGTGCAAAGATAGCTCATGGAAGAGGGAGAGCAAGCATTCAAACATTTGTCTGTTTTTCTGGCAGGATGGAGAAAAAGAAAATTCTAATGAAATCCAAGGTTGCTGCTCCTAACCTCCTGAGGGCACTGCATTCTCTGTACCAGTTCGGTCACCTCTGTGACGTGACAGTGCACACACAACACCTCGGAATACAGGAGGAGTTTCTGGTTCACAAAGCTGTCTTGGCAGCTTCCAGCAACTATTTCAAGGGGCTTTTCCTGCACAATGAGATGCTGGACACCAAGAATTGCACAGTGACTCTGCAAGACATTTACACAGAAGAGTTCACCTCCTTCCTGGAGTTTGTTTACACTGCAGAAGTGGAGATTGAAGCAGAAAAACTACAACGGATGAAAGAAATAGCCGAAAGACTTGAATGCAAGGATTTGCTTGATATTTGTGAAGAAGTGAAAGCAGAGGGCAGGAAGGGTTTAGATTTGAGCCTCCATCTGAAAGGTCAGCTGCGTGAAAATGGCGGGCCACAGTGGACTCGCATCCAGCAAGAGGAGAACCGCAAACTGAGTAACTCTTCCCAAGTTGTGGCAATACCCATGCAGAAGAAACTTTGGGATAGGCAAAAACATAAAAAGTTGTTGGCTGGCTATGAACTCATTGAAGACCAACCAGCAAGCCTGGAGCAAGACGACACTGCTTTTCCAGAACCAAAATCCAGGACAGCAAAGCTACCAAAATGTAACAAGACAGATACCAGAAACAGACTCAGCGTGGATATCGTTAGTCTGGAAAATGAGAATAGTCATTCTCTCCTAAGTCAGACTGAGTCAAAGGAAGCCTGTGTAGTAATTAGGAATGCGCTGCCTGAACGGTGGGAAGATGAGAACAGTTTAATTTCCAAATTTGCCAGTAAAACCGAATGTAGGAAATCACCGCGGCACATGGCAAAAGTCTTGCCGCAGATCCCGTGTGAGAAGTGCAACGAATCGTTCCGTGTTATCAAGCAGTACCAGTCGCACATGGAGCTCAAGCACGACGTTAATCTGGCTGTCAAGTACAGCTGCAACATGTGTGAGCAGCACTTCTCCACTCACCAGAACCTCCGGCAGCACTGCCTCGCTGCTCATAGTGACGAGTGGGGCTTCTCATGCATGTTTTGCGACAAGAGGTTTAAGCGCCAGAAGGACATAAACGACCATGTCCGCAAGGTGCATGAGAAGAAGCAGGATCCCCAGGCCTGCCCGTACTGCGACAAGGTCATCAGTTCCAAGTGTGGCCTGACAGTCCACATACGAACGCACACGGGGGAGAAACCTTATAAATGTGAGCGCTGCCCTGCCAGCTTTGCTCAGAGGTCTGCTTACAATACTCATGTAAGGTACAGCATTCTGTGTGTGTGTGTGTGTGTCTGTGCGCGTCCGTGTGCACACAGGAAAATGTGTTTTCTTTCTGGGCGCCAGGATAAAAGTGTTCTTGAAGTCCTTGCTGCTTTAGTTCCAGAATTCCTTGGATCTGATCAGAAGTGTGTTGAAATCAGCACAGATTTTTTCCATTGACCTCATCAAGCTCTCAGTCTGGATTACTGGATTGAGGTCTCCCAGACTGGGAATTTTTCCCGTTGAATCAAAGGGGACTTGTGCAATTGGATCTCTTAGGTGATTTTGGAAGCCTCAGATTTGGGTTCTTAAATAGGAGCCTGAAAAAAATCAGCATCTGTTTAAAATGCACAAGAAAATGCCCATTTCATAAACGTGAGGGCAGTGTGGTGCTTTTTAGTATGGTTTTCATGGGCCAAATATCCTGCATGCTGTTTTGCTGGGCAGCATGAGCTTCCAGATAGGCAGCGCTTAATAAGCCTGACTGAAAAGAAGATGTTGAAATTGTGCAGTAGCTTCCAGAACTGCAGAAGTCACTGTACATGTCAAACATCTCTGTACCCTGCCTGTGTGGTACAGGAGATAGGTGGTTTTCTACTGGATCTCAGCTTCCCTTTTAAAAAATGTCAAAATTTGTTTGTAGTTCAGTCCAGTAAGAGAAGAAACATTCCAGATGTGTCACGAGTGCAGTGACACTCAGTGCATGTTCCATGTTCCATGCACTGAGTAGCGATAAGTAAACTGCTGCAGTTGATGGCTTACAAGGGGATCTGTTTTCTTTTTCTGTGTAGGCATTTAATCTATATTTCCCTTGTTTTAAGTCCATAATTTCTGACCCTGTCTACCATGGCCTTGGAGGAAAATTCATAGTCCATCCTATGTTACTAGTCAGTTCATGAATACGTACACTTGAGAGGCTCCGTCCTTGATGAGCTGAGACATTTTAATTTTCTTTAATTATCTGGTCCAACTCTACACAAAATTTCCCTGTTGTTCGGCTTTCCAAACACGCTGTTAATTTCTTAAATGGTGTGAAGAACAATTAAAAGGAAATGACTCTTCTTCCAAGGCAAACGTGTCTGAATTGAAACAATTAAACTTATTGAAGTTGTGCTCTGTTTATTTTAACAGAAAAATCCATGAGTCTGGGCAAGAGAGGAAACTTATGCCTGTCTATTGGATGGTAGTTCCGCCTGCACGTAGACCAAACGCAACAAGCTGTGACAAAGATGCTGACAGAGAGACGTGGGATGGGACATCGGAGGCTGAACGACAAAAGTGTGCGAGGTACGAAGAGGCCACGAGTCGTGAGGAAGAACCAGGGGGTTCATCTGTTACCGAAGCAGACTGTAGCAATGAGCAAGAAGAACGGAAGCGGAAATATAAGGAAGCTGAAGGAAGAAGTGAAAAAACGAGTGAAGAAGGGAATGAAGATGAAGGTGACATGAGTGTGAAGGGAGAGGAGGAGGTAGATTACGAAGCGGGGTATTCGGAAGTTGAAGACAGTAGAGATAATGAGGAGGTCTGTACTGAGGAGGACGATGAGGATGATGAATACTCTAATGAGAAGGATGGTGAAGAACGTGAATCGGATGAAGAGTTTAAAATAAAGAGGGTAAATAAAAGTGGGGTGAATAACAAATCTACCTATGTAATAACGTGTGATAAGTGTAATGAGCAGTTTGTTTCCCGGAAAAAGTATGTGGATCACTGCAGAGATGTCCATCAGTGCTTGCCTGGTAAAGTCTATCAGTGTGACATCTGCAGCAAGTCGTTCGCTAGTTACAACAGCTGGAAGGAGCATCGAGCGTGTGTCCACACTGAAGAAAGGCAGTTTGCCTGCACCCTTTGCAACGCTACTTTTAAAAGAAAGAGAGATGTGAGGACGCATTATATGCGGAAGCACGAAGGCAGAGTCAAACGTCCTCTCTGCTCTGTCTGCGGGAAAATCCTCAGCTCTCGAACAGCACTAGTGTTTCATATGCGGACGCATACAGGAGAAAAACCTTATGAATGTGGCATTTGTCATTCAAAATTTGCTCAGCCATCGCAACTTAAGATCCATACCAGGTCAGCCTACAGTACTGCTTCTCCCATTACCACTCCCTGCATGCCCAGTGTACTTCAGCACATCTTTTTCCTCTTCTGACTTCCCAGTTCTGAGTCATTCTCCTTGTGTGTCCTTCTAACAGGAACACTGGGATATAATTTGTTCTGTAGTTTCTGTGATTAATTCTTTTACGTAAAGGCTTTGTGTGCAGCTGGTCATTGCGTCAGTTTTAGTAAGGATTTTGAAACAGATGCTCTATCCAAACTTATAAGCGAAAGCCAGTCATTGGAGACAGTCTTCAGAATAAGATGATGGCCTTCCCTGATGACAAGTAGCATAGGCTGAAGAATTAGTCAGGGACCTCAGAGAGCCAGATGCTGAGCTCTGCTCACTCTTTATCGCTCTGAGCAAGTCATTTAGTGTGGGATTTCATTTCTTGTACACAATGCAAAAGCTGGACTTCTCATCTGGGCTCCCTCTGTAGTCATTGGAGCTAGACTGGATGAATTGCTCTCTGGTGGTGTCTATATTAAATGTGTCCTCTCCCAGGAGAGGGTGAATCATCCCATGGAATTTCCCATCTTTCTCCAAGCAGGGAGCATAGCAGATAGCTTATAAGAGGAGGTTAACTGTTGGAGGGCTAAACTGGGCGAGAGAGATGCTGTTACTAGAGGCCGTGGACCCGTACAATGGGGAGAGTAGCTTGCTTCTGTCTCCTAAGTGTTCTTACCGTGATTTTAAAAAAATTGTGAGGCATACTGATTCGGGACCAGCAAAATATCTGAAATGTCAAGATAATCTCTGAAGCGCAGCAGAGCTGCGCCGCCTGCAAGATGCGGTATGACTGCAACAAAACAGTGACTCATGGGGTTTGTGTTGGGTAGCTGGCTGTTTCATAGTTGCAGCATTTTGTCTGACAACTCAAAATTATCCATGTTTTTGCACACCCATACTATTTGGGTTAGAATAAGGGAAGTCAGCACAGTGTTAAGACCAAACATTAGGCTCAGACTTTCTCTGATTTGAGCTAGTTTAAAATCAGATATCCAGCATGTGTTTGGAAACACAGCTTGCCTGACTTTCCTTAGTGCTTTTTGTCTTAAAAATGGGAATATCCTGCCAGTTAAAGTTTGCAGGCCAGAGGACATGAGGCGGAGGGATTGCAGAAGCCAAGAATGTGGCCCACAGTGTCCCAAGAGATCTGCTGCTGGCGTTGTGCTGGGGACAATCTGGATGCACTTTCAGTCTCTAGCACAGCAGCAGCTTGTCATCTTCCCTGCTTTCTCCCTTCCGATGCTGATACTATGAGCTGTAGCTTGTGAAAGAAAGGTGGAGAGTGAGGAAAAGGCAAACCTTAAATGGGAATTTTAGTGCTTTAGTGTAGCACCTATACTGGCAAACTCTCTTATTTCCTGAGTGAGCAGAATGTACTTTTTTCCACTTCATTTAAAAAAAAACGAAGTATGCTGCTTGTAGTGTGTAGAACGTAATTTCAAATACGGTATTTCAAGAACGTGCCACAAGAGCTAGTTTATTAATAGTCATTTGTGTTTCACTTCATTTAGGTCCCATACAGGGGAAAAGCCATATATTTGCGAGGACTGTGGGGCTTGCTTTGCTGATAAAGGCAAACTCACCGGCCACAAAAGGACCCACACAGGTAGGCATTAAATACTTCTGTTCCTTCCATCTGGTTTCTCCCATCGCCTCCCTTTATACTGCTAGAAATTGCTAGGGATTTGAAGAAGATGCACGCTTTTTTTTTTTTGGTAACTCGCAGAAGAGACTTCAAGTACCAGGAAGGAACTACTAGGGCTAGAAAGACATTTGAAAACCAACTTTGAAGTACAAAATTCTGCTGAAAGAATTCAGAAGGTCTTTTTCTCTTTACTCAGGAGAGCGCCTTTTTAAATGCGATGTGTGTGGAAAACATTTTGCCACCAATGAATATTTAAAATGCCATAAACGATGCCACATGGGTGCCAAGCCCTACAAGTGCGAGGTTTGTGGGAAGGTGTTTGGACTGAGAGCCTCGCTAGCCCAGCACAGTAACGTCCATGCAGGTAACGAAACAAATTAATTGGGGCTGGGAAAATAAAGAGCACTGGAAGCTTGGGTCTGAAGAACTTTCCAGTTTGGATGGTGACATTTTATTCCAGAACCACTTTTATAAGCTCCTTGAATTAGGTGCTGAGGAGAAGCAGGGCTCATACCAGTCCTGACTTGTTAAACAGGGCACAATATCGTCTTGTATGGTATCAGATGATGCTTGCCCAGAAGACTGAGGCCTGTTTTGCGCTGCTGAAGGATGTCGGAGCAGAGAGCGGCTGTAGTTGCTGCTATTCCCCTTGCAAGGTCAGGGAGCTGTTGTCAGGCTTTCCTTTGCAGCCAAGAAATATTTATCACGTAACCTTAAAAACCAGGGCCTCAAGCACGTCTCTCCTACGTACAGCGCTTTATCAATATTGATCTCTTAGAAATTCTTTACGCTTTTTGTCTGCTGAAATCAAGGCCAAAAGAACCTGCCTTCTAACTCCGTGCTTCCTGGGTTTTGTTGTCGTTTTTAGAGACCCGTCCGTATTTCTGCGAACAGTGCGGGAAAACGTTCACCCAACAGGGCGCGCTCCGACGCCACCAGCGCATTCACACCGGGGAAAAGCCGTACAAGTGCAGAGCTTGCGAGAGAACCTTCACGGACATGTCCACCTTGCGCAGACACGTGTCGGTACGCTGCCCCTCGGGCCTCTTCGTGGCAGGCAAACTGCGGTGGTGACATTGAACTACCGAGAGAAGTTTCTTGGTTTGATGAGGATTCACGTTGGTGCTTAAGTTCTAATCTTTATTGAAAAAAAAAAAAAAATGTGGAAGAATGAATGTTAGGGTTGGGAGATTGCTCTACCATCTACAGACAGCTTTTAAAAAGACATTTCTGAAGTGTGCAGAGTTTTCCTCTGGCAGCGCAGCAGCTCCCACTACTGGCTGTCAAACCAGCCATCTCCCAGCTGGTTGTATTGTCTTCCAGAGGAAAACCTCATCTTAAACAGTGGTTATTTAAAATGCTTATTACTGATGAATCCTTCGCTTAAAAAAAGGAACGGTACCGCATTTTGTGTTACAACGGTCTCTGCGGTCTTTCAAGCCTCTTACACAGAGGCCGTAACATGATGGTTCATAACGTCTTCGTGCTGCAGGTGAATGTGATTTTATGTGTTTCTGGTGTTGCGATATGCTGAAAAATGGATTGCTGAGCTTAGCTGTTTTCGGAGACCTTTGGGTCCTTGAAGTGGCTGCTAAGACAGAACATAAAGTTTTTTTCCAATTACAAGTTTTTCACTTCATGTTTGCCTGTGTGCTAAAATTCTGCCTTCTTTTGGAAGCGTTCCCTGACAGCAGAGCCAGAACATCAGAGCCTTTCAGAGTTCAGCTTTGCATTTGAGCACAAAATCGCTGGGTTAACCTGGATTACTATTCCATTTTGCACTGGATTAAATCTTCAGTTATTGTTAGGAAAAACTCGGATGTAATTGTGTTTTCCCCCTTTTTTTTTTTTTCCCCTAGATTCACGACCGGAATGCTCACTGGAGAAGTTTCTTAATAGATCTTACAACCAAAAAAGACCATAATTGGTCCAAAATAGAAACATTCTCGGAAGCCTGTATGGGTGAAGACTCTGCGCCGGAAATTTGGTCAGTTGACCAAGGTAAACTTTATAAACCAGAAAGCGTTATTCTTAAAAAAGTAGAACACGTGCCATCTAGCGTTAGTAATGCGGCAGACGCCGATCGCTCCCTTTTATACTTATAACGTCGGTTGTCGCCGGAGAACTGTGCAAGCTGTCCAGGTCGTAAGAGGCCAAATTAGCTCTGAGCGTTCGTTACGGCTGCCGGGTGCAGCTCTACCGCGTGGCGTCGTCTTCACGCGGCTGAGCTGGAGGCCCAGCCCGGCAGTCGGAGAAGGGGTTCGTCGTTCTTGTTAGAATTATCCGGTTAGATTTTAGATCCCTACAGAGGTTTATTTTTTACAAAGCCTTGGATACATCGCGGGGTGTCTCCTTGGGAAAGCACGTGCAGGTTTGTGTGTGTATACAGTGGCTGGAAATTGATTGATTGCTTTTTTTTTTTTTTTTTTTTTTTTTTGGTAATAAAGATGCGCTCATAACGTAAGTGGCCATCCATCCCGTCACTCATTTATTTGCCTAGACTGGACTGCGTTAACTCGCGAACTGGGTAAGAAGAGAAAGGCGGGCGGTTCTCTACCTGGTGGTGCTGGGCCGCGTTGCCTAGCAACGGCCGTCGCACCGCCTGACGCCACTTCCCGCGCGCCCCGCCCGCGCCTGCGCCGTCCCCGGCCAACGGCCGTTGTCAGGGCGGGGGGCGGGGCTCTCGCGCGGCAGCGCTTCCGGCCGCCGCCCGGAGGCTGTGCGGTGAGGAGCGGCGCGGCCCGGCCCGGCCCGCTCCGGCTGCGGGGCTGCCCGGTGAGTGCGGCGGCGGGAGGGGCCTTCCCCCCCTTGGCGGCAGCCGGCCCTTCGCGGGCTGCCGTGGGCGGGGAGCGATGGCGGCTCTGTCCCCGGCCCCCCCGGCGGCCTTGCTGCCTCCCTCAGCCGCTGGCCGTTACCCTTCCCCTCACAGCCGGGGGGCCGCTGTGGCCTTCGGCGCGGCGGCCGTTGCGCCGGTAGCTGCTCTCCGCCCTGCCCCCGCCGTGGGGAGGTAGCGGGACGTGCTCCCAGCGTTCCCGAGCGGCCCGCGGCCCTTTCTGAAGGGGAGAGGAAGCGGAGGGCGGGGGGGCTCCCCTCAGCAGGGAGGGCGGCAGCCTCGTCGCCCGTCCTAGGTGCGGGCAGCCAGCTGGGCATCCGCGCCCCGTTACCCCTTCGGGGGCTCCTGCCCGCTCTCCTGGCCGGGTTGAGATGTGCGTGTGGGCTGCAGCCGGTCCCCAGGCCCATCTTCGGGCCGCCGTGGCGAGCAGGGGAGGCCGAGGAAGAAGCCTGCTGAGGAGGAGGAGGAGGAGGAGGGCGGCTGGCCTTGTCACGTGAGCTGTGGGGAAGCATGTGGCGATGCCCCGTCCTCCTCCCATGCGGGAGTCTCCTGGCCTGGTCTGGGGTCAGTGCACCTCTCTGGGTGCCCCTGCACCCTCACAGGGGCTGCAGGGCCTTTGTGGGGTGCCCTAGCCTGACATCTAACGCTCGGGCTGGGTGTTTGCCGCAGTGTGCTGTCCTTTGCTTCGTAGGTTTAACTTCTGCTTCGGCCCTGCGGACTGTGCCTGTTGTTGTGGTGCCGTTATTGTAGCTTCAGTAGCTGGAGCAATGCTAAACGAGACAGGTTGGTGCGTAGCAGTAATGTCTTGTATTAGACTGTGTGGAAATGTCAGTGCAGAAGAACAGACAAGCTTGTGGGTTCACAATTTGTTAATTCTAGCTGGCTCTCCTCTTTGCAGCTAGTTTTGCCTCTGGAAGGGGACACATTCATGGTGTGTGATGGCTAACTCTATGCAAGAGTTGCTTTTGCTTGAATGTCAGTTCTACAGGCTAGTCCTAGTGAGCAGGCGCAGTCTGCAGATTTTCAGGCCTTGTCTTTTTTAGGATGAATATATCATACTTCCGTTGAAGATGTGCCAGCCCCGTGCTCAGCAGCTCAGTCCACTTGCCACAGGAGTGGCAATGAAAAGCCTTCACAGCGCAACGTATCTTACTGTACATATTGGATTAGCGCCTGTCCTCTGAACAAATTCCAAGCCAGCGGAAGGCTAGCGATGAGAGTGAGCGATGCGTTCTCACAGCAGCTTTTGCATCTGCAAATACTATGGTGGGAAGAACGGGAGGTTTCTGTTCTTAAGAACTGTTAGACAGACTTAAGAACCGTAAGAAAAACAGGAGGTTTCTGCAGCCTTACGAAAAAAGGAATTGGCACAGTGTATCTGTTAACGCACGCGTCTGTGGTCAGCTCCTGACACGAGCAGCTCGCCGAGTACGGTTATGAGCTCGCTCACCCCAGAGGGAGAAGTTTGTGGTTTGGGTTCTTGTTTCCTGCTGGGGATCGCTGTTGTCTACATGTGACCACAGCTTTTGCTGTGTGCTCAAATGGAAAATAGGTGGATAGTTGTGAAGTAACATGATAAGTAGTTCAAAAATAATTGTATTGGGGGGGGGGAAGTTATGTTTTTATATCATTGATGATTTCAGATAAAGCATTCGGTGAGTCTTTGCTTAATTCATCCTCAAATACGTGGAGTGCCAGTGTGTCATATAACTGGGAGGAAAAAAATCACAGGCTGACTATGGAGAAAGGGAAGCAAAGTTTAAACATCCTCTTTTACGCTTATTTATAAGAGTCGGCCTTTCAGTCAGGAGTCGAATCATGTCATTCTCATTCATATAAAATTTCTATCAAAACTAAAGTGTACCATTGGGGAAAAAGCGATGTTTTGGAGTGCTTGTTGAGTTCTGAGCTGGCACAGGCGATTCTTTATCCCTTTCCTGGGTCTTTTGTTTTAGGTGTAGTAAGTGTAACTCAGTAACAGTGGGTTTTAGGTATTTGTTAGAATAATGTTAATGGAACTATTTAAATATTAATAGTAAGCTTACTGAGCTGAAGATTCAGAGGCTAGGGAATAGGAAAAGTTGGGTTCTGAGGATAATCTTTCTCTAGAATCTAAGGTAGGGCTTTGGGTGCCCGTGGTGGCTTGTGTTCCCTGTTCTCCCACTTGCTTGTTGTGTGAGGTTGAGGAAACGATTCTACTTCCCTCAGGTCTTGTCTGCCTTATTTGTGAACTCCTTAGGGCAGGGGCTTTTTACCTTGTGTAGTATCAAGTCCATGAAGCATTCATTTTACATGGCTACTAATAATCTCTATGAATCTGTGTATTTTGTAGCTCTCCGTTTTACAGTTTCTTGAAAAAATTTTATCAAAACTGTTTTAACAGAAAATTGCATTGGGATGTGAGCCTAACTTTTGGGTTGTTGAAATTAGTATGGACTAAAATGACTTTATAGCTGTATGGGAGGAGAAAGTATCTCTTTCTGATACTATGAATATTATTCTCATGTCTCTCTTTCATGCTTAATATGGCTTCCTTACTGTTATATTAATATAAATTTTGTTTCACTTGTACACTATTTTTTTGATTTATCTTTCTGAGCAAGATTTCTAGCATCCTGTGTATAAAAGGCTGCAAGTCTGCTGTACCTGAGCACGTACAGAGAAAAGAAACCTTAGTTAACTTTTAGGAATCAGAAAGAAGTTCTTCAGAGTCAAAATGCATGCGTACGTAGTTGTTAGGAACACAGTGAAACTCAATAGGTTCCGGGGGGGTGTTGTTCAGAGCATCTTCAGAGTTCACAGAAATATTGTTTGTTCTGGGATCAAAGATTTTTTAAAAAAAAAAAACCCTCAGTTCTTTTGAGAACTTTGGAGCAGCTTAAAACATTACTTGGAAACACAACATAACCTAAACAGTAGAGGGCATAGCAAAGCCCTTGTAAGGCTGCAAATGGGCATTCAAAATTCAGAGGCTGGAAGTCCATTTTGAGTGATGAATTTTTTAAAAAAGAAAACACTTAGAGGCAGTTTTATGATTTCTTAGGTTTACAGTTTGAGAATATGATTATGCAGTCTCCTATGCTTTGGTCGGTTAAGCGTTTGGAATTTTGGCCCAGTCTTGTTTAAAAGTCTTATCTCAAAAGCCTGTTTAAGGAATTGTTTATTTAGGATTGCAGTTAACTTTTACTTCATCTTACCTTTCTCTTATTGCCTGATAGGAGGGAGAATAGTTTCTTAATTCCACATGCCTTAATGAGAACATGTCTTTTGATCTTCCTCTGTTTGCTTTGTCCCTATTACAGGTTCTAATAGTCTCTAGTGTTTCAGGTAAAATTACGGTTGAGATTTAAACTCAAATTAACTTCAGAGAAATCTCGGTGTATGACTGGCGGCATGGTTTTAGATATGACTGCCTAGGGTGACACTTCTTGAAATCTGCGCTTCTAGCCAGACTTTTCACAATGCTCCTTTGAAAGTCTGGTCTCTTAAGCTCAAGCACCTTAAATGCTTAAATCTGAAGTGAAGCACTCTCGAAAGTCTGGACATGACTTTTGGCCACTGAAATCTTTGAGTTTTGTTAGCTTCTGTGCAAATGGCTAACGTGCAGTGTTGTTAACAGCTTTTTGCAGAGAGAAGAAAGATGGAAAGTAATGCAGTTTTGCTGGAATCCAAGTCCTCTCCTATCAACCTTCTGAATGAAATGCATCAGCTGCGTCTCCTGGGCCACCTCTGCGATGTGACTGTCAGTGTGGAGTATCAAGGTGTCAGGGCAGAGTTTGTTGCTCACAAGGCGGTATTGGCAGCAACGAGCAAATTTTTCAAGGAGGTCTTCCTCAATGAGAAGGGCATGGATGGCCCAAGGACCAATGTGTTCTTGAATGAGGTCCAGGTCGCTGATTTTGCTTCATTTCTTGAGTTTGTCTATACTGCTAAGGTAGAAGTGGAAGAAGACCGAGTGCAGCGTATGCTAGAAATAGCCGAAAAGCTGAAGTGCTTGGACCTCTCAGAAACCTGCTTTCAATTAAAGAAGCAGATGCTTGAATCGGTGCTGTTGGAGTTGCAAAACTTCTCAGAATCACAGAACTCTGAGGAAGAGAGCGCTACCCAGCCAAGTGTTCTGCTCGAGTCCAAAGCAGCTGCTGTGGCAGAAGCTGACCAGGCAGACTGTCCTCTGGATCCTCCAGATTCCCCAGCAGACAGGCTCAGCAATGGAATGTCTCCTGAGATGCCGGCTACCAAATCAAAAGAGAAAATGGACAAAAAGAAGGAAATGATGAAGCCTCCTTATGCCAAAATCAGAAGGGCAAGTGGGAGACTGGCTGGGAGGAAAGTATTTGTGGAAATCCCGAAGAAGAAATACACAAGGCGGCTGAGAGAGCAGCAGAAGAATGCAGAGGTTGCTGTTGAAGAAAACAAATATCCTCAAGGTCAGGATCCGTGTGATATGGAGAGAGAGGAGGAGCAAGCGGAGAACAACATCAAACCTGAAAGCGAAGAATGTGATGGCAACTTTGAATCGGAAGAAAACCTGAAAAAATCTGAAGAGGATAAAAAGAAACGAGGCAGTAACTTCAAGTGCAGCACATGCGAGAAGGAATTCCTGTATGAGAAGAGTTTTCTCAAGCACATAAAGCACAGCCACGGCATTGCAGCCGAAATCATTTATCGGTGTGAAACCTGCAGTCAGACCTTTGCCAACCGGTGCAACCTAAAAAGCCATCAGCGCCATGTCCACAGCAGCGAGCGCCACTTCCCTTGTGAGCTCTGCGGTAAGAAGTTCAAGAGGAAGAAGGACGTCAAGAGGCACATTCTCCAGGTTCATGAGGGTGGTGGGGAGCGTCATCAGTGCCAACAGTGTGGAAAGGGGTTGAGCTCCAAAACTGCCTTGAGGCTCCATGAAAGGACGCATACAGGCGACAAGCCTTATGGGTGCACAGAGTGTGAGGCTAAATTTTCTCAGCCTTCTGCACTTAAAACACACATGAGGTATGAACAGACTTAACTGGCCTTGTTAGATTCTGGGGGGAGAAGCAGAATCCCCTGGAACACACCTTGAGCCTTCAGGTGAAGTGGGGATGTAAAATGTGACTGACTGGAAAGTTTCCGTATTTCCTTTTTTCATAGCTTTTTTTTTTTTTTTTTCTGCTTTTCAGGTTAAGGGAGTTGCTGTAATTTTCTTTAAGCCAAAGTAGAGGTGCATGGGCCGGGGCCTGCTGCTGAAGCGCACAGTTAACTTTTCTCATGGGAGTAGACCTATTAAGAGTCAATGGGATGTTTCACATGAGAAGAGCAACCCCCGTGCCAAATTATGTGTAGGATTAGGGCTGTAATTATTTCAGCTAAGTTGAGGCCTCTTTATATTCAATAGAAGAATGTTATGCAATAAGGATGAAAATATTCTCAAAAGATTTGGCCGTGTATTAAATTTAAGAACAGCAGATTTGGGTGCTAAGCATAGAAAACAACTGATATGTGACTAGAAACAGGCTGACACGTCACCATCTGGAGGTGAGTGAAGCACCGAAGGCACCCACACAGAGCTGATGAAATCAGTTGTAGCACTTATATTGTAGGTGGAGGACTCAAAGGTGGCAGCGCAAACACATGGTCTTGGGAGAGACATTTTTATCAAGGCAAAAATTCTCGCTGTTAAGAGCTTCAGCCTGCTTTTATCATTCTACCAAAGCAATCATCTGCAACCAAAGTTCATATTATAGCCAGGGAGTAAGCGTGGAGAGGGAAGTGTAGAAGAAATAGCCTGAAGTACTACTACTCGGATCCAAAAAGAATGCGGTAGTGTCAGCGTATTCCTAGGTAGCATTTCCTGCAAGGTAGAAGGGTTCATTAACCACTACTTTGTTTCACCGCCCCTTTTGGAGTCAGTAGGTTTACTCCCAGTGGTAGAAAGCACATCCAGAAGCATAAGTTTTGCTAGAGTGCTCCTGTGATGTTATTGCTGATGCAGCTGTACGGCATCTCTCTTTCATCATGTGTCCTTTCCTAACCGCAAGTAACTGCTTTGTGCTGCTTAAAAAATTCGGTTTTGATCTAAGTGGAGTTTCTCCTCCGTTGTGTACCACTGTGACTATTCAATAAGCTTGTTCAATGCTGGAAACTCAGTGTTGTCCTAACTTGTGTATCGTGACAGTCTGTGGTGAGAAATTTCTCATCTTTTTGTATATGTTTTTACATCTGTGCTCTTCCTGTTGATGTATAACACCATGAAAACTGGCCTCTGTTGGCTGTGTCCCTGCAGCACTATTCAAAAGAGTCCTGAAGTGTGCATGGGCTCCAAAATTTAAGCTAGAGTAAAGTGGCGCAGGCAGCAATTCTGTAAACTGCCTTTCCTGTACACACAGCCTTCCTCGGGCGATGATACCACAAGCTTGGGGTGACGGCAAGAAAACCGACTGTACAGAAGTGGCATCTTTTTATTCCACTCCTTGGGTGCCGCTTGTTCCAGAGTAGCCCGTGACTCTACTCCGTGGCCCTGCAGGAGCAGAGTGCCGGGGAACACATCGCTCACATTCTGTGTGGAATGTTTTATTGATAGTGTCAGCAATATAAAGATACTTGCTTTACTTCAGATCCCAGGATGGTTACATTTTTCTTCCAGTCTGTCTATCTGGATACAAGTTTTCTAAACTTTACTCGATTGTTACCTTTAAAAATTTGGTTTTCCCCTAAAGAAATTTCTGGACCTGGGCCTTGATCATGCTGCACATGCATGATCGAGCAATAAAGGCAGCACTGCAGAAGCCACAATGCAGAATTTGGCCCAGCTGAAGGTGTTTCTAAAAGACACTAAAATCTTGCGTACAGGCGCTCTTCAGAGAGCAGCCACGAGGTAAAGACAACTTGCCTTGTGCTGCAAAGGAAAGAGATAGACCTCGGTGCTTTAATGTTGCTTTCTCATTTCAGAATCCATACTGGTGAAAAACCTTTTGTCTGTGATGAATGTGGTGCCAGGTTCACTCAGAATCACATGCTTATATATCACAAACGATGTCACACAGGTAAGGCTTTCTTTTGCAATGTGCTACGTATAGGAGGCAGCCTGCTGTGAAACCAGGAGATGTTATTTTCATTCAGCAAATGCTTTTTTGTTGTTGTTTTTTTTTATATAAAATCAGATATTCTCCTACCTAGACACAATTTTACTGAGAAAGGTTCCTATAGGTGGATAGGCAGACAGCGGAGAGAGTAAACGGAGCTGATTAAACCGATTAAGCCTGTTCCTGTCTGGCTGGGATCCAACGTCTGAAGTGTGGACTGAGGCTGCTTTGGATAGTCTTCAGTATCCACAGATCTGTCACCAATAAAAGGTCTAGTTGAATTCTTAAGAGAAAAATGATTTCTCTGTAAGTCTGGAACAGTTAGCCCAAGGAATATAGAACAGCTGTCTTGGCTTATTCTGATCTTTTTAAAAGCACATGTCCTTCTCCGGGGTATCCTTTGTGGTGTAAATTGGTGTTTTGAATTGACCCTTTGTACCACCCACGAGTTGTGTGTGGTGCTTTTGCATCTCTTAATTGACCTGTCTTAAAACGGCCTGCCTTCTGCCGGTAACTTGTAAGTAAATGTGGATAGCAGAAAACATTACATTACAATGAAATATAATTCCAAGAACGCTTCTCGAGATGCGTATAACTAAAATTGGCTGCGTACAGGTGGAGGCCTTTCATCAGAGGCATGCAGTGTTGTGTTTATGATGAGAGCAAGCCAAGAATACTCTAAAGTCGGCGAGAAGACTGCTAGCTGCAGATCTCCCGGGGCTTTTCATATGCCGTGTAGAGCTGTTAGTGTACTGTTGGATAGGTGTGGTTGCCCCTGTTGCCCCTGCACTTGGAGGGTTTTGTGCAGATTTCTCGCAGGAAAGCTCTGTGCCTTACGCAGAGATCACTGCTGTCACTGTGGCCCGTTCAGATCCTGCTGTGAGGCTGGCGTGTGGTTCATTTGTATCTAACAGCGTTCGGTTTTTGCGTGTGAGGTTTAACAGCCTTCTCAAGCGCTATATTGGTTTAATTCTCCTTTTCACCCTTGCCGTAGGGGAAAGGCCTTTTATGTGTGAAACGTGTGGGAAGAGCTTTGCCTCTAAGGAGTACTTGAAACACCATAACAGAATCCATACTGGATCCAAACCGTTCAAATGTGAAGTTTGCTTCAGAACGTTTGCACAGAGGAACTCGCTTTACCAGCATATAAAAGTTCACACAGGTAGGAGGTGCGCTTTTGGTTTGAAACAAAGCACCACAATTTAAAGACGTAGAACTCACAGTTGCATAACACGGGCAAGGAATTTCTCAAGTCGGATTTCCCAATACTTTAATTCCTACGCTGCATGCATGTTTTGATTCTCGATGCGGTGTGTTCTTTCATCCACTTGCCTTCTCCTTGTACTCCCTGTGCTTCTTACCGAGTTACAGCAATTCTCTGAAATACTTCCAAGAGCTACACAGGTCTTGCTAATAATACTGCTAGGATTATTAGTGACTGAAGAACTATGTCTGGTTTAGCTCTGAGCAAAGCACTGCGGAGTGCTGATCTCGTTCGTGTCTGCTTGCCCGCCTTTCATGTTCGCTTTCTCTCCTGCTTGGATTTTCTCTTCAGTGTCTGTTTTATTCCCACCTGCTCCTCTGTTGTTTTTGAGTAGGAAGCAGTGACCACAGGTACAATAACGCTGACTTTCAGGTGGTGCTGTCAGTGTCACCTAAGCTTTGTGTCACTGTGGAAGGACAAGAGAACAGTCACTTTCACTCTTTGCAACCTTAGCATTTCTCTCCATTTTACACTCTCTTACCCCGCCTCTTTAGAGGGACAGCACTCTCTGGTTTCTTCCTAATGCTAGCTCTAAATTTCATCCCTCCCGTGGAATCTTAGACATGCTTCCTCTCTGAAGTTTTCTTACCCGCTCTCTCAAAGCCCATGTTATTCAGCAATACAGCAGGTTGCAAATACTCGTGTTACTTTCATCATGTAATAAATACCACGCTTTCTTATCCAGCGCCACCCTGTAGGAAGCGTCCTTGCCGATATCCTCTGTTAACAACAGTCTTGCTTGGCTGCCGTGCCTTGCTCTTTCTTTACTTCCTGCGTCTTTGTGTCCAGTGCGGCGTTACTGTAGGGGGAGCAGGGGATATCGGCAATGGCAGTGCTGATGTTAACGTTTTTTTCCTGTTCTGGAACGTCATCCCTTTTCCTGTGACACCGCTTGGATCTGTTAGAAAGTTTTTTGGTATCCCTTTTTCTACCTTAGCCAAGGAAGGAGTAAACATGTGGTTGTTTCAGAAAGTGCTTAATACAGTGACTGCAGCAACAGTTTATGGTGTATTTGGAGAGAATCTAGTGGTTATGAGCAGCTCTGGTATTCATGCTCACAGAATGTACCTTGTACATAGGAAAACTTGTATTCGGGGACAGGGCTTTAGCTGCTAATGGGAAATACGTGTAAAAAACGTGGAGGCTTCAGTGGTTGCACACATTTATGCTGGCTATGGGTCTAGCCCTTACCCTGTATCTGCTTACTTCAGGTGTGTCAAAATTTACCCAGCTGTGAGAATTCTGGAAATGTCTTGTTTTTTTTCTGAAGATGCTTGTGCGTGCCTTATTGTTTCATGAAGTGCAGGGGTTGCTTGAGGTTCCCCAGTGAGCAGCACTCGTAACACCCCGACGTCACCGCTTTAACGCTGTGCTCTGCTTTCAGGGGAACGGCCCTATTGCTGTGACCAGTGTGGTAAGCAGTTCACACAGCTGAATGCGCTGCAGCGTCACCATCGAATACACACCGGCGAGAAGCCGTTCATGTGCAACGCCTGTGGGCGAACTTTCACTGACAAGTCCACCCTCCGACGGCACACTTCGGTAAGAACCCGTCACCCCGCTACCTCGTAGCCCTAGAGCTTTCTCCGTGGCCGTGTACGGACCTGTCAACTTTGTCAGGCCCGGAGGGGACTTCCTGCCCAGTTTTTGTTGGGTTTAGCACATCGTCCTCTCTCTGACACGGCATTACAATACTCGAATGGTTTGTGTTCAGTTCTGTTGCTGCAGGGAAGCCATTCTTAATCCCTTGCGGCACAGCCCGTATAGGTCACGCCTGAGGAGTGTTCAGTCACAGATTTGTTCTGTGACTTCTGAGCGTGTTCCCCATGCAACTGGCAAGCGACAGGAGAATTCACTGTCGAGGCCAGGCTCTCTGCTGCACCGGTTAGATGCTTTACGAAAACAGGAAGCCCACCGGGGACACAATTAGTGCATGGATTTATACTGACCTAGTTATGTGGGATGAAAAGAGAGAGCTTTTCTACCAGTCAGGTATGAGTTGAGTCCAAGCTTTTGCCTCCCGGCCACTTGTCAGGTGTTCAACCTTCTGGTTTTTTTGGTTTGGGTTTTTTTTTTTTTCAGATACACGATAAAAACACACCCTGGAAGTCCTTCCTTGTCATTGTTGAAGGAGCATCTAAGAATGATGAAGGTCACAAAACAGAGCTTCCCGATGAAGAATATGATGTGTCACCTAAAATACCGGAGAAGCTGCTGTCTTTCTCTGAAAACGGCCACTATCAAAACTTGACTGCTGTCCCGGGGAGCGTGACTGCGCTGCACGACAACGGTTCTGCCACGGGAACGGACTGTAAGTCAGATGGGACTCCGGGACCCCAGGAAGCCCTTATAGCTACCACTTTAAGTGAGCTGACAGTGCTGCATACGCAGACAGACTCTATTCAGCCACAGCTTCATGCTCTGGTGAATATGGAATAATTTGGTATTTAATCCAGTTTAAGCTGCACCCTTTGTATAGTCCTTTGACTTTGCCAATAACCTACTGAGGGAACTAGGGGAAGCTATTCCAAGGAAGCAGGGCTAGAGGGGAAAGACATGCACTGGATTTCCAGAATTTCCTCAAAAAATTCATTATCCACCCGCAACGTGTACAGCTCCATCTCCTGAAGGTAGGGCAGAGTTAACACCACGACAGGGTGGTGGTGGAGGAGGCCGAAGTCCCAGGAAGTTTATTCCCTACGGATGAAAGGGTGTAGTTCAGCTTGTTCGCTCTAGCTGGCCTGCAGTAAGTACCTATATTCAGATAGGTTATAAAGAAGGTGCGAGTTTGATTTCCGCTTGATTTGATGACACACGTACAATCAAGAGAAATGATGTTGTGTTTCTCAGCCTAGTAGCTTAGTGAAATTAATTGCGTTTTCCCTAGTGGAAATTCATACGTAAAATAAGTTTTACTAAATTGCTTTTCAGGAAATGTTGGTTTATTTCTGCTTTTGCCAAAGATCCAAGCAGTGAGCCAGCTCACTGCTTGGGAATATGAGTGGGAGCAAGCTTCGGAGAGATGTAGTTGCGTTCCGGAAGTTTTGATTCTCTAGTTGCAAAATGGGCAAGCGGCAGCCAAGCGCTGCGTCTGTACAGGTGGTGGTATTATTTTTACCTTTCGGTGAAACCTGGTGCAGTTTGACGCTTGCCTTCAGTCAGTCTTCAGCTTACATGTAACTTAGCAATTAAGAGGCCGAAAGGTCTCTTGTAAAAATGGCTCTGAAAAGTAGTGCTTCAGCTGTGCTGGAAAAGCTAGGGTAGAAAGACAGCTTATTGCCATTTTCCTGGTAACTTCTACCCAAGCCCTTTTCTGCTGGTTCAGATAGGTCAGCAAAGCTCTTTTCTCCACCGTCACTTAAACATCGCTGCTGCTCAGAACCGCAGACTTGCTTTTAAATGAAGTAATACTCCGGTGGGAAAAGTTAATTACTGTTTTGCTGTTGAGCTGCTCCAGCTAATTCCACCAGTAGTGCAAGAGTCTCCAGAGGTAAATTCCGTTACAAACGGGAGGCAGTCAGGGTTCGTTTGACTAATGGCATAAAAAGATGCAAATAAGTGAAAAATGTACTGGACTATTCAAGGGCTTTGGGCCTTTATTTCCCAGATTGCGAATACTTTGTCTGTTGGAATTGGAACGGCAGTTTTAGGCCGGTGTCTGTTTAAGGTGTTAAGAGAGGCAGGCCTTGAGAACAAAAGCGATGAATAAACTTACAGCTCAAAGGCTTTTCCTGATTAGCATCTGCTGCTCAATTTGAGTAGAATAACCCTGGCAATGCACCTTTTTTTGCTTGTTTTAAATAAGGAAATGTGACAAAGTGAGCAGAGGGACCAAGGGTCCCAAGCATGACTTCTGTTCAGCCCACGCTCCAAAACTGCGACTTCACAGGGCCTGCTCCACCACCCCCGGGGCTGGGATCCCAGCAGCACCCATCACTACGAGAATCACGCTTCGGTTTGGGCATTTCTTACCAAGACAGCCAGCTCTTTCCTTAGTATCTCCTCCCCTTCCCCAGGGAGTACATCCCCTTTTCTCCCCAGTCACGCCCAGTAGCTGGGAAAGCTCTTGCACAGGGAAACCTGAGAGAGTTTCTGTCCAGGATAAGCATTTTCTGCATTTCCTGTCCTGACACCAAAGCTGGGCTGGAAGGAGAAAGTCGCTTTGGTTGACCTCACGTTAACCTCACCGGAGTACTGGGGAGGATTTGAGGTACTTCCCCTGCCCAGGGAAGGAATCTTTGAAATAGCTGGCACCGGCAAAGAAACATCCGCCTGGGATGACTCCCGGTTTTGGGAGCAGCTGTGAACCAACAGCGCCTTGCTGGTAGGGTTAACACTTCAAACTCAGGACCAGCTTCCCAGTGCCACCGTGTCAAAATCTGCAGCTTTTCTAATTCATTTTCCTGTTTTGCCTTTCTGTTCTCTGTTTTAATATTCATGTAGTATTTCCACAGGAGCTTTCTCAGCTGAAGCTGTGAGAAAAACTTTCTGAAAGATTGCATTAGGGTAAAGGTAAGCACAATCAAGCCTTGTTAGGGCCCGTTCTAAGGCTTAGGGGTTGGCAAAGCAATAAAGAAACCCAAACTGTGGCACAGAGCTATTTTTGAACCTTAAAGGGATGCCTGATGTTACCAGGGAATCATAACTTAATCTATAGAAAGGGAATTTTTTTTAAAGAGAACACTTCCAAGAGGTTATATTTGAAATATTTATTCAAGCACGCTGTTCCTGTTGAAGCTTAGTATTCCCCATGACCAATGTAAAGAGTTTGTAGATATATTTAAAGTCTGAGCATTAGTACCTGTAGCCAGGGAACCTTTTGTACTCCGTGAATGTACAGAAGTGAGTTACTCGTATGAACTGTTCTTATTAAAATATTGAAATCTTAAGACTGACCCTTCCAGTGACTTGATGATCGCCTCGGCTGTTTCTGTACCCTCCACATAATGCATAGACCCCGTCGCTGTGAAGGCACCGAGACGGGGGCAAGTCCTAACTCGGCTGTACTGCAGGCCTGAAGCTGTTGGGTGCCACTCTTCTTCCTCAGGCCCTGCTGCCCGAGAGCGACAGTACAGCACTGTGCGAGCCTGGGCTAGACCTCACCTTTCCACGAGTCGGGATGGGTTTCTTGGAGCTGACCTCTAGCTAGGTGCTAAGAAACACGCCTGAAAAAATAGGAAACGTGACACTCTGGGACGTTCCAGTTTCCTGCAGATGACACGTTGTACGACAAGCAATTAAGTGGTGTGACAGTCACAGATCAGCCGGTGCTTTCCTATATGAGTTTTCCCCCGTAGGATGTATGTACCTTACCTTACAGACTGACTGAAAGGAAGCGCTGTGCACACTGGCTTTTATCGTCACACCCTACGGCTTTAGGTCAGGCTCTAGCTTTAGCCTGCATTTTCCAGGAAAGAACATTTATCACTACTTACATTCATGATTTTCACTTTATTAATGTACAGATTCACACAAAACATTATATTCTCGCTAAGGCCATTTCATTAATAAGTTTTCATAGTACAGAGTTGTGTACTGGGGGAAAATACAGCAGAGTGGCAGACTGGCATTTTAAAACTGTCACAATTTACCACTGATACACTGGAGGACATGCTGTAGCCTACTTATACAGAACTAACATTTGTATTTTAATGATATTACCCCAGAGCACAGTAACAGACCACACAACTCCATGGGTACAGTCCTCTGGCCCACCAGCTCCACATCCATCTTACCACAACTGTGCATAACACTGACAACTGGAAAAGTGAACAAAAAAAGGCATCGAATACTCGCCTCGGTTCCGTGTGACGCTAGGAAAAGTAAACCTCGCAGCCCGTGCCTCAGCACCCCTCACCAAGGCTCCAAAGGTGTGGGCTACAAGTCGAGACAAACCAACCCCTCAATACAGGTCTTTGCTCGCTAAGGAAACCGGTAAATGAAACAAAAACGGTTCCGACCCCATCCTTTTCACACAGGTATGTTCAGCAGCGGTTACAGCTTTAGGCCCTCTTGTCCAAAATGAGAGCAAATCTGCAGCTAATCCAGCTTTAGCGATAAGATTACCTACCTACCTACCTACCATGCTAGCTGCGTCCTAAGCCCAGTATTCTCCCTGCCCGGCGGAGGTGGCACAAGCACGCGAAGGACGCTGGTACCGGAGCGGGACGCCCTCGGAAAACGTCAGCCGGTCCTTGTTTCTGATGAGCGGAGGTGTGCACCCGTCTCGGGCGGAGACAGACCAGGACCGCAGGCTAAATGGAATTTAAAGTATTTCTTTGCCAAAAGTTTGTGGGAAGACATACGTGACGCAAGGTGCTCTAAGTTAAAGCGAGGGTTTTGTTGCGGACAGAGGCTGATTGTGAGCAGTAGCCTTAAAAACACAGCGGAGGAGGGAAGAAACGGAAGTTGCTTGGAAGAACGAGCATCGGCCATCCAGGCTTTTTTAATGCACTCACCTTGCCAGTTCTGCAGGGCTCACCGGTCTTTTCTGTCAAGTTAGGATGTACAGAATAGTCTACAGAAAATAAGCGACCAGTGAGATCAGTCGGGAAAACAAACAAAAAAAAATAACTTGGCATGTACCAGGAGCGTCTTGGGGATTTCTTTTTACCACTGACTTGCAAAAGTACCACTTTAACAGAACTGAAGCCCTCAGACCGATAAGCCAAACTGTGTTCTACTCAAAGAAATACCTAGATTAAAAACAAACTGAAGGGCGAAAGCCGGCATTTTGGCTGCCGGAGCATGAACAGAGACAATCGCTTCATCAAGAGAAACAACGGGCAGAGTCCACACTGGGCAGCAGTGCCCGCCAAGGGCTGCTACGCTATCCCTGCTCTGGCCGTGGAAGAGGGGCCACTAAATGGCGGCTGTGCCAAATAAAGCAATTAATTACTTCGTCATTCTTTACAGGGCAGTAGCGCAGCTGCAAATCACTTCATTCCAAAGAAATACTGCGTGCCAACTCCCGCTGACACACCGCATAGGGTCCCAAGCCCTTCTTAATATACACGCATGAAGTAATAGGTAGCTTCATCACCTCTAAACAAAGCATTGCACGGAAGAGCCTTGGGTGCAGACATTTTAAAACACGTTTCTAAAATTACCGCGGGAATTTTGAAACGTGTCTCCAGCTTTTCAAAGCAAGCTCGATTCACCTGTCGCCCAGACAACTAAACCAAGGTTTCTGTGTAACATCAAGTCTCAGTCAACACCTTTGCACGTCACAAGAACGAGGCAGCTTCGCCAACAGCAAAGAGGTCAGAAATTAACGGGTATTGCCCGGCGCACACAAAAGACCTGTAGCGGAGACGGCAGCGGGAGTTCACGTAAATGAAAAGTTAGAAAAATAGATTATTACTCGGGTCAAGTCATCTCGGGGGTAGGAGGGATGGGATGCACCACAAAATAAAGTAAGTGGAAAAATAGATCCAAGAAAATATAGAAGAACCTTACATTTTCTATTTAGATCTGAAATACAAAATACACCGTTAACTAGGTCTACTCGCGACGACTGTCCGGGGGGCTGACACCGATCGGAGCAGTCCTGTCCCCTAGCGTGTAATGCTTTCAGCACTAGGTCGTTAGGTATGCTGTATTTATACGTGCACACGTGGATCTGTATAGGATGTATACACACACAGGCATACTGTATATGAGAGTCACAAAGCCTTTCACTAGCACCATTAAAAAAGCTCAAATCGTTTAAAAAAAAACCAAAACAAGGTCCGAGTGTATCTGACAGAGGTCCAGTGAGAAACAGAAAACGGGAACAACACAGCAACAGAGCAGAAGCAATTATTTGTACTGCACCGGCACGGACAAAATATCTACGTGCTGGAATGGATGGTACTGAGCCTTAAGACAAAACAGCAAGAAAAAATAGAGGTTGCAAGTGCAGACTTTGGGTTCACAGCTAACAAAACCAAGAAAGGCTTTCTGCCAGAAGCGCTTCTTTCGCCTCGGAAAGATCTGCCAGTGCTACCCAGAGGATCGCTTCTCAGCTACCCATGTTGTCACGACAAAGAGCAGGATACTAAAGAAACACACAGGTCATTGGATTTGTAAGCAACGAAATAAAGCGAGATAATTTTATCACGTATCCCATAGTGGTCCTTGGCTGTAACACAAGAACAGATTACTTAGGCTGCATGCCACAAATACCACGAACGATTCACTTCAGGTCGCCATCCCCTTCTCCTTGGATTGACTTTTTGATGCGAAGCAACATGGTCGTAAGCCACTGATCCAACCGCGATATTGAGTCAAATTCTTTAACCTATTTGAAAAAAAACCAGAACGGTGTAAGGTATTAGAAAGCAAACGAGACTGCTGCAAAAGAAGCGTTCTGCAGCTCTTGAGGTACGGTCTTTTAAAACGTCCAGTCTTCCCAGAGAAAAAAATAACATAAAAGGTATCTATCTATCCGAAAACACCCAGAGCACTTTAAGCCGCTGTCAGACACCGAAAAGGGCTGGAGCAAAACCAGGCAGGATCCTCACTTAACTCTCAGTGATAAACTAGGAATTTTAAAGTATTGCGTTACTATTTGGGACTTGCTGGAGCAGAGGCTGGCAGCAGCTCTGCTAACGTCCGTCTCTCCTGCGGGTTGTTTCAGCAGCGAAGTGCCCCGTGTTTTGCCCCGCTGGACTCGGTCACAGCACTCGGAGCTCGGGCAACCAGTTACCCAACACGTAACAGCGCACACACCCCAAAAAGATAAAAAAAGGAACAACCCGCCATCCACGAGCGCGCCTCAGCAAATTCCTGACTACTTACTGCCTCGGTGTACGCCTCGCAGTTTTGCTCCTCGTGGGCTTCCAGCAGTTTCTAGGAGAACACCGTTAAAAAATTAGAAAATACTCTGTTACTGTGTGTGCCCGCAGGGCCAGTGCGCAGGCATCTCGTCCCCAGGAGAGAGGGGACCTCTGCACCCGCACTGCGGGGCACCCACGTGGCCGGCAGCCTATTCAAACCACCCGCCGTGAACACAAAAATAGTTTGGGGTTTTTTTAAGTTCGCTAGAATAAGTATCCTCCTGCTGCAGCTACTTCCACCAGCCCCGTAGAAACCCAAAGCAAAGCGAGTCCGACGTCCTCTAAAACGTTTGAATACGTGACCAAATCTACGGCAAGGTGAAAAAGCACACAGTAAAGGGCCGTATGCGTTTTCAAACGTGACTATTATTTTAACACTGGCTTTACTCACTTTCAATAGCTTGCACTCCCGTGAATCTGTGAACGCTGGGAACATTTCTTCATATTTCTCAAGCGCGAGCTGAAAGAGAGAAGATAGATAACCTTTACGCTCGTTTCACACAAAACTACTCGCTTTTTATTTCAGTTTTTGCCTTCCAGTCCTCAAACCGCACCGAGAGCTCGGGAAAGCATTCACAGTACATCCAATTCGACACTACGGCACTTCAAGCTTCAGGCCACGCGAATGCCTGCGCACGCCAGAGCGTGTCTCGGCAGGCAAAGGTTGATGAAGAGGGATGCAGAAAGTTGGGGACAACCGCTCCGAGCCCACCGACCTTTGCGTTCAGCTCATCCACGATGAAGTGGCACAGAGCGGCTTTGAAGAAATACTCTTTCGCGCTATACTTGAGCAAAGGATTATCCATCGTGTTTGTTCCGACCTAGGCACAAAAGGATGAGTCGGGAAAGAAGACCGCATCATTAAGAACTGAATTAAAAACAGGACAGCCAATTAAAATTATGCACAGCACCATAATGCAAATAAAGACCACGGGAAAAATGCCAGCGTCCGTACAAAAGGCTATTGGGAAGCCAGACAGATTTTTTTAACTAATCCCAAGGGAGGTCAGAAACCCGCACGCAGCTGCGAGAGCACCCACGCAGCCCGCCCTCCCAGGGAGCCACTGCCCCAGCGCAGGGGTGCCACGCCGCTGCCTCAGCACGTCCCGTCTGATGCGGAAGGGGAAAGCACGTCGACTCGGTGAAAACCTGCTCCAATATTAACCCTCCAGCAGCGCAACAGCAGCACCGCAAGTATTCCCAGGTAAATACCTGGTACAAAGGCAGAGCAATCAAGTTTGCAAATCTAGGGAGGGGGGAGGATTTTCTGCCAAACGTATTTGTAAATACGCTCAAAAGTGTAATTACAGATTTGCTTCTCCCAGCCTTTCTCTAGAAACAATAGAAGTCAGGGGAAAAAATGCCTTTGGTAAGTTAAAGCAACTCTTTAAAGCAAAGGAGCAAACCATGTCTCGTAAAGGCATGATCAGCCCCGGAGTAAGAAAGATTAGGAGCTTCTAGGCACGGCAATTTTGAGAGACCGACGCGCTGACCCGCTTTTCACTTTCGAGAAATTTTCAGCTCAGGATTTTCTCTAATTCACATCTGTCATCCGATCTGCAGCACCACTGAAACAAGAAAACCCTTCACCCCCGACCAGACCTGAAACGTCCCACGTGTAGGAGAGCCCTTAACGATTTAGCTGCGGGTAACTCGGTCCTACAGCAGAAAATTCATCACGTGCCCACCACCGAGATGGCCGTAACTGCCCCGACGCCAGCGCAAGGGACAGGAGCTCAGCCGCCGAGACGCGATGGCCAGCACACCATCCTCACCTGCTCATAGATTTCTATCGCCTTCTGGTACTGCTCCAGCTGCGCGGCGTAGGCAGCCACCTTCAGCAGACACTTGTTGGCTGAGCTACAATCAATTATAGCATTAAAGTAAGTAATTGTGTCCTGGGGGGGGAATCCATACCCTGGTACCTCCAAGCACTACCTCTACTACTCAGCGCATCTAAAAGTGGGACCCAAAAGCTGCAAATGAGGGGAATTTTCTTTTTAACAGCCAAAACTGAAGCAGACGGAAAGGCACGCAGACCTTCAGCTCAGCACAGAGCTGGTGTCAGACACCGCTCAATCCCTCCGTGCTTTCTCTGCACCCAGAGCGGGCACCCCAGACCAGACACGCCTGCGTGCAGGATGAGAACCTTCAACAGAAATCTGTCGAAGTAGGACCCGGGCATCCCACCAAAGGGCATCTGAGAAGAGGCTGCAGGCGAGGTGTGCAACGCGTGGGCCGTCTAGGACAAATCCCCGTCTCCAGCCCTTCCCCGTTGCGACTCTTTTACAAAGACGACTTGCCTGTTAGACTCCTCTCCTTTGTAATAGTCTGCAGCCTGCTCGTAGTGCGCAATCGCCTGGGGACAGAAACATCGCGCTTGAATGCCACTTCTGAAGTACAATTTTTGGTCAGACCAGCGTACAGCGACCGCGTTCACAAAAGCTTTTCCATCCCGCGCACAAAGGGAGCGGCGGCACGGCACACCGCGGGGTTCCCGGGGGAGCGAGGCGCTGCCACGCATCCCCTGCGCGCTCAAAACACGAGGCTGCCCTTGGAAACTTGACCGTGAACTTGTTAAGAGTCCCGAACCGCCGGGCAGGTTTAATACAGGTGACCCTGCTCTTGAGGTAATGACCACGCACACTTACAGTCACGGTGCGACAAGGCTTCTGCCAGGTTTGCCACGATAGAATAAATCGCTTAACAGAACAGCCCTGACACAGCAGGGCTTCATTTAAGTGGGGCTGCACGTGGAGAGGCAACACTGAAGTCATTAATAGAGATAGATAGGATCCAATGAAGTGGAACTGAGGAAGCAAATGATTGTCTAGAAAATAATATCTAGAAACCATAAAATTTTGTTCTGCGAACTTCAAGCAGAAGATCGGCAGCCAGCTGAGCTGCTGCAGGATTCCCTGAGGGACCTCGGATACGGGAACAAGAGAGGGTCGGTGCTGAAGCGTGAACTAAAAGTAACAGCAGCTTCCTTTGGCTGCATCAGAAACCGGCCATAAAACTGCCCCACGACTTCGCCAAAGCGCTTTTCAGACGTGCAACACTTCAGTCGAGAAGGTTTCTCACCTGGGCGTTCCTGCCAGCCCTGCCGGGCTGTTGCTCAGCAGAGGGGCACACAAAAGAGTCAGGATTGCCCCGCGAGACACCCGTGCTGGGAACATCATCGCTCACCCTGTTAGCGCGAACTTCAAGTTATGGGTGACTTGCACCTGCGCACGGAAGCCTGGTGCCCGACGGGAGATGGCTTTTATCGGCCGCGCTGAGCTCGGCGCTGCTCTGGCCGGAGAAGGAAATGCAGCCGCCGCCGCAGCACCTGCAGAGCAGTACCAGCAGCGCCTTACCGGCATCCTTACCTTTTCAATGTCTACCAGCTCGGCCTCGTAGATCTCCGCAATGGTGATGTGGTGCTTGGCAGCGATAGTGAATCGTCCCTAGAGAAGGCAGAGGTAGCACGTGAGACGGGGGCTCCCCCTCCGCCCAGCACACACAGCATTTACCGAGCTGCATCTCTTACACGAGCACATCGGTCCACGAGCTGCCAGTGCAGCTTCTTACCATGTCGGTGTAGATATCGATAGCTGCATTTAAGCAGTTGATGGCCTCTGCAGCATGAGTGTTCAGGAAAAACAACAAAGTCAGCCAGCACGTCAGAATTCCCAGCCCAAGACCTCCCCCCTCCAAAAATCAGATCTCAGTAACATTTCTCTTCATCAGACCACGAACCAGCTTCTTCGATAAATATCTACTCGCACATGTACGTACGTAGGCCTTGAACAACAGACGTAGCGTTTTCAACCCCTAAGACCTACAGACGTAACGTTCCTCGCATTTTTGCACCCGCAGATCCGATCCCGATTCACCCAGCCCAAACACCCCCATCCCACCGACAGCCTGCCGGTTCGCCCGGGCAAAAATTCCGATGCTGAGAGGTAAGAGTCAAAAATTAGGATGGGCAAAATACAAACAACTGGTACCCCGGGTTTGTCAGGCTGCACCCTCAAACAGAGCAAAATTCAAAACGCTGATCTCATAAACGCGCAGAGGCTGCCATTTTCTAGGAAATTGGGGTGTTTTACAATTATAAAACAGTAGCGTCAGGCCTCAGTCAGTTTCTTCAGCCCCCTGGCACAGAAAAGCATGGGTGATACTGGTGGGTTCGTCGGTTTGTTCCCAAACACGCAGCTGGGATAAGGGGAATCTGAGGTCTTCCAGAAAACCACAACCCTGCTCTTTCCGACCAGACTGAAAGAGTCCAGATCCTTTACCCTCGTCCCTTCAAAGGTCGGTCCGTTTTCCTCCCACCTCTCCTCTGCCCCGGGGAAACCCCTGGGAACGGGGCTGGGGCTAAGGGCAGGGATCCCACCGCGATCCAGACCCGAGACCTGCCTTAAGCACTCCTTAAGAAGCGAGTATTTCTCCAAAGCCAAGCTAAACCAGGAAGGAAGCTACCGACGGCAGTGCTTCACAACCAACGCGCTGCAGCGTACCAACGCTCAGCGAAGGCTTTGGTACAGCCAAAGCGCCAGAGATCACCTAGAGGAGATGACACCCCTACGCGTGCCGGTCCACGCGGCAGACCGAGACGATGCTGACTAGCTCGCGTCGTCGGGAAGCCTGCTTTGGAGAAGCAGAAACGCGGGAGGTATTACGGCTTTCAAGTAGCCTGCAGCGAGAACGCGCAGCCCCACGGACCCGGTGACTACCGAAAGCCTCGGCACGCCACCTCTCCTCTGCCGCTAAGCAGCTTTGCAAGAAACAGTCCTGGATTTCGCTCCCCTTACCTTGCGGGTCTGCTTTTTTGTAGGCGTTGCCGGCGTCCACGAAGCTGGTGGCCGAGTCGTGTTTGCTCTGCAGCTGCATGTGCAGCTTGGCCGCCTGACAAAACGCGTTTCCTGCGGCTGGGAGAGAAGCGCACACCAACCCCGTGTACCCCTCCGGCCCGGCAACGGGGGGGATCGCCGCAAAACGGCAAAGCACGCGCGGCTTCCCAGGACCCAGAGAGATGCAACGAGCCCTAATAGTTTGTGGCCAGGTACTGCTCGTCTGCCAGGGGTTGAGCCCCTCGCCATGGGGCGCAGTGGGGCATCCCACCTGCACGCTCATCCCTGCTCCTGGCTGCGCCCGGCATCTGCTGGAGCAGCAAGGGGGACCCCTTGGATCTCGCAATCTGTCGGATTTGACGTCCCACCCCAAAGGTATTTCCTTGCTTGATGAGCAAACCCAAGGCAGCGCCCCTTCGGCAGGCTTCCCTGCAGAATTACGAGCTTTCATTTTAAAACGGTAAACGGAACCCAGGCTAATTTAACACCACAACCCCCCCTGTCGGGGCACCCCCCTTTGCCCACCCTCCCAACATTTACATCATCGCAGGGCCGGGCAGAGCAGAGGAATTGCATCGCCACAGGGACCATCCCCACGGAAACAGCCCGGGATGTAAAACTCTGCTGCGATAATTCGCAGCAAGATGCTCGGGCGCTCACGGGTCACCCTGGCGTCAGACCTGCCGCCGACGGGGGCTGTACTCACCGCTCCAGTTTTTGGCGATCTTGAACATGTTGGCAGCCCTGGTGTACATTTCACAGGCTTCCTCCACCCTGGTGTTGCCCCTGAAACGCAGCGAGAGAGCCCCTGAGCCCCTGCCGGGACAGAACGCTGCCCCCAAAGCGGGGGCCGAAAGCCAAAATAGGGCTTGGGCTGTTGCAGCCCCCCGTGCTCGGGCCACGTGGCCCCTCCGGGCTTGACGAGGCTGATCATCCTAATTTGAAAATGCAGGGCGAGCACCACGCTGCTCGGAGAGGGGAAAGCTGGATTTGGGGGACTGGCAGCCCCTCGCCAGAGCCTCTCCCAGGGGGTGCCAGCTCGTTATCAACACCCGGTGGAGATGGGGAGAAATTTGGTTAGTGCCTAATGGGATCCCCCCCCAAAAAAAGCAGAGGGAAACCCACTCCTGAAATGGCAACTTAGGGTTTTGGCACGTTCCTAAAGAGTTTGGAGCCTGGAGCAAGCCCCCGTCTGCTCTTTGACTTGGGTCCCTCCTTTTTGGGCAGGAGCAGCTGGCTTGTAAGAGTCTCATGAGACACTCAGCAAAAACACCTGCAAAAAGCAAACTCTAGTACACGACAAACTACCCCATCATTTAGGGAACATAAAGCAAATCAAAAATTAAAGAGATGCTAGACAACTCGCTGCTTGCCTAACAAACGCAGGCGCGCGCTCTCCGGGTCCCGACAAATAAACCTCATCAGACCAAGCCGCGACACGCCGGTGGGCTTTCACCTCTGCGTCTTCTGGTAGGGAACGCAAAGGAGAGACCAACCAACTCAACGCCAAGTCTAACGGATGGGGCTTAGCAGCGTAACTCGGCTCCCCGAATCGCGTGATTAATAATTAATTTATCTTGAGAGAGAAGTTAAATATTTTTCTTAATTAAATGCAGATTTCTTCACGGACTTACTCCTCCCAGCTCGTTACTGCCGTCTGTAGCGCACAGTCCTCCTGACACCAAGAAAGGGCTGGAGCGCAGGAGGTGAAAACATTTATTATTGCCATTGTTTTTTTCCCTTCCTTCTCCTGGCAGCCGACCAGATTTCATTTCTAAGTACAGGCGGTTTTTCTGGACCGCTCTTTCTTGCTCTTGAAAGCTGCCTTTTGCGTGAACTAAAGCCAAAGGAGGCGGCGCGAGGTAACGCTACACCCTGCAAGGCGTCCAAAACAGAGCGGTTTTCACTCTTTTAGTCTCAAAAAAACCCCTCCAAAACCACAAAGCAAAGCGCTTGTGCAAGCTAATGGAGGTCTTCAGGCAAAAGCCTGGCTGTCGATAACGCTTCTGGCCGGGCACTCGGCGTCCTGGGCACTCCCTTTCACCGGGAGGATGCCGAGAGAGAGGTCACCCACCACCTTTTCTTCCATTTTAAAAGCAATTTTTCTTGCATCTATTTTTAGCCCAAGAAAATGAAAAATTTGCCTCTCGAAATCTCTGCCGGTTCGCTCCAAGGATTTTCGGCAATTTGCCGCCCGGATTACACCCCTGGAGCACGCCCTGCCTGATTAATCTGCCAGAGGCTGGGGAGGAATTTATTTTTAAAACTTCTGCGTTTAGGGCTGCGGGCACTAGATTTTTCCCAGCTGTTGTTTAGAAACATCGAGGCCTCCACAGGAGCATCACTCCATAAATGCTCTTTTTCTTAAAAATAAATAAATTAAAAAAAAAAAAAGCCAAGGTTGAGGTAGCCAAAACCACTAGTTTTTCCAAACCCTTCCAGGCACAGCTCTCGCACCCCCAGGAATACCTACTTTTGAACAAAAAGACCCAGGAAAAAGGAAGCTTTGCCTTTTTTGGGGGTATCGCTCCCCCGGGCAACCCCATCCCTCCCGAGGGTCTCCGTGCCGTGGGCCAAGGGCTCGGTGCCGTGAGGGGCCGGTGGCTCTGCTGGGCAGAAAATCATCTGTAACGCCCCGAGCCCGGTCCCGACCCTCCCCGGAGCTGCAGAAGGCCTCAAGGAGGACGGGGGCTGCCTGCCGCGCCCCGGCACGTCTGCAGCAGCCCGAGCAAGAGCCCCCGGGTGCCGCTGCCCGGTGGGTGAGGGTGCTCGCCGGGAGAAGGTGAACCCCGGTGACAGGGCGGCCGTGAGAGGATTACCAGCGGCGAGTCCCCGAGCTAAAGCCGGGATGAGCAAGCACAGCCGCCGTGGGACCGGACCCGGGGCGGGGGGGGCACAGGCAGGCCCCCCGCTGCAGAGGCCGGGCGGGCTCATCGCACCGCTGTGCCCACGGACGGCGGCAGGAGGCAGCAGCCGGGGGGGGGCACGGCGCGGGAAGGGGGGGCTGCGTCCCCCGCGCCCTAACACAGCCCACCCGCTGCAGAGGCCACGGGAGACCCCCACCCACGCTGGGAGGGGGGGGGGGGGCACAGCACCCAGGCGGAGGGGCAGGAGCTGGGGCTGCCCCCCTGCAGGCACCCACGCACAGGGCCCAGCTCCCTTCGCACACCTACACCCACCCCCCACCCCCCCCCCGCTTTTGCAACCCCTCCCTTCGCACTCCGCGCACCCCCCCACCGCAATCCCTACCCCCCCCCCCCCAACCCGGGCACCCCCCTTCGCAATTCCGTCGCGGCCCCCCCGGCGCCGCAGCCCCGCTCACCCGAAGAGCCCCCGCAGGAAGGAGTGGGAGCCCTTCACCCGCTTCTCGGCCTCCGCCATCAGCTGCACGGCCTCCCGCTCCTTGCCCGTGCTGTCCATCGCGGCCGGCCTCCTCCTTCCTTCCTTCCTTCCTCCTCCTCCTCTTCCTCCTCCTCCGCCGGCGCTGCACCGGCGGGCGCGTGCACGGGGAGGGCGGCGGCGGCGGGCGCGTGCCCGCCCGGGGGCGGGGCGCGCGCACGCTGCACGGTGCACGCTGCAGGACGGACGGTGCAGGTTGCAAGGCTGCACGGCGCACGGGTGCAGGATTCCTGTCGCGAGATGCACGCTGCATGTTGCACGGTGCACACTGCACGTTGCACGGTGCACGCACCCCCCAGCCCACGCCACCCCAGCTTCGGGACCCCCAGGCGATGCTCACCCCAAAGAGGAGGAAGGCAAGGCACCCGGCAGGGTTTTCCCTCCAGCTCCGCTCTCCAGCGTTTCGGAAGCAGCGGCATCGATGCGTCGCGAGCCACGCGTCGTGCGCCGCGGTAAGGCGGCGCGAAGGCCTGGACGCTCTCAGGATTCTTTTGCGGCTTCTTTAAAAGCGAGCGTGCCCACGCCCGCACGTGCAGCCGGAGTCAGTCGGCTCGCGCAGCTTCGCAACGAGGGGGAACCACGCAGAAGGGTTAAAATTGTGCGGCTGCGTCGCCCCAGAGGCGTCTGTAACCCCCAGAACGACAAAAGTCATTTCTAAAGGTAGATTCACGCGCCAACGTCCGTCCCCGTGAGGAAATGATCCATCCCCGTGAGGAAATGATCCATCCCCGTGAGGAAATGAGCCGTCGCTGGGACGGGAGCGCTTAAAATACGGAGAAATGGGAGCGGGATCCAGCCCCCGTGGACAGGCGCGAGCAGCACGCGTTGCCATCGGCCAGACCTCAGCCAGGATCAATCCTTACCGCTCCGCAGCCAAAGCGCTTACCCGCTCCCACGCCACCTGCACGTACAGGCTGTGCCGGAAAGAAGAAAAAGCGAATTTATCCCAACCTGAAGGTCTTTTTTTTTTTTTTTTAACCCCCCTCCCAGCTCTGATTCTGCTTTTATTTACGTTACTCTCTTGAGTTTCCACGGAATTACTTCAACTTTAGCACAGGAGCTAGAGCTGAAGTTTAGGCCTCTGGGAGAAGGGTTGTAGTTTGCAGGGGATATTCTGCATTAAATGAAAGAATACAGAAAAAGTCAGGAGCCTAACAAGAAAACGTGCCCGTTTTCTCTCTTTCATGCATTTGTGTCCTCCCCCCCCAATTTTCTGAGCACACAGATGAGTCCCTCACTTCAGCAGTTCAGCACGGGGCCTACAAACTTCACACTCGCACAGGATAAAGGGAAAAATCCTTTTTTTTTTTTTTTTTTTTTTTTTTTACCCTGTAAAGCTGCACCAGCCTCGCTTCTTAACTAAAGGCCGAACGGCCAAGGCCCTGCGAGGGACGCTCGTTAGCGAAGGCCGAAGCGGGAGCCTGGGTCTCGGGCGGGACCCCTCTAGGTGCCGTCGCTACTCACACAGCCGCTTGTTTCCTCAGGTTTTGAAGGCAGCGGCGCTGCCTCCCCACACGCACAGCCCCCTCAGCCCCCGCCAAGCCAGGCAGGATGGCGGCGGGAGGGCAGGGCGCGCACCCGCTCGCACAGCGTGAGGATTAAGGGGCTGGAAGGGCCAGGACTAAGCTGTGCAGACAGCCGGCCCCTCGCTGAGGCAGATCAGCGGCCCAGGGCCGGGCCCTTCGAGCCTGAGGTTGCCGCTGAGGGCGGGTGGAGGGGGCGGCCTGCGCCTCCCGCCCCCAGCGCCGGACTACAGCTCCCGGCGTGCCCCGCGGCCCGGCGCCCCGCGATGCCGTCACCGCCCCGCGCCCGCCTCCCCTCCGCCCCCGGCGTCTCCATGGGGACGGCGGCGCATCCCGGCGGCGGGGCCCCGGCGCCTGTCACACCGACACCCCCCGCGCAGGGCCCTGCGGCACAGCAACGCCGGGGAGCGGCCCCCGGGCCCCCAAAGAGCGGGGGGAAGCGGGAGAGAGGCCCGCGGGGGTGCCAGCCGCCAGCCCCCCACTATGCCGGCAGCAGGCGCCTGCCTTCCACCTTCGCCTTCCACCCTGTCCGCAACAGGAACCGAGCTGCGGCGATCGCGGTGTAAATAATCCCCCCACCCCGCCCCGGGTTCCTATCCCCGCCCCGGGTTCCTATCCCCGCCCGGGAGCTGTTTGCACACGCACAGGCCCGCGGTGGCGTGGGGACCCCCGCGTCCCCCCGCTGACAGCCGGCTGCTAGGAGCTAACGTCACCGTCACCATCACGGGAACCGTCACGCTGCTGGGAACGGCCCGCCAACACCGTCCCCGGCACTCGTCCGCAGCACCGTCCGCGCCGGGGTAAGGAAATCCCCGGGAGCCGCGTGGATGTGAACTGCGGGACGGGCACGGCGCTGAGCAGAGCCGGGCGTCCGCAGCGGGAACGCGGGGGGAAAGGCGGGGTGCTGACCTCGTCGCAGGGCTGGGAGAAGCTACAGCCAGTAGCGTTTCCAAAGCCAGGAGCTGCCATCCAAATCCAAGGTCGCTGGTAAGACTGGTAACGGTTACGGACTGCAAAGGATCCCAGATAATCCCAGGGTTTGTTTCCCTTTTCCAGGCAGGACGCAATGGAGCCTTTTTCTCTCTACGACCTCGGGCTCCTAACAGAAAACAAAGCTATTCAAGGGATCCTCTGCCCCATGGCTGCGCAGCTCTGCCATCTAATCCTCGCCCTGGAACGGGAAGATGGGATTTGTCAGGCCTTTCCCAATTTAGGGCGGAATGCAGAAAAATTAGCCAAAGCCACGGAAGAACTCGCTTCTGTTGCGAGAAGGTAAGTTTGCTGGGTGTCTCCCGGGCAGATTTGGGGGCTGGGAAGGAGGAGGAAGGGATGGCAAAGAAACCGGCAGGGAGCCCGCCTCTCCTGCCTGAACCCCGCTGGAGAGGTGGGAACGTGAGGAGGAAGGGATGGGGAATGTGAGGGGGGGAACAGGATTAGGAAGGGAAAAGGAGAGATGGGACAAAGCAGGGATACGCGCTTGGAAGGGAGGTGGCACAGTAAGCAAAACCTCAACGAGCAACGTTTAAGCTAAACACATCTTAAAATAGCAGTTGGGCAACTGACCAAACGCTTCAGTGAATTTACTGAATGCTTCAGTAAACTGGAGCCCAACACCACAGATTAGGCACTGGCCGCTGGGTTATTCTGCTGTTACAGCTAGGACCTGGTAGATAGAAGACACCCCACCTTCAAGTGAATTGCAGCCACCACAAAAGGTTCCGAAACAGTTTGCAAATACAGCTAAAATCAATTCAAGCCCAGTTAAGGTCTGGCGTGGCTAATTGTCGTGATAAAGCCCGAGACCGGCGCGGCATCCTTGCTGCTACCCGCCGAGGCTGGTACTCACGGGATGGCGAAGAGCTGAGCCCAGCCGCTTCCGTCGCAGGTTGGCCCAGGAGTCCAGCGACGAGGCGTTCAAGGAGGAGACGCGTCCTGCGGCCGAGGCCCTCGTCCTGGCAGGGAGGTGCGTGCTGCTGGCAGCCCGCAAGCTCCAGGTACGGCCGGAGAACCCCAGCCACAGGGAGGAGCTGGCTGCGGCGGCAAAGAGGGTCTTAACAGAGACAGCGAAGGTAACGGCGGAAGGGGACAGCGCCGGAGCGAGCAGGGGAGGAGGTCAGGCTGGGACGGGGCGGTGGGTGAGGGTGCAGCTGAAGGAGGGACAAGAGCTGCCCTCCACCAGGATGGGCTGGGGCCGGGGGGCAGCTCTAGCTGCAGCAGCGGTTGTTTCTTCACTGTGTGCTCGCTAGGGCAGCTCTGCGGAGCAAAGCGCACCTCTTCGCTTCCCTCCGAGGGCTGGGTGTCATCTGGGCTGCACAAGGGCAGAAACAGTGAACAGGGATTCTTGAGCCTTAGCCACTCTGACCGGTTTTTCTGCCTTTTTTTTCTGGTTAGATCCTTCAGATCGAAGACGCTGCTGGGGCGAGGAGGATAACTCGGGCTGCCAGCTGGCTTTTGGAGTGCCTGAGCGTGCTGCGGGATGCAGGGGACATGCCAGGACTGCTGGCTGCTTTCCGGGTCTTTTCCGAGGCCTTGCTTCTGCTGAGCAATCTGACAGCAAAGCGCCTTGAGGAACTCGGAGATTGTCCTCGACAGAAGAGCTTGGCCCAAACTTTGCAGCTCCTTCAGAAATGCATTCCTTTGCTCCATGCAGCCAAGCACAGCGATCTTAAACACTCCTGGGATCAGCAAGTCAGTCTCTCCAAAGACTACGCTTTCCAGCTGACGGAGAGGACCGTCAAAGAGCTCGCTTCCCTGCTCATCGACAATACGGGCAGCAAGGAGCCACGGGACAGACACGGGACCTTCTCCCACCACATGAGCAGGCTGCTGGCTCTCCTCTCTTGCCCAGACCCAGTGCACCTCTCCGACAGCGAGTTCAGTGCTCACGTGGAAGCTGTCATTTTCTACTGCATGCTTCTAGCAGACTCATCCAGGCCAGATCTAAAGCTGGACCTGGTAAAACATTGCTGGGTTCTGCTACAGCTGAGGAAGAGCATCTGCAGCTACGTAAGCCAGCAGGAGGCATGGCCAGGGCAAAGCTGGGGAGAAAGCAGCCTGGAGAAGCAATGTCACACCATGAGAGAGGAGGTGGAGACTCTCGACCAGGCAGTGCTCACAGCTACTCTGTGCCAAATCCTCGACACCTTCTTTGAGGGTAAGGAGCCCCTGAGGCAGTTAGTTCAAGATGCCCTTAGCCTTGCCGGCACAGGGTGTTTTCCAGCAGGACAAGGAGGACTTTTAAAGAAGCTTCAGCCCCTCACTGCCACCTTCTTCACACACGCCCAGCAGATGCTCCGAGTGGCAGACTTTGTTCTGGCCAGGTGCACCAAAACCCAAACGGCTAGAGAAATCGGAGAGTGGGTAGAGTATTTGAAGAGACTCCTTGCCAGTCTCCCTCCACTGCTCGAAGAAATGAGCAGAAATACAGCCCAGGTGAGCGCTGCTGAGCAACTGCAGTCCTTGTACCACGCGTGGGCTGGAACAACAGAAAGCCTCTTGCGGTGTTTTGAGGAGACGGTCAGCACGCGTGAATTCCTTAAGCTGTCCGTCCAGGAAATGGCCAAGCACAAGGAATGGTGTGAAAAGGCCCTGGAAAGTCAGGACCCTGAGAGGCTCTCTTGGCACGCAACTCGCCTCACCAGTTGGGCTCGGTGGGTGGTTGAAGCTACCACCAGGTACGTGGATAGATCCACAGACCCCATTTTCAGGAACGGCTTGCTGGTTTGGGTTGAGCAACTGGCCAACTCCGTCCTTGAGCTGAAAGCGGTCACAGCCCTTTGCCCGGAGAGACCCTCCTGCCTCCAAACTAGGGATGTCTTTTCAAAGGCAGCAAGCTGCCTGATGGATGCTGCTCACCATGTCCAAGACGGGCTGGATGGGTCCAACCACCCAGATATCCTCAGCCCTCTCCGGACACAAGTGCGAAGCACTGGTGTCGCAAAGGCGCTTGAACTCAGCCTGTCGCACGCTGGGCTAAAAAGCGTTACCGATGAGGCTGCATTGCAAGAAGACATCTTAAGTCGTCCATCTCCACGAGCAGGTAACTCACACCCGGATGTTTTTCCAAGGAAGGGAGATACGCACCCTGTCATTACGGCTCTCCTGGCAGCAACAAGAGCCCATGACACAGCAGCTGTCAACGCTGCTTGCTCCGCCTTGCTTGAACTCTCCAACGGCTGTATCGATGCGGCAAAGGAAGCGCTGCCCGTTGCTGAGTCTCCCCAGACGGAGACGCTGGGGCAGTACCAGAAGATTGTATTACTGACGCCACGTGTTATTAGCCTGGCCAGGGAAACGGCCCCAAGGCAGCTTCGTCATCCAAGGAGACTTCCCCAAATGGCACTCGCGCTCTCAGAAAGGATCTGTGAGACCAAAGAGTGCCTGGCAGCCGTGGCAGGCTCTTGGTATAGTCTGTCTCAGCAAGTATTTGGCTTTATCTTGTCTGATGACTTTCTGAGAGGCAAACAGGCTTTGGACGAGACCATGATGGGTTTAGCAGGAGCAGTTCAGTTAGCAGGAGACATTGCAAGCATAGCCTGTAGTAAAGGAAATCTTATTTCCCCCGATGTCTGGGAGAGCTTTCTACAGGTCCAAGCCAAGTTTTCGCGTGCTCAGATGAACACCAAAGCGTTACTTGAGAAAGCAGCATCCTTTGAGGGCTCCTGCAGGGCGGGAGAGGCCAGCCTGGAGCTGCACTGTGTCCAGTGGGCCGTCAGCATGCACGTCCTGCTGGGTGCCGTGGATCAGTTCATAGGCAGAGATGTCCTGTTCCTGAGGGAGCTGAGGAGCGCCGTGAAGAACAAGCTTTGCTCGCAGAGCCTCTTGGCTGCTGTGTCCGAGAACTCCCTCAGGCTGCAGGAGGCCGCCCGGCTCTCTTACTTGTCCTGCCCTGAAGACCATGGTCGCAGTGAAATCCTAGCGCTCAGGGAGGAGATAAAGGTGCTAATGGAAGCACTGCTGGATGCCTCCAATACCCTCTCAGTCTCCTCGCTGTCTACTGCCAGCTTGTACATTCGCTTTGAGCTCCTGCAGAGAGACTTGGCCCTCAGGGCCAAGGCGTTATTGCTCCACCTGGAGAAGGTCAATACCGAACACCTGCAGGTCATCCGAGACGTCGTTGGACCAGCCCTGTCCCCCCTCTCTCAAGAGGAGAGGGAGAGGAGCCAACAGGCCTTTGAAGAGAAGGCAAGTCGGCTAACGGCTAATGTTCAGTGGGTCAAAACCACCCTCCAAGACGTTCTGGAGGCCAGCGTTCAACCGCAGTTGCAAGCGAACCTGCTCTCTGTCGCAGACCACCTCCTGGTCCTCACATCTGACGCAGTGGGCAGCGCCAACCAGCTCTTCCAGAGCCGCCAGGACAAAGGACTTCTCCGTCTAGACAGCATTGTCTGGTACTGGTCAGCAAAGGCACACTACCTCGTCACGCAGCTTCGGGCTGTCCAGGGCATCAGTGGACACGTCCTGCGGCTCATCATACAACGCTTGCAGAACGCAGGGGATCAGTGGTCTCCGAGACAACAGCCAGCCCGAGAGCTTGATGCTCCGAGCCACACCAAGTCAGCAGAAATTTGCCCAAGCAGGAGCGGACGAGCAAGTGGAGCTGCCAGGGAGGCACGTGAAACGGTACAGTAGCTTTTTCCCTCGTCAACGCTTACTGCAGGGTGATGGTCAGGGCTGTCAGTCAGTCCTGTTACCCACACCATGGAGCATTAAGAGAAGTGATGCTGGCAGGGACCTCTGGAGGTCAATAGTCCAACCCTCTGGCCACCTTCAAAGTTAGATCAGGTTGCTGGCTGCCCTATTCAGCTGAGTTCTGGGTACCTGATCTGACGGACACTCTTGCATATAAATAAACCCATCTCCAAAACGATGTTTCTGAGGAGCAGAGGGCTGTACCGCTCTCCCTCCCCTGAAACACTACCTCTCTCTGCTCGGCTCCTCACCTCCCCACAAGCACCCTTTGGGAGTACCAGCAACTCCGCTCCCACAACAACTGCTGTCGGTTGTCAGGAGCTGGCAAAGGCTTCAGCAACACGATCCAGATCGCTCAGCAGAGTGGTTTAGAGCACTTAATCATACTTCCCAGCCGCCGGTGCTGTCAGCTTACATGACAGCTACCACCCATTTGGAGATAGCTCCAGGAGATGGCAGCACGGAGCATTTGGATTTGATAGTCCCGCTATGGGCGAAGGCAGGGGAGAGAAGGGCTGGTTGGGAAGGCAGAGCTGACCCAGAGAGGTGGCGGGCAGCTCTCCCGTCTCCTTTACTCACCAAAAACTGCTTCAGAAACACACAGCTGGCGACTTCTCAGCATCGGTGTGTCTGCACGCTCCAGACTTCAAATCTGTTCAGTTCTTGTCTCAACAGCAGCAGAACGGTCCTCCCAGCATCTCCCTTGCCAGCGGCCCTGCAAAGCATGAGAGAGAAGACAGTGACACATGGCAGGGTGGCCCCAGCAAGATGTCCCAGGTCACCAAGGACATGGCAACAAGGATGCTTCACATGACCCAGTTCCTGAGGAAGAAGGGCCCCATCGTGGTATGGAGCGTTTCACCCCCTCCACCCCAGCACATTTCTTCCTCAAGAGCACGGTCAAAGCCAGCGACAGGGCTGCCCAGTGCCTGCTGCAACCCCTGCATTACCCTGCTCTTGTAAGCGCGGCACAAAGCACTAGAAATTTCCTCCTCCCGATTAGATGTGAACTTGGCATCCAGTCCTTTCCTTGTTTCACAATACCTCTGGGCTTGCTGGAGCCTCCCCTGTCTTGCAGGAAAAGTGGTCTCTTTTCTCCTTCTCTCCCCAAACACATTTATTTCTATTTTGTTTTAGAGCAAGGACCAGCTTGTCACCTGCGCGAGCCAAATTGCTTCCGATGGGCAGGTGTTTGTTAAATTTGGCCGCATCGTTGCAAAGCACTGCCTCGACAAGAGATGCTCCGCAGAGCTGCTGTGCGCCGCAGAGCAGACCCACACCATCAGCAGCCAGCTCGGCATCGTGGCCAGGTGAGTTGCCGGGGTCAAGGACAAGCTCTCCCAAGGCTGGTGGTGCAAAGAGATGTGCATGGTGGTCTCCAGAGGTCCTTGTTGGATCTGGGTGTAGCCCCTAGAGTTTGGTTACAATGCCGTGGGCTCCCTCTCCTCCTCCTGTTGCTGTCAACAGCCCTTTCCTCCCCTGGTTTGCCAGCCTCTACGGAAACCTCTGACAGTGCAGGGGACAATCTTCTGGTTTGGGAGTAAGTGACAGAGTTCTGGCCACACCGGGGAGGCACACTGTCTGATGCTCTTCCAGTAAAATCCTTTAACATGTATTTTAAGGGTAAAAGCAGTCACTGCAGAGAGCAAGTCCTCTTCTGAGCTGCTCGTGAGCAACGCACAGAACCTAATTCAAGCAGTTTTGCATGTTCTGAAGGCAGCCGAGGCAGCATGTATCAAAGTAAGTTAACGCCGATGGCATCAAATAGGTTTTGCAAGGTGGAGTCCACGCTGTGGGCAGCGCCTACAGCCAAGTCTGGTTATGGGAGGTGGGAGCTGGCTGCCGTGGGACTGCTGTCAACTCCAGCTGGGGGTAAACATTCGTACAGTGATGTTTTTATTTTATGCCTTTCTGTCTTGTTTCCAAAGCCTGCTACGCCTCTTTCCAGGCATTGAATCTGCTTTGTCACTGCTACCAGCTCTGAAGTCATCTTTAGCCGGTCGGTTTCCCATTTCATTTTTGGATAGGAGAGCAGCAGCATCTTGTTGGAGGCCTTTATTTGGAAATAGTCCATGTCAGTCTTAGCCTTTATGTTGTCTCAAGATGAGCTTTGATCGAAACTCCCAAGAGCTTCCCTTGCAGCTGCCAACGATGGCGGATTGATCCAACTGTAAATAGTTTGTGAGAGCAGACTTTATCTGAAAGCACTCGGAAAACAAGTGCAAATACAACCAGACTCTCCGCTGATGCCGTCGTTCGTTGTGTGCCTTAGCCTCCTACATAATCCTACAACTTTTGCTGAGCACATCTTTTTGAAAGAGACAGTTTTGGTTAGAATCCTATTTGACAGAGAATCAGCCACAAGGGTGGAAAAGCTCATCCTATGGTTAATTGCCCATACTGTTAAAAACATACTACATACGTCCATTTTGTACTTTGTTGATGTCAGCCTGAAGTAACTAGCCATTCTTTTATCTTGTTTGTCTAGACTACAAGGTCCTTTATGACCTGGCTTTTTCCCTTTGGAAACCTCCCTGCTTGTCAATAAACTAACTATATTGTATTCCTTTCATCTCTCTGCAAGCAGGTTTTTGAGCACTTTCAAGCATTAAGCATTTTAAGCGTTTTTTAAGCATTAACGGGTAGAGATGCCGCACTGGTCACACACACGTTGATATATTCAGACTTCTATATCGTTTAAGATATTTTAAACTAGTTCATGTACAACAATATATTAAAGCATGCAAATATTTTGTCTCCTCCTAACAGGGTTTGCGACAGCCCCCGCCTGACTCTGAAGATGAAGTAGCAGCTGCTTTCTGCATGCGGTGGAGACGAAACTTGTTGTGGCACAGAGCCAAGGAGTCTTTAAACTCAGACAGGGATGAATTAGGCCTCCGCAAGACTCGGGCAAGGGCCGAACCCACCCTGACAGCTATGGTGCAAGAACAATCGCCTCAGACCAAGAATACCCCCGAGCGTCCAAAACCTATTAAAGGACATACAATTATGGATAGCCACCTGTAAAAACAGGAAGGGACTTCTGCTGGAGGGGAACCGCATCGCTAACTGGCCTCAGCAGAAAGAACGCAACCCGAGCTGCACTCCTCCCGGCTCACCTCTCTTCTGCTAGAGAGCGCGAGGCCTGAAAAGGCTTTTGTGTGCTGGCCGCTCCTCCTGTGGCAAATTCCACCCTGCAGAGACACTGCTTCCTTTTGGCGACTGAACAAAGAGAAGAATAAGATGATGCCACACGCTAGTGTATTTCCTAAGAGGCCCCTCGTCCAGATGGCGTTTGAAGTTGAGTAATAAGATGCGATACCAAGCCACAGAGGACACAGGAGCTGGGGAAGAGCTTTAAGGCCCACTCAAAGGGAAAACAGGTGGTTTCCTGTTCAGTAAAATATCATTCGCTGATCTTTGTTATCTGGCACGGGAGTCACTCTGAAACCATTACTCGAATCAATGGCCACCAAGTGGGGCCACATGGGAATGAAATTCTTTATATTCATATACTGCATGCCCCCATCCAGCTGTGAGCCAGCTCTGGCTCTCAGGTAGTCCGTCAGGCTTTTTCTTTTTTTCTTTGGCAAACACTGATACAGGGAAGACAGCATTTGATGAGGTACCTTCGTTATATTATTTTCAATAACTGCCAGTTCTTCTGTGTTCTTCAGCGCCCAAGATGTGAACAGAAGGACGCAGGAACGCACTTGTAGCAGCACCAGCAAATCTGGCTGGAGGGAAGAATCAGGGGTTCTGTAAATGATTGAATTGCTCATCTCCCGCACAAGAAAGCCTCACAGCTGGGAGATCTTTCTCAGGCCCTGATCTTTTTAGCACACTATCAAACTTTTTTGCAACCATCACCTTTTTAGCAACCATCACCTTTTCTTCTAGGGGTAGCAATCCTAAATACTGCACAGGAAGGGCAGCCAGAGATATATAATCCTGCAGAAGAGCCAGCGCACCGGGCGGAGCTCATAGGCAAAATACAAATTCAGAGGGTAACATGCACTACAAAAGCTGGAGGAAAGAACTGAATGAGAAGGAAGACTAAGGGATAGGATCGCTGATTTTTGAAATGCAAAAGAGGAGTGTAATTAAGTATTCCCTACTTTGCAAGAATAAATTTATTTACTTTGCAATACGAAGGATTCCTGTTAGAGTCTTTTGATCACGACAGAAATATATTAAAACAGGCTACCTAGGGAGACTAGAAATCTCCCTACAAGTATTTTTATCATGGGGCACCAAACACCAGGTGGTGACCTAGCAATGCTCAGTCTTTCTGAATTGCAGAGAGCAGACGAGATCAGACACAAACATTTTACTCTTTCACATCTCCAGGGCTAGCAGGAGTGGGGAGCATTTTGTCTCACCTGCTGCCCCTGACTCAGCAGATCCTGCAGTCTGCAGAGAGATGAGACTTTTCTCCCCAAATCCCTCTCAGCCCCAGGACTCTCTTACCCAGAATAAAACATTCAGTGCTGATGATCACCCACCTCGTAGCTACAGGCTTCCAGAGTATCCAGGACCAACGATATCGGCTGCTCCTGTTACCGCTCTCCACACCCGGGCTTCACAGCCTCAGGGGCATGTGTTGCAAGCGTCCGAGGGAAACGCTGCTCCGTGCCAGCGTACTGCACGTGCGGAAGAGATGGAAACGAGCCTCCCCTGCGAAAGACACAATCAATCCACACAGCAGATCAGACTTGACTTGCCTGGTGGCTGCAGCCCATTCCAGCCCACCCCGGTGTGACAGGACCGTCCCCACCTGCCCCCTCCAACACCCCAGCACCTTCCCCATATCAGGTAGTTTAGTACTTGCGCTGTAGGAATGGATCTCCTCGTTTCGAGAGCGCGCAGTAGCAGCGGGCACACCAGAGCAAGCGTAGACTCGGGGAAGAAATCTGCAACAAATAAACCAGCAAGCACAGGTGGACGGAGGAGCCGAGCAGCAGCCCGCAGACCCTCGCGCCGTAGCTGGGGAGGCCCACGGGGACAAGCTGGCTGGGCACGGCTGGATCTGGGAAGAAGGAAAGAAGTGGTTACACGTGGAGACAACAAGCTGCAAGGATTAGCTGGCCCCTTCCAAATTACGTTTCCTCCTTACTTTGTACCCCTTCTTTTCCAAAGCGTAGAACTGTATTGTGTTGAAGATACTGCGATGGCAGTGGCTCTCCAAGGTTAGAAGCCAGCACTCTGGGTCCCCCTACCAGAACACGCTTCATTTTGACCTGCAACTCCGAAACGGGTCCCTAACCAGACCGATGGCAAACCACCTGAGACCCTTCGATTATCTCAACTGTAAGGCATGTCATTTTTCTCTGGGTATCAAAAAGCTTTTCCTTTGACTCTTACTCTTCCACTACTTTCAAAAAACCACAGAGAATCCAATTCAGTGATGACATCATCACCACCCTACAAGAAGTTGTAACGTCAGGTTAGAGCTGCACAGCCTACAAGTACCTTCCCCATCTAAATGTGAAACCATGCATTTGGCTTCAGTACTGTCGCTTTTTCTTTGTTCCCCTATCAACCCGTGTGCTATTTCCAGACTATTTCTATTTTTCCCTGCTGTCCAATTCTGCTGGCTTGGTTTTTTGATGAAATTCTTGAACAGCCAAACTCCTCATCAGCTGAAGAAGTAATAAGAATTAATTATGTAGGACTGATAGATTACTCCAAAATAACAACCAAGTTTCACGTCTGTTACTGAGCTTTCAATTATTTTGAGTGAGCACGATTCAAAATATCATAAAATAAATACAATTTATACTCTGGGAAATTAGGAAGGCAAATCGAAACCAGTATTGCCTTCAGCGATGTCTCCTCTGCCATGTTTTGCACACGTAGAAATCAGCAGCTTCCCTCTGTTCGTCCAAGCTCTGCTCATCAATGCAAGACACTCGCAACTCTTGTCTGGATTACTGTTTGTCTCGCAGGCACGAGAAACCAAAACCTCAGAATTTGTAATACATGTTACACTGTCCCAGTCGCAAGCATTACTTGGGCCACAAAGAGAAACAAAGAGGAAAAGGTCCACCAAGGAAGAGACTTAATGCAAAGAAACATTCCAAGTGGGCGGGAACCAGATGGCAATTGAGCAGACGGCAAATTTTTATTGTAAATGTAGCTAGCTAGGTATGACTACATTTCCTCTATATAAAAAGCAACCCAAAAGGCAAAACAAGAGAGGCTTTGAGGACAGTTGTGCTCTCGGCATGCAACATCTTCAGAAATTAAAGAACATGCATGACATTTCTCATAGCGATGCTGATAATTGTAGCAAGAGAACAATGACGACTCTCTCCAGCCCAGCAGTCTGATCTTGGAACCACGCAGCAAGCTAACTCCATTCGGATTCAGTACAAGGTTAGCTTAAAAACCCACTACCATCTGGCTGTAAAGCGGTGCAGCGGCTGTACTAAAACCAGTTTTAGTCACCTTCATCCTGCGGACACCCCCACTGCTCTTTCCCCAGCGCTGAACTAGCTGCCAAGATGTCAACATCACAGTCGTTACCAGACTTTAACTGTACCCTTTTTAATTTTTTTGTTAAAAATGTCATAAAGACACCATGAATACAAGTACTGCAGTTACATCAATACAAAAAAAGCAATACAAATTAAGCAGCTGAATACAAAAATACATTGAAATACATGAACACCACAATGTAACTTATAGCACTAATCAGAATTGTGTATGCGTGAAAAAATTAAATAAAAACCTTTTCTGTATTAGACAACTTAGGTATTCTCCACTTTTAACAGTAACTTTCTTCTAGTTATGTACTTCACAATTTCTTCTATATACAGCATAGAATAAAATACTTTTAAAAGATATGACATTTTTAATCCTCAATATGCGATATAGGTCTCTTTTACACTAAGAATATTGACTGCATGAATAAAAACTGTCAATGTCTTACATCAACTGATCTGAAAAGGACGATCAACATTTTCCTTTTAAATCATTTACGTAGGTTTTAAATCAGTTAGTAGGTTTGGCTTGATGCGTCAGACAATCCTTGTCAAACAGTGTCCCTCACAGTAATGTACATAATATTGCTTGTATCTATACAATCATACAAATGTGGCAATCATATCTAAATGTTGTTTATGAAAGAGACAGCTCACACATATACAGGTCTTCGGACTTTCTTAATGACTTATTTACAATGAAAGTGCTTTTATCAGCTCTAACACGATACATGGGGGGTTTTCTACATGTCAATTATTAGTCTCCCTGAAATTGGAAAAGTATTATATAGAAAATACCACAGCTTTGCAAACACTATAGCATACTGTATAACTGCATGTGGTTCTGAGATTAGCAGCTGAAAAGTGTTGATAATTATAATTTAAAAATAAATAAAGCAAAGAGGTAAACCAGTTACAAAACAGCAGAAAACTGCAATATTCACAACAGTAAAAAGACTTAAAATCAATTGCTAACAAAACGGTGAAGCAGTTGGATCGAAAGTCTTGAAAACATCTTTTAACGACTTATCATCCGATTCCCCATTCGGGTCGCTATCCTGCGTCTGAGTTACCTGTCCAGGCTGTCTAACCTGCCTTGGGTCGCTGTACTGCGGTCTGATTAATCCTGATAAAGCTTGGATAGGAAGATTATGCACCGCAGGTGCAGCGCTGGAGTGTTTAGCCTGAGATTTACTGGTGCTATTTGCTTTATCTGAAGTAGCTTCTGCTGATCCTTCTGTATTTTTTTCCACGTTCGAGGCAGCCTTCGGCAGCGATGTATCTTCTGAGAGACTGGGTTCATTTTTACCAGAATTTTTCAAAATACTTTTTTTCTGGTTCTCTCCGTTCTCTCCTGAACTAGCTGGAGCTGTGTCCAATGATGAGCTGTGATCTCTCGGATCATACAAACTAATACCGCTCAGTATCGAGCCTGGAGTTCCCAGCCTAACACCACTCGATGATAATTTGGGCGCGTACGGAGGCAGCGCATCTGGGTCAGGTTTAGCAGTCGCAGCTTCCGAGGGCTGCGATGAGCCAGCAGCAGATCTGGCGAGGCGGGGGTCAAACTTCGGAGGGTGTGAATCCTTTGCGACTCCATGATGCGTATCTGCACTCGACAGTCTGTGGAGTCTGGGATCGACATTTTTTTGTAAGCGAGGATCTCCTAATTTGCTTGAGCTACTGGCATGCGAATCTGCAGAGGGATCCAAATAGCCGCTCCTGCCCGTTAAGTTGTTTTTTGCCTTTGCAGCTAGTCGCGGGTCAGCTGGCATTGCATTTGGATGGGGATCGTTTTTCAAATTCCGCAGTTTATTAAGTCTCTGGTCAGCAATGAGTGGAGGAAGAGGTAAATTGATTGAAGAGACAGGGTCAGGCTTAGGCAAAGGTATTGGGAGCAAGTCTTCGGGTGCCCATACAATATGCTTAGCAAAGTTTGGTTTCATCAGGGTAACGTCCATTTTAATGTGGCTGAACTGCCGAAGCTGAGATCGGGGATCCCTTAACGTTACACCAGGCAAAGGTTCCAACGGTATCAGAAAAGCTCGTTCTCTCAGTTCTCTTTCTGAGTCCTCTTCATCATCATCCATCCCTTTTTGCTTGACTTTAACTCCAGTGTGCGCATGGTGTAAATCTAGCTTTGCTCCCCCAAGGGACGAGCTGGCATGACCGCCCTCACTGACCTTGTGCATCCTGGGATCTCGTACAAGCCGTGGGTCCAAGGACGCGGATTCTGAAGGCTTTCTGGGGTTGGACCTTGGAGAGGCCCGAAGTCTCGGGTCAGCAGCCTGAGGCCCTGCTCCTTTTTCTTTTGCCAGCCTCGGATCGGTAGGAATACCAAGCATGTGCTGCTCTGTGGAATGTTGTTGCCGATTCCTAAAATTTTCGCTTTGTTTCTTTAAGGTTTTTAGTATTGATTTAACACTGCTCCCCTCTTCCTCTTCACTACTGGAATACCAGTTGACATTGTCATCTTAAAAAAAAAAAAAAAAAAGGTCATTCAAGCAAACAATCACTAGGGAATACAACACATTTATTCATATAAAGGGTAACTTCTCAGTAAAATCAAACTGAAAAGACCTAATATTAAATCATCACTCCCTGTATTATAACAACCGTAATCTAAAATGACAAAAATAAATTTCAATGAAGAACTGACGTAACAAAAAAAACCTGTAGCTAGTTGAGATACTCCAAACTCTGCTGCATTCTGTCTACGTATCTCTCTGTCAATATTAATCTGGGAAAATAACCTACTTTCAAACAACTATTTCTACCAGTACTAGTAAAAAAAAACATTTAAAATCTGAGTCTTGATGAAAATGACCTTCGTTGTAGGATGGCAGAACAAAAAGTAAAATGGCACCTTGCAGTAGTCTTAGGAACAGATAAATTACAAATGCGGAATTTGCTGCCTTATTACAATCCGATCACAAGGTTTTGGGGAGAGGTCAAGATTCAGGAAGGGAAGAAACAAGCCTATTTAATTTTAAAGGATAAATTCTCAACTACCTTCTGCAATTTACTGGAAAGACTTATCAACACAGCTTGTGCTCAGGTCCACATCCTAAACTTGCCTACTCACTGAAGGAGACTAGTGGTCTATTCTGGCTCAATAAAACAAGAAACGAAGGCAAAACCCACCACCATCACCACTATCTAATGCATAAGAACGCACGTTTCCTCAACGCTTCTTGTACCACACAAATATTCAACAACAGGGAGCGACATGTTGTTGGAAGCAGCTAATAGGAACATTTTTCCATTCTACTGCTTTCCAAAAGCCCTCTAGACAAGAGGACCGGTCACTCTAAAGCACTGGTGAGAAGTCTTCACTTCAGAGTAGATTACTGTAGGTCGCTCTGGTTTTGTATGTAGCCTGAAGGGCTGCATTTCCAGATCTCTCTCATCATTTGATCGGAGTTATACTGGCAATATCCTCAAAACCATTTGATACAGCAACTGCCTTTTGGTCAGACAGAAGATGCATTTCTGGACACGTAACTTAGCAGCCTCAGAAAAGGGTGCAGCAGGGAGCGGGTCAAGGGACAAACATACTCTGTGTGGCTGAATCTTATCTGCAGGCTTACTGCTCTCCATTGTCCAGGTTACAGCAGAGACACTCAGATTAAACACTGCAAATTTCAGATATCACAGAGGAAAAAATACGCCTCTAGAGAAACAGAATATGCAGAAAAGATCAAGATGCACAACTGAATGAACAGAATCTAAGATGCGCTTGCAGTACCAGCAGTTAGAAATAATAACCTTTCTGTTTCAATCCGGGGTTTTAAGAAGTTATCAACAACAGAACCTTTTAAAAGTACAAACTATATGCAAAAATTATCCACAGATCTTTCTACTTGAAACTGGAATGCAGCAACGAAGCGTATACTAAAATGCTGGAACAAGCTGGGAAGGAAAGCAAGTATATTCAGCCGAAAATATTATTTGAGTTGGTACTTGAGTTGGTATTCACAATAATTGTCAATGGTAACGTGATGAAAATCCAAGTCAACAGATGTGTTCCAGGCTAATAGGTGGTCAATAAGCATGTTTAGAACTCTAACAGAATTATCTTTACCTTCATCTTTGCTCATTGCCCTCTGGCCCTGGCTGCTGACAGAGTCTCCATCTCTTTGATGCTTTTGACTAAGTCTTACATAAAGGGCCTTCTGCATTGCTGGAAGAAAATCGGGTACGTTAATGGCTGGTTTATGGCCCATATGGCTACTCATGCAGTCTGACTCGCTTCCACCTTGATGCGACTCTTGAGCCATGAGGTGAGCCTGGTGATCTGTAAATTCTCCATGCCATGTTCCATCTGCAGTACAAAAAAAACAAGTTAGCAGCTAACCTATACAAGCTTTTACAGCAGAGGAGATAAAACATAAAACACAATCAAGCAAAACCAGTGTAACTTATATCACACGACTGGAAAGCATCAGCTGAAAAAGCCTATACACTGAAGACATTCCAGGAGGTTTGGCTTTCTACCCAAAATTCTTTCAGCTGCTCAGCTTTGGAGCCGTGATGTTTTAATACCGCACAACTGCAAAGCGTCGTATCAAGGAACAACAATTTTTAAATGTCCTTACCACCAGAGTTATTAGCTGGCTGGAAGTTATGTACGGCTTGATGAGAATAGTAATTGTCATAGAAATCAGCTGGGTTCTGAATAGGCTCGTAATTCATATTCGGCTGCCGTTCACCAGGCATCTGCTGGTATTGTGGCCCCGGAGGACAATGATTCTCTCTCGGCATATTCACCATATGTCCTTGAACTCCTGGGGCATTGTAAGATCCACCGAGACCCGGTGGCGTGAGAGGCGGACCACCTTGCTGTCCTTGCATAGGCATACCAGTCTGGTTCTGTGGCCCGAGAAAGCCTGGTGGAACACCCTGCATAGGAGGACTCTGTGGCATTCCTGGGCCTTGAGGCCCTGCGCACGGATGATGTCCAGGAGAACCTGGGTGCATTGGCGGCCCGTTATGTCCTTGTGACATGCCGGGTCCTGGCCCTGGACTTGAACCTGGATTATACATATGCTGAGAATGTGGGTCATTTCCCTGAAACGGTGGTCTTGGTGGTGATGCACTGTTATAGAAGGTCGGTGGCCTGTAGGCAGAAGAAAATTAGTGAATCAAATTTTGCACCCACGAAGATCAACAGGCTATTAGCTATCTCCTCCCTCTCCTCGCTCTTACAGATGTCTGTTCGTACTTAGTTGATCTGAAGTTAGATAAAAATCTGAAACAAGCAAAATAATTTTCAAAGAGAGTAACTATATACATTACACATGACAGAGTTTGTCTGGAAGTCGAACATTTTTTCAATATTAGCACGTACAGAACCGGACATTTGCTGTAACCAAAGTTTTAAACATCCCAAGGCCAACAGTCTCCAACAGTCAGGAGTGTCGATTGGCTTCGGTCAAGAAAAAGCTAACTATAAAAAGAGTTTAGAAGAGAATGAACTTTGCTCAACCTGCAAATGGAGATAGGCAAGGCAGGCACAGAGCCAAAACAACCATCGAAGTGACTTTCTGGAAGGTCAAGGCTCAGTAAGCTCTCTTCTATGGAAAGCATTAAATGAGTAAATAATTATGACAGACAATATTTGACAGATCATTAACTTAGCAATATACTCAGAAGTATATACTTCTGACAGAAACAAAGAGAATTGTTTAAATATTTATGCAGCCATATTTTCAGGAGAGTTCTACACAAAATTCTAAAACCTACTTTTTTCCAATTTTGTGTGCTAAATCCACAGTGGGCTTCACAACTATTTCAAAGAGAGATGGGATTTTCTTATATTCTCCTGAAGGATCTTGATAATTTTCTATATCAGACTCAGAAAACGGGTATTGCTCTGGCGGGGTTGGCAGAAGTCCAACACCTGGTGGTGGCTTAGGGAGAGGAACTATGCCACGCTTTCTGAGTTCCTCCAGTTCTTTCTCATCTTCATTTTGTGGTTCCTCCTCAGTATTCAAAACCTAGAAGAAGCAATGTAGCAAACAATTCATTAATTTTGCAGTACATGCAATTCAGTTTAGTCTTGCACTTTCCATTTAAATATAATTACCTGCTACAATACTACTATATATTGCCATCAAACTCAGACGAATTATAAATCTATTATTACTTGTTCTGCAGGATTCGCAGCCAGGAAGAAAACTACTTCTGTAGCCAGGAAAGGACAATTTCACACAAGTCCATTTCCTTCAAACAGTAATTTTAAGCAACAGGAATTGAAGGACTTAGATTCTAAGATTCATAATGTTTCTAGTGTTAAATTCAGGCCACTTTTCTGTTAAGGCCTGTTGTATAGTAACTGGAGAGAGACACGAATATCCTACTTAACACAAAGGTCAAGATTTCATGAATCATTCAGAGGAGGCACCTCATTCCTTTCTCCACCCTGAGAGCTGAAGTCAGTCAGATGGTATCTAACTTCTAGGCAGCTAAAGGTAGACAACAGTAAAGCCACACTTCTTGTTACGGAGTACATGAAGATTTCCACAGAAAGGAACGCAAAAGAAAGTTCATGGGCAGAAACTTGAGCTGTGACAATAAACAAGTCTGATATGGCTAAAAAAGAAGTGAATAACTGATGGCAAGGGGAATTCCTGGTACTGAAACTGGGCACAGACTTACTGTGCTAAAGAGCAACAGGGAAGCTTAACAGCATTACTGTTTAGCACCACACTGCCTGAGAATCCTACGGAAATTTCTAGCAACCTCCCCCCTATTCTTTCTAGCAACAAACCTTGTTTGTTGAATTGCTCACCTTATCCAACAGCTCTTTTGTTTCTGCAGTCAGGGGAGCATGAGAAAATTTGCACTTATCTCCTTGATAGCATTTTGCTCCTGTATGGTAGAACTTGCAAGGGAATTCATGTAAGCAATGTATTAAGGATTCTTAACAAAAGCTGATTTCTAGTTTGCACTCTTTGGCAAGTTTATGAAATTCAGCTGTCAACTGTCCTTCAATTATTCACCAGCACTTAATCTTTCCAAAGCAGTATCTTAAGAATTTTGAAAGCTAATAACCAACTTACCTCCTAGTTCCATTTAACGTTTTACTAATAATTACATTACTGTGTCCTTAACGTTATTTTTGACTTGATTCTAAAATTGTGATTAAAAAGATGAAGGTCTCAATTCCAGAATAAAACACAAGTCCTTTACAACAAACAAGAACAGATCAGGGGTTTAAAAGTATGTGGACAAATGCATCTAACTTCAACGGGTTTTATCTTTTAAAACATTAAAAATCCTTAAAACCAAAAACAAACCAATAATTTTATATGTATTTTCTCCTAAGTATTTGACCAGAAAAAGAATCTTGTTGTAGTAAATCTACATAGTCTTTGGTACAGTTTCTGAAGAAAAGAAATAGCTACCCTTAAAAATCACTTACATCAATTAAGAGTAAATACAAACTTTCAGTTTAATTCAAGTATTTTTTTTTAAAGGATATTGTGCAAATAAATGCAGTTCTCTCCTTTGGTGCAGTAACCCTGTATGTAAAACTTGCAGATTTCCTTTTTCTTTTCAATCTCTGCATCATGATCAAATTTACACTGCTCTCCCTATAAATAAAAAAAAAAAAAAAACCAAGAAAAAACATTATCAATTTGAATTGCTGAGTAATTCCGTTTCATAATTAAAGAAAAACATCCTCCTTAGGTGAATTTAACCTTTTTATCTTTACTAACACAGAATTGCATTATAAGCATGTCCCTAAGAACTGTGAACAGGGGGGCCTGGCCATAGAGAGTCAGGAATTCCTGAATCGGGATTCAATCAGGAATATATGCAGTGGCCACAGAAAACAAGCTGGCCTTACAGTACCAGTTCTCTTCTCTGTCTCCACCTAGTAATTTGCATTAAAAAGTCATTTAAATGAACACTTTACTGAAACTCTTTTCCATATAAACAATTAAGCGCTTGATCAGAAAACCTGATTTTGAGAGAAGTTAAAAAAAGACCAACAAGGAAAGTATTAAGACTCTTCCATGTATGAAAAACAGAGTCCAAATAATATCAAGTTTCTATCAACCATATCATGTTATACATTAGGATTACTTTGCTGGAGAGGTTTTTTTGCATACTTTTTGTATTTATTTTCAGGAAAATTAAACTAAGTGCTCTGTCAGCCACTGGTTTTAAAACTGAAGGTGGCAGCAAATACTCATCTTACTGAGCATGGCATACTAAAATATATAAAGGCAGCCACAAATGCATTGTTTTCAATTCCCCCCTGGTTTGGGAAAAAAGCATACTAAGTTTCACCCTTACTTTGACCATTTGAAAAAAGAAACAGAAAACATTCTATCTCTAAATACACAGAGGAACCAAATATAAATGACGCACTCACTTATTCGAGAAGCATGCAGTTTTTCTTAAGTGTGTTTTATAACTGACTGAACTAGTCTCACATCAGAGGATTCAACTCCACAGCAGCATAAGCTTCAAAATGAAGCAATAGCAATTTTTTTTATGTAATAAGAGACTGTCTTGCTAGGGCTTTTGCTTGCCAGCTGACTGCTCTGAATAGCATTCTCTTCTTTCTGCTGCCTTCCACTTGCTGGCTGAAGGAAGATGATTCTTTGGTAGGGGAACTATTACTACAACCCCACTTTTTACTTTGGAGAGAGAAATAATTTAGCATAATTAAGCAATTCCTTCAATGTTTCAAAATTAGCAGTAGCACATAAAAGAGAGATAATGTAATACATTCAGAAATCATTGCCTATTTACAGATTCCATACTTGTAAGATTTGTATATTTACATATGATACATTGTCAGTGTAAGTTTATGATACTATAACAGATGTTTTTACTGGATATACTAATAAGCAAACACAATAATTTTTTAAAGAATTTGTAATAATTCAAAATGTGTAACAGAAGGGGATATTTTCCCACAAGTACTTCCGTTGGCATTCATCTATAAACATGCAAAACATTAGAAATCAAAACACTTGAGTTTCAACATACAAGTTTTGTTTGCATCAGCTGAAGTAAAAAAGAACAGAGCATCGTCTCCCCTTCCTCACACCAAGGACGAGGACCGACAGAGACAGTGCATAATTACCTTAATACATCTCCCTTCAAGGAAATATTTACAAATTTGTTTGCCTTTGTGTTCCACTGTATGCTGATTTATGAACTCCTGACTCATATTAACCCATTTCTTCACTGGTTTGCCGTCCTGTAAGAAAAATGAACATCCTACTGATGCTTACTTATTAAGCACAGTTGCAAAATATTAGAGCATACTTGGTGCACTAGTTACCCCAAAATGTGATTAACTACACCATGATTTAAGTTCTTAGAATTATTATACCCACAGCTCAAAGTAAAGGTAAATACACATACTTTTTCTTAGCTGCTTTAATACAGAGTCTTTTTTATAAATGCAACCAAATCAGAAACTTCTTACAATATAGCAGACACAAATAACTTCACTGAATGGACAGAGAATCTCACACTTCATCTGACAATGCTGGAAAGCAGGGCTGACTCCTGGGCACCCACTAAGTCAGTGCCAACCGCCCTCTGATTAAGGGCACCTCTGCAGACAGCCAGGAGTTGAGCAATCACCCAGGCTTCCAGACCACCATCTTAGCCACAAGGCTATACTTTGCCAGTCCTTCCCCTCTACGTGCTTCTCACGCAATTGTTATCTCTGGATTATCTATCTCCTTTTTTCTCCCACTAGGAGAAAAATAACCTGTTTGCTTATACCATGAGGCAAAGCAGAGAGGAAGCACAATTCAATCATGACCTAACACGTAAGAATTATTACGTACCTGGGGAGGCAAATAATTGTTCCCTCTTATGATGTGATTCCCATGTGGCATCTGCACTTGAGATAAACTAAAGAAACTGCAGTAAACTCATCTAACTAGAGAGTCTGGGTCAGGTGTTGAGGGGGCCTGGCAGAGCTAGTGAAGTCATGGAAGTAGATGGCCTTTAATGAACTGCTGTCTATGACACCGCAACAGAGGGCAGAAACAAACGTCGTCTTTGCAGTGCTAGGTGGTGGCCTACTGATCTGGTGATAGAGGGAAACAGGCTTTTCCCATTTCCAAAGTTCACAAAAATGAGCAGGGATCTGACTGCTAAGTGGGAACTTCTGAAACAGAATGGATGTGGTTCTCCACAGTCATCACACTGCATCATGAGCACACACGAGCACCAGTACATACAAAATGTCCAGTCTCATTTTGCTCGGCAGATTAAGCAATGTCACAAAACATTAACACTAAGAATGATTTGTGGATTTTGTTGACATTGAGAAGCAGAAATCTGTGAGCTAGAAATGCCAGTCCTGGATCAGTCAAGATCCATTTTCTACTCTGAACACATTAAATCCAGAGAAATCTCAGCTGCTTCAGACAAAGCAGCTTTGAATCTAATACCCGATCCTCTTCAAGGCTAACGCAAATATCACATAAACACGATGCTCCAAGTCTCTCTGGGAGCACTGCAAACCAGCAACCGCCCCACACCGCAAAGCACTTGAAACAACAGCCCAAGGAAGGTTGAAACGCTCCCACCGTGTCCCCGAGAATCCCAGGGATGCCGCTGTGCGGCTTGGAAGTCTCGGCAGTTACCCCACCACACCGCACAGTTCAGCATCTGTGCAGCAGAATTCATTATTTTGCTGTAGCCAGGAGCCCAGCTTTTTCTCTTCTGCCTCCCAGCCCTGCTGGGACCTGCCTGCAGCTGCCTCCTCGCCTCCACCCTTCCCCACGGCTTGGGAGACGACGCTGGAGGACAGGGCATGCTCTACAGCAACAGGAAGGAGGAGTCCTAGAAATGAGGCATCATCCTAACAGATCAAACAGCTGCCCTTTTCCCTACCACATGCAGGGCAGGGAAAGGAAAATCTGATCAGGACCACCCAGGAGCCCCAGAGAGTTAGGCCAGCTGGAGCACACGGAGAAAAATTAACATGGCTGAATTACACATCACCGCATTAGCAAGAAGCCAGCCATGTGCATTCTGGAGTGCAGGAGGGAAGAGAACCACAGACATTTTAGTTGCAGTATATAGACTTAAATATGATTTGGCTTAAATAATGTATTTCAGCCATGGATGGATTTGATCCATTAATCATCGATTTTGTATTGTTTTTCATTTAAATGAAGACTGGAGTGAGAAATCTACAAATACCATGGCAATACTGAACAATATGTTTCTCTAATTCCTGTGCAAAGAGTTACTAAATGAAAACCAAGGTCACATATATTTCCATTTCCACAGTCACAGCTATGGAAAGAGAAGAATTCTTCATGATTCAGATGCAAACTGGAAAAAGCTGTCCATTTTCTTTGCTGAAAAATCTGAGGTGAACGGGTAGTAGCAAAACATCTTATTTCAGATACAGTTAACATTGAAGTTCATGCATCATTCAAAACCAAAGGTCATAAACCACTTTCTGCTAGTTTTTCTTATTTCCAAGAAAAACTATAAAATTATGTATTAGCTTAAGTTATAATTCATACATCAAGTGTTGGAAAATTCTAGTAATTTTCTAGGTAAGAGAAAAAAGTTTAAAGATATGTATTTTTAAACACTCTTTGTTAAAGCAAAGCATCCAGGCATTTGAAACAACTACATTAGCAATTCAGCTTTAATTCCACGTACCTCATGAAAGCCATCAGATCCTTTATTGCCCCCTCTTCCCCTTCCACGATCTTTACGCTTCAGTTTCTTTTGCATTCCACGCCCTCGACCAATATTGTAATTATTACCTCTTTGAGAAATACCTGAAAAACAGCAGTGACCTCTTTAAATGACCTCAGAAAGTAAAGAAAAATGGTTAGCTAGTGACATCGAATACAGACAAATCTAACAAACTAAATATCTAGCTTTTTGCAGTCTGAATTCCTAAATACTATCTTGAATCACGAGTTGGCAAGTACAACTACACCAGCCAATTGTAATTCTGTGCAACTGCCTGCTCTTCAAAAAGTGCTTCAAATCAATAGCAGACTGACAAACTGAATATAAAATTAATCTTGTTCAAAGGAGTTTCTCACAATTAGAAGTGCAGACGTTATTTCTAACCAGGCCAAATACTTGAAATATTTTGTGCCATTTGGTCATTTTCTGAATACAGAACTAACCAGTACAACTGGCATCCAGGTGTGTGTGTGTTTCATTGTCACAACATGCAAGAAACCTGAGATCGTAAGCTAAGAAATATGACAGAAGAGCTTTGAATATAAAAATGTTTAATGGTAACTGTTTGGAAGCCTCAAGACAGTAATTATCCAGCCAGCAGCGTGCCAGAAGTCATGGTCTCAACTAAAACCACAGAGACAGAGTATCTGCTTTCTCATCAATTTAAAACCAAAGCAAACCAGCTAGAAAGTTCTGCGGACACCACACCCGCTTCAGGTGGCAGCCACCCTGCGACATCAAGGCTGATTCCAGTGAAAACACCTTGACTTCATCTCAGATGACTTGCAGACAGAGATTTTGAAGCAGTATTGCCAAGCAGCACATGAAAAGCCATTTTTGTCTCAGCTAAAAAGATTCTGCCAATCTTCTGCCACTTTATTTTATTGTGAACCAAAACAGAATACAATAAATCTTCACTGTAGTAAATTAGAAGACAGCTTACTACCTTTGTATAACACACAGTATCTTCCCAAGAACTAGTAAGGTATTCATACTGTCATTACAAAACCCTGCTCGAATTTTGCCTGGGAGACAAACTGTTAGCCATGATTAAGGGGAGAAAATTTTGCAAACTGAATCAACAGTTTCTGAAATGAGAACTTGATCTCATAGAAACAGGGATGAGAACAAGTTAAGCACTTCTAGATGGTAGATCAGGCTCTCTCTGTTAATGGTATACACCGTCTCCGTTGCCTGACCTTCCACACCCCGCAGCAGCATGCAGTAATACAAGACAACTGGGGAGTCAGAAGTCCCTTCATAATACGGAGGCCAGAGACGTAAGCTGGCTCAATGAATTGCATTACAATAGTAAGGAAATGATGAGACACCCAATGAAAAGTGCAAACAAGAATGCTTGCATAACTAGGTTTATACAAGTAAGGCATGAAATAAGGGCAGCAGGGCTCTTTCAGGAATATGCTGCTTAAGAGGAACACTTCTTCAGCAGCATTTGTATCGGCCCAGCTTTGAATGCAAGAAAAGTTGTGAAAAGAAAAATAAAAGGATACTAGCATACTTGTGGGGCATACTAATAAAAGTATTCAGGCATCTATTAAAATTTCTAGGTACTTAAGGGGGGGGGCTAAATTAGGTTTCGGAATTGACATATTTACATTCCTCCCCTCAATCAAGTCCCATTTCAGATTTCCATAAACTATCACCAGAAAGTCACTTTACAGCCCTATTTCTTACTCAAGCAGTTACACAACGAAGATCTTGGCTTTTTAATAGGGTTTTCTGTCTTTATTTACTACGTATACACTACCCAACACTTGATCTTTTCTTCAATATATGCACCAGTGCGACCACACGCTATTATTCCTTCACGATGAACAGCATTATCACTTACTGATGGGAAACTGCAAGCTCATAGGAAAGCCACCACTGGCGGCTTTCTTCATCCAGCTCTCAAGACAAACATCCTGAAATGATGGATGATACAACTGCTGCCACCATCCACTACTACAGTTAACAATTCAAATTATCTTACCTTTCTGGATCCCTTTCATCCCCTGTTTTTTCACTGGTTCTTTCGGGAATGGAGGTCCTAAATCAGTACTGGAGGTCTCTTTAGCTTGCCTGTATTGTTTAAGCTGATCAGCAAAATCTTCATCCTTTTCTTCCTCGTTATAATTACCAAAGTTTTCATCACTGTAATGACTATAGTCGTCATACTCCTTACTTTTTACATTTTTTTTATGTTGCATTTTCTGTGAACTCATGTAATTTCCTGATACGTGTCCATGCTGTATGAAAGGGATTGATTGCATTGTTCAGAAGCAACTCAATATTTCAAAACACACCCCTCCAAACTGCTCTACAAAAACAATTGTTTTCACCGTTTTACTGTCATGCTAACAGATTTGCACAAACAAGCATTAATAATAAAGAGTAAAAATCAGTTATTTAGTAAAAATTAGTACTTTTGATTCTGAATGCATCAAAATAGGAAAAAGGACAAAGAACAACAGCATCAGCATCTACACTCCAGAACACTTTTCAGTGGGGTTGACAAAGCATTTTAACGTATGCAGTTCTAAGTGTTCTAAGTGCTACTTAGATGAACTATGATTAAAATAAATTTTTTCCATTCATGATCTCCATATCAGGACGATCTTGGACACAGATGAAACAACCTGTCCTGTCCATCAGTCAGGATGAAATACTGCTTATTGCCACTCCTAAGCCAGCACTGTCCCTTCTCCCATTTCTGCAGACAGCATCTTCAGTTTGTTAATAGCTGGCTTAGAGGTTTCTGGAATGGTTTCAGGCTAAAAGGAAAGTTTCCTCTCCTCTGAAGCACCAGTTTCACCAAGCCTCTAGCTGCTCTATCTCAGCTTTAGAGAACGGCATTCTCTTTCACCCAGTGGTCTCAGGAGGGCTATCAAGCTGCACAGACTGAGAAAAGCCAGGACAAACTGAACTATCAGAAAGCAGAATCAACTCCAGATATTTAAAGGTGGCTTTTCAAGAGCTGTTTCCTCTTAGTACCATCTAAATCCAATGCAGGCAGTAATAAAGATATCCTAATTATTGCCTGATGGAGGAAAAAATAGTATCAGGCTTGTTTACACCACCTACATTCATGCCACAGATAATGCTTTACATTTGGAGATCTACCCAAGGAGATGAGAACTAGATGTGTTTCCTGAAATCTGTGAGAATGGGCACTGTGATCAAATCACCTTTCAAAAATCGCATCATTTACATACACATTTTTTAAATCGCACCTAAATAAAGACATGAGAAATCAGTTTGAAAAAATACTACCTGACTGAACGAAGAATCATAATCTCTGTATGAAGAGCTGCTACTCTTTTTATGTGGTCTTTCTGTACGCTCAATATCAGAGTCATGGCTGTAGTCTGAACTGTCATCACTGGAAGGAGAGTTATGCTGAAAAAAAGAAGAAAATAGCGCTCTCAAAGGCTGTTATATAATTCCCTAACTGGTCTGCTGCATATGAACTCAAAGGAAGCATTAGCCCAATAAATAAAAGTATTTTCTTAACTCTTACAAACCTCTGCTTCAGGAGGAAGCTAAAGAAGGCACACTCTGATGACCCACTCTTTTTATCAGAGAAAGAGGCCTGATCCGACAAGGCTTCCGAATGTAGGACTTGAGGGCCATGTAGTTTCTCTGGGTTATATCAGCTTCCTACAGGTGTCTCTGAGCCCTGCTTCTTTGCGACACAGCAGGGATTCTGCTGGAAGGCTAACAAATCTGGGAGATGGCTAGAAACTTGCATATGACCATAGAAATGATTAGAATCCTGTCATTTTCTGCAGGGAGGAATCTCAGCGTTACTTCATTACAAGTGTTTTATTTAGATGTATTGTTTTGCAGAAAATTTAGAGGGGAAACCATACGAGAATACTGTATTTCTGTGATTTTTAGAAAAGGACCATTGGGTTTCATTTTCTAGGTTAAAATTTTGTGAATCTCTTGCATATAATTAAGTTGACTAAAAAAAAAAAAATCTATTAGAAACATTATCTTAAAGAACTTAACTGAAGAATTCACTTAACTAGCCTGAAATATTTTCTTTCCATAAATATGATAATTAGCACAAAAAGTGAAATTGATAAATTTAAATTTTGCCTCTTATCCTAAAAAACTCTCACTCACTATGGTTCAGCTACCATTATCATTGTCAGTGGCCAGTGCTTAACTTACGCCGCTGCTTAAGATTTAAACATTTTAAGAAGTGGTTTAACACTTCGGCCTTTCATGTCAGAACTACCACAACCACTGACAATAGCAGAGAGTAAAATGCTCATAAATGTCGGTATTTTGTAAACTGCTATTAAAAGAAATATTGAAATAAATAAGCATCTGATGAAGATGTATATCACAACATAGTTACACCCACAATCTGATATTGTACTTCTTTTAAATATAAAGAGATGAAAACCAAGTTTATGAAAATGCATTTAGGCAAAGCTAAGAAGCAAGCTTCCAAACTATCATTTGAAATGTGCTATGGCTGGATTATTTAATGATTTACTGTCTCTTGCCTCACATAAACTGTCACTGAAATGTGTGAATATGCACTTCCATGTGTCAAAAGTCTATTTAAACAAATTCTTTAATACTGAAGTGCATTGGTAAGACAGGAGTCCCAAAACTTGCCCTCAGAGACCAAAGATTGCCTAAATAGTAGTAAAACCATTTTAGTTTTCTTCTCTAATTCCATAGGTTCTTGTCTAAACCTGGAAACCTGGAATTAAATAAGCACCTCCGATATTTTGGTTTGCATTTCCTAACCTTATGCTTATCCCGTCTTCTCCTTTTTGATTTTTTCTTTTCTTTTTCTTTTTTGCGTTTCTTCCGTGATTTTCTATGTCCTTTTTCATTTTTCTGTTTATCATCACCTTTTGTACCATGTTCTTTCACATCTTCATATGCTGCATCATCTATTTCACCATCTTCTAGCTCTCCATCTTCTCTGTAGGAGGAAAAATATCGACACAATAAAATTACATGTTACTATTCATCTCATCTGTCCAACAGCACAGTAAAAGCAAACACACCCAGTATTTCTTTCCACCAGTTACATTTTTATACAGGTGCATATACTTTTTAACACATGTAACACCCCAAGAACTACTAGGATTTTAGAATTTTCTTTTATAGTTCAAGAAAAATGGAATGCAAACCATTAAATGGCGTTGAATTGTACCATAAAATTAAGTTTAAAAACTACGTATTTTTTTCCTTCTCAGAACAAAGGTCTTCTCTTCTTACATAGTTTTCTCCAACCTAGATAAAAAAACCTGCTTCAATATATAGCACTCAGTTGCCCTTAAACACTTTTCAAACTGAAGAGGTAGTTTAACCATTTCTAGAAATACTTCTACTACAATGCTATTACATGCCTTTATGGTGCTGTATTTGCAGAACAGATATGATCAAAATTAAAGGCAATTAAAACTCTCAGAAAACCATATAGTTAAAGAGTAGCAATAATGAAAAGAAGTAGTTGGGCACTGCAGGAAAAACAATGCATAGTAATACAAACACATTTCCTTCAACACACCAGCTCCTGGAACTAAAGATGGGTCTGTAGTAGCTAGGGTATAATGGCCAAAGTCATGAGCAATTCAAAAAAGGAGAATTAATTTAGCAGTTAAGTGGATTCTTCAAAAGAAATGAGTACTAGTAGTTGACAAGAAAGGAGTAGTTAATATTTGAATTTCATTTGCTAGAATCTAACAACTGACAGAAAGCAGACATCTGATGATGCTATTTCTCTGAGCTACCCAGGGTTGTTTTTTTCTTTTCAGAATTTGTAACATTGACATTTGTAGGGGGTTGCTTCATACATCAATAAATACTGTAAATGGAACAATATGCATGTGAATGTAACTTCTGCATATGAATGTGATTGTCTCAAAAAACTTCAAACTGGAGTAACACCAAAGGATGATTAAAAATAAAAATAACACAAAATCTAACACAGTGCTTGTAGACTAATTTAAACAGAAGGGCTTGTGCTTATCTCCATCAGTAGGGGAAAAAAGTTTCTATGATTATGTAAGACTTTATTTAAAGTTTTGTCTACTGACCCAAATAATAACAGCCCTGAAAATATTTTGCAATGAAATAAACATTTCGACAAAACACCAGCTAATCTATTTCTCATCCCTATTTCAGACATACTGCTGAAGCAATCTCAACTCCCCTTCTACTATTTGGTATTTGCTGGGTTTTGGTTGTGGAAGAATTTACTGCTTTTAAACATTCATAATTGGCTCTACATAATTATTTCTACGTTACCACTGCTTCAGGAATTCAGTCTTTGCAGGCATCATAGAACCTTACAGAAACTGTCCTGAATTTTTACATGGAGATTGCTTGAAAATGCCATCAGTCCTATGGCATCTGAAACCCTCACTCTAGGAATGTACCAGATTCAGCAGATGATGGGGGCAGCAAGGGGAGAAGCCTGTAGATACTAGAAAACTATATCTAAAAAAAAAAACAAAAAACAAAAACAAAAAAACCCAAAACAAACAAAAAAAACCCCTAAACCAAGACCAAACTAGTGCTGGGGGCAGTAGAAGGTATTAGGACAGAAGTAGTAATTAGGCTATATTAAATTGCCTTACAATTTGTCCACCTCAGTCCTGTATTCACAATGTATTAGCTAACCTGATGATCAACTCCGTCTACTTCAAGGGACTGCAAAGAGTAGGAAGGGGAAAGAACTCACCAAGAAGCGAAAGACCTGAGTCTCCACAGTAAAAAAACAGTGGTTAAGAAGTTAGAAGCAACCCAAAGTTCTGACTTTCTGTAAGAGGAGTAAATGTATATGCCAGGGAGAAGAAAAGGGGAGAAGTGACTGCTGTATTGTCACCTCGTATGTCCTGCAACTTCTTAGAACTAAATGCTCTTAGCAACCACAATGCAAAAAAGAAAAAAAAAAAAAAAACAAACCAAAACCAAACAAAAAAACCACCAGCAAGATATGATCATAGATCACTAACCAGCCAAAAAATGGAAGAAAAAACCCCCCATGTTCAGATTATCGACTTGCATAAAGGCTTTGGAGAAAAACTAAGGAAATCAATCATTTTCAAGGTACCACCTCTTCACCTTTAATTCTCAACTACTGCTGGGATCCTACAGTGTATCTACAGCAACTGCGACACCTTCCTATCACCTTGTGGCAGCCCACTGCAACCACGTAAAGACAAGCTATATACATCCCAGCCTCATGAAGATGCTTCGCTGTATTACATGATCGAGAAGGCGACTCAAAGAACATTTCTAAGCAATGCACAAGGGCAGCTAGCCTATCTAGTGATTGAAAAAAATACTCTGGAATATGGGAGAAAATAATCTTCTAGACAAGTGTTGAAGATAGTTTTGTTTTGCTAAGTAGCATGAAGTAGCAGGACTGAAAAGAAGGAAAGTTCATAAGAAGCTTTCAAATGTCAAAATATTACAAAGTGGGCATAAAAAACCAGATTTAATCTGATTAGAAGATTCTGCTGCGGAAGGTGTCATTTAAAGACATATTCATATTGATGGGCAGTGAAAGAAAGTTCACGGCAGGCAGCGAGTGAACTTTTAGGACTTACTGCCACAGGCAGTTGTTGAAGCAGACAGGAGCAGCCGCAGAAAGGGACCGGACAAAGTCACAGAAAATAAGCCCATTAAAGGCATGGCTGTTCCTTCCAACACACCAAATACAACCATGGATGCTAGGAAAACAAAAGGGAACTTCGAAAGAAGGTAAGAAAAACTGCTCAGCTGCTATGTCTTAAGTTCAGCTACACTGCAAATGCAATTATCACTGGTTTTGCTAATGGCCTTAAACATTTACTTGGACACATTTTGAAAAGGACATTATCTTTTAGTGCAAATATAAAACAATAGGAAGCTATGAAGTCAAAATGAGCTTTTGAACAAGTAACAGAAATTAATAATAATAAAGGTATGCCCACTACCAAGTGGGCACCAAACATGAAGTAGAGAGGCAGCTTCAGAACCCATTTTTATGAGATTTTTACAAGGTGCTCACTGAGATCAGCTCATACACAATCCTTACACTGCCTCGCAAAGGAGAACGTAACACCAAGATATTCCCATACTTAAGAAGAGATAAAGGATCTTCAGAAGATGCATCCCAAGCATAAAATAAATCCTGTCTTCCAACACCAGCGTCCATTATCTCCAGCATTCCCTGACAAATTCTGAAGTACATCATATAATATCCCACAAAAGCATTTGCCACATCTTTCCAGGAGATACTTGATTAATGAAGTGTGCCTAATGAAACTGAAACACAAATATTTCTGAAAACACCTGCAGCTATTAGAAAAAACAGTATTTCATATTTTAACAAAGTGAGCTAAACTCACTCTCTCAAGGGTGTCTACTCAATTAAAATATCCTCTTAAGTAAAATGCCTACTGAAAACGCTCGCTGGGAAATAAGGTATTTACCAGTTCCTTTGGGAACTGCCGTCATATATTTACACTTCGGGGATACATCCAGGACTTGAATAACTTTCTAGGTAAAACAATCGGGCAGAACCTCAGTAATACTATCCTCTGGATTGCATTTCAGAGGTAAGATGACAAAAGTCCTCTAATCCCCAAATGCCTAAATTCTTTCCACAACATCCTACAATTTTCCAAGCATTGACTTCAAGAATGTAAAAAAGAAAAACAACAAAAACCAAAAAACCCAAAAAAAACCCCGACCAGATAAATATAATTTGAAAAGCTAATGGTCAAAAATGTACCATTTCTGGGAAATAATTTAATTATTCTTCAGAAAAAGTTTAAAGGAAGTGATAGGGGAGAAACCACCTTCCGTTTTATAGGCATTTTTTTCCCATTTAAAATCCAAACTGGAGCTGTATGCCAGAAAGTGAGTGCAAAACCTACCCCTTTTAGAAGTTCACTTCCTAATTTTATTCCACAGACTTGGCTATAGCAAGCAGCTTTGGGAAGGGCTTTCAGTGATGTGAACCAAGGCTACCTCCTTTTCCACTATGAGTAATAAAAGTCAAACAAACAGATGTGGTCTGGAAAAAACACAGCTAGCAGATGATTTTCTAGGAAATGGGTCCGAGTCTTAGGTTGCTTTCCCTTTGGCAGTATCTACAGCAAACAAATCACAACACTGACCTAACAAGAGACAATATGAACTTCTGTTTTGCAAAGTACAGCTTCTTGCTTACAAAGTATCTTAGTATGCTTCTGTTATTGCTGGAAATGCCCAGCACTCAAACACCAACATTTTCTTGATCTAGAAAAGCAAAGAAGTATAATTATGGTTTTTTCAAGATTCACTTCTCTTTCACCTACCCTACCCCACAAAACAATACACCACAAAAACAACCTTTGCTGAATAATGCCAACAAGCTGTGGGGGGAACAGTTGACGATGCCTACACAACGCATACCTCAGGAGTCAAAAAGACAGCCTCTGCACTGAAGGAACAAACACTAGCAATTTTTAAGTTCTGCCATGTGTTATTTTCTTGGACTCCATACTTGTATTTGCAAAGGCTGAACTAAATCTGATGCATCTTCAGATTAACAGCATTAACAGAAGTTAATCCCTGACGTATTACAGCGCAGACCCGCGGTATAAATTTCTGCCACAGAAAAAACAGCAAAAGAGGTTCCTCACCTAGCTAGCATTACCAAGCCCTTCCCATCCTAGTGCATTTGAAGTCCTTTTAGAAGAGAAACAAAGGCAACTTCATTAAATGCCCAGTTTAAGTTGCTCACGGGTGTCTGGCTACCCTGCCTGACCTACTGGAGCTCCTTCATCAAGGGCCCTGGATGACTTGAATGATTAAAACAAGTTGCCATATGGTACTACTCTTTCCTCATAAGCCACAAGACAGCAAATGCAATCTTGCAATCCAGAACACAGGAGATGCAAAATTAATTAACATCACCTAGACTCCACACGATAAACAAATCCTAACTAAACAAAAGGCAGCATGCTGGCCATGCTCTTTCCTATGAGCCCCTGTACAAGGACTAGACACAAAAAAAATGTGGTTCATCTCCAAATCTGAAGGAACCAAAACCGCTGATGGATCATCACTCCCTCTTCCACAATCTCCAGATACTTGGAGCTTGATGGATATGTGAAAGCAAAACCATAAAGCATTCCCACTGTCCCAAGTGAATTTCTAGAGCATCTCCAAAATGGATTAGAAAGGCACAGAAGCCAAATTATTTTTCAGGGAGAATCAGTCTGGTGAAATGACTGAAAGAGCAGTTATGCAACTATTTGGTTAGGAAAAATAGAAATTCACACATAAAGTAATTCACCATCACTCTAGCGTTAACAGTTTAATTTCTGACATCCAAGCTCGGCTTTAACTTAGCTTTCTTGCCCTTAGTCCAAGTCATTTTTAAAAACAGGATTCTTTAGGTTCAAAGAAGATTTACAACTCAAGCTCCCTAAGTCCGAGATACAAAAACAAGATGCATTTTTCTCAGTGCACTGAAGATCGTAGCTCTGAAATATTTCAAGAAAACTGAAAGGGTTTTCCCTGTGGGACTGTTTTTCCAATCTTCCTAACAGAATAACTTAGCATGCTTGCAGATACAGCAGGTGCTACATGAGAATCATACTTCTGTACGTTTTAAGAACTTACATGACCAAAATGTGAATCTCTATCATCAAACATTATTTTCTGTTAAGTCCATTTTTGGTAGCTTTGCTTCACAGGTGAGGAAAGGTCTCATTTAAAAATAATTACATTTTGTTTTACAATATGATGCTTTTGACTTCATTTATTAGAATAAGCCTTAAAGAGAATATAAATAGCCAAGAGCTTCTGAAAGCATTACCAAGAATAGAAAAAGTATATAGCAGATAAAAATTAAAGGCTGCAAACATCTCCCTTTTACTTCTTGTACACAGAGATTTGCTGTAGAGAAAGGACACGGTAACAAGAATGCAAACATTATACACGAGCAGAACTCTAACACATTAAGTAATTATTTTTAAGAAGCTACTAATTCCTGGTGATAACTGGATATTACTGTCCAAAAATAAAATCAAATCTGTTTCTTCCTAAAGTGAGTGCATGGTTAAACCTTAACCTCTTTGTTCTGTGATTAGTTCTAGAAGAGACGGTTATCAGAAAACATTCAGGATGTCCAAAAACTCATCTTCTCATATAGAAGCAGTATGTTAACAGCCCTTAATTTACAGGGGCTGCTAACAGCATCATACACCTGTTCTGCTGACCTCTGAATATCAGTGATAAGAACATATAATGCAGGGGAGAAAGCTTAAACTGATGGGAAACTACCTGAGTGTTTTTGACACCAGTCAAGACTCATTTAGTGAAAAAGCCTTACACCCCTCCCGGATATTCCTTCTCCTTAATTTCCTTTGGGCATGTTTTCCTTAGTATCCCAAACTAGATTTCTCCCTCAGCCCCTCTATTCTAGCTCCTCATACACTCCTGCTGCTTCAAATAACCCTCCTGCACATATTTTCCACACCCAATGCATCTAGCAAAACATGGTGCTATGCAGCACTCGTGACTGCACAGACATACACAGCTATCACTTCTCATCATTACATGCTTACTTTCTGTCCTGTTCACTACCACGCAATGAACCCGCAATACTCTCGCAGGTAAGATTTTGTTTTTATAAAATTATGAAGAGCGCAATAACTCAGACGCAGTTCGATGACATGAAAATTACATGTCTAAAGTAAGACTTTAGAAGGTTAAAATTCACGAAACGAGTTTGTCCTAGCACGCTGCTACACTACAGAATTTATTAACGAATAAGGCAAAGAAGTACAAACCTACAAGGTGTTGTTGCGGTTAACACAACAAGCCAGCGTCTAACTAGAACTGGCACTGGCTTCTTTGACAACCTTATGGAGGTCACTTAATGGCATTTTTCAGCTGCCCGTTAACTTTTGACCACTCTGCAAATGTGAAGTTATTTTAAGCTACAGCCAGGCAGCGAAATTGCATCATGAAAAGTTACAGACCAGATTGCTTGGGTTTTTTAACCTCTCTTTTGCTTTTATCCCCAGGGCTGGCTTTAACAGATACTGTGTTCCCATAAAATGGTGGAAAAGAAGTGCAAAGGACAGCAGTGAGGCAGGCCAAAAAATAGCTTCCTGTGGTGGTGCTGGAGGCCAACGGCCAACTTTCGGAAAGCCCACTTTCTCACCCTGCCGCCTAACCATCTCCAGTCTCTGGGGTTTAATTCTGTAGAAGAAATTACAGAAATTCACAGAGGCCACCTCTTCCTCCCCAGCAGGATGAGGAGTAGCAGCTATGTAAGCCAGCTGCGTTTTTGCCACTCCTGCAATGTTTGCTGGATGGCAAGCAAGCCTTGTTTGCCCACAGGGCATATTTGGGAGTGATTATCTCTTCACTTCCTAGTTTCCTAATGTCAAAGCAAGTTTTGAAATCATGCTCGAAAACAATAAATTGCTACAAGGCTGCATTCAGTGATTACAAATGACTTCAATTTAACATGAACACATTCTTTGGTGATTATTACTGAAAAAAAAAAAGCTCTAAAAACAGCTATAAGTAAACATTTTCAAAGCAAATTATGCACATGTGGACAGAGGGCATTAAAGCACCAGGTAGAATAAAAGAAACGCATCTGAGTCGTCAAGTTTAACTAAAGATGGATAGAAGCCTTATGGCAAGGGAGACTGGGAGAGCAGTCAGGCTGGACAATAGCCGCTGCGGATTAGAGATCTTTAGCCCTTCTGCTCCACAAATGCTTCCCTGATCTGTAACGCCATGGTGCCTCACAGAGCTGAGGAGCCATGCGGATCGAGACAAGACACGGGCAAAGCCACTTGCAGTATCATGTTGACTAAAGCAGTAACGGAGAAAACGTACAGCTAAGGTATATAATACAGATTTCAATTTGCTGTTACTCATCTTGGTTACAACCCAGCACTTGCATTTTTCCCTTTACTTGCCACCGGCTGTAATTTAGCGGAGCAGGTCTCCATTACGGTGAACCAGACAGACCTGTTAGAGCAGCAGAGTGTAAATCATGCTCGCCGAGGACGGGAGTGCAAAACTGGTACACTGAAAGGAGCAGGCAATTCCTAAGACAGCTGGAAGAGGAAACCAGGAAAATAAAATAAAAACAAAGGGGTGGCTAGGTGAAACCTCTATTCACCTGGCTCATCTGGACTTACACCAGGCACAGGTAGCTGGCGAAGGAAAGGGTTTGGAAGAGCAGCACCACAGCTAGAAGCGGGCAGACTGGCATAACCAAACACTTCAGCTACGCTTTGTAAAACTCAAATCAGTTTATCTTGAATAAGAAAGTGACTGTACCAACTTCCTTTTAAACTGTAAAAAGTATATCAAATAGGTAATGAAAAGTGTACAATGAGGATTAGCATGGTTCTTGGGAAAAGGAACCTGAAATGCAACAGACAAGCCCAGCTTTGAAGTGGCATTTCCAAACATCCGCTGCAAAAATAAGGACAATTTTCTGAAGAAACTTTGCACAGGCCACTGGGGTGCCTGTCAGAAAGCAGCCTCTAATGTAGAATTTCCTTTATTGTACTGTGAGCACATAAAAAGGGGCCTGATACTGACACTTGCAATGCAACTCATAAGACCATGCTGGCTGCAGAAGCATTACTTGCACCTCTGTGATCTGTGAGTTAGCATCTCAATGTTCAGACCTATCATTAGATCACTACTATTTTTACAGCAGATAATGGTACAAGAAATCTCCAAGTCTGGAGATTAAATGACAGTAAAGCAGAGAAAGTCAACAGAAAGTATCAGTACCAACCTACCATTTTAGATTTAAAAAATAAATGAACTCCGAAATATTTTCTGAAGTTCCTGGCAATTGTAAATCTGGCACCGATTTCAAATGCAGAACCAACTGTAGCAAACAAGTCCTTCTTATGCCTGTAATAGCTCACTATTAGTCAGAAAATCAAAGTCTACAGAAGTCTGCATAGATCATAGAATCGTTTAGGTGGGAAAAGAGCTTTAAGATCATCAAGTCCAGCCATTAACCTGGCACTGCCAAGCCCACCACTACACCATGTCCCTAAGCACCTCATCCAAACGTCTTTTAAATACCTCCAGGGATGGTGACTCAACCCCTTCCCTTGGCAGCCTGTTCCAATGCTTGACAACCCTTTTGGTGAAGAAATTTTTCCTAATATCCCATCTAAACCTCCCCTGGAGCAACTCGAGGCCATTTCCTCTCGTCCTATGGCTTGTTACTTGGGAGAAGAGACCGACAACACCTCTCTACACCCTCCTTTCAGGTAGTTGTAGAGAGCAGTAAGGTCTCCCCTCAGCCTCCTTTTCTCCAGGCTAAACAACCCCAGATCCCTCAGCTGCTCCTCATCAGACTTCTGCTCTAGACCCTTCCCCAGCTTCGTTGCCCTTCTCTGGACATGCTCCAGCATGAGGACTGAATTATTTTACGTTTGTGACAAGCATTCTGTTCTTCTCTTAGGCACGTACATTCATCTACAGCATGGTGTAGCAGGTGGGGCAAAGCCTACAAAATAGAGTTTAAGAGAAACATGAAGCGCCCACTCCTGCAGATGATGGTAACAGCAACCACAAACTATTGCAAGTAATCAGAGCTCAATGACCTCCGAAGAGAGCGATAATTTGCACATTTACGCACATTTGTGTATTTATTTGCTGTAGCTGCGCTTGCCTGCACCCTGCCTTGGACTTCTTTCTTACCCTATCAAAGATTACCTACATAACAAGCAATCCTTAATAAAACCTAACCTCACAGGAAAAACTTTAAAAAGACACTTATTATCTGCCTGTATAGAAAGTCTCAAATACTTCATCAAAGAGAACGTCTCCACAACGAGTTAACTAAAAATATTTAAAGAATGAGAAACCTTCCTCACTTAATCAGGTGCCCCATCTCTAAACCAAGAAAACAAAGACTTTGGATTAAAACAATCTTCCAACTTAGAACACTCAAAGTGTGGACAGACAACGTTTTTTACTATTTTCTACTGCTCAAAAACACTAACCAACTTCTTTGTAATTCTACAGATCAGTTCAAAACCAAACTAAACGTTAACAGAAATGCTATTAATTTATGCTGCACAAATGGATCTAATCTGTAAAATTATTTCAGCAGCTTCATATTATGGGCTGTACCTACAGTAAACTAGTCCTACTGAGCTACTAATGCAGTAAAAAATTGATTGCAAGATAAAACGCATTGAAACGAGACGCGTTAATTTTAAAATACCAAACTAGTATTACAGTGAGACTGCAACTCAAGGTAACTCAGCATACTCAGTGTATCAGGTACTTGCATCTCTCCTCTTGAACTTACAACTGGCTTTTCAGCTGACTACAACGGAGACTGGACAAAACCAATTCAGTACTAAAAATCGTTCGTAGTTAAAGCTGCGCTGCCCCTCCCCTTGGCGAGTCAGCCATGTTTTCTGCGGAAGGGGAAAGACCCCGTTTCTCTTTAGGCCTTCCCAGTCACCAGCTGGTAGGGAAATCTTTATAAACTTCAGAAAGTTAAAATATTACATTTTGACAGGATTACATTTGCACTCCTAATATAATACAAAACTTGTATTTGGGGCTTTTTTTTTCTTTTAACAACGCTCTAGGTGTATTAAGAATACACTTTACTACACGTCTCAGATCAGAGGGGAGCAGAAGTTTTAGCAAAGCCTTGTTTACAAAAAGTATTATTTAACAGGTAAATGTGTTTATTGTTAGAGTCTTCTGCTCTTCTGAAATGAAAACGTTATAAAGCAATGTTTATAAATTAACCTGTATTAAAAGTACATTAGACTATTAGGTAGTACTTATTTGTTCTATTTCGTAATTTACCAGTGTAACAACAGGCGTACTGGTGAGAACAACTGGTTAGAGGAACTCTACTTGTCAACATCGCATGAGTAACTCCAAGTTCGAAAAACTATGCTTCCAGCAGAACAGTGGGTAACTTGGGCTTGTCCTCAAGGAGGACTTTAAAACACAAAGTATTTTCAATCCCTGAAACAGTAAAAAGTCACAGGCTTACTAACTCCAGGAACTCTAAAACACTTTGTCTGCTACTGCTGCACAGTTTTAATAGTTATGCCCTGTCTTCCAGCAATCCCAGTGGATTACTAGATTGCTTTTTACACAGCACTCTTTTTGGAACATACAGCATGACACAACTTACGCTATTTCACAATTAAAAGCAGGAAGGTGAAAACAAGAATCGGCAGCTCTGGGGTCTGCCCTGAACCTGTTACTAAATCACAGTACGATTTTTGGACCAGTCAGTCAGCTCCTGCGGCCCTCCACTTCCCAATTTGTAACACAGAATTAGTGACTCTTTCTCCAGCGAGGGAACGGTTACGTTCGCTCACCAGCCCTTTTTTTTTTTTCCTCTCCAGTGTTTTTCAGTCCTCTGAAGCAAGTACCAAGCACGGTTGTGGAGCTGTGTGGGGAGGACAGACTGAAGCCCAGCTGTCGAAAACCAGCATTTTTAACTCCTGCAGTTGTGTCACAAATGCTCTGAGTAGATGTAGACTGAAAGACTGGTAGCTGTCACCCTGGCACAGTATTTTTGGAACTAGTTAGGAAGGCCAGGGCTGCCTGGAGAAAGGATTTGAATTTCCAGCAGCTGCAGGAGAGAAAGGGAGGGAGGAACAGAGGTCCTTTCACCAGGAACAGGACTCTGGTTTTCTGCGCATGGGGACTGAGAGGTGGCAAAGATAACGTCAGTCAGACCTTAATCTGCATAAAAAAAGATCCAGTTAAATGTGTAAGGTGTAATCTGGCAAGAAAATGACGTTAAATATGGATCTAGTGAGAGATTCTTGTATGAACAAAAACAACAACCAAAAAAAAAAAGAAAAGAAAAACAACTCAAAGCACCCTTTCCTACCTGACTAGCAGCGCCAGGGCAAGGGAGAAAAAGAACAATGGTGACATTCAACAGACACCCGCTGGAAAGTGCAATTTATGGAAAGAAATGGAAAACAGTCCCCCTTCCCAGCCAGAATAAATAAATGAAGATGTAAAATGCATGCATTCGAAAAAATAAAACCCTACTAATAATGCACTTCTAATTCAGTGACACCCCCCCTCCCCTCCTTGCATTCCCCCACCACCACCCAAGTCCTCACCCCGGTCTTCCAGCCTGAAGGTGACCTGCCCCCACAAAAACATCGTTAACCCCCTAGGCACATTAACACACAGCATCATCATCATCATCATTATCAGCATCATCATCACCCCACTAGTATCACCATTATGAGAAGCGGAGAGAGAGAAGAATGTTACTCGACCTTTCGTCCCCTGCATGTTGCCTGTCAGAGTCGGGCATGTTTGGGTCAAGAACTGGGTTTGGGGGTTTGGAGAACAGGCTTTCAAAGGCCATTGTGCTGGCTGTGGTGTGGTGAGGAGGAGGGAGGTGGAGGAAGGCAGGACACTGCCGCTGCCCGTGGTGCGGAGGGAGGAGGAGGAGGTGGCGGCGGCGGCGGCGCGCACAGCCGCTCTGGGGGCGGCTCGGTGAGGAGGAGGGTCGGGTCCCTCAGTGAGGAGAGATGATGAAGGTTTCACTCACGGTTACTTAGTGAGACACTAACGGGCACTCAGTGCAGGGCGAGGCTGCACAGGCTGAGCCCGGCCGCCCCGCGCGGGCAGGAGGAGGAGGAGGCAGCAGCGGCGGCGGCTCGGAGGAGCAGGCCCGGGGCACAGGAGAACGAGAGGACACACACACGGGGGAAGGGAGGTGCTGGTGGCCGGAGATGGCTGCCCTAATTCTTCCTTACAAACATGGCGCCCGCTCGAGGCACTCTCACAAAATGGCGGCAGCGGCGGCGGCGGCGGCAGCGGCGGCGGAGGAGAACGGCGGCAGCGGCGGCAGCGACCCCCGGCGCTTGCCCCCAGCTCGCTCAGCGGCCGCGGCCCGCACGCGCCGCCGCCACCACTGCGTCTTCCGCGCCCGTCGGGGCCGCGATGGCGTCGCCTCGCGCTGGCCGCCGCCGCCGCCGCCCGCCAACACGCTCCTCCTCCGCCGCCGCCCCGCCCCCCGCCCGCCGCCGTTGGCTGGCGGCGCCCCGCGTCACCGCGCCGGCCAGGCCGCCCATTGGCAGCGCCGCGCCGCCCGTCACGCCGCCCGTGACGTCGCGCGAGCGCGGCGGGGCCCCGCCCTTCCCCCGCCGCCCCGCGAGGGCGACGTGTGCGCGCGCGCGCCTGCGCGCGCACACGTCGCCCGCGCGGGGCGGCGGGGGAGGGGCGGGGCCCCGCCTCGCCGCGTGCGGGCTGGCGTCACGTGCGCGCCCCGGCGGCCGTTATGGCGGCCCGCTAATGGCGGCCGCCGCCCGTTATGGCCCTTCCGGGCCGCTCCCTTCCCCCCCCCCCCCCGCCCTCCTCGGGGAGGGCTTCCGCCCCGCCCCGCCTCGCGAGAGCCCAGAGCGGGGCCCCGCCCCCGCCCCGCCGCCATTCCCCTCCCCGTGTGGTAACCGGTTGCCGCCTCTTCCCTCACGGCCCCCCCTGCGGGGACCAGGCCTCCCGCCCGCCCTGGGGAGCGTTAGGCCTCCCGGGCCGGGCCCCCGGGCAATTAATTAGCGCCGAGATCGACGTTTCTAATTAAAACAAGTGCCCGCCCCCCCCCCCGTCCGGCTGTAAGACCCGTCGGCCTCCCCAGGTAAAGGCCGTCACCGGGCCCTTCCTCAGGCTGGGGAGCGTTTAGAAACGAGGGGCCTGGGAAAACCTGCACCTTAGCCGAGACAGGTGATAAAATTGTTACCCAGAGAAGGGGTTGTTGCCCAGGGCATGATAAAAACCGGTATTAAAGAGGTTAAGGGAAGATAGACGGCTTTTGTGGAGGTTAAGGGATGATAGACTTTGGTTAGCATCACTTCAGTGACTATTAAAAGGGAGGAAATTCAAAACTCATTAAGAAATCCTTAACAGAGCTATGGAACAAAATGCTGAAGAGCATTATTGAAGCCAGTAACGAGAAAAAAAAAAGAACACAAACCACCAAACTTGTAGTGTTTGTGTTGGTAATTCTGTGATAAGTTTAACCCCCTGCTGTAGCCGGGGCAGGCCTGACCTGCGCCTTCAGCAGCTCTTGCTGGACCGCGGCCCGGTGCGGGCTGACGTTTCCCCTGTTCTCCCTGCTCCGTAGTCCGGTAACGCGGGCAGCAGCTCTCGGTGCACGTTGTTTTTGCATTTTCAGTGAATTTCATCCTCTTCTGCAGTACTGCATCTCCAGTACCTTCGCCTCAGGACGATCTTGTCCAACTCAAATAAATAGCATCAGCCGCAAATGTTGTCACCTCATTGCTCATCGTTTCCTTCCATAAACTTTATGTGTCTGTTTACAACAACACTGGCACCACGATGGAGATATCCCACCTGCTAGACCTCCGCATGCTGAGAGCTGGCCATTTATTCCTAGCCTGCTTCTGCTGACTCTCAGCAGTTCATAGTCCCCAGGAGAAGCTTGTTTGTTGTTCTCTAACCATTTTAACGATATTTCTTTTAACATTGTCTTTTGAGGGACTTTGTCAAAGCTTTCTGGAAAAATCCCAAATAAGTTACATCAACTTATTTTCCTTTACAGGCTAGCCTCCCTGGCTTGCAGGGCTTTTCAGGACATATGACTCTCTTTTTCCAGTGCCAGCAATCTTAGCAAAAAATAAAATAAAAAGAAAAAGAGAACACCCACATCGGTTCCCATTTGGGAAGGACATTTTTCCCCTTACGCAGAGGCAAAGCGTGGCCTGGCAGCCATGAAGAAAGAGCCATCTCTCCGTGGTTTCACACACCAGGCTGGTACCCGAGCAAGATGAGCAGAGCAGGAGGTCACAGCCAAGCTCAACTGAGGGTCCAGATCATCACACACATCCAAAGCCAAGCCAGAAACCCCCCCCAGAGCTGGAGCCCAGCACTCCTGCAGCCCAGGGACTGAAATAGGGCCGCAGGGAGCATGGGAGGGGTGTGGGTGGTGGCCTCAGGTGGGGCTAGTGAGGGCCATTAGGGCTAATTAAGGCTAATTAGCCCCAGCAGCATGTGCATCTCAGTGTGGTGCGCAGCCCTGGAGCCAATGCTCACAGAGCTCGGCACCATGTCCCCAGGCAATGGGTTAAAAAAAAAAAAAAAAGGGGGATTTCGAATTCAGAATAAAAGCCTGGCTCCTGCTTTTCTTGCAGCATGTGCAGGTGCAAAACTCCCTTTTAAGCAAACAAAAATGTGTCAGCAGGAGCAGCAGCGTGCAGCAGGTTGTTTAAATATCCCTACATGTCTTTGCCTTGTCAGGGAAAAAGGTACGCTTGTGAGAAGCTCCTGAATGGCTTTTTTTTTTTTTTTTTTTTTTTTTTTTTAGAGTATAACTAAATTTGGCAATAGCAGCTAAACAAATTCCCCGGTTCGTGCTGTCGGATATCACGAATATACTGGGATCTGGGGTATGGTGTGGAAAGCGTAGCAACATACCCAGCAACCATAACAAATAACAATGTGGTTCAGCTCTTCATTACAGCCCGTAACAGGATTAATAAGTGTTTCGGCGTGTGTGCTCGTGCTTTCGCTTCGGCAAGGGTTCAAACTGCGATACGAATCCGTGGGGTGGGAGGAGACGCGGCAGTGCCGATGGACATGCGCCAGGCGGGGACTTCTCAGAGGGACGCTAGCTAGGCCATAAAATTCAGATTTTAACCTGCAGTTGAAAATAACCTGACATTCTCTTGCGTGTTAAAGAGATAATTATCATTCTTTTGTTTGTTTGTATCTCAGTAGACTGAAGGCGAGGAGAAGCGCAGGGATGCTCAGGACTTCGGATGCTCGGCAGGGAAAGGCCCATCAGGAACGCGTTTTGGAAGGAGGATGATGAGTAGGAGGAAAAAATGGGGCATGAAGCCGTGGTCGCTTCCTCTCGCCCCTGCCCTGAGGCTGGGGCTTGTCTCCCCGCGCAGGGTGAAGAGGAGAGGGAGCACTTTCCCACGCAGACCCCGGAAATTCAAAGCTGCCGTATTTCTCTCCTGGCACCTCGACGGGCGCTGCGTAGCCTCCCTCCAAGGCCACATCCGCGCGTGGTCTTCAGCTTTTGCAACCTCATCTCCCAGCCATTTGGGGCGAGAGACTGCGGCTTTGGGGCTCGGGCAGGGCGGCCAACCCCTCCCGGGGTGCGCAGAGCACATCTGGAGTCGGCTGCGCCGGGGACCGCCTGCCTGCAGCCCGCAGAAGGGGAGCAGAGGCAAACCAGCTATTTTTTGAGCTCCAAAATATTATTATTCCGAAGAGAAGTTGTATTTACCAGGGCCAGAAGAGCCTCTCTCTGCACATTCCAGGCTCTGGAAGTCTGCAAGATGCTGGAGTGGCCACTCTGGGAGGGGGGGAAAAAAAAAAATCTCCTTTAGTCAGCTCAAATGCTGGCCAGAGGTTTGCAGCCCAGTCCAGACACTGGAGAGCCGACCTTAAACGTTTTTGGGGCTGAAAGGGAGATCTGCAGCCAGCTAATGCTGGGAGAGACGGCTGAGCTTCCCGGCTCCGGTCCCAGCCCTTGAGGCGGGCAAGAAGCGGCTGGGAGGACGGGCACGGCTTCGCAAGCCCCGGCAGCGTGCCCGCCCGACCCAGAGAGGGGAAACCAGTTCACCCTGGCCTTGGGAATGAGGAAAATGTTGTCAGCTTGGGGTTGCGCTGCGAGGAAAAGCCTCCAGTGCAAAGCTCCAAACGCCTGTCTCCAGCCTCGTTAGCCGGTTAAAGCATCAGACGGAAACTATTCTGCCCCATCAGGAGCTTATCCTCTTACGGACTCCTGTTTTTTGGCTCCCAGAGCCCGGCGAGGCAGGAGGTGGAAAAGCGCGGTCAGTGCAAGGATGATGAAACACATCATTTGCCCCGTCAGAGGTACTGCAGCTAGGAACGGGCGATGGAGGCGGCAGAGGTGAGGCTCCAGGAGCTGCTCCTGGCACATCCCCGGCCTCCTCTTCTGCATCTCGTGGAGGAGCACATCCCCACGCGCAGGGATTTCTTTGTCATCCCTAAAATGCTGTAACGGTGCGTCGCAGAAGCACGTCCAACCGCTCTGGGCAACCGCGGCCGGGCAGACCCCGCTCCGGCAAACCACAGGCTCTGGGCTGCCTGCTCTGTAGCCTTTTTTTCTCATAACTTTGTTTTCTTTCCTCAAAGCTGTCCATCCTCAGCTTTTCCTAAAAAATAAAATAAAATATTCCTTCTCATTTCGGCTCAGCTTCTTTCCTGTTATGGCTTTTGTCTTCCAGCAGCGATTTTCGGTGGCGTATGAGGACGCAGCCAGCCGCCTCCGCAGCGCTGCTCTCTTATCTAAGGCGCTAATTTAAAACACACGCCGGGCTGGGTTCACGGGGATAACTGCTCCCTTTCCTGGACGAAAGGCGACTTGGCCGGGGTCCGGGTAGCTCCGAGGAAAACCTCGTCGCCTGCTGCTCAGGGATGCGGGGCGCATGGCAGAGAGGTCCGGCGGCACGTCCTGCCCGTTCCCTGTCCCTCCTCCGACCATGCCCGGCGTCGGCCTCCGATCGCAGCCCCGGCTGCGCGCGGAGCTGGCACGTGCAGGATTTCAGCCCCGGCATCCCGGCAGGGGAACGTAAGGGTGGGTTTCCCCAGGCGTACCCCCACGGACCAAATTTTCTCCGTGTGTTTTTCTCCCCCCCCCGCCCCCCGTACCCTGGGACCCTTTGGGTGGCCTTTGGCAGAGTCCCGAACGCCCGCGGGTGCATCTGCCTCTACCTCTGCTCTTGCGCCGTGGAGCTTCACAGGACATTTCCCTCCGGCAGGCTTCATCCGTCCCCGTGCATGCTGAGGACACAGAACCGGGCATGTCCCCTGCCGTCCGTATTGCAACCCAATTTAATTTCTCTTGCAGCACAACCTCCTGCGGGGCCGTCCCCGACCAGGTCCAAAAAGCCTTCTCCTTCCCCGTGCTGAGGCCAGCTGCACGGTGACACCCCCCCATGCCGCCCCAGCATTAACGGGGTGTCCTCAGCAGGACAGGGAGGTCCTCCTGCCATCTCAGCGCCCTTTGAGGGAGGCAGCACCGAGCCGCCCCACCAGCCGCTCTTTTCTCCTCTCCTGCCGGTGCTCCTGGGCTTTGTCCTCCTGCAGCTGGGGGTCTCGCCACCCCCCCCCATCTAAAGGTGGGGAACCCCCAGGTCTGCTGCTCTGCAGGCACCTGCGCTCCCGCCGGAGCCGGGCCACCCCTCTCCGCCACCACCCGCTTCTGAAAGCCGCTACGCTTTCAGAACGGCATTTTTTAATTTTTTTTTTTTTTTCTCTTCTCTTTTTAAGCACTCAGGTGGAGAAGCGAGCCTGTTAGCTTCTCATTTCCCTCCCCCAGCACAACCCTGGGATGCGTTCCCCTGCCCAGCGCTGCCATCCAGCCGGAGCGCTTGCCAACCCAAACATCCTCCAGCTGCCGTGCCCGGGCTCCGGCAGCCCCACGCCGACAGCGGCGAGGAGCAGGCGCTGAATGTCCCTCCTTGTTCTGCGCAGGGAGATCCTGCCCCCGCTTCCGAGCTCCCACGGAAAAGCCGTACCCCCCAAAAAAAAACCCGGGAGCTCGATCCCCCAAAAGATGCAGCACGGATCGGTCTCGTCGGGAAGTCTCTTCCCCTGGGGCAAGGAGTGGGAAGGATTTTAGTGGGTGCAGCTCGGCGCAGACACCGTGCCCCCCGAGGGGACTCTGCTGCCTGTTTTTGGGGGGCGGCATCAGGCTCCTCTTCCTTGAGGCCTCCGGAGGATGCGAGGGGGGACGGATGCTCGGGGATGAGCCGCCCTGCCGCCAGCCAGCCCCTTCCACGCAACACAAGGCAGAAAAATAAAAATAAGGGAGGTGGGTTCTTGCCCCACAGACCCCGAGCCCCCCCGGCCAGCTCCGGGTGAGCGTGGCCCCCTCGGCCGCACACGCACCGGGTCCTTTGCTCTGCTCAGAGGCTATATTATCGTTTAATGGTACTAAAACCGGCATAATGAAGAAACATGCATAACGTCGAAGTTTTGTGGTTAACATGCACAAGCGCTGCACCGAGGAGCAGGTACCGAGGGGGAAGGCTGGGGAGGTGCCCCCCCCCCGCCCCCCCGGCACGCGTTACAGCCGAACCCCAGCTATTCCTGGAGCTGCTTACACAAGAGCGGGGTGGAGGCTGATTGAAAAATGAAATATTCACACCTCAAGCTCCCTCAACGCAAGCACCAAGCGCAGCCGAAGCCCTCCCCAAGGTCACGGCGTGGGGGGGGGGGGGGGGGGGGATGCGCACGCACGACCCAGTTCAGGAGCTTTAAGGAGCTGCTGCCCGTGAGCTGAAGCACGGCACGGCACGGCACGGCACGGCCCATCGCCAGCGCTCCTGCAGAGCCCGGGGATTCCTCCTTGGCCCAGCAGCAGCGTCCCGCTTCCCAAGGAGGGCACCGAGAGCCAGCCAGGCCTTGCAGGGAGGGATGTTCAGGGATTTTACCGGTCCCAGTCCATCCCGGGGGACTGAGACGCCGGAGCAGCCCCCTCCCCGCAGACCGCCGTGGGTTTTCTCGGCATCCCAAGGGGAGCAAAATCATGTTTTTACGGGGCTGGGCTCAGCACAAGCAAGGCTGGGCCAGCGGGGAGGAGAGCGGTAGCTGCTATGAGCCTCCCTCCTCCCGCATGCACCAGCTTAACTTCTTTCCTAAAGAAAAACAAAAAAAGGAATTAAAAAGGAAATAAGGGCCGTGGTTTCTATCCGCTGTTTCCTGTGCTGCGTGGGTGCCAAGGCTGCGGGACGCGGCCCTTCTGGAGCCTCGGGGAGGACGATGCTCTGCTCCCGCGCCCCGGCGCGCAGGGAACCCCTGCACCTGATTGCTTTTGCACCTCGTTTGCTTTTCTTTCCCCACGTAGGTGGGTGTAAAAGCCACCTGGGCAGAATAATAACCTTAACGCGGAGGGGAGGGTGGCTGGCTGCAGAGGGGCTGCGGCGTGGGAGGTCACCTGGAGCTCCCATGACACGCCCGCCTCCAGGGCTAGCGCTTTCGGGTGGAGGATGCCCAGCAGGGACCAGCGCTGTCAGGGAAGCCGCCCCGGCTGCCGCTTCCCCTAAAACTCATAGGCGGAGACGAAGACGGTGATTTTGGACACGTGCTTGGCCTGGAAGACACGGTCCAGGTACTCGGACATGTCCACGTCCACCTGGATGGTCTGGGGACCCTTGAGGCTCTGCACCAGGATGAGCTCCCCGGTCTGCCGGTCCGAGCGCTGCATCACGAAGTGGCCGCGGTTGTTGCCGCCCACGATGCCGAAGCGCAGGCTGTCGGGTCCCGGCCGGCCGGGTGCCGCCGCCGTGGCCATGCGGAAGAGCGGGGTGGGCGTCAGCAGGTTGGACGGCAGGGGCAGGTAGTGGAAGGAGATGGTTTTGGGCGCTTGGTGGCACGACCGGCTCTCCATCGGGCAGGGGTTGCGCTCGCACTGGCTGCAAAGGCAAAAAAAAGGGGGGGAGGTTTTCAGGGAACGCCAGGGATGCGGGGTTTGTGTCCCCCACCTCGGATCCATGCAGTTTCGGGACCCAGCACCCAAAAAACCGAAGCAGGGACAGGTTTGCCCCCCGCCGCACTCACAAGGGCGACGTTTTGACGTAGGTGATGTTGCCGGCGGGCTGGGGGCACTGGGGGCTGACGCACTGGAAGCCCCCCCCCGTGTTGATGCAGGAGGTCCCGCTGGTGCAGTTATCCTGGGACAGGGCGCACTCGTCGATGTCTGCAAAACAGGGGCGGGCAGCGGGTCAAGCTCACTGGAGACCTCAAACCGACCCCACTGAGGGCTTCCTTTTGGCGGAAAACAGGCAAAAGCGCCTTGAAACAGTGATCAGAAAGGCATGAGAGCGTGGCGGAAAACACCCAAATCGCCTAAAATCCCGTTCTGCGCCTGCTCTGCTCTCCCCGAGCTCTGCCCTGGGCCAGCAAGGGTTAACGGCAGCACTCTCACAGCAGGAGGGCAGCTTCTTTTCCTAACCTTCTGCTCAGTTTGAAAACACCGTCTCTTTTTCCTTACTAAACACCTGTGTAACCACGAAGACACCCGGCAATAAAATCAGGAGCTCTGAATGCAGGTATTTGCTGGGAGCATTAGCAAGATGCTACTGAAACAGGCAGAAACCGGGGAGAAAAGGAGAAAGCGTGAGCTTTTTCGCCACGAGCTGCGCTCATCAACACTTTATAACACAAAAAAACCCCTGTTTTTCAGGAGGAGACTTTCATACGAGCACTTCTGGCCCCCCACCATCCCTACCTGCTGCCGCTTCGCTTTGCTCTCAACCCACGCCCCAGCTCCCCTGTTGTAGGAGGAGAAGCTGCCGGCCTCCGCGCTGACCCCTCGCCGTCTAATTCTTGCTTTTTAACGCAATTTGTGTTTCTTCTCGGGGACATCCCGTTCACAGGGGACAGCTCCACCGCCGCAGCGGGGGTCCCATAGCCCCAAAGCATCGCACGCTGATGGGGGTGGTCCCATAGCCCCAAAGCATCGCACGCTGATGGGGGGGGTCCCATAGCCCCAAAGCATCGCACGCTGATGGGGGGGGTCCCATAGCCCCAAAGCATCGCACGCTGATGGGGGGGGTCCCATAGCCCCAAAGCATCGCACGCTGATGGGGGGGGTCCCATAGCCCCAAAGCATCGCACGCTGATGGGGGGGGTCCCATAGCCCCAAAGCATCGCACGCTGATGGGGGGGGGGATCCCATAGCCCCAAAGCATCGCACGTTGATGGAGGGGATCCCATAGCCCCAAAGCATCGCACGCTGATGGGGGGGGGTCCCATAGCCCCAAAGCATCGCACGCTGATGGGGGGGGGATCCCATAGCCCCAAAGCATCGCACGTTGATGGAGGGGATCCCATAGCCCCAAAGCATCGCACGCTGATGGGGGGGTCCCATAGCCCCAAAGCATCGCATGCTGATGGGGGGGTCCCATAGCCCCAAAGCATCGCATGCTGATGGAGGGGGGGATCCCATAGCCCCAAAGCATCGCACATTGATGGGGGGGGGGTCCCATAGCCCCAGAGCATCGCACGTTGATGGAGGGGGTCCCATAGCCCCAAAGCATCGCACGCTGATGGGGGGGGGGGATCCCATAGCCCCAAAGCATTGCACGCTGATGGGGGGGGTCCCATAGCCCCAAAGCATCGCACGCTGATGGGGGGGGGTCCCATAGCCCCAAAGCATCGCACGCTGATGGGGGGGGTCCCATAGCCCCAAAGCATCGCACGCTGATGGGGGGGGGTCCCATAGCCCCAAAGCATCGCACGTTGATGGAGGGGGTCCCATAGCCCCAAAGCATCGCACGCTGATGGGGGGGGTCCCATAGCCCCAAAGCATCGCACGCTGATGGGGGGGGGGATCCCATAGCCCCAAAGCATCGCACGTTGATGGAGGGGATCCCATAGCCCCAAAGCATCGCACGCTGATGGGGGGGGGTCCCATAGCCCCAAAGCATCGCACGCTGATGGGGGGGGGATCCCATAGCCCCAAAGCATCGCACGTTGATGGAGGGGATCCCATAGCCCCAAAGCATCGCACGCTGATGGGGGGGTCCCATAGCCCCAAAGCATCGCATGCTGATGGGGGGGTCCCATAGCCCCAAAGCATCGCATGCTGATGGAGGGGGGGATCCCATAGCCCCAAAGCATCGCACATTGATGGGGGGGGGGTCCCATAGCCCCAGAGCATCGCACGTTGATGGAGGGGGTCCCATAGCCCCAAAGCATCGCACGCTGATGGGGGGGGGGGATCCCATAGCCCCAAAGCATTGCACGCTGATGGGGGGGGTCCCATAGCCCCAAAGCATCGCACGCTGATGGGGGGGGGTCCCATAGCCCCAAAGCATCGCACGCTGATGGGGGGGGTCCCATAGCCCCAAAGCATCGCACGCTGATGGGGGGGGGTCCCATAGCCCCAAAGCATCGCACGTTGATGGAGGGGGTCCCATAGCCCCAAAGCATCGCACGCTGATGGGGGGGGGGATCCCATAGCCCCAAAGCATTGCACGCTGATGGGGGGGGTCCCATAGCCCCAAAGCATCGCATGCTGATGGGGGGGGTCCCATAGCCCCAAAGCATCGCATGCTGATGGGGGGGGTCCCATAGCCCCAAAGCATCGCACGTGTTTGCCAGCGCCTGAACCTCCACCATTTTCCTGCCCTCCGCACCCAGCCTGGGAACCACCTCTCTGTGCAAGCCCGCCGAGATTTTTGCACCCGGTGATGCTCGCAAACAAGGAGAAAAAAGGGAAAGAAATAAAAAAGGAGTCATGCAAGTTGGGAAAAGGAGTAAACCCGCAGGTTTCCAGCCGCCCCTCACCTTCGCAGCTCTTGCCATCGCCCAGGAGGACGTACCCACCGGGGCAGGCGCAGCGGTAGGAGCCGGGGAGGTTGACGCAGGCGTGGGCGCAGAGCCGGGGACCCCCCTCCCGCTTGTACACCTCGCACTCGTTGAGGTCTGCGGAGAGACGAGGGGAGCGGGTGCACGGCCGAGACCCCGCGGCCCACCCCGCCGCCTCCCCCCCGGCGCGGCTCACCCTGGCAGAGGCCGTTGGCGGCCGTGCCGCTCATGTGGAAGCCGGGCTCGCAGCTGCAGTGCTGGGTCCGGTCGATCTGGGCGCAGCGGGGCTGGCGGCTGAACGCCGGGTCATCCGTGACGCTCCAGGCGGGGGGAGCTGGGGGGACACCGCGGGATGGGGTCTGAAATGAGGTGGGGTGCCGAAATATGCCTGGAGGGTGGCGGGTCACCCACCCCGGCGGGGGGTCACCCACCCGTCTGCGCCTGGTACTGGCAGGTGGCCCCGGTCCACTGCTGGGGACAGAGGCACTTGTAGTGGTTCAGCCCCTCCAGGCACGTCCCGCCGTTCTGGCAGGGGCTGCTCGAGCACTCGCTGATCTCTGCAAGAAAAGCAGCCGCATTTCAGTTCGTTTTACTTCGGGGAGCAAGCCACGGGAACGCCGCACGCGCCGGGCCGCCTTGGTTCCCCCACCGCACATCAGAACCATTTATTTCGCCGAACTCGGACGCCGGCTGCTTCCGATGCTGCGGCGCTGCCCTGGTGCAAAGGTTTGCTACGACGCGGGGAGCCGTTGCAGCACCGACGCCTTTTCCCCCCGTCTCTGCTGCTGAGCTGCAGGTGCAATTTCTGTAATTTCCAGCTTTCCTTGAGGATGAGAAACCCCAAATCGCCGGCCGCGGGAGCTGCAGTATCCGTGGGATGTTGGCTAGCTGGGACTCGGGGACGGCTGCGATACCTCCCTGTTCGGTGAACCCCAATAATCCCCCGTGTTTAAATAAACCCAAATCGCATCCCACTCTTGCGAATGATGCCCACGGGCAGACGCGGGCACGAAGCAGCCCTACGACGGCGGCCGCCTGCCCGGCAGCCCTGCCGCAGGCAGCCCAGAGCAGTACCTGCGCAGCGGGGCTCCTGCCCGGTCCAGCTGCCGTTGGGCTGGCACGTCCGCGTGCTGGAGCCCAGGAGCTGGAAGCCCGGGTCGCAGGTGAAGTGAACCTCGTGCTCCACCAAATACTTGGTGCCAAACTTCCTCCCGTCCGCGGGGGCTTGCAGGGCAGGGCAGGAGGCTGCAAGAGCACCGCGGGGAGGGGGTCAGCGTGCAGGCGGGTGCTTTGGGGCAGCACTGACCTATCTTTCCTGTCCCCAACTCTACCACGCTTCACCCCGCTCCTCCAAGACCTCCTCTTTAACTGTTATTTTCCTCGAATATTGGCCTGCTGAGGTTAATCAGTAACATCCAGCCCCACGGTGGGGCCGAGCATCACTGGCAAGGGGCTTGGTGGCGTTTTTGCCGCGCCTCTCGTGCTCCCAGCACGGGACGGCGGCTCTTCGGCTGGAGACGTGGCTTTCCAGCCCGCTCGCCTCCAGTGCCTTGCCAGGAGCTCTCAGCTTTGCCGCTAAGGAGCCTCCCCACGTCCTGCCAGGCTGGAGAAGCGCTCGAATTCACGCTCACAAATTGCCAACACGGGAACAGGTATCTCCATCTGTGGAGATGCCCGAACCTCCACCCATCACAGCCCTGAGCATCCTGACCCGCCCACCCCAGCATCCTCTGAGGCCATAAAAGCAGCGGGTGGGACCCAGGGGGGACTCACCGGCCGGCGGCTCGGGGGTGGCTTTGGCCAGGGAGGCGTGCAGGGTGCTCAGCCGGCTCTTCATCACGCGGAGGCCCTCGGCGAAGCGCGTCTCCTGCCCCTTCAGCAACTGCTGCATCTGCCGGATGGCGGCCAGGAGCTGCTGCCTGCTGAGGCAGCTCTGCGGGGACGGGGTGGCCGCTCAGCGAGGGGACGTCGCTCCGGCCCCCGTGCTGCCGTGCCACCCGGGAGCCAACCTGCTGCACGCAGCCTGCCCTGGCTGCGGGGGGATGCTCGTGCAGGAGCTCTGCAGCACCCGAGGTCCCCCGAGATACCTGATTTTGTATTTTTTTCCCCCGTTTACCCAGATGCAGGAGGTTTTTTAGCCTGTGCAAGAAGTCCTCAGCTCAGGCATGCTCTCCTACATCTAAATGGGTAACGCAGCGCTACAAGCAGGGCTGTAATCACTTTGTTAGCCCTGGGAGAGATGCCATAACTCATGTTTCATCCTGCTGGAGCTAGAGCCCTGTCCCACTTCCACATTACAAAATAAGAGGAAAACAGCTGTCTTGTGAGTTCTGCTGGGGCCAGGAACACTGGTGGGACTCCTGCCTGCAAACCGATCGCTACCACGGGACTGACTCATGCAGGAGACGGGCATCGTTATTATAGGTTTCCTGCGGAATCGACTTAAAACAGAAGAAAAAGAGCAAGAGCTGAGCAAAGCCAAGCCAGTTTTAGAGCTCAGAGGTTCGCAGAGCGCGTGGGGGAGAGAGCACACAGGGTCTGGTCCGGGTGGCACGAGGCCGGGGGCGAACGAGCTCCGGCAAGGCGAGCAGAGCTGCCGGGCACCGGCCCACCTGGCCCAAGGGAATTCTTTCCCCCCCAGCCACACTGTGCAGGGGTGAAGTCGCTCTCCTTTCCAAATAGCTACTGAGGGTTTCCGAAGAAGAAATAAGAGCCAGCCCAAGCGGCGTGCTGTCCCCCGCTTCCCTTGGTGCAGTTTTGGGGGGTCACGGGCTGCCAGCGGGGATGAGCCGGTCTGTGCCCGCAGCTCTGGGGTGCCCCGCGCCGAGAGGGAGGGAGGCAAAAGCAAATAGATGCCTGGCACGTAGCTCGCTTTAATAAACAGCTCTTTGTTAGGGCTGGTTTTAACTTCAAGAGCCAGCGTGAGCTCCCCGCGGGATGCTGAGCCGTAGCAAAGCCCCGCTCTCCCGTAAAGCCAGCAGGATTCTTCGCCCCCGGTGTGCTCGGTGGTGACTTCAGGTGCGGGATAAGCAGGAAAAAAAAGAGCCCAAAAGGAACCGGGCCCGGCTTAAGCCCTGTTCAAGCTCCCCCCCGCCTTTGCCCACCTGTTTGCTGGGGCCAGAGCCGGAGCGCGGGCCGTAAGGGCGGGCAGACACCCAGCGGGAATGGGGGGGAAGAGGAGGGAGCCCTTCCTCCCCGCAAAGCCCTTCCGAGGGGCCCCCCGACGCCCCCCGGCCCCGCTCACCTGGGCCGCCGGCGCCGCGGGCAGCGGCAGCAGCAGCAGCAGCAGCAGCGGCAGCGGCGGCGGCGGCAGCGGCAGCGGGAGGCGGCACCGCGCTCCCGGCATGGTCCGGCGGCCGGCGCGGCTCTCGTCCGCCGAGGAAGGGCTCTCCCGGGCGCCGGCGGCCGCCTCTCCCCGCCCCGGCCCCGCAGCTCTCTCCCTCCCACGCCGCCCCCGCCCCACGCGCGGCCACGCTCCCCCGTGGAGCGGGACGGGACGCGGCGCTCGCCCCCCTCACCGCCCCCCCCCCCCCCCCCCCCCGAGGGGAGGACGGCGCTTCCCCGCCCCGGGGAGCCGGGACCCCCCGCCCCGGCCCCGGCGCCGGCCCTGTCCCGGGGGGATGCTGCGGGCGTCAGCCCGGGGCCGCGGTCACCTCTCGGGCTCTGCCCCGCTGCCGGCACCCCCGGCCCCGACCCCGCGGAGCGACGCTCAGCCCCCGCGCCGCGCTCCTGCCGCGCCTGGGGGGTCTGGTGAAAAGCTGCCGCTGCCGCTGCCGCTGCCGAGACGAGCGAGCACCGGCCCCTGCGCCCCTTCCCAGCCCCCGCAGCCCTTCCCCGGCCCTGCACCCCTTCCCAAGCCCTGCATTCCCTTCCCACGCCCTGCGCCCCCTTCCCCAGCCCCTGCGCCCCCTTCCTCGGTCCTGCGCCCCTTCCCTGGCCCATGCACCCCCTTCCCCAGCCCCTGCACTCCCTTCCCAGCCCCTGCACCCCCTTCCCCGGCCCCTGCACCCCTTCCCCGGCCCCTGCACCCCCTTCCCAGCCCATGCACCCCCTTACCCAGTCCTGCATTCCCTTCCCCAGCCCCGCACCCGTCCCCCAGCCCCTGCACCCCTTCCCCAGCCCCTGCACTCCCTCCCCAGTCCCTGCACCCCATTCCCATTGCCAGCCCCTGCACCCCCTTCCCCAGCCCCGGCACCCCCTTCCCAGCCCCTGCACCCTTTTCCCGGCCCCTGCACCCCCTCCCCCAGTCCTACACCCCTTCCCCAGCCCCTGCACCCCTTTCCTCGGTCCTGCGCCCCTTCCCTGGCCCATGCACCCCCTTCCCTAGCCCCTGCACCACTTTCCCAGCCCCTGCACTCCCTTCCCAGCCCCTGCACCCCCTTCCCCAGCCCCTGCACCCCTTCCCCGGCCCCTGCACCCCATTCCCAGCCCCGGCACCCCATTCCCAGCCCCGGCACCCCCCGCAGGAGCGGCGTGAGGCGGCCGGGCGGTGCGCGGGGTCCCTGCTCCATCTGCTGGGCACGGCGGGGCGGCCGGCTGCTGCGGAGCAACCCCTGCTAGGGAAAGAGCAGAAATCCCCTCAAAGGGAGAAGGGGCAGGGGAAGGGCCAAGCCATGGCAGGGTGGCTCCATCCCCCCCGGGACCCCCTTACAGACTCCTGTTTCCCCGTCCTTGCCACGGGACCCACGGGTTTCTCGGCGCACGGCCAGGACGGACGGAAACCTGCTGTCTGGGAGAAGGGGATTTTGAAGCGCCCGCTGTTCCCGTTTGGGCTCCGTTGCGATTCTCGATGGGGATGTCTCGCGGCGTGAAATCTCTCGGCAGGCTGTGTAGCAAGGGTCCAGACCATCCGTAGGGCTGCCCATCACCAAAGCCACAACAAATGGTGAAAAAGGGGGAAAAAAAAAGGCCACGCGAGGCCGGCTGCACCCTCGCCGTTTGGTGCCGGCGCAGCCTGGACAGCGGGAAGCCAACCCCACGCGGGGTGGCACAAGGGAGCTCGCCTGTGCCCACCGTGTGCCCCTACGCCTCGGCACCGTGCGCCCCGGCCACGCTCTGTTAGCCCTGGGGGGGTCAGGGGCTGCCCCTTACCTGTGAGCTGTGGGGAGCTCAAATACCAAAGCCTCCCAATACAGAAAAACTAGTTACAGCATTTAATTACAACCCCTCATGACTTCAGCCCAGGAAAGAGCTCCGGGGAAGAGCCAGACTCCACCAGAGGAAATGAAACAGACGACTTTTTATTAAAATATACCCTCTCTGTCCTTTTCTCGGAGCCCGTTTACACGCCGCTCAGCGCAGGCTCCCCCTTTCACAGCACCTCTTCGGAGTCCTCCACGCAGCTACCGGCATGCAGCAGCCCCGGCGCCAGCGAGCCGCCGGCGGGCAAGGTGCTGGCCTGGGTCCACGCCGAGCCCCCGCCAGCCACCCCCTGGGGCAGCAGCGGGACGTAGGCCTCCTCCGCGGGGCCGCTGAGCTGCTCCTCCAGGACGTACCTCGTCCCCCATTGTTCGTTGTGGTGGACATCCACGGCCACCAGTGCCTCCTTCGCTCGGGGGGAGCGGGGCTTGACAACATCCTCGGGGTCCAAATCAGAGTCCGCTTGGGGGAAGCCCGAATCCTGGGTGGAGTCCGGGCTCTCCTCGGGCAGGCTGGTGTTGATGTAGATGACGTCCCCGGATCCCCTGATGGCGGGCAGGTTTTCTAGCAGCTTCTCCAGCTGGACCTTCAGCTGCGAGAACGTTGGGCGGGCGGCAGGGTCAGTTCTCCAGCACGCAGACATTATTTCATACCTGGAAATCGGGAGAGGAGCGTGGTTATCATGGAGGATGGTGCCGGGCGCTGGGCTACAGGCTGCACGGGGGTTAATTCCCTCTTTCTCTCCAAACTGGGCAAGCCCTGAGCTGCTTTGCATTAAAACAAAGCAAAACCAACTCTCCCTGCTTAGGCTGTTTGCCCAACGGCCGGGATTTATCAGCCCAAGCTGCTGGTAGAAGTCTCTTCCAGCGCCTGGCACTCGCTGAGGGTTGGGCAGAGGTAGCCGGCTGCAGCCCTGTCATCAGCCCCCCGGGACCATCCCAGTTCTGCTCCCGGGACACCGAGTCCTTCTCTTGTCCTTCCCGCAGGTGCCTGTTCCCGGGCAGGACGTCAGGGCACACTGGGAACTCCCAGCACGTCGCTGCTGGGCACATGCCGTCCCCGCTGCCCTCCAGCAGGCTGCATCCTATAAAAGGTTTCTTTGCCGCTTCCTTCAGGGACAGGCGTCGGAGAGGGGCCTTGTAGGAACCCTTGTGTGACTCTGAGCAGCTTTGCTAGTTTAACCGGTTTTGTATTTGCAGCTCCTAGCCATGGGAAGGTTAAACATTTTCAGCTGTTATGGCACTGGAGAAGAACTCAGGAAGAAAACTCAGGAAAAAAACCCTCGCTGAGCTGCTCAGAAATGCAAAGTTTTGAGGTTTCCACATTTTCCCTTTCCAGATTCATAGACTTTAGGCGCTGAAGGGCCCTGAGTAACTAGAGAGAGTTTTGTGGGGCAGAGAAGAGCATCACCAGCCAAGAGCTTCTGGTTTAATTAAAAAAAATAAAAATAAAAAACTACTAAGAAGTCTGATTCCTCCAGCACAAACTGCAGAGGGCACTGCTCCTGTCCCCAGCGAGGTGACTCCAGCACTTCCCACCCGCCCCACGCCAACGGCCCAGCTCGACAGCCCTCCCTGCCAGCCCTGCAAACCCATCGCTTTCTCCTGGGTATTCGTCGCGATTTCTGTTTGCCTGGAGTGAAGAAGATGCTTTTTCCTCCCTGGGTGATACGCCGCTCTGCTCTGGGATCTGGCTTTTATTAGGCACATCAAAACTTGGGACATTATGCAAATATTAAGGGTTTTGAAGTTTTTGTTTCTGTGATACTTCAATTTAAAATTTGACCCACACCGTTATTCTGGCCAGCTTTCCTCTGACAGCAAACCTGCGTGTGCGTTCTTGTAAGCTCCCTGCCTGTCAACCCCACAAGGAAGAAAAGGTTAAATCCTTGCCATTTTTTTTTTTTTTAAATCGAGTCTTTAATAACTGTTGTTTCTGGGGACTGTGGCAGAAGTGGAGGGGGTGAGATGGAAGGTGAGTCCCTCTCCGGTACAGAGCTGTCTCACTCCGCCTGGAGAGGCAGGTTTGCAGCAGGTGGGAGCGTGGGCATGCCGGAACGGTCTTTGATTGCCCTGTGATGCACAGCTTTGCAGGCTTTTGGCCACATTTAGTGCTAAGCCACAAATCCACAGCACAAGTAGTTGTTGTGTCCTTAAAGAAAGGACATCAGCAACTGAGAGCCGCAAAGCACAAGGAGTAGCACCCCACAGAAACCACCTGAGCTAAGGGCAAGCGATGCACAGGTTGTTTGCAGACGGACAGAGAGCAAACGGGCTGCGCCACAGCCCAGAAGCAGGGTTACAATACTCACAGCTCATCCAAGCAGTCCTCGGGCTTTTTCAGGCGCTGCCCGTGGAAGAGGTACTCGTAGATCTCGTGGTTCTGCACTCCTGGGTAGGGCGTCATCCCTCGGGTCGCTATCTCCCACATGGTAACGCCAAATGCCCACTGCGAGGACAAAGGGAAAGCGCGCTGAAAGGACATTTCCAGGAGGAATGAATGAGTCTTTTCACGGGGAAAGGTCACTGCCCAGCGTCCACTGGGCCTTTGCACAATGCTAAGAGTTGTCGCTCCAGTCCTGCCCTCCCCAAAATTGGAAATAATAAGCAATGCCGCAGAAGAGGCGAGCGGCCCACTCAGTAAACCTATTCCAGGACACTGGGCAGGCAGCGAAAGGTCAGCGCGTCCTGTTACCGACAGCCTCCCGCTCCTCTGGCTTTGCACTTCCAGGGTAAAAACCAACCCTAACGAAGCGCGGCAAGGGAGGACGACAACCCAGGGATCGGTCCCCAGCTCTTGCCTCCTGCCACCCGGCTGCCTAGCCATGCGGACCTACCACATCGCTCTTGGTGGTGTAGACGCGGTCAGCCAGGGACTCGATGGCAATCCACTTCACTGGCATCTTTGCTATTCGGCCCTGACGGTAGTAATCGCCGCTGTAAATCTTCTTCGACAAACCGAAGTCTGCCACGCACACTATCATGTCGTCCCGTAACCTGTCAGGCGGGAACAGGGATGACAAGATAGAAAAGCTTGACGTGCCAAATTCTGAAGCGGAAACCTGAGGCTGAGGTCTTTTCCCAGGTCTCTCAAGACCGAGGGAGGTTTTATTGAAGGAAGGCAAGTTGTGCTGTAAAACCAGAGGGCTTCCACTGGTGTTCACCTATCCAGGACGAAGCAGAGGAAAACAAACTCACATGCAGTTTCGAGCCGCCAAATCCCTGTGGAGAAAGTGCCGACTGCTCAGGTACTCCATCCCCAGGGCGATATCGACCATGAACTTCACCAGCGTCTGCAGGGGCACAAACTGGGAAGGGAAGGTGCGGGTTAGACAGTGCAAGCCCTTTGGGAAGCGCGTTTGGTTTGATCTGAAAGGCTTCCCTGTCCAGGGCTGCCGGCTGACATCCTAGCGGTCTCACTGGCCTTGGAGAGCACCAGGAGCCCACGGCAGCAGCCACTGTGGCCTCTCTCATCCCCGTTGGGCTAACGACCTCAGACTGTAAGATGTATTGAATCACAAGCCTGCAGGAGCTGCAGATGTGGGGAACAGTTGTTTTAGAAATAACCCCAAGCACTGTCTGCCAGGCTGTGCCACTGGCCAGAAGAGCCCGTCCCGGCAAACCGCATCTCGCTGTGGTTTGCCGTAGCAGTGGATACCCTTCCCACCCCCGCCTCCTCCTTCCACGTCTCTGGAGTGCAGCCTGCAACTAGACATTGCTTCCTTCTTGCCCTTCCCACTGGTTGCCTTCAGATCACATATTTTTGGCTAGAAAGCAGCTCTGCAGAAAAGGACCCTGGTGTAGAGCAAGTTGACTGGGGTTCAGCAGTGCGCCTTTGTGCCAGCGAAGGCCAACCTCGTGGCAGGCTGCATTAGCAAGATTGGAGCCAGCAGCTCAAGAGAAACTATTCGTCCCCGTAATTTGGCACTGGTGAGGCCACATCTGGATGCTGTGTCCCATTTGGGGCTCCTCAGTAGGAGAAAGACATCTTGGAGCAAGCCCAGAGGAGACCACTAAGATGAGGCTGGAGGAGACGGTGTACAAGGAGAAGCTGAAATAACTGGGCTTGTTCAGCCTGGAGAAGGGAAGGCGAGAATCCCGCAGGCTTTTGTGGAGCTGGATCCCACCACTGCCACCTGGCAAAGGCAGGAAGCAGGACTACAACCATGTCCTCCTGATGTCCTCGAAAAACAAAGGCAGGTTTGTCCCCAAAAGAGGCACGGTCACACCTTGCTCCTCACAGACGCAGAGCCCTCTGCTCCCTGCGCTCGTTACCTGGGGAGCCATCTCCAGCCGCGAGCGAAGCAGGAAGCTGTGCAGGTCGCCATATTTCATGAATGGGAGAATCACCATGGGCTTGGGGATCTGCTGGGAGCTCAGCTCGATGCACACGCCTGGAAAACACAGACAGGTTGCACGGCCCCGTGGGCAAAGGCACCACACTCCCCCCACAGACACCTGTGTGGGGCCCGAGCACTCCCCGGTCCAGCTCCCCAACCCAAATCCCAGCTGGAGGCGGGGAGTGACAGCCATACCTAGGAGCTTGATGACATTGGGATGGTCAAAGTCCTTCATGCACGCTGCTTCGCTGAGGAACTCTTCTATCTCCCTTTGGGAAAAGTTATCCACTGGGAAGCAGAGAAGAAGGAGGAGGTTGAAAACCCCAAGAGCTTTAACACCCCAAATCACTGCTGCCACCTCCCTTCACAGCACAGCTCCTGCGCGGGTCAGCGGAAAGGGACCACCGGTATGTCTCCGCCATCCTTGGCTGTCCGATACTAGTGTCCCTTCCTGACTGGCACCAGGAGCTGCGGCAGAGAGGCCAGCATCCCCACAAAATGGTGCCAGGATGCAGAGAGGGCACCACCTGAGGTGGGAAGCAGGAGCGCTGGCACCCACTGGCACAAACAACGTCAAGTTCTGCGAGGCCAGGGTGATGACTTACACTTCATGGTCTTCACAGCCACCTTCTGCGGGGTGCCTTCAGGCTGGGCGAGACGCCCCTCCATCACTGACCCAAACTCCCCTGCACCATGGGAAAGAAGCAAGCACTTTATCCACAGCCCGAAGCACCACCTTTCAGGACACCACTATGTCCTCGAAGATCTGAAATGCTCTAAGATGGAGAGTCCTCAAAGGTCTACGGGGGTGAGGCGTGTGTCTCATCAGTGGCAGAAGGAGGACATGAACCCAGGGGTCCTGGCACTTGGTCATCCTGACCCACCACCTCCCCCACATCCCCTGGGCCTGGAGCTGGGGGATGATGTAGGTAGCAGCGGCAGCCCCTGCCCCGTATGTCCATCCCCGGCTCTCCAGCTGCAGCACTCACCTTCTCCCAGGACCTTCCCCAGGCTGAGGGTGTTTCTGTCCACGACTACGTCCTGCAGCTTCTGCTGGAGCTCGCTGCTGACGCCCAGGCTGCCCACTGCAGGAGAGGGGAACAGAAGCTCAGGTCACCTGCAACCTGCAGACATATCGCTGCTGCGATATCCCCGTCGACCTCCTTGCAGAGGGATAAAAAAAAAATTTACTTACGTGTAAGTTCAACGGCTCTCCGGCAGTAGGACTTCTTGGCCGTGTAGTTCACTGCCAGCTCCGAGTCGTTCCTGCTGAAAGCGTTCCTGCCGGGACAGAAAGAGACCCTGCTGGGCCACGTGTGGCTGCTTCTCCTCCGATGAAGGAACCGACGCAGGGGCAGGCGACCACAGTGCTAGCAGGGGTATCGGTAGTAAAGGAGGAAATACACACATCCATGCCAATCTTTTTCATTTCCCGTTTACCGGATCAGTGCCATCGCTTACAACGACCGAGCAAAGCAGCCACTTGATAAACAAGGCTGATCTGTCAAGGAGCGAGTCACAGAGGTTTTTGGGGGAGGAAATGGGATATTCATTTCCTACTTGGAGAGCAGTCTGTACCGGTAGGAAGACGGTGCCCAGATCTACCACCTCCTAAAGCAATCTCTTCTCGCCTGATGCACAACTGCAGCCTGTCAATGCTCTCTGTTAGCATGTACAACCCATCCGTTAGCCAAAAAGAAACTAAAGGGAGCTTCACACCACGGCCCCAAAACAGTGGGGATGGGCGTGCTGCCGGGAGACGCCGTGCAACCCCTCTGGTACGGGGCCGTGCAGAGGTCCAGCGCCGGGAAACAAAAACACAGCAGATGCTCAAGAGCTGCCAGGGAGCTAGCATTGCAAGGAAAGAGTGACAACGCTACACCGGTTAGGAAAGGGATCCTTACATACTACCAGTTTCCAAACTGGGATGGGGGGGATGCCATGGGAGATGAGAGTAGGTGGGATTCCTTCACCAGCTCAATAAACTCCCTTACTGAAATGATGCTCCTCCAAAGGAGTTCATTATATCACATTTCCAGTTTGGCAGTGGACGCCCAAGTGATAGCGCTTATAAGCAAAGCTGCTAGCACCACAATTGTTTAACAAAACCAGTAGCACAGGGCAGTTAAATGCCACTTAGAAAGTCACGAGGGTGAGTGCGTAGCGTTGGCTTATCGTAGCAGAAAACAGTCCTCTGTCCACATCATTAAAACACCGCTTACACAGCCCAGCGGCGGTCTCTCTGCACGGTAGGGCTGGTGCCATACTTAGCCATGGGACCAAGACAGACGTGGCGTGTGACGAGGCAGGAGGGGTTTCTCTAGCCCACAGGGCACAGGATATTAGACATCACTGCTCTCTCACCTCTGTGTCAAAATGCCGAGGCCACCCTCCCATATCAAGTTGCACAAGTTTACTTCCCTTTAAAAATAGGAATAGTGAGCGAAAGGTGAACTGCTGGGCTAAGGAAGGGAGGGGAAGTACCATCGCTGAGTAAAAATACACTCAGTCCCTCACAATGGGCATAAAAAAAATGCCATTTGTGGGGATGACGTCAGTACCGGAGGCAGAAGTCTTCCCCCCACGTCCAGCGTGGGCTGCTGGCCACCCGTGCCCCATGCGCCTGAGACCTGCCCAGCTCAGGACAGCTCTGCAAACTGTTTTGCCTTCGGCTTACCCATACTTTGTTTCCACACATCTTTTCTGGATGACCACGGACAAGCAGAGGATCAGTCCAACGGCAATCGTCCCGCAGATAAAGCCCAGGGCTACGATAAAGGAGTCCGCGTTCCCAGAGGCTGGAGTCGAAGAGGGGTTTGAGGTTATTAATCCTAAGAAAATATCCCATTAATGGAGCCGGTGAAGGAGTCAGCCTGCAGCACCCAGGGGTTGGGGGAGGATTTCCCAGGGGCTGAAACCAAACCCAGTAAAGCCCAAAGGGTTACAGGGGAGAAGAGGGCAGGAGGACCAAGGTTGCACGTGGAGAGCAAGTCTCTCCTGGCTACCAAAGCACGCTGAAGATCCCAGATTCTTGGCCGATAGCCTAGCCGACGGGGAAAGCGTCTGAAGGAGGATGGAGGGATGCCAAATGGCCACGGCTGGGCAAGGAAAGCATGCCCTGCGTGCTTCCCCATCACCCTCTCCTGCACTCACGCCGCGTGGGCAGGGACGGGCACCTCCTTACCACTGCCAGGGATGAAGACCTCCACCGGGCTGCTGAAAGGTCCCACTCCTCCCTTGGTGACGGCAGCCACACGGACGGAGCAAGTGGCGTTGGTGGCCACCACGGGCAGGATGGCCACGCTGGCGTTTTGCCGGGCTTCAGCGGAGACATTCTGCTGGAGAGAGGAAGGGAAGAAAAGCCTGGGCTGGGGGAGACAGCGGCCTGTCCCTACAGCAGTAGGGAAACCTGGAGGTTTATTGAGAATTGTCCCCTTGTCAAACTTCTGTGCTGCTTTGCTTTCACAAGCCCAGAGGAAATGCAGCACCAAGCTATTTATGGAGAATAATAGCCCTGCCTGCAAGAGCTGGATGGGATCTGGAAAGGGGCTGAGCAGAGTTTCCTGTTCAAACCTCGTGCCGCTGTCGCTCTTTGCTTGTCAACAGCAGCGGGACCAGCAGCCTGAGCCGGAAAAGAGGCAGGAAAGCGATCTCAGAAGGAAGGGGGAAAGGCATTTCATGAGCTGGCGGTAACAGGGATTTTGACCCCCAGCCTTCACTGCGGTCGGCTTGGCCAGCGGAGGTTCGCACCCCACTTCGCTGCCGGCCAGGGATGCCTGTGGCTCGTGCCGGGCAGCCCCGCGAGCCTCGGCACCCGCAGAGCCTCAGTGCTTGCCACCGCCGCTCCTTCACAGAGCATCTCCGACCACTTTCAGCCGCAGCGCTCCTGGTTTGATCATTCAAGTGCCCTGCCACAGAAAGCAGATCTTAGGGCAGATATTTTCTGACTGTGGTTTTGTGTCAAGCTAATATTTCCAGTTTTAAAGGCGTGTTTCCTTGCCTGGTAACACGGCAGGAGTCAGCGTGCCCCATGGCACAGACCTTTTTCCTCGGTAAAAACAGAAGCGAGTCTTTCCCTGCAAATTCCCTGTCGTTTCCTGGTCTTCTTCAGCTGCGAAAGTGCTGCTGCTGCTCTCTGCCGACCCCCGGCTGCAAAACAGCTGCCCAGTGGCGTCCAAAACATCTGGCGGGCTGCTGCGGCTGGCAGAGCCCAGCTCTTTACCCTGGCTGAATGTCACGCAGCGGAGCAAAAGCAGCAGCCGAGTGGGATCGGTGGGCAAGGAGGAGGAAATCGGAGCTGCTCAGAGGGAACCGGTTTCTGTTCACAGTCATAAAAAAGCCACAGAAATGGATGTGAAACACATCCCAGTCCCAGGAGCGTGTCTGTGCCATCGGGCAGCAGCGTGAGCTCATACCCCCTGCTGCCTCCACTCCCGCACTCCTGCTTTCCTCCCACCTCGCGTTCACAGCATCCTTTGGCAGAAACGCACACGAGATCCTTTCCCTACCACCAGCCTAAAAATGCACCGGGATCCTTTCGTATTGCAGACGGCTCTGCCGTGTCACCTGAGGACAGAGCCCGACTGATACCAAGCAGACCGTGGAGAGCATGAGCACGCTGGCAAAGCAGACAGCTGTTCTGGCAGGACGGAACTGCCAAAGTTAATGGTTTTTTATGAGTCTTGTGGTAGTTGAGGAATTTCTTCACGTCCCAGCTCCAGCAGCCTTGGCTCAAACAAGAACTGCTGGTTTAAGAATAAAATAAATCAACTTTTTTGAAGTTTTAAAAATAGTTTTTAAGCTGGTTGTGGAGAAGAGTCCTGCAGGTGGCCCTGCTGACACAGAAATACAGGACTTCCCCCACCTTTATCGTGCTGGGGCTGTTAAACCGATGGTTATTTTGGGGCATTTCATATTTAGCCTGTCCAGGGCCAAAACTCAGAGACTTTATTTCTGAGAAATCCGAGCTCCACTCAACAGCAAGCACGTTGCTCTTGCGCTTCAGACTGTCTGTCCGTCAGCTCAGGAGACCCTTGGGCATGCGTGGGAGAATCGGGCAGCACACCAGCCCGTGGTGCTCTGCAGAAAGGTTACGACACAGGCTCAAGCCGTTCCCGTGCCTTTTAATTCCGCGACAGCCCTTATAAAACGACGTGCTGGCCCCTGCCCTCAGCTGGTTCTGACACGTGTTTTTGCTTTCCATAAAACCTGGAGGCTGATGAAACAAATCAGCAACAAACACAACTGCTTCCTTCGGTCTGCAAAGAGCCACGGTCCCTCGCACAGCTACCTCCCACCTGAACTCGCTCCCCACTAGAGGGGTTTTTTAAGCCTCCTGAAAGCCAGCATTAAAGAGAACAGTTACTGACCAGGAACCCAAGCATAAGCATTTGACTGGGGAAATTTATAAAGAACAACAACAACAACAACAACAACAAAAGATAGTCTCCCAGGGCTTAAAGGGCAAGTCCTGTTTTTTGCTTTCTGCTGGAGAGACAACAAATATGTCAGCATTTTTTTTTTCCATGCTAGTCACAAGACCATAATATTGTTTCCCTAACTTCATTCGGTCTGGATCTATACATGCTCTTTTTCACAGGCACAAAAGGAGAACAGAAAATGCAGCATCCTACAAAAAATAGGGTGTGAGTCATTTTTTCCACACCGGGTTCAGGCTGTCAGTGCCTCTCTGTGCTTTCAGCCTGGGACAGAGGAAGACCAAACCACAGCGCAGAAGCGACAGCTGGATACATCTGTGCAATTATCCAGAGGCTCCCCGACCACTGGCAGAGCCTGGACGGGATGCTCTTTTGCCCAGTAGCTGAGATGAGCCAGGACTGCCCGAGAAGTCAGGCCAACCTCACCCAAGCAAATTCCTGAAGGCTACTTCCCAAACCCTGGGAAAGGCAGGCAAGGTTGTGCCAGATGACTTCACACGCTCATGGGCAGGTCCCCGGCCCAAAAATGTTCCTTGAGCTATGAAATGCTGTGCCATGGGTTTGCAGATGAGTTAATGCACATAATAAATCCCATCTGAGTAAGGAACTACTCAAAACCCAGGGAACAAATTCTCCCAAACACCTTACGATTGACTCCATGGCTGAAAGTGCCAAGAGATGCTGCCAAACCTTGACTGCCACTCCAAAGCCAATACCAAAGATTGTCAACACCGGGAAGAGTATCTCACTACTGTTTTAGAGAACAGGAGCCATGGTAGCAAACCCCTTGTCTCCTTCAAGCAGAACTGCTTCTTCGCAATACTACTGACGTAGCACATTACCATGAGTTACATAAACACGTGAGAGAGACCACTTGTATTAAAAAAGCCCAGATGAAAGCACAAGACAGCAGACAAAGAAGCTCAGAAAGAATATGTGGAAGCACCAAGACCAAACTGGACATCCCTGCTTAACGCCTGCCGGGATTTTTTCTAGGCTTTAGCCATTCTTCCCCATTTCCCTGGTGACTTACCAACCCCTTGGAGCTCTGCCACCTGTACCAGATGCGATAGCCCTGCAGTTCCCCGTGGATCCTCCCCAGGGGCGGCTTCACCCATCGGATCTCCAGGGAGGAGCTGGATTCATTGAATGACACCGTGACGTTCAGCGGCGGGGTGGTTGGAGCTGCAGGAATCAAAAGAGGAAGAAGGTGAGGGGAGCCGGGTGGATGGGTGCAGGGACACGGCAGGCTGATGGAAAATGAGCTGTAGCTCAACCAGAAAGCACACAGTATTTCCTCCAGCCTTGAATATTTCCAGCAGGTGACCACCCGTGGGTAAATTTCCTTTCCCCAATCAACAGAGTCGAGATGTCCCACCCCGTAAGCACCCATGACTCTGGACCACCATCTCATCCAGAGAGTCCTGCACAAAGCACAGCTGCGCGACCGAGGCAGGGAAACCCTTCTCGGTCTTCGCTACTCATTTCCTACCTCCCTCAGTGGTGCTGGCGGTTATCCAGGGGCTAAACGCTGACCAGCCGACTTCATTCCCGCAGGAAATGCGGATGTTATAGTCCACCATGGGCCCCAGCTGCTGGATGTGATACACATGGGGAGGCACGGAGGTGTTGAAGAGCCGAAGTGAGACGTTGCTTCGTGGAACAGCTTCCTTGACCTTAATTGAAAAATCAGTCCACAAACAGGGATTAGTCAGCAGCAACCTGCAGGGTGAGACGTGCGGCAGGAATTTTACATCTGTAAACAGGATCCAGTGCCCTGCCTCCCATCCAAACACCGGCAGGGCCTTGTTCCTGCATGCTGGCTCGTCTCTGCCAAGCGGAAAGCTGACAGCAGGCCATTCGCGGGGCCCAGGGCAAGGGCTCCGACATAGGCGGAGAAGAAAGAGTTGCGGTGGGGACATGGCAGAGATGTGTGAAATCGCCATCACTGCAGAAAGGAGGAGGGAGGGAGGATTTGCTCTTTCCTGTGGCATGGAGCAAAAGGAGCACCCAATAACATTACCAGGCAGCAAGTCCCAAACAAACAAAGGAAAGTCCTTTTTCGTGCAACGCATCATTAGACCGCAGGACTTATTGCCATCAGATGTTGTGGGACTAATCACAGACCTCGTCAGACTCCATCATTACATTTAGCAGCATGGATGAATTCAACGTACTAAAAATAAGCCACGCTTTTTACGCAACGAGAAATTGCTCTCTCCCCAAAGGGCTGGCTGTTGAGCACCCATGTAGCTGCCCACACAGCCCTTGCAGCTCTCTGGAAAGTGGCTCATTTCATGGGAAGCACCACAAGAGTGGCCTGGGCCAGGACAGCGGAAGGAAAGAGGGAAGTGCAAGAACGAGGGACACCAGTGCAAGCGAGACAGTGAACTCAGAAGACAACCCACAGTACGTGTTTCAGCATGAATCACAAGCAGAAAGTCATAGAGTCCTCTCAAAAGCCTCCACGCATGGTTTTGGGGTGGCAGGAGATCCGCCTTTCTGCTTAAGCAACAAGAGTACTTCCCTGGGTAGCCCAGGATGCTCAGGATGGTCTCAGCATCAACACCAGCAGTATTTTTCAGCCAAAATGAAAGAGAATAGCCTTCATCCTCATAAAGCTGAGAAGGTCCCCAAGACATCGCTAGATGCTTTGAGGAAGGTGAGCAGTGACCAGGTGAACGTGCAAGCCGCTCCTGAAAGCGCCACTGGGACTGGGTGTTCTCTTGAGCATGGAGCCCAGCTCAGCTATCTCGATCCTCAACTTGTCTTCTGGAGAGAGTCCATCAAAATAATGTATTTTTAAAAAAAATCAGGCTTTTTTTAAAAAAATCAGTGCAAACTTAAACAGTTTGAACTTGGCAGGTGTGACAGCAACACCTTCCCTTTTAAGCAGCAGCATGCTCAGAAATGAGTCACTTTGTCAGCGGGCCACGCTACCCAAGTGAGGTGATTATCAAAGGGGACAGGAGCAAAAAGGCTTAGTCACAGCTGTGTTTTTGCCAGAAATCATGTCTTGTTTTCCAATTCAAAGGGCTATTTCCTAATGACAGACCGTGAACGTTAAGTCATAGGAAATTCCTTGGCTCTCCACCCCACCTCCCAAGCTCCAGCTGGAAAGCAGCAGTGGACGCAGAGCTAATATTAGCTCTGGTACCTTTCCTCCCTGTAACTCCTTTCACTTTTACCTGGCTTCAAACATCGCCTCTCTCCACGCATTATCTCAGCCGGAGTATAGATTAGCCAGTATAAAAGACATATCCACAAGACAACAAGCAATGGGCTTGAACTGTGAAACCCAGCAACATCAAACAGATAGAGCAGGTGGAAACTACTTGCAGGGCTGTACCCATGGAGAAGGCATTCCCTGACTTGTCCAGGAGACAGGCAACCCCTCAGCTCCTTCCCAGTACTTGCAAGGAGCAGAGAGTCGAGAGAAACCTCCACCTCCAAACCCCAGCAGGAAGGCTGCTTGGTTGGGAAGTGTTTGACCAGGAGGTAAAAGTAGGGACAAGCACGTGCCTGCGGCAACTCAAGGCTTGCAAAGTCTCCCGAAGAGCTACTTGGAGCAGTTCTGGGCAACTCTCCATGAAGAGACATGACAACCTGACTGTCTCGCCTGAGGGGAGAGATTCTCACAGCTCGCTCCTGCACGCTTCGCAGGCACGAGCCGGGATGAGCTCTTCCAGGCAGGCAACCCACCTGTTCCCATCGCCCCTTGTTTCTGCCCCCACTCAACCACACCGCTCCCGGGACAAAAGCCTGCTTCACGCTCCCTGCATCGGCTTCTCTGCGGGACCCCTTCCACCGGCTTTCCCCTCTCGCAGCGGGCAGAGCGAAGCCGCTCTTTGTGAGCAGACACCACCAAGCTAGCTTCCAGCAGCTCCTTCCAAGCCTCCTGTCCACCTCGGCAGTGCTCCGGCTGCCCCAGGTCCCAGCACCTGGGGACTCTGCTCGCTGCTCAACTTGGACTCCTCAACATCATGCCACCACAAATTCCCCAGCCACCCGGACCGCAGGGCGCGGGTGGGACAGCGTGCCAGCTTCTCCTTTTAAAGCCTCTGGGAAAGTCCAACTCGATTTGCCCAAACCAACGGCCTGGTCGAGTCCACGCGGTTCATGCCAGGCAACACTGATTTCTACCTGCCTCAGAGCACCCGTGTGAGGGGAGGCTGCAGGGGCAAAGGGGGGTTATGGCTGCTTACCTGGACACTGCAGCTGTTCAAGGCAGAGAATGCATCAAAGCCCGGCACCCAGGATATCACGATACCGTGGGCCGTTCGGTTGAGGACATGCACGCTGGCGGGTGCCGATGGTATTCCTGCAGGGAAAAGGCAAGGGCAGTCAGCTGGAGGCCTAAGCCCAAACGTGGCACGTCTGCCTTCCCCCAGGCAGCTCCCGGGGCTCAGACCGACTGTGCATGAACCCCAGGTACTGCCCTGCCTACAGCCGCAGCGGCATCCTCTATCAGCATACCGCGGATGTTTCAGACCACTGGACAGGGAAGCAGTAAAAAAAGTCATTTGTAGGACTATTTTGACCATGTTCTATATTTGTGAGCTCTTTGGGCTGCTTTAGAGGCAACGACAGATTTTGAGGAACACCTTCCTCACATTGCTGGAGTGGCTCCCGTCAGGAATGTCAAGAATTTCCATCATTTCCTATGGAAAATTGCGAGCACCACCCTGGTTGTGAAGGAAGGAAAAGAGTGATACAGCCCTTCCGAAACCTTCTCTGGGGCTGACAGTTCTGCTTTCAAATGTGCTTTTTGGTGCTTCCTCCCATTGCAGTGATACTGGGATGACAGAACCGCACTGGGTGACCGTGCTACTATGTGCATCCCGCTTTATTTTAAATATAGGTTTAAAATGAGGAAAAATAATTATGGGAGTCCTAAAAACATCTCCTTCAGCTCATGTAGAATGACTGCTGGGAAGGGTGGAGATCAGGACAGCTCCTGCTCGGACACATGTAGTCAACAGGTAAAGCAAGCACCACGTTGCCGCTTACCTTTCACGTTGACCTGCCCCGGGTTGGACGCGGTCAGCCCTTTACTGTTGTGAGCCTCGCAGCTGAACAGCGCCGTTTCATTAAGACCTGCAGGGGTAAAAACAAGGACCTGTTCGCTGGACCTCCACAAAACACCCAAATCACACCAATTCTCCACCTGCCGCTCACAGAAAACCCTTGCGGCTTCCTTTCTCGTGCTGTTGCTTTATTTTTTTTTCCCAGCAACACAAAAAGACCTTTTATTTTGCACTCATCGCTTCCCTTCACGGCATTTCTGCACTGACTGCCCGGGCGTGACCCCCGCAATCCAGCTCACCCATCTGCCACACCACGAGCACGAGCGTGCCATCAGTGCCAGACGCGGCACAGCGGGCAGGACCGTACGTTTCTACGGCACCGTTACACAACCTCCTGAGTAAGCATTTGTTTTGCGTCCAAAAAGGGAAAGGCGGAAAGCAGAAGAGTCCACCACCACAGCTTGAATCAGATGACTTATTGCTTTTCGAAGATTGCTCAAATCTCCCAGCTGATAACGGAGAACGACTGCTTTTGGGGGCCACTGGAAATACCCAAGTGTGGATGGCTGCTTGTTTCCCCTGCGGTGTGGGCATGGCCTGTGTGAGATGACCCTGGGCAGCAACAGCGCTGCGGATTTTTGTCTCACGCAAAGGACTTTACTGGAGGTGCAGGGGTGTCCCTCCTGGACACATTGCTTGCTGCTGCTGCAAGGCAAAGGGCTTGCCACGGCGTGCTGGACATGCCGAGCGTTTGCTCACATCAGCAGCAGTGCCTCTCAGTGCGACGGGGCTCCTGGGCCAGGAGGGGGACTGTTCAAAAGACCTGACCTAGTGTGTGCCAGCTGGATGCAAGAACATCCAAGAGGAATGAGTCACTTCTTCCGGCTTTCACTGCCTTTTAAAGCCTGCCTTTGGACGCTAGTGGCCTTCTCCTCATGAGCAAATCAAGGAATCCCTCATCTCTTTTGCCTCTGTAGCAAAACCATGATGGGTTTTATGTTACGTGAAGGACTTTTCTCCCTGTGCTCCACCAGCCTGGCATGGAGACACGCTGCAGGGGCCAACCCAAGGTCTTCCAGAGACATTAAGAGGGGACCGCCAGCAAAGCAGCCCATAAGAGCGGCAGCGTACTTGTTGGCACGGCCACAGGCTAGAGGAAAAATATGCTTCTTGCTTAGGAAAGAGCAGTTTGAGTGTCCTGCCTCTTCTGAGGAAGAAATTTCTGGCAGCAGCCAGAGGGGGTCAGATGGGGGTTCCTGCCTCAGATCACCCCTGGCAGAGTGGTCCCCAGGCCTGCCAAACAAGCCGCACAGACGGTGCTGGGCAGAGCCGTGCTCCCAGTGCTGAGGATGGAGCAGTAACAGGCTGGGACTCATTTTTGCAAACTGGTACCTCTGTGGTACCTCTTTTGCAAAGCTGGACCCCCGTCTCCCACTGTATACAATTTGACGACTGTATTTTATGCCAAACCTCCTGGGAAATTTATCTGTGCTAAGCTTTCTAGCCAAGCGTCAGCCATGCACAGTGCCACACGAAGACGAAGCAGGCTGCAATGGCCTTGTGACGGCACACAGGAACACAGCCCCCGCCTAACAGGAGGTGCGAGGCCAAGGGGACAGGCTGTGAGACGGCACAGGACACCTTCCCACCCTGCCCTTCCTGGTAGCCACACAGAGGTGTCCCAGCTGGCCATGGCAAGGATGCTGCATGGCTCACCTGGCACGGTCAGGACTGACGGGGAGATGTGAGGCTTCTCATTGACTTGGACGTTGTTGCGAAACCAGTAGATCTCCACAGGCTCCGGCGGGCCCACGGCTTGGCACGTGAGGTTGAAAGGACTGTTCTTGGTGACATTCAGCTTCTCAGGCTGACGAATGAAGTGTGGGAGCCCTGCACAGACACAAGCAGAGAAGCAAGAGATTCAGAGAGCTTGGAAACACAGCCCTATCAACAACTCCAAACTGTCCTGCCTGGGGCTGTGCCCGGCTCCAGCAACAAGCCCCTTCCCATCCAGGACTCCCCATTTCTGGAGGACAGCTTGCAGGTCCCAGGTCATAGAATCATAAAATCATTTGGGTTGGAAAAGACCTTTAAGATCGTCAAGTCCAACTGTTAACCTAGCACTGCCAAGCCCACCACTACACCATGTCCCTAAGCACCTCATCCAAATGGCTTTTAAATACCTCCAGGGATGGGGACTCAACCACTGCCCTGGGCAGCCTGTTCCAATGCTTGACAACCCTTTCGGTGAAGACATTTTTCCTAATATCCAATCTAAACCTCCTCTGGAGCAACTTGAGCCCATTTCCTCTTGTCCTATGGCTTGTTACTTGGGAGAAGAGACCAACACCACCTCACTACAGCCTCCTTTCAGGTAGTTGTAGAGAGCGATGAGGTCTCCCCTCAGCCTCCTTTTCTCCAGGCTAAACAACCCCAGGTCCCTCAGCCGCTCCCCATCAGACTTCTGCTCCAGACCCTTCACTTCCCAGGCAGCTCCGTTGCCCTTCTCTGGACACACTCCAGCACCTCAATGTCTTTCTTGTAGGGAGGGGCCCAAAACTGAACACAGCATTAGAGGTGCGGCCTCACCAGTGCCAAGCACAGGGGGACGATCACTGCCCTAGTCCTGCTGGCCATGCTATTTTTGATACAAGCCAGGATGCTGTTGGCCTTCTTGGCCACCTGGGCACACTGCTGGCTCACATTCAGCCGGCTGTCAACCAACACCCCCAGGTCCTTTTCTGCTGGGCAGCTTTCCAGCCACTCTTCCCCAAGCCTGTAGCATTGCCTGGGGTTGTTGTGACCCAAGTGCAGGACCCGGCACTGAGCCTTGTTGAACCCCATACAATTGGTCTCAGCCCATCGATCCAGCCTGTCCAGGTCCCTCTGTAGAGCCTTCCTACGCTCAAGCAGATGAACACTCCCGCCCAACTTGGTGTTGTAAGCCCTGGGGCTGTCACTGAGACAAGGCACAATACTCCACACCTCCGGCATGTCCGCCCTAGCCCTCCTCCAGCTCACCTTCCAGCTGCACCGAGATGGGATCTGACACCACCTCCGTGCCAGAGATGTTGAGTTTGCAGACGTAGGAGCCGTTATCCGAGCGCTGGGCGGCAAGGATACTGCCAGAGAAAACAGAGACCATGTCAGGGCTCTGGCGGGGAGCCTTGCCCCGCACACAGCTCCCGCAGGAGGGCACAGCAATACTGCCAGCCCGGGGGTGGATTTCAATCAGTACCAAACACCCCACAGAACACACCAAGCAGAAGCTGGGCTTGCAAAGCCAGGCTTTGGGGGCTAGGGAGTGTCTGCCCATCCTAGTCCCAGTCCCAAGCTCCTGCTAGCCACCTGGCCTCCCGTCTGTCCCTGGGAGCCAACGCTCAGGGCACCCCTCCAGGAAGGACGGCACCTATTACCTGAAGGTGGAGGTCATTGCCACCTCCTCCTCATCGGAGATCTCGAAGTGGCTAGTGGCAATGCGGTCTGGCACATGCAGCTCCCTCCCGTCCTTCCACAAGGAAATGCCCGGGGTGTCCGGCCTGAGCAGCAGCTGAGGTACTTTGATGGAGCAATTAAATGTGACATCCTTGTGCTCATTAATCACAATGTGTCGCACCGTAGGGTTAAACTTAATCTGTCCTAGAGAGCTGGCTGAGGGCTCCTGCCGCAGCTGCTCTGTGCTCCGGTGAGGCCAGTGACCAACAGTGGCCACGCTTCGCTCGGGGCGGCGGGACTCTGCCAACAGGTACGGCCTTGGATCTCGATTTCGGTCAGCATCATCTGCAAGAGAAGATCTTGGTTTTGCTACCACCAGCCAGCAAGTGGCCCCTCCCAAAACCCCGCAAAGCCCCACCGCTTCCATTAATAATTAAAGGCAGTTCATTTACAGATGCTTCAAAAATTCAAAATCTCTAGGAGACCTCTCATAAGAGCCCTGAGGAGGATACGTGGAGCCAGGGGCTGCCCCAAGACTGGCTACGTACAAGCAGCACCTCCAAAAAAAACCTTTTTAAAACAAACTGGAGCAGCCCAGGCTAAGGAAAGTGCTCGGCCGCTTCTGTTTCAGCAGGGGAGAGGCAGGAACTATTTCTGCTGCATCACACCCCCGGGACTGGAATATAAAAGGATCCCTGGGCAGGAGGAATTTGGGACTTTACTCCAGTAAACCCCTTTCGGGGGCCTCATCTCAAGCATTTTCCACTGGGGCAGAGCAAGAGTCTCCGGAGGGGATTTCTCTGATTTTAGGCTCTTTGTGGTGACGCTGCTCCCTTCCCAGGACAGGGTGGGCTGCTCTGAAAGAGGGAGATGCTCTCTGAGTCAACCACAAACACTTTTGCTAAGCTAAGTGCCTCCACCGAGCTGCCTTCCTCAGAAAAACAGCTGCAGACAGATGAAGGAATGCCTTCAGACTGTGTAGGAGCCGGCTGCTCTTTAGTGTTGTTCTCCCAGGGTCTTTTCCCAGACATTTTTCCCAAGGGAAGGCTATTTACCAGCTCTTTCTGAGGGCTTCGCGTCCCCACCTACAAATCCCTTAACATACCCAGTCCTGTAACGGCGTTTTCCCCCTCCCTCCCAGCACTTCCCACCCCAGCCACGAACAAGACGAAGAGCAGCTCCATATAAAGCAATCCCCCCCAAACAAAACTGTATATTTTTGAAGAGGTAAGATCTACAGAATATACCACGAGTAGATGCTTTTACTAGACGGTTTCTGAGCTTCCTGAGGCTTTCACAGGCATACAGAAATCCCAAGCGGAGGGGTAAAGGTCCCTTGCTGCTTTCAGCAAGCAAAGGCATCGTGCCAGACAGGAATTTCAGCTAAATTAATTTGTCTCTTCTGAAAAAAAAACTATTCACAATTTAAAAGGTAATATCGCAGGTAGAAAGCACAACCTTTTTATTTAACCGGAGTTCAGCTGAATTTGTTTTGAGGCAGGTCTTAGCCCTCAAACATCAAACACCAAGTTTTTAAAGCTACGTCATTACTATTGTAAGTAACGGGGCATGAGCCTAGTGTGCTTTCCCGAGAGCCAAGAAACACAACCTAATTTTGAGGCTGGTTATATTCCTTTGCTAAATTGCTCACTATTTTTAACCCTCGAGAAATGCTACTTCTAGACAGAAATTTGAGAAGGGTTTTTTAAGTTCTGCCCGCTCCGATGGTGCAGAGAAAAGCGCAAGGCTCTCCCTGGCTCTCACACAAAACAATGGGTTTCCCTTTCAGAAAAAAAAAACCAAAACAAACCAGACCCTAAGCTTTTCCAACCTGCTTCCTAAGCTTTACCATCCCAACACAAACAAAGCCCATGTGACTGCTGCAAAACGCAGCCGACTGCCATTTACTCGCAGGCCGGGTCACCAGCTCTCAAACAGCCGGGCAGCTCCAAAAAGATGTACCAAATGCAAACAAAGCGAGCCACCCCAAATCCCCTTCCCTCCCCTGCTCTTCCCGGAGGCTACCCAGGCTGAAGCCACTGGCTGCCTGGCACCATCCAACCTCAAACAGCTGTTTTCACGCTGCATTTCGAAGCTTTTCAGCTCTGGCCGGAGCAGCTCCCCCGGCAGGGACCCCTGGCCGGGGCGGACACGGACGCGTGCCCTTGGCAAGCGCTCCGTCTGGTCCAGGATGATTTCTGTTCCCCCAGGCTGCTTCAAGTTGAAAGGCAAAGAGCAAAGGTGATCTTAGCCTCGTTTTCTGTACTGATTAAGCGGAAAGAGGTGTTTACCGGCCCAGGAATGAAAAACTTTCCTCTCCGACTCATGTGACAACAGGAATTTCTCGTACCTAGCGCTGCCTTTGGGTACCCCTTCTATCCCCAGCTGTTTGGGATGTGGATAACTTCATGGCACCTTCGAAGGGATTTGCCCTGTGTGGCAGGACACCCCTTAGCTGTGTCCAGAGCGATTTGCGTAGGCTGGCTCTAAAAGCCCACGCTAGAGCCGAGGAGCTGAAAGCCGGCGTGCCTGCGTGGGTGCCTGCCACACTGGAGCAGCTCCCCTCGCTTACCGCAGCTTGGCCTGAGGGAAAAGCTGGCGTGGAAATAAATCCACTTGCAAGCACGCTGCTGCTCCCTTGAAACACCTGGGATCCCAGCAAAACTGAAGTGCTAGCAAAGACAGATCTTACTGTGCAGCCTGGCAGGTCCCGCATGCCTTCTCCATTACTCGCCTGGAGAACGGAGTTTTAACAAGAAAGTCTTGCCTGCTATTAGAGGCAAGATACTTTATTACGGATGAAAACAAAAAGCAGGGAGTTGCACACCCCACAACTGAAACGGCAAGTCGTTCTGCTGCAGTCCCAGTTAAGGAAGGTATTAGAAAACACCCAGGTCTGCCAAAAAGCTCCCTACATCCCTAGCCCTGGATTTCCCATTACTGGAAGTAATTCACCTGCTGACAACAGCTTTCTGCTCAGGCATTTGTTGAGTGTATCTTCGCACCCCGACAGGGCAGGAGCGTGATGTGAGGAGGAATGAAGAGCCCCTGCCTGCGGGGTTTCCTACCTCCCCGTTCCGCCAGGAGCTGTCAGAAGAAGTGAATTTCCCCCAGGGCTACACCTGACTTCCAAAGAGACGCTCGGGGTTCAAATGCTTTTTTGCATAAAACCAGTCCAAGATTCCTGGTTAAGTCCACAGTGAGTTCCCCTCACTGCAGATTCCCGCTGGTACAGAGGCAAGACTTTTCCCTCCACCCTGCCCACAGCAAACACTCGCATTCCCGCCTTCCCTGCTAAACCCCATCCGCACACCGACCCCGAGACCCCCCAGCACCCCTGAGCACGGGCTATAAACCCGCAGCAGCTCACAGCCTGCGACCAAACGTCGGGCAGCCCTGGTGACGGCACATTTTAAGTCCAAAAACTACTTTTCCCTCTTTGCATTTCTTTTTGCAGGTAACTAAGCACGTGGAGCTGAAAAGCCAGCAGACCAACAGCACCGCGAAGCGCGTCCCTGTGCCACAAACCGCGGTGTTTCCCGGTGATTTTTCCCAGCACCGGTACGCAGCTGGCTCACGGCTAACGGGATAAATCCCAGCCCCGCTGACCTGTCGCAGCTTTTGGTCCCTGCCTGTCGCGGTGTCCCCAGCAAGCAGAGGCACATCACACAGCAAAGTGCTGGGACACGACGACGACGCAGAGGCAGAGCTGTGTCCCGGGACGGCAAAACCCGCTCTCTCTGGGGCTGGCAGGGACGTGCTGCTGCCAGAGAGCCGCGGCGAAATCACGGCTGAGCTTCCCCGCAGGGTTTGGGCTTTGCTGAGGTCTCCGGGCCCAGCGAGCAGGAGAGGGGTGCGGGGGGCACTGGGGTGCCCACGCAACACCCGGCCGCTGCCAGGGTGAGCCGCAGCCGCGGGCAAAACGCTCCCCTGCGGAGCAGGAGAGGGCTGCGGGGGGACCCCGCGCCGCACCCCCGACGCGCCCACCGGCACCCGCGCAGCCCGGGCACCCCCGGGCCGTCCTGGGCGCCCCAGCCCGGGCCCCCCCCGCGCTCCCCCAGCCTCCCCGGCCGGCGGCTCCCCGCGGACTCACCGGCCCCGCCGCGGGGCGGGCGCAGGGCCGCCAGCAGCGCCCAGAGCAGCGCCCACCGCCCGCCGCCCATCGCCCGCCGCCGCCAGCGGCACCGGCTCCGCTCCGCTCCCCTCCGCTCCGCTCCGCCTCGGCGCGCTGTCGCCCCGGCACGGCCCGCCCCGGCACGGCCCGGCACCGGCCCGCCTCCCGCCCGCGGGGCCTCGCCGTGGGGCGGGACCGAAGGCCCGGAGCCCCGTCTCCGCCCCACAAGCCCCACAGGTCGCAAAGGTGCCCCGGCTCGGCCTCGGTAAGAGGCTGGGTGCGATCCCTGGTGCTGAGGAGAGGAGCTGGTGTTTCAGTCCTCCGTGGGCGGACAAGTCCTGCGTGCAGGGGGCTGGGTTTATCTCCAGGAGGGTATTCGAGGGCTGCGCTTGCCATGTGCTGAGCAGCAGCTCCTTTCCTCCCCGCCTCCCCTTCCTGCGGAGCCCCACACCGAGAAGGTAAATTTTACTTCACCGAAAGGGTTGTCCAGCACTGGAACAGGCTGCCCAGGGAAGGGGTTGAGTCGCCATCCCTGGAGGTATTTAAAAGCCGTTTGGATGCGGTGCTTAGGGACATGGTGTAGTGGTGGGCTGGGCAGTGCCAGGTTAATGGCTGGACTCGATGATCTTAAAGCTCTTTTCCAACCTCTGCGATTCTGTGATTCTGTGAAGGTGGGGACATCGCTGCTGCCCGGGGGACCAGATACAGGACCCTGCCTTGCAGGTTAGGAAGGGCTCGGGGTGCTGAAAGCACCGCTCCTCGTTTGCCTGGACCAGAGCAGCAGGACAAGAGGGGACAGAGACAAAACCAAGCCACAGTGAGAAAAGGAAGAAAACCCAAGTGAAACCGATGTGCAACACACGCCGTCTAGTAGGGAGTGAAACAGAACACCTCTCCTGATGGCACGGGAAGGAAACGAAGGAGTTTCTGGGTATCCAGAACCTGTCCCAAACGCTGGCCGTGCTGGAAGAGGTTTGAGACCAAGCCGTATTGAGGCCATCAGCGTTTCCCCCACCGCAAATGGGAAGGGACTGGGATTTGGGAACTAGCAGCCAGTCTGACTTGACGTGACCTCAGTGCGTTTCCCTGCTGCAATCATTCTGCTCCCTGCACGTAAAATTCTCCGAAACTATGACACAGGTGTAACTTTTTTTCCGGCAGCCTGCTATAGTCTTCCCAAAGCCTCAAAGTTAGGAAAAGAGGTGTCAATTTTGTCCGATTAGCACGAGGTAAGCCTCGGCACACCATGGAGACAGCGACGGGGAAAAAGACAGCTCTACGTTGAAGCTACTCATTTCTGTTTGTGTATAATTTATACCGAGAGCTGGGAAGGGCAGTGCACTTCTCAGGCTGTTAGAAAGAAAAGAACCATACGAAATCCAGTTGGAAATCTTCTCCAACTGGGGAGAAAAAACGTCTTAAGTTCAGTGAAAAAAGAACAAATCACTCCCAGACTTCTTTGACTTGCAAAGCTGCTTATTCACTGCATATTCTCAGGCCCTGGTGACAGAGATTGAATTTCCCCCCTCGCCGCCTCTTTCGCTCCAGACCCGCTTCTGACATCTTGAAGTGATCAGCAGCTAAGGGCGGGCACGTGTCGCTGGAGGCCCACATTAAAGGGGAGAAGAAAAATGTACTAAAGCTGCTGCAAGAAGACTGAACATCTTCAGCGGTGCCTGAGAGCCAGCGCCTTTCGTGCAGCTCCCGCAGCGTCGCTTCTCCTCCAGATTTTGACTGCATTCCCCATGCATCCGACGTCACTCAGGGAGTAGGAGGAGACCGGGGGACAGGCATTTGTCCCTCTGTCTTTCCAGGCTGGCTCTTGACACGAGGCTGTCATTTGCGGTCAGCCTTTGCCGCACGGGTGCGCTTTCATCTGGCTACGTTCCCCGTTGCTGCTGGCTTTGCAATTTTTGGGAACAAAGCAATGGAAAGGCCTTTGGACTTTGCGGGTTGCAGAGGGGAAACAGCCCCTCGCATCAGGATAATGTCATATAATTGCCCCACTAACGCGAGGCGAGGAAGCAGGAGGAATTTCTACGAAAGAGGAGGAAAAAAAATAAACAATGAGAACACATGGGCACGTAAAGAGGATTTAAGCAGCTCTCTAAAATCCCCTAATTTGGGTCATTTCTTTACAGTAGGTTGGTCTCTGCTCAGCGCTGGTGTAAACTAGTCTCCGGCTCGATAGGGTTTGCTGTGGTTCATTTGGGCACAGCTTGATGTGAGGAAGAGGCTGGTGCATGGATGGGGAGGAAGAAACAGGGAGAGGAGAAACCAGAGGAGAAACTCTTAGGCGAGGTTTGTGATAGGAAAGGCCTGGAAGCAGCCGGCAGGAGACAGTCTGAACACTCTGGGCTGCTCTTGGGTTGGTGACGTGCAGCTTCCACCTCGCCCAGCATATTGTCGCCCTCGGTCTCCTTCCAACGGCATATGGAATACAGGCTCGGGAGCAGCCTCGACAGCCTCCCTCTGAGCTGATTACGTTATTTCCATACCTCAGAGCCCAAACTCAACAGTTGCTGGGGTCTGCACACAAACAGCTTGCGTTTTTTGGTCCCAAAATACATGCGTGGCCGGACTCACAGGTCTCCTCAATAGTGTCGCCTGTTCTCACTGCCTGGGGCTGGGCATCAGCTGGCATTTGGCCCTAGAAATACCTCGCAGCCCTCACAGGGCAGTGGGAGAGGAAAAAAACCCAACTGATGTCAAAGGAAGGAGGACCAAAACAAAGGGAAAACCTTTAATTGGAAAGCAAGGCTGCCGGTCTCCTCTGTCTGAGCACCAGGATCCAACCCTGAACCAGCTAAACCAGTCGTGCTGACAGCTCTCCGGGTGCTGTAGCGCAGCACCGGCCACGCTGGCAGGAGCACCCACCTCTCCCCTTCCAAAAGAGGAGGGCAGAGCAGAGTGCAGGTAACTGCACAGGTACCGGCCGTTTCCGAGCCACGCTTTCAGCCCGTGGCTCTCCAGCGCAAAGGTTATCGGATCCATCGCCCAGGCCATCGCTCCGAGGAGGGGCCGCTGCCCTTTGAGTCCATGTTTTCCTGCTGTCTTTGTATACGTATGCACGCAGAGTCCTGCTCGTGAGCAGAAGATGCCTGTCTTTATCATCACGGGCTTCTCCTGCCTGCCTGAGAAGTTATAATCCCCTTCCGATAACATCAGCAGCTCCACAGGTATTCTCAGCTTTCTTTTAGCAGGATCCCAGCAAGTGCTTTAGGTGCTCCCAGAGGCACCCCGGAGCGTTGCGGTGCCAGGCTGGAACCTGACCTGAACCTGAACTGCCTGAATTTGACCCTTTAGGTTTTTTGCAGTTTCACTTCAGAGCATTGACACCATTTCTTCAGAAGACTATTCAGAGACTTTGGAGGCAATGTAATACTCGTGAAATCAGACCATTTAGCAGAAATGGCACTCGGCAATCGGGCTTTGGACTTTTATCTGCTGAGATTCCCCCTTTGCTATTTCTGTATTTTTATTTTCATTTTGCTAAACCTCTTCTTTCCTTTATTTCTGCTTCCTCTTTGTGTCTATTTTTATTTTTATTTGCAGGGGCTCCTGTTCTTTGAAACACCAAACTCTCTTGGCAACATGTTTTTAGCTCAAGGCAGATGGCCCGTTTGTGTTAAATGTTATACCCCGGCCACAGGATGCAGCTCGCAAACAATTTGCAGAGAAAACTGAACATTTTGTGGTGCTACTAAAAAGCCTTTTTTTCTTGTGCTGCTTTCTTTGGGCACGTGGTACACGCTACGTCTCTTACCAGGCACATTCTGTCCCTTGGCTCAGCTGTTTCTTCCGAGGACAATTTCTCCTGGTCTGCAAATTATTTCGCAAAAGCAGAAAGCCACCTCCAAAGGTTGGACGCTGGCTTGAACCTTCCTTGTTTTGAGCCCCGGGCATTCTTACTTGCCCACAAATTTGCTGTTTGTATTTCACAGTGTTATTTGTGTAAATACCTCCATTTGTCTCCATATGGAAATTTGGTCCCTGGCTGGATCTGTAGATCCAGGCTACCATTTCTTCCGGTTGTCTTCCTGCCAGGAGCTGTGGTACAATTTGAAAGCACTCTGCAGCTTGGTGAATTCTTGCTTCTCTTAAACCCGGCTTTCCCCAGCAGGCTTCTTCTCATTTCTGAGAAAACGATAGTCCTTATTGTCATGACTTGAACCAAGGATTCCCCAAATCACACGCTGGAACCACGGTTTCAAATACGCTTTCAGCTCTTCATCAGCTTCTCCCTCCTGCTTTGATTTCTCATGTGAAACTAATTTCTTGAAAAAAAATCATCCTCATCAGAATGCGCTACCCTTCCAGTTCCCATCAGGGTATTTCATACAGGTTTTGTTCTGTTATTATTGCCTGTCAGACAAACACAGGCTCCTTTTGTGCTTCACACCACAGGTGCTAATTAAAAAAAAAAAAAAAGGCATTTTCTGGTATGCTACTTGGACGCAAATGGAGAAAGTACGCTGTTGCAGGAACGGCGCTACGCTGAAAGCTAGTAACTGGCTGTGATCTGTAGCCAGCAACACCCTCTTGTTTAGGTGAGCAACTAGGTGAGAGGTAAAGAAAAGAGCTCATTTTGCAACGTACGAATGGTTGAAACGACCGCAGGATAAGCTTGCTTACTGCCAACACGTCCGCGTGGTACAGATGCCTGTGTGTGCTACAGCGCCTGCAAGATGGGCAGATTAACAGCACGCTGCTGATCTCATCAGTGAAACTTGTTCTTAAAAGAATAAAAATAATCTGATTGTCCCACCAGATTTTGGCAGCTGAGGACATCCCGGAGCACTAATTCTGCACGTTTTGCTGTGACACCACAACCAAGGCGGAACAGCAGACGCTGGAACCCAAATGGCCCAATTACACATGGGTGACATTTGATTATACAAAAATGCACGTCAAGGCGTCATTCCTTTGGCAAAATCTGGCGGTTCTCATCATAAAAGCCAGGCTAACTGCCTGACACCTAGTGCTGGTAGTCAGAGATGCAGCTGCGAAGGTTTCGGCACCCTCAGCCTTAGCCTTTACAAGTGGTGCAGGCTGTCCCTGCACCCGCTCAGGAGGGATGGTGGATGATACAACCTCTGCACTCAAGAAAGGAGAACAGCCGCCTCGGGCACTGACCACCGGCACATCAGGAGCTGGGTGTTTAGCTGGTGTTAAGTCAGTGGAGCCCAGCCTTCCGACGAGTTGTGCTAATCCATGCCACGCGAGCATCTGACATTTTGTGAAGAGGGTTGTACAGCAGGCCTGTTGACGACTGCAGAGTGACAGGGTCTGGGAAGCACTGCCAGTCCTATGCAATGGCCTAACATATATTGCGTTTTCTGTTTCCTAAGCACCATGCTTGCCTTTGGAAAGTAACTGCTCATACATACTGCTCAAACTGTACAGGTAAATGAATTCCACACCGCATAAACTTGCACACCTTAAAGCAAAAAGACGTTGAAGCATCACTGTAGAGGCTGTTAAAGTATTTTAACTGCAGAAATACAGGCCTGGCTGTAAGGGGGGATTTTGTCGCAGGCCTCAAGGGATTTACAGGACAGTCCTTTGGCTGTTTGCTGGCTGCAGTCCAAAGAGAAGGCACAGAGTGACAACTCGGTTCGTGAGGGGTGAGACAGGTCCAAGTTTATGAGGAAAGTTGCCTTGGGAGGTGGGAAAGGGACGGGCGCGCAGGGGGCTGAGGTGGCACGGTACGCAAAGCACTCTTCTGCCAGGGGGAGGCACCGGGCTGCCGGGGGCCTGGACCGCACCCACACACCAGCGGTTCTGTTTTAAAGATCAGTGTGGCCGTACCACCCCCAAACAGCATTCTGAGCAGGGTTCCCCTCAGCAGACACCACCAACCGCCCTCGGGCCCGGCGTGAGGCCCCTGCGGGGACGGCGCGGGCCGCGGCCGCCGCCACCCTCCGCCATTTCCCTCCCGGCGTCCCCCGCGCGGCGCCGCGGGGCAGGGCGGGAGCGACAAGATGGCCGCGCCCGTGTGAGGAGCCGCCGCCGCCGGCGTCCGCGCTCGCCCCAGCCGCGCTGCCGCTTCCCGCGTGGCCCCCGGGCGGCGCGGGAGCCGGAGCCCGGTCGCGGCGGGTGTGCGTCCGTCCCAGAAATAATGAGGATATCGGGCCCCCATGTCGGACCACTCTGACGAGAGGGCGACGATGATTGCGGCCGGCGACCTGCAGGAGTTCGCCCCCCGGGGCCGCGAGCACTGCCGGCGCCACCCCAGCGCCCTCACCCTCCAGCTGCGGCGGCTGCAGCCCGCCTCCGAGCTCTGCTCCTCCGACGGGGCGGCCGGCCTGGTGGGGTCCCTCCGCGAGGTGACGATCCACGAGCGGCAGCGGGTAGGAGGCAGCGAGGGCCTTGGCCTGGCTTTCTGGCTTCCTGAATAAATTGGGCAAACCATGAGTGCTGAGCGGTGACCGGCTGTTGTGAGCACACCGGCAGGTCTTGTAACTTTTCCTTAAAAAAAAAAATAAAAATCTTGTTTTTCAGGAAAGTTGGCAGTTGAGGAAAGGCGTCAGTGATGTCGGGGAAGAAGTGGACTACGATGAAGAGCTGTATGTGGCCAGCAATATGGTCATCTGGAGCAAAGGAAGTAAAAACCAAGCGTCTACCGTTTATAAGGCTTTCACTGTCGACAGCCCCGTTCTGCAGGTGTGAAAACGGGGAAAGGTGGCAACTGAATGAATGCGCGTTAGCTAAAAAATACTCGCCGACTGTTTTCAAACAGTGTTCTGAGGTGGGGTTATTTGGGAAGATATGGAAAGATGACATTGTGTAGCAGCATCAGCTCCTTCTTCAGAAATAATTCTACTGTATTTCATTTTAGGCCTTATGGTGCGACTTCACTATACCCCAGGAAAAATCTGAAAAAGCTGATGGTAAGTTTTCTGTTGACTGTAATGCCGGACAAATGTTTTGAGTTCAGCTCTCTTGGCATGATAAGTTTAGTCATCAAGACTTGCTATGTTAAGACAGCTACTCCTCCTCAAGTTTACATTTTGTGTAGAGAGAACGTTTAAGGAAAGAGAGAAACTTTACTGTGTGTTTTTTTTTCTTTTTTTTCCCCAGTTTCAGACAGTGAGGAAATAGTAGAGAAATGTATCTGCATATTGCAGAATTCCTGTATAAATGTGCATAGCATAGAGGGAAAGGATTACATTGCCGCTTTGCCTTTTCAGGTAAGCGCTGTACTTTCTTTGTCCACAAATGGGCTTGTTATCTGGTTGCACGCTGTGTTGGAGCGGGGAGGTGTGCGTAAAACACTGCCAGTGGTGGCTGCCCGAGTTCTTCGCTCCGTGGGTGAAAGCGACAAAGCTGATGAAAGCGCAGCTCTGTGGTTAGGGCACTGAATGCTTCTGGAAGTAGTGGCAGCCAAGTGTAAGACGTGGGAAAGTATGGGTATGACCACTTTGTAGTCTGAGAACCTGCTCCGATTTACATTACCCTTCTCTCAAGAAAAGGCCTAAACATCTTATTTTGCTATAAGGAGATACTCAAATATGAAACATAATATAGTAAGTACTTGATTTTTTTTTTTCCTTTGGTCATAAAATATATTTGTAACTTTTTTTATAGGTTGCAAACGTCTGGCCAACAAAATATGGTTTGTTATTTGAGCGCAGCAGTTCTTCGCATGAAGTACCTCCAAGTCCACCCAGGTATGTAATGCTTTGATTGTTCCCTTTTAGACTGTTTGCTAATCTAACACAGGAGTGCAAGAGCTGAAGAGCAATAACGAAAGGATCTGTGTGTTTGTGACGCGGACAGGTGAAATCGGGTGAAACACCAGGAAATAGCAGGAAGGGGCTGAATACTGACAATCCATGATATTCCTCTGATAGCGTGTTAAGAACTAGTTGGGAGTGGTGATGCTGGGAGTAGGATATGGGAGGCACAATATGGATGTTACTAGCCTGATTTCATTAAGGTTTGTCCTGGGAATTGGTTCCAGGCTCAGATTCACTGACTAATTGTCATTGAGACGTCTTCTCTCAGCTGCAGGATGCTTTAAATGTATGGAGCATCCTGTTACCTGTTTGGTGAGGATCATAGACCCTGTGCTCTGTGGCTGGGCATACCGCTGAGAAGCAGAGTAAGGAGTTGGATGGTGTGCTGATGAGCAGCTTTAATACAGCCACTCGCTCTCTCTTGGGCTTTATGTGTCCATTCCAGGCACTTGTGATTCTCTAGTCTTCAGAAGAGTCGGGATTAGGAATAGAGGTCCAGAAAATGTTCAGGAGGGTGCATTGCAAAAATCATGATTGACCCTACTCAAGCTGGCTTTTTGTGAAAATTCTTCCTTGTGCTACTGCCACAGCAGATGGGTGGCTTGATTGCTGCTCTGTGATGGATACAAATGACCTGATGGCTGTCTACTTGTCCGGGATCTGGGAGCTGTGGAATCTAAACTCTTAAGTTGAGCCTGGGTTAAGGGCTTTCTCTTCTTCCTACTCCTTCTCACTCAGCTGGTGCCAGCTCTCTTCACTCAGGCCAGCCAAAGTCTGTCGTGTGGCCACCAGGTGGGGTCATTCTCAAGTGCTCTGAGATGTAAAACAAGACCTAATCATCCTGTTTGATACACCAGCCTTTGACTCTACTCAGTTAATCCAACAAGCTTCTGTGAACGGAATGTATGTCCCTACTGTTAGATTTCAGGCTCTGATTTGTTAAGGTCTGAGGGGCTGTTTTGGGATTGCAGCACATGTACCAGCTACAAGAGAGAACAATTATGCTTGTTAGCATTTGTGTTTTGAAAATGCTCTGTTTGTTTTCTTTCTAGAGAACCTTTGCCTACTATGTTCAGCATGCTACACCCATTAGATGAGATAACACCTCTTGTCTGTAAGTCTGGAGGTAAGTTTACGTCTTTAGATGTATCACTTGGAGTCCATCAGTATAGTATCAAACGCTTAATGTGTCACTTGATTGTCTTCTGTATTACAAAATTTGCAAATAATCACTCTTTCAAGAAATCAGAAGTGGGGTGTTTTAGCTGCTTCATGAACAGGGAAACTGTTCAGGAAGGAAACCCAGATTGTGGAAGAAAGAGAGTATGAAAAATGCTAACCCTGTAACTGATAACACTGCTGTAGAAATGGTGCTTTCGCCTTAACTGAAGTTAACTGCTTCTTTAGCAGGCGTGTTTGGTTCTGCTAGAGTGCAGTACGTTGCTGATTACACCTTGAGGATTGTGTTTCTCAATGCTGAACCTTCCATTGTGATGACCTATGATACTGTGCAGAGTTTACATACTGTTTGGGCTCTTCGGAGAGTAAAGCCAGAGGTACAAATTCGTTGTTGACTAAATATCATTATCAACAATTTGTGTGTGTGTTTACATGCCCTTATGGCTGTGTGTGTTAGAAATGCCTGGTATTTGTGATTTTATTTTATTTATAAGAGAGTAAGATGTTTGTTGGTGTGGGGTCTGGTTTGTTTTGTGGTTTGGTGTTTGTTTTTTGTTTTGTTTTTTTTTTTTTTTAAATAGGTTCTTTCATGTATTTGCCTGTCCCCCAGTCAGGGAGATCACGTGGTGGTGATGGTCACGAAGTATACTGTGCTTATCGTGCTGTTCCTTACGTTGTACTAGAAGGTTTTGACTCTGCTTAACCTGTTGTGTTCTGTAAGAAAAGTGACAAACAACTTAGTGCCCTGAAAACCATAGGAGTAGTTTCTGCGACAGGGAGTGAGAGAGCGTGGTTGGTAGGAATAACTTCTTAGGCTGAGCACCTACCTAGGCATAAATTTTTGACACCTGACTGATGAAACAAGCTATTTGATCATCTTCCTGGCCACTCTTGCCCACGTGCTGACTGTCTGTTTTCTCTCCCAGGAGCAGAACACGGTGCTGAAGTTCTCGGAGCAGATGGGCACACCACAGCACGTGGCCACGAGCAGCTCTTTGACCGCTCATCTCAGAAGCCTCTCAAAAGGAGACTCTCCTGTGGGCTCCCCTTTCCAGAACTACTCGTCTATCCACAGCCAGAGCAGATCAGTGTCATCGCCCAGCATGCAGTCCCGCTCGCCGTCTATCTCCAACATGGCTGCTTTGAGGTGGGTGCTGAACACGATGCATAGACAGATGATACCAAAGAATACGAGCTGTAGAATAGGATGCACATCTGGGATTGCCGTCTGTCTTTCTCTACTGTTACAAGTTTGTCTGTCTAAGGTGCAGGTGCCTCCTCTGTTACAGCGTCTGAAATGCCCTTTTGACGCTTGGTATGCTATTATCCCTATAGCACAAGAGGGTAATTGGTGTGCAGGAGCCAAAGAGGCTGTTCTGTCATCACACAGCAGTCTGTAGTGGAGTCAGGGACTGTCTGCAGGTCTTTTGAGTCCCAGGCGTGTTTTCAGTCAGCTTTTCTGAAGAAAGCCATATTTAGAGGGAACAGGTTGGGAGAGATTTGTGATGGAATGGACCATGCAACTCAATGTTGGTTTTCTTACTTTTGAAATCTCATCTATTGGATTCTGACAGAGATGATTGGAGATTAATTAGAGAAATGTTTTCCTGTGCTAGGGTGTATTGCTAAAGGAAGCTAATACTGAACTAGCTACTGGTTTAGGGTGGTTTTGGTTGTGTGTTGTTTTTTAAAGTCTCTACCAGTGTCTCTGTCCCTGGATTAACAGGGATTCTGTACCTGACTTCGTAAATCCACTCTTCAGTAGTGTCTTATGTCTTTGCTTGCAGCCGCTCTCATTCCCCTGCCCTGGGAGTGCATTCTTTCTCAGGAGTGCAGAGGTTCAACTTTTCCAGTAATGCTCAGTCACCGAAGAGGCACAGTATTACCCATTCGCCAAACAGCACTTCCAGTGATTCCTTCCTCATACCAGAAACTGAACCAATTGTTCCTGAGCTGTGTATAGATCATCTGTGGACGGAAACAGTCACAAACATGAGGTTAGGTGCTTGTGTTGGGATGTGAGAAGTTCTGGATTTCCACTGGGGACGGGGGAATAAAGTGAAAGAACAGCTTATTTTAGTGTGTGCTTTCTGCAAATGATGCTGCCTTAAAATAGATGTGTGGACCTGCACTTCCGAATTTTTTGGAAAAATAATGCTCGCTAAGTGTGCGGCTATCTTGAAAAGGGAATTGGGCACTTGGAACAGTTTTACCTGCTGTGTTATCTATAGCTGTCTGAGCTGGGGAATGGTTTAATGAGATCTCTAAAGCAAAGTAGGTTCTAACCTGATCGTTGCTTTGGGGTTTTTTGGATCTTCTAGGGGGAGTATCTCTTTCTGTGTTACCATCAAAAGGGGCAAAACACAGCATAAAACCTAAGATTGAACAGGAGAACAAAGCCAAATAGCACGTGCATGCTAAAAAGTGGGACTGTGCATGCTAAAAAGTGGGGCTGTGCATGCCAAAAAGTGGGGAATGTGAAGATTGGAGTGCTGGAAAATCAATTTCAAGAGTAATGACTGAAACTGAGACTGGTGCGTTCTGGCAGCTTGATGCACTGCTAATTGAAGTCCAGTGTGACCCTACAGCTTGTGGGCACTGTGTTTTCTTTCCTTCACTAAAATTTTTATGGTAGACCAAACAGTGTGCTGATCATTGTGTCTCTTTTACAGAGAGAAGAATTCCCAAGCATCGAAAGTGTTTATTACCACTGACCTTTGTGGGCAGAAGTTCTTGTGCTTTTTAGTGGAATCCCAGCTCCAGCTGCGGTGAGCATCCCTATCTTGGGGACAGGTGAAGAAAGAGGAGCACTCTAGAAATTACCGGCTAGATATGGGTTTTAACTTACTTATTCCTCCAGCTCGTGGAATCTGTTATGACAATATGTGGTACATCACTGGCTCTTATCTGACATGTTTTTAACTGTGGTGGCATAGGTGATTTGGGCTATTTAAATAAAACTGAAGTCGCGAAACAATGTTCACTGTAATTTGAATGATATTCTTCTTTATCCTCATCTTTACCGTTTAGAAGTGCATTGGGGGTTTTCATTAGACTGGTAGAGTAAAAATAAGTTGACTAGCAGGGCAAAACAAGCAAAGGAAGGAGGAAGCAACCAGGTATACCACAATAAAAGTAACTGCACCACGCAACATGGTTTTAATTTTCTGTCTTCTCTCTGTAACAACAGATAGGACAATCCTTTCATGTTTCCTGTTGTTTTCTCAAATCTCTAGGTGTGTGAAGTTTCAAGAGACCAACGATAAGTCGCAGCTGATCTTTGGTTCTGTTACCAATATTCAAGCAAAGGATGCAGCTCCAGTGCAGGTACGTACCTCTGTGTGGACTTTTGAGGCGTGTCCTGCTTTGTCACTTGCATTGTCCACCTGTTGTCTCTTTACTTAAATACAAGAAGCTGAATATTCTGCTTGATTTTCACAGGGCATTGATACGCTGCTGGTTCTGGAAGGCAGTGGAAATCTAGTGCTTTATTCTGGAGTGGTTCGGGTAAGTAACAGTTTTCCTATCCCAAAATAAATGTTTGAATCTTTGATTACAAACCGGGCTGTACAGAGGGATCCCGTGTGCAGCATACCTTACAAGGGATCATTTTAAGCTACCGTAGGCTGCTGCTTGCTTGCGACTTGCTTGGGAAGGTGGCTGTGCTCATGTACCAAGGGTAGTTTCTGTGCAGTGCTGGAAAGGTCGTTCTGAAGAATCAGTGGCACCTTGTGGTACAACTAAATAATCTCCTGAGCTTATTTTCAGCGATGGTAAAATACTAAAGTAATACAATGCTTTTAAAGAAAGAAAACTTCAAGAATATGGAAAATAAGAATTATTCCTGAACAAAAATCTTTCAAACTTCTCTGTAGCATGCCAGATAGTTTTAGATGTCAAATTATTTTGCTTCACAAAGGGCTGTTATTAGGATGGACATGATTCATCCAAAATAATTAAAACTTTTTCTTAAATTCTGTAGAGATGCACTATGTTCTCTCTGTGTATGCAGAAACCTTGGACATAGCAATTTGTACGTGTGTGTGTGCGTGTTTGTGTGCATGTGTGTATATACATATATGTATGTATATTTAAAAAAAAGTATACTTTCTGAAAGTAGAGCTTTCTCAGTGAAGCCCTGCTAGAACTTTTAGTGGGAGTAGACCTGTAGCACGGATGTACACTACTGACCATATATGGTAGCTTTTTTAGTGTGTCGCCATCTGAAGAAAGTAATTACCTGAAGTAATCCTTAATCTCTTCAGACACTTTAGTTTAAGTGCGTACCCAGTTTTCTGAAAACTTTTCCTTTAAGATATTAAAATCTGATAATGTCTGTATATGTAAGCAAGCTCATGGAAGCACAGGCATGAAAACCAACTATTTGTTTTCCTATATATTGTTTACCAAAAGGTGGGGAAGGTTTTTATTCCCGGGCTGCCTGCTCCATCCTTGACAATGTCCAACCAAATGCCTCGGCCAAGTACTCCCTTGGATAGTGTCAGCACTCCATCCAAGCCTTTGAATAAGCATCTGGGGCCTCTAGAAGAGGTAAGAGGAAAAGAAGTCCTGCCTTGGAAAGGGTTTAGTTGTAACAGCTTCAAATGATCGGTTGATTTTAACTTTAAAGGTATCTTTTGGAGCTAAATCTTTTATTTTTCTGCTGTAGAGCCCCTGAATAAACAGTGTTTAAATAAGATCTATTTAGTGCTGCCCTATTTATTTATTTATGATTTCTGTAAAAGGTCTGAGGCAGAGATTGGAAAGGTATTTATAGTTGTTTGCTATTCTTAATGTTCTAGTAAGTATTTTGAAATTTTAGCTGTCCTTTGCTCAGATCCTTTTATTTCAATTCTAAGCAATCACTTTTACCACTTTTCAGGGTGTGCTTCTGTCACCAGTTCCAGAGCTAAGGGATTCTTCCAAACTTCATGACTCGACTTATGTTGAAGACTGTACTTTTCAGCAGCTTGGGACTTTCATTCATGCTCTGAGAGATCCTGTCCACAACAGAGTAACTTTAGTAGGTATTATCCTGTAATTTGAGTCAACGCTTTGTTAGCAAAGCAAAGTGAGGGTCAAGTTTACTTCTACTGCATAGCAAGACATTGCTAGCCGCTCCTGATTATCAGCAAAATATCACGCCTGCATTGGTGGCTCCACATTTTTCTCTCTGTAGAATACTCTAGAAGTCACAGAATTTAATTGATTCCCTCAAGTGATGCAGCTCAAGATCTATTTTAAGTGTTTCATGGAGCTAGCATCTGAGGTTGCAAATCTTTAGTGTAGCAAATAGCCAGGAATTAGGAATATGCCTAATACATAAATGAGTTCTGAGTTGATAGAAAAGGACCCTGGCTTTACTTCATGCATTTCATAATTTGACTCTTACCTTTTTATTTTTTTCCAGGAACTCAGCAATAATACAATGGTTCGGATTACAATTCCTGAAATCGCCACTTCAGAACTAGGTATGATTCAGAATCCATCACATGAAATACGTTCCACAATTTTTGAGGGTTCATTTTTTAAGTAGTCTGTGCATAGCTTAGACTGTAATGATTCAGTACCATGTATTCCAAGCTCTATTAACTTGCCTTCTAGAGCTGCTGCCATTTATTTAGGTGTGTTCTGTTGCTTTTAGTGCTTCACCCGCTGCACTCTTAAAACTTCCTTTGTTCTTTAGGTTGCTTTGCTCTTTACTATTGTGTATGTTCTTGCTTGAGGAAGGGCTGAGATGCCAGTTCAGACACAAGCTGGTTTCAGTAACGAGCAAAAAGGAATTTTTTTCCACCTTTGTGTGGTGAATTAGAGGGGCTGTGCTTAACCTGAACTAAAGGAGCAGCTGTTGGATGTTGTGTGGTGTGGCTTTTATTGAAAGAGTTGCCAGAGAGTTAAAAGGAGGTCCAAGAACTGTAGAGATTTATAGCATGATTGGAAGGAGTACCAGGAGGTAAGATGCAAAACACACCTACTTTTTTTTTTCTTTTTCTTTTTTCCCAACAGTGAAAAGATGTCTGCAAGGCATCAAAGCTATCCTGCCCAAGGAGATAGCGGTACAGATGCTTGTCAAGTGGTACAATGCTTATAATGCTCCGGGAGGACCAAGCTATCACTCAGAATGGAATTTATTTGTAACATGTCTCATGAATATGATGGGTTACAACACAGAGAGACTGTCCTGGACGCGTAATGTAAGCAATCTCAGATGGTTGTTTTCCTAGCTTACATTAACGCTACTGAGAATTCTTCAAGGTTCAAAATGGTTAGAGACACCCTGAAGTCAGAAATAGATTGTATCTTGTCTTAAATGACAAGATGCCATCAAATCAATTTTATACTTCTAAATTTCAGGTGTACCCTTGTAGTCTGTGTTTATCATGAAATATATTTATAAGGTATTTAACACCAACTGTCTTGGTCAAATAAAAATAGATTATGAAGATTTTACTCTGTTTCATGACTAACACTGATGCATTAAGGATTTAATTCACCTAATCTTTATTAAGCCTGTTTTCACTAGAAATGCAGATTACAACTCGGATTCCTGTTTCCTAAAGGGGGTTTTCCACATAGTTTTTGAATTACATGTTTAAAGTTCTATTTTTTCCCAACTATTTTACTGAATGTATTTGGAGTTTTCTGTAAGTGGGTTTCCTGCTAGCAAGTACAGTACTTGCAGGAAAAAAAAAAAACAGTAAGGATGTGTGTATAACTGAAATGAAAGCAATTACAGTATATCTACATTACTAGCATTAGCTCATCCACAGTATTTCCTCTGTCCTAGTAAATACCAGATGTTAGGCAGTCAAACTGTGAAATCATGCACTGTACACTAGAATAACTAGCTCTATATAGAATAATCTAATTGAAGTATATGTTTTATATGAAAGCGAAGTATAGAAGCACCTAAAGCAATGTCATGTAATGCTTGGTTTGAATTCGGATGTTATGATTGGTGATTCACTTCTGCAACCTTGGGAATTTCAATACTGAGCTACTTCTGATCTTTTTATTTCTTGCAGCTTGATTTTGAAGGATCACTTTCACCAGTTATTGCTCCAAAGAAGGCTAGACCATCAGAAACAGGGTCAGATGAAGTAAGAAATCATTTTCTTTTATAAATAAGAACCTTGGGGGGGTTGTTTGGTTGGTTTGTGGTTTGTTGTTTTGTTTTGGGTTTTTGTTGTTTGTTTTGTTTGTTTGTTTGTTTGTTTTTAAGGCAAACCAGAGGAAACACCCTCTGAGTAGTACATTTTGTCTGAGCTCATCTGAGATTACAAGCCTTTGGGGGAAGAAAAGTTATTTTGCCCTGTGCAGTGGCTGCATTGTGTGACCTTGCTTGTCAGGGTTCTCGCTTCCAGAGAAATAGGTTGGACTCAGGAATGAATTTAATATGGATCACAAAGCAATCCCAGATAGTCTCCTGACAATGTCAGATCTCTCCTAGATGCTTCATCCCTTTAAAATGAAGTTGTCTCACTCCCACGGCTACTCAGCACCTTTAGCAAGATGGGAGCATCAAATTACATACCTCACTGAATGCGCTGATTTTCACCAAATTTAGTGGGTGTTTAAGATTGATTCACTGGGTTTTGCCTAGACCGGAATAGGAAGTTTTCACATAGTCAAACAGTAAAGTGGATGAGGCTTACTATCGTTCCATCATAAGAGGCTTACAAGCTGTGGTGGTCCAGGTGTGCTATTAACTTTTTGTGGGTTGACAGCTCAGTGAGCCCATGGGGTTACGGACTACCGTCTACGTGGAACAAAGGTCAGGATCTAGTGCCTGATGTGCTGTGGCAGGGGAGGTACAAAGGAGGCTGGCAGCACTAGGTGGATTGCATAAATACTCAGTGAGGTCTCATGCACAGAGTATGGGTGCAAAGAAGGCACTCTTGGCTTTCTTTTGTCTTGTTCTCTTAAATATAAGGCTTTCATTCTTTTATGCACAACAGGGGAGGAAAAAAAAAAGGATGAAACTTAACAATTGAATCTCTGTGGCTTGCAGGGTTTGTGCAGCACATTTACCATGCAGCAATCACATTTGTATTCATTTATGGGGAAAAAACCTCCTCTCTAACAGTGCTTTGGAGTTATCTTGCTGGAAGGTTATGTTCACGGTGGAACCTCTGCCTCTTCTCTGTTTGGTCTAGGACTGGGAATATCTCTTGAGCTCTGATTACCATAGGAATTTTGAGTCTCATCCTGTTGCCAAAGCTTTGCGACTGGACCCTCTGGAAGTTTTGGCTCCGAAGGATGACTTTTCACAGACACTCAGTTTGGATTCCTCAACGCTCCTTTTCACCCATATTCCTGCTATTTTCTTTGTTCTTCATCTCATCTACGAGGAGCTCAAACTGAATAGTCTAATGGGAGAAGGAATTCGGTCGCTTGTTGTTCTTCTGGTTCAGCTGGCCAGGTATGCCCAACTGACAAATTGCAGATACTATATATCATGCAGTGTCTCTGGATGACGGGTGTGTATTATTTTTATGGGGAATTTGGGGATTGCCCAAAGTGGAGCGGACTTTTCATGTCTTTGAAGAAAACAAATGAATGTTTAAAACCTTACTGTGCTTAAAGATATTTGCTGTAGCAAATCTCTTATATGGTTCTGGCCACTTCCCAACATCAATCAGTGTGATTCACAAATCTTAGGTGCTGCAGCTCGTGTTTTTGCCACAGCTCAGCTCGTGAGATCTGTCAAATATTCTTGTTTGTTGTGTCACCTTCGCTGCAGCCAGTGACTGCATTTTCAGGACTTCCACAACCACCTTCAAGTTGCATCGCATGCATATAGATAGATACATACAGATATATGTTTAAGTAAAAGGCCCAGTAACGTCTCCCTGAGTTGTATTTGCTATTTCTGCCAAATTTTTTCTATGGCTATAGATTCTTCCCCAGTAGCACCTACTATAGCTGGCTGGCTAAATGGTTCCCAGAATTGGCATCCAGTCCCTAGTGTGGAAGAGATTGGCCTGGCCTGTATTCTATCATGCCAACGAGAAGCAAGTCTGAAATGAAAGACTGTGTGTCTTGAGGCTGGCAGCTGTTGCATGCATTCATGTCTTGCAGATAACCCAGCAGGTTGTCTACCTTTAACAGTTGGAATTTGGAAGAAACTGTAGTGACAGTGGTCACACCTTAGGTGGTGGTGTGGGACAAAGCGGAATGACAGCTGAAGAGAAATGCACCGGGGGAAATTTAAACATGCAGATTCACTGCTTAGGAAATGGGCAGTGCCCATGAGTGGTCTTTAGTTAAGGAAGTCACAACTTCCCTCCTTCTATCTAGTGCGTACACAAACATTAAAAAAACTCAATAGAAAATGTCACAGAAATGTAGGAAGGTAGCGTGTTCCCCCCCTCCCCCTCCTCTTCTAATGTGATTCATCCTTCTCTCATTCTAGGGACTTAAAACTTGAAGCTTATATAGATTATTACTACAGAGACTATCCAGCCCTCGTAAAAACCTCCAGACAGACTTGCGTAATTGATCAAGGTGAGTTTAAGGCTTTGCAAAGCTGAATATTCAGTGATAATGATGTGCAAATCATCTCTTAATACTGAGCGTCTTGGTAACTGTTCCCTTTAAAGCTGGTCAGGACTTAATCGCAATATGCAAAACTGTGCTCACAGTGCTGAGGCTGCCTTGTTCCTTTGTTTTTAACAGTCTCCTAAGAAGACTGGAGTGAAATTAGCATAATATACATGAGCTGGTGCCTCCAGTGCCTCATGGGACACTCCGCAGAACAAGGACTTGGGAGGGAATGATGGTTTCGCCTTGGCAAACTCCCAGCTTAGGCTGGCTGAGAAATCTTAGCAGACAACTGTGGAAAAGCCTGGTAGTGAGATGTGCCTTTCTTGTGGAAAAGTATTGCTAGGCTGGCAGGCTCTCAGTTTATAGTTCATAAAAACTAAATCAGAGCTAAAATCGCAAAACTTGAAGTTAAAATAAGGTCATATCTTGTCTGTGCACCTGTTTAGTGTCCTACCAGCTGAAATGTACTAGTCAGGTATGATAAACTACGGTTTCTCTGACCAAAAAAAAAATCTCCTAGCATTGCTCAGGCTTTGCTGCTCATGCTTGTGGACAGGGAAGGCAAAGAGGTTGTAGTTAGGTTGTCTTCTCACTTAAACAATTTAATGTTGTTGAACTACAAGACTGTTCCAGTGAGGTTTTTGAGAATTACTCATTATACTTACTCCTTTTCACCATGGGCTGAGATAATTTTTGTTCTTGAAAGACGGGTAGATGTCTCAAGTTGTCATTACTGTCTAGCCTTAAACTTCCATCTAACAGGAGGGAGATGTGATCTGTAACGTTTTGGGGAAATACTATATTTTTGTTGTTAAAAGAAGTACCGTAGGGTTTGCTTTGGGAATAGTGGAGAATTTTTGTGCATTTGCCATGAACTCAGTGTCATTGCTGTTCATATGATTAAGTCCAAACAGGTTTCATGCACCATCCCTCGTTTTTTTCTGCTGAGCCTCCAAGTATCTTTCAGTGGCTGAGTTCCTGTCTGAAGGGAGAAGGGGTGCAGCCTTATCCTTACTTACCAGGAATCTGTGAAAGGAGCAAACTGGTAGTACTGGTACGTACTTTGGCAAAAAGGACGTGCTTTATTCTGTCAGTGTAGCAGCACTGTGGCCAGGGTTTGCCCCAGCTGCTTAATTTCCTGCGAGTGAAGCATCCCCAATGGGAAGTCAAATAACAGAGGGTTGAGTTGTCCTGTGAGGAGCAACGGGGGCATACTGGAGGGGTACCGAGCCTGTGATAAGTAACCCTGCTGTAGCTGTACTGTTCGCAGACTTAAGCGTCTCCAAGTGTTGCTGCTCCATACTACATAGACCTCATCTGTCTGCATGAAATTCTCTTGAGTATCCCCTGCAGTATAGTAAACTGTGCAGTGTCAGCCTCACCACAGGGGGAATAATATGTGTTTAGCAGAGAGAAATCCCGCTGAGTCCCCTCTTCTCTTTTATTACTTTAATATTACTGAAGGGTGTTGGATGAGTTTTAGCAGGTGGGAGGAGGTATTTGAGGTTGGGAAGGAGAGCTCGTGAGTGCAGAGTGAGTAGCCTATGCTTCACTGCTTATGTTTTTTTTTGTGGTTTGCAGTAGTGGCATGTGCAAAGTAATAATGTAACTCAAAGTTAACTGTATTTTGTGAGTGAGAATTTCCCGACTTTCTTCTTGGGCATGTATCAACATAAATATTTAGTTGCATGAGTAGTTATGAGTGCTGATGTTATCGCCTCGTCAGCCTTGCTTGCTTATTCACAAAGCATTTATGGAGAAAACCTGCCGATACAGGGTTTGGAGCAGAGGTGTTGAGCCTGAGGTGGATGAAGAGGAAAAACGGGGAGGAGGGACTCTGCTCTGACCCAAGCATCCAAGATGAGTTGCAGAGTCCCTGATATGAGCTGCCAGGAGTCAGCCTGTCCTCTGCTTCAGAGCGTGGAGGGTTGAAGCAGCAGCACTGAGACTGTTTAAAGTGCTGATGCTTTCACTTAAAATTTGCCTCTGCATTCAAGCTCTGAAGAACTGTAGCCTTTCCCTCAGGCTATCGCCTGTGTCTTTCCAACTCTGTCTTTTCTCCTACCTCCGCCTGACTTGCTGATGCAGAGGTCAGAGCTGGCATGTCGGCGGTGTATCTTATCAGAAGATCTTAATGAAAAACACCAGATTTTTACCTGTGACTTTTGCCTTTGGCATGCCAGCTTGTCTGGCAGTATCAAAAAGTAAATAGGGTGACAGATCACTTTGAGGTTGTTGGCTAGATAGCTGAAGTGGACTCTGCGTTGAATGGGGAACAACTTTTCAGTCAGAGCCTTCACAAAGTAGCCAATATTCAAGATGTGGAGGAAACGGAGTGAAAAATGCTGTCTGTAGAAGATGTGTGTGTTTTGCAGGAGAAGTTAAATGAAATGTGAGAAACGTGGGAAAGATGACTAGGAACATGTTTTTATGTTTAGCATATCTCTTTGTTTTTACCTTTGAAACAATTATTAGGGAAAATTCAGTTAATTGTTTCGGGATTTATTTTTTCCAAACTTCAAGATAGAAACTTGAAGCATAAAAGTTTGTTACTTGCTTCAATTGTTTCAATCTCCTTTTACTAACAGAGTTTTCATAATAAACCCGTCCCACTGTTTAAGTTATTAAAGCTATCTTCTGCCTGTTTTGACAGGCAGTATAGCAATATCTGCGCACTAAGTGACTTTGTATTACGGTGTCTCTTTCCTGTCCAGAGTGTGGCTCTGTATATACTTGGTGATGAGAGCGCTGTATCTAACGAAGCCTCCCATTATTTGTACAAGATTACATCAGGTAATGATGCTTTGATGCCATTGCAGTATCTCCTAGTGTCTTGTGTTTGTTATGTGCTGTCCTTTTGCTTGGAGAATGTGAAAGTAATGTGGCCTTCTCTTTCCTAGGACAACGAAAACACCAAATAGAACAGGATGACAATCGGTATGGGTTTTTTTACTGTTATTTTAAACTCGGGTTTTTGACTTTCTGCTGACTTTTGGACTAGCTTTTATTGACTTCTCCTTTATTCCCCTTTATTTTACAGACGCAGTTTCAGACACAGCACATCTGTTTCCAGCCTGGCTGAAAAGTTAGTTATTTGGATGACTAACGTTGGTAAGAGCAGCTTTTATCATTGTGCAAAATGGTAACAATCATAAGTAACAATCTTGTGCTTGTGTAATATGAAATACACTTTATCTGGTTTTGATAAAACTGTTTTTTTCCTCATTAATTTTAAGGTTTCACCTTAAGAGATCTGGAGTCTCTCCCCTTCGGTGTAGCTCTTCCTATTAGAGATGCAATATATTATTGCCGAGAGCAGCCTGCCTCAGACTGGCCAGAAGCAGTTTGTCTCTTGATTGGGCGCCAGGATCTGTCCAAACAGGCGTGTGAAGGGAACCTGCAAAAGGGTAAATCTGTGAGTATGGGCATAAATGGATTTCACAATACCAGGTATTGGGCAGAGCACTCTGTTCAGAAACTTTCCCACCATCTGCTGATGCTCAGGGCATCAGAAGGTGCAGGATTCAAGATTGAGGGCAACACAGGGTTTACATGCATATGAGGGTTTCAGTATAAAAACCAGCATCCGGCACAGGAAGAGTACCTGCATAGCTGTGGAAACTGTCAATATAAAACAGATTTTAAACTTAATGTAGGCACGATGCTCAAAGGTTTTGCCTACAGAGCTATTTGATTGCCTCTGTAAGTCCTCCTCCTTTCCAAAATGGCTGCACCTTTGAGAGGTGTTAGAAAGGTTTTGGTACTCTGTCCAGCGACTCTGCCATCAAAACAGCAATGGCACAGGGAGAAGACAGTGGGTGTTTGTCAGTCTGGCTCCTTCTTGGGTTGGCATAGCTGGCGTCGCCCTCTCCTCTGGAAGAACTGGATTGCTTTCTGAAATACGCTTTACATATTTATCTTTTTTTTTTTTTTTCCCTCAAAAAGGGTTTAGTTATTTGTATCCTGAAGCAAAATGAAAAAAAGTGTGTAGTGTTTTTCTCTTAAACACTTTCTTCTGATGGTGGGAATCACTAGCATCTCATAGAGTTGTAGCTTACTTAAGTGTCTTTTGTTGAGCACACTCTGGAAGCCAAAACTCTTCTTGAAAGCTGGTTAGTGGCATGCATAAAGGCACTTAATAGTAGCAGATTGTCTGTAGCCTTTTCAGAAATCAGGAAGAGGGATTTGTAGTCTCAAGTACATCTTGGTCAAGATCCTTTTTGCTGTCTTAGCTTTGGAAGTGATATTAAAATTATTCCAATTTTTTATAACAGGCTTCATGACTAACTACATATCCCAAAAGTTAGTTCATTTAGCAGAAAAGTAAATGAACCTCATGTTCAAATCCCATGTCCCACCACTCATTAAAAATGCATTTTATTTTCTGCTGGTGAAGTTTTGCCCAACTGTAACAGTACTGAATCTTAAAATGATCATAAATTTGATTTTTATCACTTACTTTATAACAATGCCTCGAATATATGTTACCTTAAAAGGACAAAGTGATCTTCAAACACCAAATTGTTTGTCATTTCTCAGGAGGGCAGGGTGGAGTTTCCTGTTTCAAAACGGACGCTGGCTATATGGGTGGTGCAGTTATGTATTGAGATTTAGTGTGTATTTCTCAGAAGAAATTGGTTTTCATTCATCAGCTGTTAATTTACTTGCACTCCTGGTGTCATGTGTTACCAGTGAGCCTTAGGAAGACCCTGTGTTTGATCTAGTCTGTGTGATTCTGTATCTTTCAGCTTGCTGAAATTCTGAGGTATAGAACAGGAAAAATGACCAGTTTGGGGAGAGGTGTGGGGTTTTTTGTTCCTACATTTATCGTATCAATATTTGTCATCACTTGCCTTGTTATTTTTTAAATTAATCTCTGATCCATGAAAGATGGAAAAGAAAGAGGAATATACTGGCCCACCTTAGGGTCAATGTCTGAGTTATTTTGTCAGACCGTAAGGAAACTGTACATTCTGTGGGAAAGCTTTATTTCTGCAGAACTCTTTAAAAATAAAATGAACCATGCCTCATGCAGAGCGACGGCCTTGTCTGAAGCAAGTGTAGGGCAAGCAGCTTGTGGACATACTCTGCTCCATCCTGACCTATGCTGTCCTTGCCGTTCTTGTCGGTGGTCCTGTGCGTCGCTTGTGTGATGTGAATAAACAGGGGAGAACAGAGTCTTAAAGGAGGATTTCATAGATCTTCCATAGAAAGAGGGCTTTTCCACAGTGCTTCCAAGCAATGAAATGCTTCAGTATTTTTCTGGTCGTGTAGCTCTGGTGTGCAAGTTCAAAAACCGTTCTGGTACTGTGGTGAAACCCAGGTCGGCTGACAGCAACAAACATTTGGAATTTACTGCCATGCAGGCTGACTGTTTATTTTAACAGGTAGCTTGGTTTTTCCAAGATTGTTGTAGGAGGGAATCCAAATCAAAGCCCTGATTCCTGAAAACATCAATGATTAGAACAATAAAGCAGGTTCCCGAACAGAATAAGCAGAACAGCAGCTCTGATTGGGTTGAGGGTCAGTGGGTAGTGGCACTTCTGAAAGTAGGTTGTCAGCAGGGGGCTGTGTCTGTGCCTTCTGGAGTTCAACCTCCATTTTAATATACATCGAAATGCTCATCTAGGTTTCTGTGTTTCACTGCTGAACTTGAAGAAAAAAAACACGTATGTTTTCATAGCTGTCATAGATAATTGTGTAGGCAGGGAGGGGAAAGCCCTTTCCTACTACTGCTCTGAAACAAGAAATAGTTTTGAAAGAAAGAGAACTATTTCGTATGTCACCTCTTCAAGCTCCCGCTTGTCAGTCTTTGCTCAACAGCCTTTGCTACATCTTTGACATATTCGAGATGTCATCTCCTTCTCTCTTGATAGTTAGTTACCCCACGTAGGTGTGCAAAAATAGTTGATTACAATGTTCAGAACTCCTCGTGGCCTTCTAAATGACCGTAAGGAGTGGGTGAACGGTGTCGTTCATGATTGCACAAGTCTCAGTCCGTTCTATTTAGAGACCCATCTTCGTGCAGGTAATTGTGCTGAGTGCGTGCAGGTTGTGGTGCTGGCTTGTGCTGGCTTTCTGAGAGTTAGCAATGTCCATGCGCCCCACTGGAAATGACTTCTTTCCTTTCTCTTTCCCTTGCAGTCTGTGGGCCCAGTGCTGTCCTCTGATATTCCCTCTGGAACCGAGTCGGAAGAGGATGAGGATGGCATGAATGACATGAACGAGGAAGTGATGTCGCTAATATGGAGTGAGGATTTGAGAGTGCAGGAAGTACGCAGACTCCTTCAGAGTGCCCGTCCTGTACGTGTCAATGTAGTGCAGATGCCAGAAGCTAGTGACCATGAATACATAGAAGAGAAAGAAAACCGGTAAAAACCGTCTCTGTTTCTAGCAGTATTCCGTTAGCATTTCACTTGGGTGAAAAATTGTTTGAATATTTTTGGTGGCTTAAAGATAAGTATGTCTAGCCAAACAGTGCACTGTATTTTAGTCTGAACTGAGCATTAAAGTAGGCAGGCCTGAGTGAAGGACACCTCAGAAGAGGGTTGGATTTCATAATCCAAATCTTTGCAGCTCAGTGGACATCAAAACTCTGCTCTATTTGAGGTGGAGGGCTCTCTGAATTGGAGCAGCGTATGGGAAAGATTGTTAGTTTGAACCGCAAACAGCATGTTGAGATCAGTTAGGGTTTGAAAGCAGATTGTAGCATTTTTTTTTTTTTCCCCACCTAAAAAGTAGGAAATATAAGCAGGACCTACTCTGTAGGGAAAACACCTCTGTAGAGAACAAAGCATCGTCCACCCCCTGCCTAAAACTGGAGAGCCCTCTGTTCAGGGCTGATCTTAGGTCTAAGCAAGGCTTGGGTCAGGGCACCTAACTAATTCTACAGAAAGCAAATTCCCTGTCCCATCCCTCTCTCTTTTGAAACCTCCTGTTGGAGCCATTGTATGCCCAGTGGCCTCACAATTGTCCCCATGTTGCTTCTTTATTCACTTATTTTGGGGGTGTTAAAAGTATCTTCTTTAAAAAACAAAATAAAGCAAATGCCAGAACATCATTAACATGCAAAACACTCTACAGAAGTAGGAAGCTAAAGGAATGCATCAAATTATTGTCTGACCTAACAAGCTGAGTAATCTAACAAGTCTAGAAAGTGTTTCCAGAGTAAATCGTAGAGAATTGTGGTCAGCATTCTTGGAAGCACATTATTAATTCTGTACACAGGTTATTACGAGATGTGATCGCTAGTCATAGCAAGATCCCATATGGCAATCGGCTTCGTTTTGTTTTCTCCTTTCGCCTTGTTTCTGATATGGCTGCTAAATTGTCCATAGCACAGATTTCTTTAACTAGCACCTAGCTTTAAGGGAAAAATAGAGACAGGTTTTGACATGATGTCAGCTGAAGTGTATCTTTGAGATCAATCTTGTAAGGACCAAAGACTTGGTTCAAAAGTTTAGCCTACTTAAAAAAAAAAAAAAAAAAAAAAAAAAAAGGAAAAGAGGAAAAGACAACATGCTATCAAAAAATGGTCTGTCCAGTGCCTGTTGTCTGTAGGTTCACTTTATTTCATGGATTTTAAAAAAATTTCCGTATTAAGCAACTGGCTTGGTCTTTCTGTCGTCTCCCCAACAGGCTGTTACAGCTGTGTCAGCGAACCATGGCACTCCCTGTTGGACGAGGAATGTTCACTTTGTTCTCGTATCATCCTGTTCCAACGGAGCAGTTGCCCATCCCTAAGCTGAATCTAACTGGTACGTGGGTCGGAGTTTCTTTTGGTTGTTTACTCCATTTCTTTCTGAACCTCTCATAAGTTTTATAGCATCTTCTCTGTCTCTCTGCAAAGAGTTCCATAGCTTAAATGTGCTTTTGGTGAAGTAGTAGCTCTTTTTGTTTTGACTCTGTCACCTACTAGCTTCTTGTTATTAGGCCGATGTTGTTATCTAACACTGAAACCTTATATCAGGTACATTCTGAGAAGCAGAGAGAAGTGAAATAAATTGCGTAAAGGCACACAGTTGATCAGCGTTGGTGTCATACAGGACACAGATACTGCAAAGTCCACATCGCTGGTTTATCCACTATGCTGTGCTTCTGTCTTCTGACATGCCTGAAGATACCCAAGGCTGTCTTCGGATCAGAAGTGTTACCTAGCATGCTGTCAGAGTTTGTTCACTTGGCACCCTACTAAGTCGAGAGCTGTTTCCGAAGCGGTTTGGATTCACCTAATTGCTTTTAATGATTTTGTCATGGGCAGGCCGTGCTCCTCCTAGGAACACCACTGTTGATCTGAACAGTGGGAACATCGATGTGCCCCCTAACATGGCTTGCTGGGCCAGCTTTCACAACGGGGTGGCTGCCGGCCTGAAGATAGCGCCTGCTTCACAGATAGACTCTGCTTGGATTGTCTATAACAAGCCCAAAATTGCTGAACTAGCAAATGAATACGCAGGCTTCCTCATGGCTCTGGGTCTCAACGGGCATCTCACGAAACTTGCCACGCTCAATATACATGACTACCTAACAAAGGTGAGGCCTTCTTTCATAGGCAACAGAGAAAAATATCTGTAGGACTTGAATTCTTTAAACGAAACAAGAAAGAAAAGTCAGCAGATTTCTTTGAAACACTGAATTGGAAGCTTCCTAGTGTGGGAGAACATCAGAGTTGCTTCATTAATGTTAGTAGTGCAGGACTTCATTTCTGTTTAAAAGATTTTCAGCAGTTTTATCACTAAATCTTTCCACGTTGTGCACAGCTCGTTGGGATAGGCGAATGCTCTGAATTACTTCTGCTCAATTTCTATCCAAATGTTCTTGTTAACCTTTGCATTACAGAGTTAGAGCTAGGGACTCAAGATTTTATGGACTCTTCATTAAAAGGCTGAAAATCATATGTGATCTTGAAATCTCACCTTAAATTGTAGGAAGTTGTGAATACATAATTACTTTCAAACTTAAACACCAGGAAACGATACATGTGGCTTGGGGGGAGGGATTGATAAAGAACTACCAAGGAGATAGGTAAGATCCTTTTAAAGCAAAAACTTCAGGTTTTGTTTTTAGAACAACCTAAGTGTTTGGGGGCTTTTTTGGAAACTAAACATCTACATTATAACTATGCCTCGTATTTCGTTGTGCGAGGATTTCTATTTGGATTGAAGTCAGCCTCTGCAGTAAGATCTTACATTTGGGAAATACCTTTACACCCATAACAGCTAGCATTCATTTTCTTCAAGAGGTGGATCAAAAAAGTTCAGGTGCGGTGTATATTTGAGAATGTAAGACTTGTATTAGATACTTGGACAAGTGTCTTTCCTTTCCTGAACACGTCTGCTTTCTCCGGTCGCTGATAATTTGTTTCCTTTCTCAGGGCCATGAGATGACAAGTATTGGACTATTGCTTGGCGTTTCTGCTGCCAAGCTGGGCACGATGGATATGGCTATTACACGCCTCCTGAGCATCCACATACCTGCCCTCCTGCCACCAACTTCAACGGAGCTGGATGTCCCCCACAATGTGCAGGTGGCTGCCGTGATAGGAATAGGCCTTGTCTATCAGGGCACCGCTCACAGGCACACAGCTGAGGTTCTGCTGGCTGAAATAGGTAGGTGCTAACGCTGAAAAAATGGGACGAGGACTGGGAGGATCGCAACGTGTGAATGATTAGCACAGCGCATCAGGGAGCTGAGAATTTTAACGTTTTTAACTATACATCTGTCCCCACAATATTCACCTCATTTTCCAAACCCCACCTTCTGTTTTCAGAGGAACGGAAGTTACTGTGAACTGTGTATTTGTATAATATAGAACAATCGTTGAATTTAGTAGAAGAAATGTAGCAGCATCAGTCCTGGATTTTTCCATCTGGAAATTTTGTCTGATGAGAGCTGGTCTGGGGTTTCTGGGGTTGCCAGCTACTTGGTAAAAGGACTGCAGTAACTACACATTTCTCCTGACCTGGATGCCATATCTGCAGAGATCTTGACCCTCTACAGCTTTTGAGCATATCCCAGACATCTGTTGTTTCTCATGTCTGTCCATGGTAGCTGCCACTGTAGAAACCAGAGACGGAGGCACTGGGTGGGGAAAAAATGCTTGCCTCTTGCAAGGACAGTCTTTTTGGCTCACTAGGTCGGTGGAAGTGCAGCCATCGTGTCCTAAATTCTCCTGTTCTGAATTTTAAGGCTTTCTAAACAGTGGTCTGTAAGACTGACTAAGATTCTGAACAGTAAATTTTTGATCTGAATTGTGTCCTCATTCTGTGCGTAGTTCTTCTGATTTTATTTGTAACAGTTAAGTTCTTATTCATGTTCATATGTAACTTCAGTTAAGAGACTGTATGGATTACTAAATAGAGAATGGGATAAATCTTAAGCATGAAAATTGTGTCTGTTATGTTTCTGGTAATTTGATACATGCAATCTTTTCTAGCAACAGCTTTTGAACTCTGCTGACAGCATTTGGATAGGTTCAGAGGCCTTAAAGTGTACGCAATTGTAACATGGCATTTTCAGTGTCTTTCTGAGCTCCAACCGTATCATTGAGCAATATAGACTGCTTCTGGAGGCGTTTGCCATTCGGCGGTGGATGGGTTAAGTGACAATTATTTGTAATTCCACTGAGAACTTTCTTGAGAAGGGACAGATTTTTTTTTTTTCCCCTCATTTCATTAGAAATGTAGTGCTTAATTCAACAATGTTTACTTAGCTGGAATTTTAAAGGATTAACTTCCCTGTTTTGTTTTTCTCCAGGACGTCCCCCTGGACCAGAAATGGAGTACTGCACAGACAGAGAGTCCTATTCGCTTGCATCTGGGCTAGCCTTAGGCATGGTTTGCCTAGGGGTAAGTGCCTCTCCATTTCAACTGCAGTTAGTAGAAGAATCATTATATATTGGGGTGGGATAATAAAAGCTGTTTCATCCTTGACTCCCAACTGCCTTTGGCCAAAAGCATTTTTTTTCTCATATAGGAGGGCACTTCCATATTATTTCTTCTCCTCTTCATTCCTTAGCACGGCAGTAATTTGATAGGCATGTCAGACCTCAATGTTCCTGAGCAGCTTTACCAGTACATGGTTGGCGGTCACAGGCGGTTCCAAGCGGGAATGCACAGAGAGAAGCACAAGTCTCCCAGTTATCAAATCAAGGTACGTGTCGATGATTTTTTGCTCATTTAAGCTGAAAATAGCAATAGTTAGAAGTCTGAGGTGCGTGTCTCGATGCACCGAGTGACTTTGCGTGCCTGTACACATCACTTCAGGCTGTTGCCTTCCTAGTCAGCTGGGCTGAAAGTATGCATCGTGTTTTCACAGGAGGGAGACACCATAAATGTGGATGTTACTTGTCCGGGTGCCACACTTGCACTTGCTATGATTTACCTGAAGACTAATAACAGGTATTAACCTTGGAATTGCTCAGATATTTTGCAGTAACTTGTGATAGCAGTTTAAACTGCCGTAATGTTGGCTCTGCTTTGTGTGGCTTACTCCGTTTTGTGTGTTGCTGAAATAAGATCTGGAAACCCTGTTCCTTTACTGTGCTCCGCAGATCCATCGCTGACTGGCTTCAAGCACCAGATACCATGTATTTGCTGGACTTTGTAAAACCAGAGTTCCTTTTATTGAGGGTAAGATTTTATTTTCATTTCTCCGTCTATTTAACGATACTAAAAATGCATCTTATTTTAATTTTTTTTACTTTAATTTTTAATCCAGCCCACATGCCTATCATGCAGAATCCTTTATCTAGCTGGTAACCCTCTTGCTTGCCAGCCAAACTCATACCTTCAAAAATTTCTGCTTGTAGTAAGGCAGGTTGCTTGTCGTGCAGCACTAGAGACAGGATTTAGTGAGAAATATTTGAATGATACATTTTATGTGGAATGTTAAATGTTTAGGTAAATTTTTATAGCTTTTCCCAAATTAATTTTACAGATAAAAAATAAGTTACGCCTCAGCATCTGTTATAAGTACATAGTGAATTTTCATCTCAGTTTACCAGCTAAAGATACAGACCTTGCAAGGATTTATTCTGTGGTTCTTTTTTCTGCAAGCAGAATTTGCATCTCTTAAAACAGAAGCTGTTTTGTCATTTCTGATATGAGGGCTGAGAAACGGTGAAGAAGCTGCTAGTGGGTAGCTGGATTGTCTGCGATTCTGGGTGCATTTAGTACATTAAAAAAATACCATTGATGTTTGTGTTGGGTTTTTTTCTTCCTTATGTTTTGGCTTTCTCACTTTTTTAGACCTTGGCTCGATGCCTGATTTTGTGGGATGACATCTTGCCCAATTCCAAGTGGGTTAATAGCAACGTGCCTCAAGTAAGTATTTACACTTAATGTGCTTACTTCCCAATTTTACATCGCACTGGATTGTTCTACATGTGAACTTTTCCTTAGTCACGTGAGCTGCACAAAAGTGTACGTGAATCGTGTTCACGTGATAGACAATGCGTACATTGGATTCCTGGACCCTTATGGGAACACTGGGGACTCCCATCCCATCGTGCTAGAGAGGAGAGGATTGAGGAGAGATGCAGCTGTTCGAGACGTAAAATAGTGCCAGAGAGAGAAAGGGATTAAACTTTCCTCCACATTGTCTAGACAAGAAGCCAGGTGCAAAATTGCTGCAAGGAGGTTTCGGTTGACCATTACGAATAACTTGGATAAATATCTATCGGAAATACAGGATGCTGAGGGACTACATAGCCTCTTGAGGTCTTATCCTGTTTGGTTTTCTCTCATATTTGAGTACATACAGTAACATCATGCTTCTGACACAGTCTTGCCATTGTTTTTGAAATCTTGAAGGGACCAGATCCAGGAGCATTGAAAGGTGTCCCTTCTGGATCAGAAGTACAATGGAGCGATAGCATGTGGAAGAAAAAACAGCTCTTATATGCCTGTGAAACAGACCTGTTTTGTATCACTTACGAACCTGCAATGCCCAGAGTTAATTCATCTGTTTCCCCTGGATTAATTTTTCTCCCTCTTATGTTTTTTGTAGATCATAAGAGAGAACAGTATATCTCTTCACGCAACAGAGCTGCCTTCATCTGAAGACCTGAGTTTAGAAACACTGGCGTAAGTAACGTGAAAAATTCTTCTTCTGAAAAATGCAGCAGAAGTCTTTACAGAGATATCAGCATGCGAAAAAATCTCTCCCTTGATATTTAGGGAATTTTATTCTCCATTTTCTGTAAAGGATAAGTCTTTCTCTTCAATTTCCCCTTTTTTTAATAATAAGGGAGTTTGTGATGCGTATTCGGATGAGGAAAAGAGAAATATTTAGTCATTTCCTGTTTGTGTTGCTTATTAGGCAAGCTCATGTCTACATCATTGCTGGAGCATGTTTGTCACTGGGATTTCGATTTGCTGGTTCAGAAAATCTGGCAGCGTTTAAGTGCTTGGTAAGAGGTTTTTATTTTTTCCCCTTCAATTTCCATAGAGCTGTAACTTATCTTTTGTATCTGTATTTAGTATGCATTTCTTCTCTTTCCAGTACAAATATGCAACAGATTTCCTGAAGTGTTTGTCAGCACCAACAGCTTCAATAGTAAGTTCTTTCTAGTTTTCTCTCAATGAAAAGGAGGCTTTGTTGTGTAACGTACTTTGATTACCCTCACCAAAACCTTAATGGAAACAAAACCATCCCTTTTACTGTCCTGTATTACAGACTATTTATAGAAAGTGGCAGGGCTGTGAATCATTTTTGTTAAGGACTTTGCTGATTCTCCGCTCTCCCACTTTCTGTGGAATGTGGTTTTCGAACTCTGGGGTAGAAAGCAGCGTATTAGACCGACCAGAAGCGTGCATTTGACCACAGAAGTGTAATAATGCCTTCCTTATTCTACTTGAAGACAGGTCACTATAATCTCGAAACATGCTTGAGCGTCTTGCTGCTGTCTCTCGCGATGGTGATGGCTGGCTCTGGAAACCTGAAAGTCCTTCAGCTTTGCCGTTTCATGCACAAGAAGACAGGTGGAGAGATGAACTACGGGTTCCATCTGGCTCACCACATGGCTTTGGGGCTTCTCTTTCTGGGAGGAGGAAGGTAACTTGCCATTTCCAAAGGCAGGATTTTTCTTTTCACCTCTCCTGCAAAAGCTGGAGCAGTGTGCAATCTAATTGATTTTTTTTTTTTTATTTTTTTTAATAGCATACAGATGCATAAAGACGTTTCCTATTGCAAACGAAAGTCCTGTTGTTTTCTAGATACTGCGTTACTTGAATGCCATAGGAATGTGTCTGGCTTGTGTTTATTTCCTACTGCTACATGTTTATTTTGACTGCTATAGGAACACATTTGTAAATTCTTTGCTTGTATGCACTTTGCCACTGTCCTTCTCTTCCCTGGGACACCAAAATATTTTGAACACCTTTGCTAGTGGCCAGCCTTTGTTAGCACTGAAACTAATAGATAATGTTTTTCTACAGATACTCACTGAGCACTTCAAATTCTTCAATTGCCGCTCTCCTTTGTGCTCTGTACCCTCACTTCCCTGTTCACAGCACGGACAATCGGTAAGGGTTTGCTAGGGCTCATATTTCCTTAAGCTAAATCATTTTCTTACAAAAGAGGTTATCTACAGGCAAATGATCTAGAACTTTTACCTGGGCACTCTGTAAATAATTTTTTTTAGGTTTTTTTTTTTTTTTAAGTGAAAAATAGAAGAAATAAAGATATAAGATGATGGTAGTGATCTTTGATCAGTGAGGAAATGCAAGCAGGTTTCCTGAGGCTCTACGCTGTGCTCCTGTGACTTGGCTGTTCCAGTTTGCTCAGCAGGAAAGACTTTTATGCAAGATCTGTCCATTTATGGCTCTTAATGAGTTTTAGCTATGATTCATGAAGTCCTGTTAGCTATTGCATACATGTCAAAGCAATATAAAACCTACCAAATTACTCCAAATCTCTCTTTAGTTTAATCAACAGCTGTATTTGGTTATTGAGCTGTGTGTACTTTGGTATTTGGGGATTACTCCCTGGCTGTACTACGCAGTGCTGAATTCCTGATTCCCACGCGCAGGTACCACCTTCAGGCTTTGCGCCACTTGTACGTGCTGGCGGCAGAACCGAGGCTCTTAACACCCGTTGATGTGGATTCAAACACTCCTTGTTACGCACTGATAGAGGTCACGTATAAGGTAATGTGTCTGGGAGGCAGTAAGGAGCAAAGGCCTTTGAAAAGGTGTGGGAGACAACTGAAGACTCTGATATACCAAAGGCACGCTATTTTCATTGTTGTGGCCAGCAGCCTTGGGTTTGTTTTCAAGTTGTGGTGGAGAAGAGCCAAATTCTACGCAAATAATTGAAGGGTTGTGCTCAGCCCACTCACACCTTGTATGTGCTTTGATGTCGCCTTGAGAGCAGAATACAGGACGAGTAAAAGGCACCACAAAGTCTTCAAACAGTCAAGTGTGTCATGACTGACCTAGGGTCATAGTTGTCCCCTTCCTAAAGAGGAAGGACTTTCAAAGGCACAGAGGTGGCTGGAACCACCTGTGGTTTTAAAAGCCTTCTCCTAACTCTGCTGAAACGGGCAACTTAGTGTTTCTCCCGGGTGCTTGCATTATGTGTCTTTTGGGGAAGAGTCCTTTCTGCAGGATTTATTTTGCACAGGCTTACGTGAGACAAGTGATGCTCGTGAAAGGACTAGAGAAAGGGTTCTTGGGATTTCAGGGGAGAAGAGGTGCAGCATGGGTCCCTTGTGGTTCTGGCAAAGAGTTCTGCATGTTCGTAATATAGTTTACTTCTCAAACCTTCAGATTTCAGTTGAAGTGTGCCTGACTTGCATAATGTTATGTGTTGATCCATCCATGAGAAATATACCTTTAATTTAGGCTTATGTTTCCTGACATTAAAGGCAATGCTAAGTCATGTATTTACTCAGAACTCAGGAACAGAAACTGACTGACTTCTGCCAATGGAGTTGTTATAAATGAGATGCACGTTTTCTTTCTTTTCACACAAAAATGCGCTTACTAATATGTGAATACTGGTGGCATTTTGAAGGGCACACAGTGGTATGCAGAAGCCACCGAGGAACTGATGGCACCCACGCTTCTTCCAGAGCTTCACTTACTGAAGCAGGTAAAGGAAGTCTTTGTTTTAATGAGGAATTTAATCACCCAGTTTGTGTCACAAACAGTGCAAGAACTGAGACTTGGTGACGTTTCTTTGATTCCCTGTCCAACCTTAGCCAGACTCTGGACAACGCTGTCCCGTAGCGATGGCTCTGAAGACAATTCTGTCACTAAGGAGCATGTGTTACGTTATGCCACGCGCTTCTCTTCGGTCTTGATCATAATGCTTTCAAGATCTGGTTTTTTCTTCCCTGTGCCAGAAAGCTTCACTGTAGGAGAGACAAAGCTAGGTGCTTTTCCGAGTTTTCAGGGTGGGTAGTGCTATAAAAGGGCATGTGCCCTTGTAAGGGCCCAGCGAGAACTGTAGTCTTATGTAGAAAACTCTTAATTTTATGATTCTGGTTATATCTAGTAACAAAAATGCTTACATTGACAGATCAGAGTGAAGGGACCACGGTACTGGGAATTACTAATAGATCTAAGCAAGGGAACGAATCATCTAAAGTAAGTATTCTTTATAATGCCTAACTGAATAATGACCTTGTAGTAAATTTAAAAAAAAAAATTTTTTTTTAAACCTCCTGTATTTGTAACATGTACGATTTGGAAAGAAGTCTGGTTTTGATCGGTTCACTGTTGTGCATTTGACAGCACTTTAGGGTGAAGAAAGAAACTGCGTAGTTGGTTTCACCTATTGATGTGAATAATTCATGCAAAAACAGAGCAGGGGAAAACCTGATAGTAAAAACCGCAGATATTGGCAGCAGGATCGAGCAGTACCAGAAACCATCTTAAACTCACGGTTTTAGTTTAGTTTTGAGTTGATGTGATGTCATGTTTCCCAGACTGTTGATACAGTAGTTAGCTAACTGTTACTGCTTTGTGAAATACTATTTTTCTCATGTTACGTGAAGTATACAAAGTACTGCTTACTGCATTTTAACTCTCCGTCGGGCAACTGTGAAAAACAGAAATCTTACCGGAATACAGTATCTGTGGGTAAAATCATTCTCAGCTTTGCGCTTAACAGCCTACAGTGTAACTTGCTGCTGTGAGTAGTGTAGAAGGAGCCAGCTGCGTCTTTCATCGGTAACATGGTTTTTCTAGTTACTTTACATGCCGGTATTGAGATTAAATTAGGCACTCCAATCCAGCATCTCTTGGTCCATGCCTTTAAAGATAACAGTCAGGACCGAGGCAGAGTGCAGAGTCCTCCATATCAGGAGGCACGTGCCAATTCCTCTGCTGCACCAGCGCTGGCAGGAGCCAGCTTTGTCCTTCTGGGCTGAGCCTTTACCACACTTGAGCACTTGTTTGTCCAAAAGAGCCTTCCTGTGCTGCAGCAGCAGAAACCAGCGTGGGTGACTGAGGAACTTGCTGCCTTTGGGACTTACCTGTTCTCTGGGTCTCCAGATGCTTTGAATCTGTCAGCTCTCGTGTCACGACATCTTGTCCCCAGCCCTTGAAAATGGTAGGGACCTGGCTGGCATTGTTCTGGAGATAAATGCACGTGTGAGAAATAATTGTCCCTGTCTTACTACATGTGAGTTGCTGCTGTGTTGTTATGCTAAGCAGTTAGTTTCAATACAGATAATTTAGTTATTTTAAGGATGCCCAGTGCCTGCAGTTAATGGCGCAACTGATACTCTAAATCGGGTAAACATGCAGCTGCGTTGCAATAGTGTAACTTTGAACTGTGGCACACTTCTATTTGTAGGTTTGGTCAGGAATAGCGGGGTTTTGTTGGTTTGGCTTATTTTTTTACACGGAGAAAGGACCATCACAGCACGCCTTTAAAGCTGTGGATACCAACTTGCGTGGTTTTCCTTGGTGCTGGGAGCTCATCCTTGAAGAGTCTTAACAAGAACCTGCAGGGGCTTCAGGAAGTTACATTCCTTATATCTGTAGGGCTCATCCCTTTTGCATCACCGTTGCCTGCCATCACATCACCGTTTGATAGCAGCCTGCCCTCAAGATACCAAGACTTCTATGTATACGCAAGTAGGGCAGGGTTTAAATAATCAGGACAAAGCCTAAACGGGGATATTGCCGCATATGAGCTGTTGGAGTTCACATTTCCTTTCCAGGTCTGCCTCATTGTGTATATATATCAATTTAAAATAAGCACCGGCGTTGTTCTTTCAGATCAATTCTTTCAAAGGGCGGCGTCTTGTACGTGAAGCTGAGAGCTGGGCAGCTCTCCTACAAGGAGGACCCGATGGGCTGGCGCAGTCTCTTAGCACAGACTGTTACTCACCGAAACTCTGAAGCTCGGGCATTCAAGGTATCCCTCCCAAACTGGTTTCCTGCCAGGAATGCTGCCTCTAGAAAGGCTGAGGGAAGCACAGCAGGTCGTGCTGTGTTATTTATTTCCAGCACCTAGCCCTGCCACATGGTTATGAGTACTGAAGTTACTTGCTTTGCTTGAGGGAAAGGAAGTCTGGTGGCTTTCACAGGGCACGCGATGAGCTTAAGCTAAGAGCAGCTATGTGAATGCACGTTTGTCGTGGGCAGACAGAAGCGTTGGACGCGTTTTGCCCGTGATGTGCTTTATGTAGGTTACAATCTTCTCACTTGCGTGCTGGGGAAGGAAGGGTTGGGTATAAATTGCTGCTACATTTGTGCAGTAAAACCAAAAAGTTCATTTTAAGAGTGTGTTTTAATCTGTTTTTTAGCCAGAAGCAATTTCAGCTTTCACTTCTGATCCTGCTCTGTTTTCATTCGCTGATTATTTTTGCAAGCCAACTGTGAACATGGGCCAGGTATGATGTGGACTAGCGTGGTTTCTTGCTTGCGTGAATAAAAGGTGGGAAAATCCTACGTTAAACTGAGGAACAGAATTCGGTCCTTCAAGGAGTGGGGGCAGGGAATATTCTAAGGGATGTTTTGTAATACAAAGGTGTAAAACAGTGTTGACCCTAGAGTTTGTGTTGGTTTTGTTTGGTTGGTTTTTTCCCCATTGGTTACATCACGGTTGCTGCCAGTTGTCTACACCACTTGTATTCGTTGCAGAATGTGTTTAACAAATACCGAGAGCCCTGTTCCGTGTCCTCAAGCGTTTAGGTGAAGTCACTGCAGAAGGGTTAGGGTGTTTTGCAGGGTGTATTTCTCTGCACTAAATGACTTAAGAGAGGGAGTAAAATATAGCTGCATTAAGCCTAGTTTTAATAAGCCCAAGAATGAAAGCACGTTGTGTAGCATTGTTAGCTATCGCTAATTTATGTAATGTCAGTGCATGGGTTAACTTTAATGGAAGGAAATGTGAGCAATGCAAGAACCCGAAATAAATTGTATCTAGCCTGTGTGCTTTGTTAAACATGTGTCTTTTATCAGAAACAGGAAATCCTGGATCTTTTCTCCTCGATTCTTTATGAGTGTGTTACCCAAGAAAATCCAGAGATGCTGCCCACGTACATAGCAATAGATCAGGTAGAGTAAGCACTTTTCTTTTTTAAAGCTACGCTTTGGCATGAGAGTATTTTTCATTGTGTGTGATTTTTGTAGAAGACAGAAAGGAAGAAGGCGAGACATATTAGCGAGCTTACAGGGACATAGCAGAGATTTTAAAAGCAAATTGGAAAATAATCTAACTTAATGAAACTGAAATGACACCAGAAACGTTAGCCCGCAGTTTTTCTCAGTAGGTGCTCAGGAGGGCAGCTCTTGGCGAGGGGGGTTTAGGATTCATTTACTTAATGTTTGTGACAGCAACATTTCTTTCCTCCTCCAGTTCACATTCTCACAGTCACTTTGTATTTCCCCTCTGCTAGGCTGTGAGGAGATTAGAAAGAAGAGAAATGTCCGAAACATTTGAGCTGTGGCAGATAAAGCTGGTGTTAGAATTTTTCAGTTCCAGAAGTCACCAGGAGCGGATGAGCAGGAATCCAAACCGAGGACTCTTCATGAACTCTGAATTTCTGCCTGTGATGAAGTGCAGTATTGATAACACTTTGGATCAGTGGCTTCAAGGTATAGAGAAGATAACTTTAATCCTACAGCCATGATTGCAATTCAGCGTTCTTGTCTTCTTACTGATCTGGGTTGACTTTTGCCTCAAAATTACTGAAAAATGATAACTGAAGGGAAGGCACTTGCATGTTAGCATAAAACAACTGGGTTTCAGTTTAGTGCGTTTGGTGTGAAACATTTGCTGAAGAATTACGTTTGACTATATTGGTGGGAAGTTTAGTTAACTTAGTGGAAGGCTATGTTTCCCAGAGAAAATGCTTTCCTAATACTGCACTGGAAGAATTTTCTAGGAGCAAAAGCAAGGGGTGACCGCAGCAGAGAACAGGGAGAAGGGTGGCCGCAGCAGAATGAAGGCCTGCAAACAAACCCCTAGCCCATCTCTGTGGGGAGATGGAGACTCTTTTCAGCGGGCTTTTTCCGTGGAAGTACTGTTGTCTTGCCTTTCTATTTCCTCCTACAAATGCTCCCTAAATTTCATCAGAGGGTGTTGTATATTGCAGCTGGAGGGGATGTCTCTCTGCATTCCTACCTAAGCGGGCAGCCCACGGAGGAGCCTCAACTGAGCATGCTGGCTTGCTTCCTTATTTACCACTCTGTCCCGACACCAGGTCAGCTGGCAGCTGGGGGCTTGGAAGGTAAGACTGGAGCGCTGGACACCACTCTGGGCTTGCGTGAATGCGCGCTCCTGGGTTTGGCTTTGCATACTGAAAGGAGTATATCCTGTCAATTATGTGACAGCGTGCGTTTCCTCTGCAAGCTGGTCAATCTTTAATTGTCTCAAGTCTGGACAGAAAAGGTAGAAACTTTATGCAGGCCTAAAGAAGCCAGAATTAGCCTATATAAAAAAGAGTTAGCTTTTCCCCGACCTGCAGGTAACGATGTTCTCGCAGGCAGCAGGACCAGATAAGATGGGCTGTGACAAGGAAGAGTGGTGTTCTTGTTGGGCTAACCATATCCCGAATGTCCCTAAATCTCTTTCCTTTAAGTACCTAGTCAGAGCGATCACCCGCTCTTCTAGGTTTCCAGCAGTAATCTGATTTGGGATCCAGGGAAATTCTGGGCCCTTTCACTAGGCAGCTTTTCTCCTGACCCCCGTCAGCCCAACCTGGCAATATACCAGTCCTCCTCTATTTGCCTAAGGTTTCTCAGGTTGCAAAAGAAATGCAGCTGGACTCTGATTTTTGGGGAGCTCTGTGGCTTGCTTAGGGGCGTGACATGAATGTTACCACCTCAGTGGCGAGAGGAATCTGTTGCTGAAGGCTTTGCAGAGGACACAGCCCCCAGCCTGGGGGTCCTGTGCAGGCGATGGCACCCTCAGCGTACAGGCTAATGTGTCTCGGCTTGGCTGTTTTCCGATCAGGTGCCTGGGTATCCATTCAGGTCACAAGGCCTTTATGATGGAAATCCTGGTTTTCCGTGTCCTCTCTACCCGTTACTCGCCTCTATTCTGGGATTGTCCTGCCATGTTAATTGAATTTGGGATTTCTTAAAATTCTGTTATAAAAAAACCTTACTTTTTAACCGGTGTTGCAGAAAAACGAGCAGCAGTGAGCACGTCTCCAGAGGTACACCCTGGACTCTACTCCTTCCTCTATTGACGGATCTTTTATGGGGCAAGCGTTACACCAATATGTGCTCACTTTCTTTCTTTCTTTCTTCAATCTCTTTAGGAAGCACGAACTTCTCTGAGCTGCTTTTGAAGTTCAAGCACTTGAATATGCCAGTTCGTGCGTTGCTGAGGCTCGCTCCTCTGTTGCTTAGAAATCCACAGTCCATGGTGCTGTAGGTCCGCGGCATCGGTTTTGCGTGGGGTTACGGAATGACGGAGCCAACTGTGTGGTGTTTCACGCTTTTCAAAAACATACAGGTAAAATGTGCTTGATTTTGTAACTTCTCAAACAACATAAACTTCAAACATGTCCCCAGATGTGGTGACTGTGACCGGGAGTTATTTATAAATTGTTACAATGAATAAAAAAAAAAATTGTAAAAGTGAACTAATAATAAATTTACTTTTGTAACTAAGGATTGTTTACAAATATGTCTTTTGTGGTGAATTCTGAAAAGACCTTGGCTGGGAACCGTACAATTTCCTTGTTTTTATAACTTCTTTGCTTGTGGTGTATCCTAATCCGCTTCCACGAGGTACTGTAGATTTTAGGAGAGAGGCAGCCCAGAAGACACCAAACCTGCTTTTCCTCTTGGGCCTCGGGCTGGAAGGGAAAGCAAGCCACCTGCCATGCCGCTCGCATCGTGCCAAGTATGCTTTTCAAGAACTGGCATCATCTTTCAGTCTCATTCATGCAATTTTTTTTTTGTCTCATAAAGGCTACTGCATATCTCTTCCATAAGCATACGCACTCTGTAAGTATAAATTGCCCTGCTCCGACTCATCCGCGACATACTCGCTGCTGCACTGTTTACATCTTTTTTTTTTTTTTCTCTCTCTCTCTTTTCTAATCTTTGTTCTGCAATTAGTCAGTGGCTGCTGAGAAAACACCTGCCTCCACTACGTTACGTTATGTCTGGGCAAGAACTGAAACTACTTACAGACAATTTAAATAATTGGGCATTCGTTTGTGTTTCCTTCATCTCCGCTACGATGCCTTATGTATTTCCTCAGAGCACTGAACTTGGAGCGCGGCTGGTTCCTTGTTTGTTCTGGGCAGGCCAGGCACTTAATTTTTCATAAAACAGGTGGAGTTACTCCAATAAAAGCAGCCAGAGGTTGCATGATTACTACTGGAAAAGCAGCCAGAGCCAAGCTGTTGGACTCTGCTTACTCCAAAGTTTCAAATTTGATCTCATTCTGTGGGACTTGCACTGATCTTGGTCCCCTTTTTTTCCAAACCCTCAAGTAGGGGAGCCAAAGCATTTTAGGGAGGGGATGTATGGATGGAAGAAGACCACTAGGAGTGGCTATGAAGAAAGTAAAAGTAGAAAAATTTTACAAACCTTCTAAATGTTATTAAAAAGAACACGTTTGACGTGTATTAACCAAGGTTTTCAGTGGTTTAAGATGTACTGAAGCAAGGACCTGAGTTGCAACCGTGTGGAGCCTGTGGCACATCTTTTTTTTTTAAGCTGTTCACAAGTTGTCGTCTAATTTCTTTGGGCTCCCACACGGGGAAGTCAGTGTTTTGTTTCAGGGGAGGTTAAGTCTTTAACCAACATGATGGACAAAGAGCTCAAAGGCAGCCGCTTTGGAGCTGTAGCTCGGACGCCAGCCCCCTGAGCCATCCCCTTTGTGGGTTGGCGAGGGGAAGCGAGGGGATGGGTTTTCTCTGCGTGCAAGAGCCGCATCGAGTGACCTGGGGGTGACAGTCTCCCGCATCCTGCTGCTGGCTCCGGGTCGGGAACAGGGGTTGCAAAAAAGGATGAGCCCGACGCACAACGCTGCTCGCGGGTGGAGCGGCGAGAGGAAATCGGATGCGTCCTGAGGGAAGTTCCTGTGCAGAGCGCGCAGGAGCTGGCGCTGTCCTGGGAGCAAGGGTTTGCACTCGAGATTTGGGAAAGGAGAGGGAGCACCTTGACAGCCGGAGTCCAGAGACAGTGGGGTTTAGTCTTTTTAAAAAAAACAAAACAACAAAACAAAAAGCACCTCCAGCGCTACCTTCTTTGTTGTGCGAATTAAACAAACCCCTTAGCAAAGAAGTTGGAAACCCCCCCGGGAGCTGTGAGGCGTAGCCATGGGGTCCTGGCCGTGCCTCCCCCCAGGACAGCAGTTCGGGCCGGGCTCGTGGGTGTGCGTACCCCCTCCCTTGGTGCAGCTTGGGGAAGTTGTTTTCTTCCTTCTAAATTGGGGAAGCGTGAAGCATTAAACACTCACTTCCCAAAACAAATGAAACTGTGCTTTCCCCAGCTCTCCACCCTGACTTTTCTGAGGACGAATGTGTTTTAGCCTCCTAAAGCCCCTACCCCAAACACAAAACGAATTGCAGAGGTTTCTCTCTCTCTCTTTTTTTTTTTTTGCCCTGCGCATGCTGTGGGAGGAAGAGAAGAGCAGACAGCGCAAATGCTGGGTGTCGAGTGAAAAGCTGAGAAGCCTGAACTGAAGGTGTGCTAACGCTCGTCACTCCTGCTGGATAAAAGAGGGTTTGTCCCACATTCAGAGGAGTTTTGGACAACAGCCCGGTGCCCGAGGTCCACGCTCCAGGCTCCATCGTGATCCCCCTGCTGCCCGGTGGCTCGGCAAGCTGGAAGACGAAGCTGGGTTTGACCCCAAACAAAATGGAAAAGCAAAGCGAGCTTTAAGCGCGTCCCCGCGAGGAGGTGCGAAGCGCAGCTTCCCCGGGGCTGGAGGAAGCGTCTCCCTGCGCAGCCGGGGTTGGGATGCTGGCAGGTCCGGCCCGATGCCGGGAGCAGAACGTGCCCGGGGTGCGGTTCTACCACCTCGGCAGCGCCCTGCCTGCCATTGCTTCAGCCTCGGGGGTAGGAAGAAGAGCGTGTGGGTGTGCGTGTGTGCAAGCCTCTCTAGCTGCAAGAAGTCAAGAGCCGAGAGGCTTCCTGTTTCCTTTTTAAGGTTTAACAGAATTTGAAAGCAGCCGCCGCCGCGACCTGGACCAATGATCTGGGCAGAGCGGCGGGGGAGTTTCAGCTCGGGGTGCCTGGCGCCCGTTACAAATGCCAGCTTCGCTCTCCCAGCCCCACGTGGAGCCCCCTCCGGCCCCGGGGGGCTGCCTCGGCCCCGGGCTCCCCCAGCCTGCCAGGGTAAGGTGCTATTTGCTGCTGCGGGCGAGGCTTTGCGAGCAGTTTAAAACGCTGGTTACTTTAGCTGCTGGCTGTGAATTGCAAAAAAAGAAAAAAGAATTATATATATATACATATGCAATAGATTTTGCAATGCCTTACGTTCCTCGTGCTGCTGTGCGTTGCTTGGCGCCAGGCGCTCTGCCTTCAGTGCAGGGTGAATATTTTAAATTTTGCACGTTTAAGCTGATGCCACTGGCTGCTGGTCGGGTTTTGGGCTTTGCCTCGTCCCGCTGCGGGTCCCTGAGCACTCGTGGGGCATGTGCTGCCCCGGGGCGGGGGGGGCTCTGCTTGGGGAGCCCTGGCTGGGGTGGGGTGGGGTGGGGGAGGACTCTGGGGACGAGGCAGGGGCAGTCCCAGCACATGGGGACCCCCGCAGCATCCCTGTGCCTGGCATCCCAGCGCCTCAAAGCCTCCCCCAGCTCCCTTGCAGGCTCTCGCTTGCCCCCGCTGTGGGTGGGCGAGCACCCCGCTGGCAAGGGGACCCATCCAGCCCCCCAGCAAGCCCCAGCCTGGGGGGGGGGTCCTTGGGGCAGCCCTGGGCTGTGCTCCACGCTCCCGTCTCTGCCCGGGGACAGTCACGGGCGGTAGTTGGGCTGCTCGGCCCCTTGGGGGGCTTTGCAGAGGGCAGCAGCTCCACGTGGGCACGGCACGGGGACGGGGGGAGATGGGACGTGGCGGCTCCCTGCCACCCATCAGCAGCACCCCGGGGCTCTCCCCGCCACGCCGGGGTCCCATGCCGGGATAACTGCGGGCGGCAGCTCCCGGCGGGAGCCTGGCCCGGCTGGGGCCGGAGGCTGGGCTCCTCTGGCGTCATGCCCGGGTACCCAGAGTGCTTAGTCACCTTTCTGGAGTTTTATTTTTATGCTGCGCTCGCAAGTTGTTTGCATGCTCTCCCTTGGGCTTTGAGCGAGGAAAGGCGGCAGCGAGGCGTCCCCCTGCCGCGCCGGGGGTCCCGCCACGCAGGACCTGCCCTTTTCTGCCACGGGAAGCAAACGCATCCCTTTTCTCATCCCAAACCCCGCTTGCTTGGGCTCTGCTCGTGTTTCCCTGGGGCTGTCCTGCAACCAAGTGGCTCTGCCAGGGGTTTAGCAGCCCCAGGGGGCCCTGTGGGAGCCTGGGGTCCCTCCTGCCCCTTCCCTCGCTCGGCTTTTGGCCTCAGGGACACCCCGTGGCAACGCGTTCCCCCTCCAGCCCTACGCAGAGACCCTTTCCTTTCCTCCTCGTTATTTTTCTGCTTTTAATCTCACTTGGTCGGCGCCCTCAGAGGTCCCCGATGTGGCCGTGGGGGAGAGCGTGGCTTCTCCAGCCCGTCCCACGGACCACGATGCTGCATCGGCCGCCCCGCGCGTCGCCCCGGGGCTGTGCCACCGGCACTGGGGACGGAGATCCCCGGTGCCGTGGCCTTGTGGCCACTGGAGCGCGGCCCCTGTTCAAAACTGGGCCTGCCCCATTGCCGCCTTCGCCGCCGAGTTCCCTTTTTCAGCTGGGGCGTGCAGTTTTTCGGCAACAGTGACCTCTGTCGGCACCGCCACCCTCGGGGCCCGGTGCCACCGTCTTGGCCCCCGCCATCACCCAGCCGTACCCCGCCCGTCCATCACCCCCGGGCGCCCGCCGCCCCTCTTCCTCTTCCCGTCTTCGGCACAAATGGGGAAATCGCTTGGGTAGAGGGGGCGAAATCCTGCCCTCCGCCCCTCGCCTCCGGCCCCGGCTGCTGCGTCATCGCACGGCAAAGCCCTTGCAGCTACTGCCGGTGTTTCGGTAAGCACGCGTGCCGGGAGGCAGCTGCCGGCTCTGCTCAGAACCGGAGAAAAGTTACCAAAAGGTCTCCCGAGGACAGCCCAAAAATCGAAAACCCGGCGGGGATTTAATTTAAGAGCTGCGCAGCCAGCCTCCGTGACTCATGTAAATAGAGATATTACAACTGGTGACTAATCCCGGTAGCACTTTCTGTGAACGTTTCATCTCCATTCACGTTTCAAATGAGTATTTTTCACTATTTAAAATAATAATAATAAAAAAATACGGGCGATTTTACAGGAAAGACGGGAAGGAAGTGTTTTGGCTGCGAAGCGGTGCCGCTAAGCAGGGGCTACCGGGTCTGTTTTGGCTCTGCGGAGGATGCTGAGCTGGTGTGACCGGTCACCGCTGCTCTTCTCCGCCCTCTGCTCCTCCGTCCGTGAGACGGCGGTCGCTGCCTGTGGCCCTGCCTGCTCAGGCAGGGGGGCTTTGCCTCCTGGAAGATGCTGCCAGCACCTATATGGCAGCCTGATGCGTGCCGTGCCGTGCCGTGCCGTGCCGGCGGGCTGAGGGCTGCTCAGCAGTTTGGGGCCAGCTGCAGGTGGCGGCGAGTTTTGGAGGGCTGTGGGGCCGCGGCGGCGGCCGGGGGAGTGACTCAGAGGCGCTTTGGGGCTCTGTGGTTTTGCTTTCATGGTTTTGCTGTGACTTAGCGACTTATTTTTTTGCTGTGTGGGAAGGCAGGTGCTGGCATGCCCAGCAAATCCTCCGTCCCGTGGGATCCCGGCCGTCCCGTGGGATCCCGGCCGTCCCGTGGGATCCCGGCTAGCTGCTGGGATGTTTTGGGGTGGGTGCTTTTGCTTGGACTGATTTCTGCAGCTGAATCCCACGGGCGATGCAGGCGGTGGCATCTCGCGGCACGTGGTCCCTTGGGACCCGCATCTCCCCGGGGCACCGCCGGGCACTCGGTCCCATCAGGAAAATCCGCCTCAAAAGGATTTCCCTGCAGGGCTTTGTGCTCCAAACCCACACACCACCAGTGCCCCAAATAAAAGATAAACCCAAACCTCTTGCTGCTGCTTCCTCCAAGGCACCTTCACCCCGTGCCCCCCGGCATCCTGCTCCCTGGCAGCGGGGTTTGGCAGAAAAATGAAGCTGAGGCAGCATTTCTAGGTTTGTTTTCTTTTCTTTTTTTTTTTTTTTTGGCAAGTTTTCTTCTCTAGCTATTTTTTGTCCTCCCCGACCCATGGCACTGCGAGGGCTGATGCTCTGTGAATCCAGTGGTTTCCCTCAGCAGCTGGCACCGCCTGATGCTACCGCCCTGGGCCCAGCTGGAACGGTTTCCACCCCTTTGGGGCTGCTTATTTTCTTTTTAGAAGGAAAATTGGATTTTTGACACCGACGGAAATTTACCAAAAAAACCCCACGACCCCCCCTTCCTGCGGAAAACCCTGGCTTTCCACGAAGCTCGCAGCCGCGCGCTGGAGAGGTTCAGGGGTTTCTGGTGAACTGGCTTTTGAAGCTGGGCCAGCGAACCGGCTTTTTCCAGGGAGATGCTAATGACTGCCAGCACATTTTCCGTTTTTGTTGCAATATTTGGGGGGGGAAGGAGGTGGGAGGGGAGCAGGACGAGTGTTTTCTGACCATGTGCGCATGTGCCAGCCCTCCTCCTCCTCCTCTCCTCCTCCTCCCCATGGGACGGCTCATGGGGCGATTTCTTCCACCGTCCCTCCAGGTAGGACGTTTCCCCCCAGCTTGCTCTCTGCGGAGGCGAGCCCCAGGGACGTCCCCAGGGAGCACTGGATAAAGAGGACCACCCGTCCCCTTGATTTTGGGACGCTATCCGAGCGTCAGGGGCCACGGCACGGCGAGCGGCTGACGCTGCTGCCAGGTAGCCGGTGCCGGGCTCCGACGCTTCCAGACCTCCGCAGCTCCTGGGTTCATCTGGGGGCTCGCGACCCCTCCAGGCCCAGCCAAGTTGGCCACGAAACAACATGCCGCTTCCAGCAGCCGGCTCCCGCGGCCGCACGCTGAAATAATTAGGGAGGAGGGATCGTGCGCCGGTCCCTCGCCCCGCTTCTCCCTCCGCTTGCGCAGCGCCTGCCGGCTGCCCCGGCCCTTCGGGGCAGGAGAAAGCCAAAAGCTCCTGGTGAGAGCAGGAGCCGGCAGCATCGGTGCGTTAGTGCGGATAAGTTCACCTATAAACAGTGCGAGGCTCGGCGATGGGACGTGCAACAGCCCGAGGGGTCTGCAGGGATGCAGGAGTTCAAAACGCTATGGGGCGATGCGTAGAAATATGTAATTAACCCTGGAGTTCCCTATATATATTACAGTAAGCATCACCGCCACAGCCAGCCTCTTTTACAGGCCGTCGCTGCGAGGGAGCGGCTGCCGACATCTCGGCGCGGGTGACTTTTGCTTCTCGTATGAGAAATCGGCGAAAGCCACAGATGAGAACACGGTGGGGCTGAGGGGTTTTGGTGTTTTTCCCTGGCCCGCGGCTGCTCGCGCTCATCAGATAAGCCAGAGCATCGGCTGTCGGCCATCCCCGCGGCGGCTCCCTCGGGCACGGCCGGCAGCCAGCGAGCGGCGGGTTCACCCCGGCGCTTGCGGCCGCATGGGTTGCCACCGAAGCGACTGCGGCGAAGCTGAGGTTAGGAGCTGGCGGCGACGGTGCTGGAAGGGTTAAAGCCGCCAGCCGGCCCGTTGGGGATGCATTGGCTGGAGGCATCGCCCCAGGTTGCGGATGCTCCCGGGGACGCTCAGCCGCAGCCCCGGCGAGGCTGCCGCTCCAGCGGGGAGGCACGGCCGCGGGGGCCTGGCATTGCCAAACCCCACCAGACCCCAGCCGCTGCTGCAGCCGCTCCGGTGTCGTCAGCCCGTTCTTTAAACAGCGAGAATTTGCGAAAGGCTGATTAAGGCAGCCTCCGCGTTACCCCCTCCTGGGGCTGTTCGCCGCTGCCTGACTCATCTCTGAACTCCAGCTGAATCAGGGAGCAAAAACCTGCCGGTAAGCCATTTTCGGGTGGGTTCGTTTTCTTGAAACACATAAGAACCGTACTCCCGGCCACGCTGAACTCATGCAAAACAGAAATTGAGTGTGAAAAACCAGGGCGGGAGACACAAGCAGGGTGCCAGCCACCGCCCCGCAGCGGGAGAGAGGGAGAGGATCCCTTAGCTGGGGAGGGAAAGGGCTTGGAGCGGGTGAGCATCTCGGATGGGCGCTTGCTAGAGCTGTTCCCTGGGAGCAGGGACAGTTTCCGTCCCCACGCGGCAGCCAGCAGCCTTTCCCACGAGGTCTGCGGGGAGGTCGTGGCTTTTTTTAGCCCATCTGATGGGGATGGGGGGAAAAAACCAGAGAGCTTCCCAGCAGACAGGCTGGAAGAGCAGCCAGAGAGCTTGGGGATGCATCGCCGGAGAGTCGGGGGCCTCTCGGCAGAGCCTCCCACCCCGCTCCGGGACAGTGGGGTTTGGTGCCTGCATCTCCTCCCCTCCCCAGCCCCCTGCTGCGGCCGCGGGTTTGGCTGCAAGCCCTGGGAAACGAGACCTTTCCCAGCAAAGGCCCTTGCTGGTGGGAAAAAAACCCCGAGCCTTTCCCGACGGGTGTAGCCGGACGCTTCGGGGGAAGCGGGAGCACCCATCGGCCGTGGGAAACTCTCCCTTCGCCGCGTCTCGGCAGGGGCTGACGGGGCCGTATAAACCCACCAGCCCGTCCCGGGCTGGGAGCTGCGGCGAGGAGAGGCCAGGTAGGATGTCGGATGGATTCGTTACGGTGCGAGAGGCGCGGAGGATCCATGCGCGGCTTTCCGTGCTGGCGCCGGAAACTGGCGTGCGTGGGGTTTGGTACGGCAGGACACACCTGCGGCCGGGAAGCGGGGGGCTCTGTGCCGAGGGGGGATGCCGGTACCCCAGCCGGCAGGGTAAAGTGCAGACCCTGCACTTGAAGGGGCTACAAATTGTCCTGGCTGATGGCCTTCTTATCTTCCCTAAAGACAGGGGCTGTCCTCCACCCAGTATGGACCGCTCTCGCAGCCCGGGGCAGGATGTGAAAGCCTAGCGTTCCTGTTTCCCCAACATTCCCCCCATTATTTCCACTAATGCTTCATATTTAAGCATTCATGGCATTCAAGCAGAAACTGGGCAGGTTTGGGCTGCGGGCTTTCCCCAGAGAAGCTGATTAAATGCCATTAAACCCCTTGCCATTAAATGCCCGTAAAAGGGGAAGCGCGGGAAGCGACGGGACGATCCCTGGGGCAAAGCCCCCGTGGTTGAGCATCCTACCCCGGGCGCACACCGCCTGCATCCGAGGCGGCACGAAGCCCCGGCCAATTTCCACCCTGCGGCACAAAACCGCGCCAGCGTAAACCTGGGGGCAAAAGGGCGAAACATCCACGCGCGGGGCTCCGCTCTGGTCCGACGTCCGGCATTCCCGTTACCGCTAACGAAGACCTCGTTCCTCCATAGGTGATTCCCTGGCCCTTTGCTGAAACAGAAGCAGCAGAAGAGGATTTTCCACCGGCATAAATGCAAAAAAAAAAAAGCTATTTTCCCCTGAGATGGCATTAAGCCGGGCTGGCCGGTGGTGCTGAGAGACATGGGGCGCAGGCGCTGGAGGAGGCAGCAGCGGGTGAGTGAGCAGGAGCACGGCCGTCCCGCTGGGAGCAGAGACCCAGGGGAGGGTTTATTTCCCCTCCCAATTATTTTGGTCATCGCTTAACGGTGGGAAATAAGTGACATTTGCGCCTGTGCAGCCAGCACTTTTGGCTTTTTTTAACCCGTTCCCATGAAAACATACCCAGCTCTGATGTTTTCTCTTCCCATCGCAGGCGCCGGCTCTGGAGGACGCGAGGAAGGATCCGTGGCTCGGGTGAGTGTCTCCGTGGGACGGGCGGCACGGCTTTGGGACGGGTGGTTTGGGGCGTCCGGCGCACCCCGCGAGGCACCGAGCCGGGGGGCAGGACCCGGAGGGGGAAAGCACCGGCGCAGGAGCTCCTTACCTTCGAAGCCCCAGGACTGGGATGGGCCCTCTGAGGGCATCGGCGGCTCGGCGCGTCTGCTGGAAACTTGTGTTTTTTCGAGGCTGTGCAGTTCCAGTAAATGAAAGCAGGGCTGCCGTATCGCGAGCCACGTGACGAGGGTTTTTGGTAACTTGGCGCCCGTTTGACGAAGAAGAAGAAAGGAAAAACCCCACGGAGCAGCGGGGCGGCGGGAGGTGCTGCGCCTCGCGTGGGCTCGCTGGCCAAAAATGAGTCAGCAGCAAGCATGGCTGCTGCAGGAGAGGGGAGAGCAGCAGCCTGGCATGCTCTTCCCCTTCTGCTGCCATCCCTCCTCCTGCTGGCGCTGCTGGTGCTGGCGCTGCTGGTGCTGCTGGTGCTGCTGGTGCTGGCGCTGCTGGTGCTGCTGGTGCTGGTGCTGCTGGCGCTGCTGGCGCTGCTGGTGCTGGTGCTGCTGATGCTGATGCTGCTGGTGCTGGTGCTGGTGCTGCTCATGCTGCTGCTGGTGCTGCTGGTGCTGCTGGTGCTGTTGGTCGTGGTGCTGCTGCTGGTGCTGCTGGTGCTGCTGCTGCCGGTGCCGGTGCTGGTGCTGCCGGTGCTGCTGCGCGGGGCGGTGCAGGGACGCAGGATCTCACCCGGGCGTCAGCTTTCTCCGCTGCCCCGCTCCCTCTGGTCCTCCTGCGGAGAAGCAGCCCGGGGCTGGAGGCTCCCGCGCCCAGGCAGCTGCATGGGTGCAAGCAGGGGTGCCCATCCCCGTGGCCTTTGGGTAGCCCCGGTTTTCTCTCGCCGGGAAGCGGCCGGGTGTCCCCGTGCCTGCGTGGCAGAGGAAGAAAAATTATTTTTGAACCCAGGCGCGTGTTAATCACGGCATCCTTCAGCCAACCACAAAACCCACTTTTAAGCCTGAGCGCCCGGTTGCATTGTGCTGACAAAAGGGGTTAATGGCGCCTGCGGGACCAAAGCGACGTGGCCGGCTTTCGGCTTCCCCGTCCCTCGGCGCTGGGGTGGCAGGGGGCGGCGGCGGGGGTACGGCTCCGGCCAGGGGCTCCATCACCTGAGTCACGCCGCAGCCCTGGGGCTGGGCGCGGGTTGGTGATGCCGGGGATCCAAACCCAACGTTCCCTGGGAATTTCAGCTCACAGGGAATTAAAAAGAAAAAACCCCACAACTCTGGATTAGAGCAAAGCCGAGTATTTTTTAAAGCCCCGGGTTTCCCGTGGGGCCGTAGCGGAGGTGCCCAGGGGAGCTGCGGGGACGAAGGCTTTGCCCGGGGCTGGGCAGAAAAAAAGCATGGTCATGGCTGAGGCAGAGAAACAGGAACTGTTCCTTCGTGAGAATTTACGGGGAAATTGGTTTAAAGAACTGAGACGAGCCGAAGGATCAAACCCAGGCAGGGTATCGAGCCTCGAGATGCAGACGCAGGCAGCCCCGGCTGTGGCTGCCTCCCTGCCCGCTCCGAGCGGAGCCGGGGGCTCAGGGCTGCATCCGGCCCCAGTTTGGAGACCTCCAAGGATGCCAAGTCCGTGTTTTGTATGGCTGGGTTGGTATCGCCACGGCTGGGTTGGTATCGCCGTGCCCAGCGCCGGGCGACGGCTTGCCCTGCTCCCCTCTCCTCTGCGGCTGTAGCCGCCAGTACGGGCATTGGCATGGCTTCGGCTCCCCGTCGCCGGGAGCCACGCGGGGACGCGGGGAGCCGACTCCAGCTGGAAACCGCCTGCCCGCGCCGCCGCGCGTCCCCGGCACGGCAGCTGCCTGCTTCTGCAGGGGGCCCGGCGCCCGTCCCCTCCCCTGCCGCCCCACGGCACGGCGGCGGCGGCGGAGGAAAGAGCTTGTACCACGCCGTTTGTTGCGCCTCGAAACCGAAACTAATGCTCGCCGTAGGTGGGGATTTCTCTCCGAGCGTCAAAGCGGAGCTCCAGTCTGGCCCCCGCCAACGCGCTGCCTGCGCCCCTGCCCGCAAGCCAGCCGGCGGGCAGGAGGCGGCCGGGTGGGAGGGAGGGTGGCTGCCGCCCCGCTGCCCACCCAGCCGCTCTCCCCCCACCGCCGTGCTGGCCTTCCCGGGTGGCTCCGGCCGGGAAGCGCTGTGGTGTGCGGCTTTCCAGCAGTTTGGGGCCTTCCAGATTTTAGGGGGTTATTTTTTTTTTTAAATATTTGCCACTTGGGACCAAATCCCGGCATGAAGGTGCCCCTCCCCGGACTCGCTGGGCACCGCACGCACAGCATTAAAATAAGGCAGGTCTATTCCCTAACTGTTGCAGTGCTTCGAGCCATTGCTAAATCTATTTTTTTGCTACCCGTGTAGAAAATTTTCCATATTTTCATACTATTATTTCATGCCATATTTTCCAAACTCACGTTTCTCAACCACGTGCACAGCAGATTCGATGGTCTGGTATCTAGGGACATCGATAATTTAATTCCTACTCAAAGTATTTGTTTTAAAATGTAATGAAATTCACGTTTGTCGCAAGGACGGTCGCTGCGGCCGGCGGCGGGCAGCTGACGTCTCCTCCTGTGTGCACCAGAAACGTGGTCGCTAGAAAAATCAGGACATCCAAGACGCACCGGCTTGTTTGAAAAAGCGTGGGTCCCAGCAAAACTAAACTACTTTTTTAAGTACGTCGTCTTCGGCGACGAGAGAAATCGCTGTTTGCAAGCAGGGCCGGGGATTTTCGGAGATTCCTGGTAAAGCGAAGCGCAAAAATACGCCGGTTTCTTGGGCTCCGCGTGCTGCTCGTAGGTTTAGGCAGGGGGAAGGAGCGCGCTTTGCCCCGCCGGCCGTGCCGCGGCGTCACCCTTCGCTCCCCGCACGTGGAAGGGAATTCCCAAAGCGTCGCAGCAAGTCATTCCCAAAGCGGGGCAGCGGCAGAGCTCTGCAAAACCCCCAAGCGCTTCTCTTACTTTCGTTATCGCTCGTAAAATGAAGTCAGGCGCACGACGCGTGTGATTCGGCAAGGCTCGTCCAGCTCCGGCTGCTCGTCCTCCTGCCAGCCGGGGACGGGTCCCCGAAACGGGGAGGGACGGAGGGGCTCGGAGCGTCGGATTCGCCTTTTCCCGCAGGAGTTTTATTGCGCTTTTATGAATTTACCCAGGCTGTGAAACCTGTTTGAAATGGTGCCCTGTGCTGGATTATTCCCTGCGTTTTCTGATCGATATCGGGATTATTCCCTTCATTTTCTGGGGTGTGTATATATATATATGATATATATGATATACGATATGATATCTGATATATACATGATATCTGAGATATACATGATATCTGAGATATACATGATATCTGAGAGATATATATATATGTTCTGATAGAAGTATTTTCTGTTCCACATATTTTCTGATATACTTTTTTTAAAATGGTGGGGGAGTGCAGTGAATCTGCTTTGGGTGCCTTTTCCTGGTTCACCCCGCCTGTACCAGACTGTCAGATTTTAATTTCCTTTTTTTTTTTTTTTTTTTTTGTTCCCCCCCCATTAGTTTCGATGACGCCCCGCTACTCTTTAACTATTTTCTCCTGACGAAAAGCCTTGAAATAAGGGGCTTTGGGCAGCGCGTTGGCGCGCTCGGGGAAAAAAAAAGCAGCTTAGAGGTGAGAAAGTTGCCCTTATTCCTCTTTGAAGCTGTGCTTTGGTAGTCCCGGCTTATGTCGCAACCTCCGCTCCGAACGTTGGCATTAATTAAAACAATTAGGCGGTTTTTCAGAAGGCAAGGGAGCGCGTTGTAAGGCCGGACGTCCTCGTACGCCCGTGCCCGTGTGGACAGGTGTATACATTGAGGCAGGGGGGCGTTGATTTAAAACCAAAAAGCCTTATCCGGGCCCGGGAGCCAGGCAGCGGCGGCCCAGGGGCTCTCCGCGGGCGGGGGGTGCCGAAGCCCCTGTTCCAGCGCTTTCTGCGCGGGGCAGTTCCCGCCCAGGGCTGCAGGGGGGGTTGGTAAGAAGGAAATGGCCCGGCCCGCAGCCCCGCTGCTCCGCGCTCCCCCGCGCAGCTCCGCGCCCAGCCGCGCTCCCCCGCGCTGCTCCGAGCCCAGCCGCGCTGCTCCGCTCTCCCCCGCGCTGCTCTGCGCTGCTCCGCGCTCCCCCGCGCAGCTCCGCGCCCAGCCGCGCTCCCCCGCGCTGCTCCGAGCCCAGCCGCGCTCCCCCGCGCTGCTCCGAGCCCAGCCGCGCTGCTCCGCTCTCCCCCGCGCTGCTCTGCGCTGCTCCGCGCTCCCCCGCGCTCCCCTGCGCTGCTCCCCCGCGCAGCTCCGCGCTGCTCCGAGCCCAGCCGCGCTGCTCCGCTCTCCCCCGCGCTGCTCTGCGCTGCTCCGCGCTCCCCCGCGCAGCTCCGCGCCCAGCCGCGCTCCCCCGCGCTGCTCCGGGCCCAGCCGCGCTGCTCCGCGCTCCCCCGCGCTGCTCTGCGCTGCTCCGCGCTCCCCCGCGCTCCCCTGCGCTGCTCCCCCGCGCAGCTCCGCGCTGCTCCGAGCCCAGCCGCGCTCCGCCGCGCTGCTCCGCGCCCAGCCGCGCTCCCCCGCGCTGCTCCGCGCCCAGCCGCGCCGCTCCGCTCTCCCCCGCGCTGCTCTGCGCTGCTCCGCGCTCCCCCGCGCTGCTCCCCCGCGCAGCTCCGCGCTGCTCCGAGCACAGCCGCGCTCCGCCGCGCTGCTCCGCGCTCCCCCGCGCCGCTCCGCGCCGCTCCGCACTCCCCCGCGCTCCCCCGCGCTGCTCCGCGCTCCCCCGCGCTCCCCCGCGCTGCTCCGCGCCCCGGCGGCCCCGGCTGCGAGGGCTGCAGCAGCGTCACGTTCCGACATGTCAATATCGCCGACATGTTCCGACACGTCAGTATCGCCGACACGTGCCACGCTGCCGGCATCCAGTGAACGGGCCCAAGAGGCTCCCACGTTTAAAGAGTTTTAATATTTTCGGCATTTTCAGCATCGCCTCAAGATTTTCCGTATTTTCAACGTTTTCAACCTATCGTCAATGTTTTCAGTGTTTTCAGTATTTTCCATGTTTTCAACATTTTACATGTTTTTAATGTTTTCAGCGTCTCGTCGGTGTTTTTTCAGTGTCTGCCATATTTTCAGTATTTTCAACATTTTAGTTATTTTTAACATTTTCAACAGTTTCAACGTATCGTCAATATTTTCAGGGTTTTCAATATTTTCAACATTTTAAATATTTTTAATCTTTTCAGCATTCTCAATGTATCTTCAATATCTTCAGTGGTTTCAATATTTTCAGTGGTTTCAACATTTTAGATATTGTTAGTATTTTCATTTTCAACGTATATCTTCAATATTTTCAGTATCTTCAATGTTTTCAGTATTTTCAATGCTTTCAATATTTTCAACATCTTAAATATTTTTAATATTTGCGACGTTTTCAACATATCTTCAGTTTTTTCATCATTTTCAGTGTTTTCAATATTTTCAGTATTTCCAACATTTTAAATATTTGGAATATGTCCAGCATTTTCAACATCTCTTCAATATCTTCAGTGTTTTCAATATTTCCAACGTTTTAGATACTTTTTATATTTTCAACATTTTCAACATATCTTCAATATTTTCAGCGTTTTCAGCGTTTTCAGTATTTTCAGTATTTCCAACGTTTTAAATATTTTTAATATTTTCATCATTTTCAACACATCTTCAATACTTTCAGCGTTTTCAGTGTTTTCAACATTTCCAACGTTTTAAATATTTTCATCATTTTCAACGTATCCTCAATATTTCCAGCGCTTTCAGTGTTTTCAACGTTTCCGACATCTTCCGTACCGCCCAGACTCCCAACATTTCCAACGCACCTTCCTTCGCCATTTTCGGGGGGTTCGCTGCGTTCTCCTCCCCCTTGCCCGGCCGCAGCAGCGGGAAGGAGCCGGAGGCTCCCCGGCACGGCTCGGCCACGCGGCCGCGTCCCCGCCGGCAGCCGGGGCAGAGCCCCCCGCGCCTCGCCCGGGCCCGAACCGCAGCTTAGCCGTTGTGGCCGTGAAACGGGAGCAAAACGGGGCGACGGGAGGGCCGGCCGTGCCGGCGCGAGCCGCTGCCCGCCCCGCGTGCGGTGCCGCCCCGGTGCGGTCCCCTTGCGTGGGCTCCTCTCGTTAGCGGCTTTTCACTGATTTCGCTCTTGCTCGTGAGCGGACCGCGGCGCCAAGGCTTCGACGCCGACGTTTCCTTAGGGTCCGGGGGTCGTTGGGCGCGGGCGGCGCGGCGGGGCGAGGTTCGGCGCGCGGCGGGGCGAGGTTTGCCGCTCACCGGGGCAGGTGCCGTCGCCGGCAGCCCCCTGCGCGTCCGGCGGAGTCACTTTGGGGTTCTGGTGCTGACATTTCGCAGGCCCTGGCGCCTTCGCAAAGCCCTGGGCGAGAGGGAGCGGGCCGGGGTGTCACCGGCTTGCTTGGCACCCTGGCGAGACCAAGTGGGTGCTTTCGAGGGAGTCGCCATCCATCCTCCTCGCTAACTGTAAAATATTTCCTACGCTTGAGGTTGTTTGGTTGGTTGGTTGGTTGGTTGTTTGTTAGCAGAGTCGCGTCGATGGCTCGGGACTCCTCGCGTCCCACTTCCCGCCCGGTAGCCTAAAATATTTGCCCCTCTCTTGCCCCCGCATCCTCCCGGGGCTGCCCGGGAGGTCGGCGTCTCGGTGCCCTGACTAAAAAGCCCTGTATTAAAAGCGGGTGCCCAGAGGACCACCAGCACCGCTGGGGCTCGCAGGGGCGGGAGCCGGGGCGATGGGAACGCGGGCCGGTCGCTCGCCGTCGTTCCCCTCGCGCGCCGGAGCGACGCGGCACCGGGGAAGGCGATGGCGACCCGGCTCGTGGGCGAGGCCGGGAGGCCGAGGGCTCGGGTTCGGTTGCCTTCGCGGCAAGGGTCTTCTGCTGGCGGGGGCGTTAGCCTGCGGCGATAACGAACGCGGCGGGGAAGAGGCCGGTGAGCCCCGTTGCCAGCTGACAAAAGTGATTTGTAGCTTCCAGCCGCTAAGCCGGCGCAGCAGAAGTGCTGAGCAAGCGCTTTTTCGCAGGAGCTGAAGCAAGGCAGGGCCCCGGGCCAGCGCTGGCAGCGGGGGCTTTGGGGAGGGCAACCCTCCCGGGCCCCCCGCTCTCCTCCGGGCCGGGGCAGCCCCCCCCGCGCCGGCTACCGCCCCGCTCCCCCCTCGGCTGGGAGACGGGGACGGCGCCGGGTTTTGGGGAGCGGGGCCCGGCACGGTGCGCGCCTCCCGGCGATGCTCTATAACGGGCTGCGGTTTGACCCCAGGTGGGAGGGTTTGGCCTGAAACACCATTTATTTGCATAGCCTTGTCTGAAATGAGTGTTTCAGGCCAGTTTCCCCCGGGCTCGGCATCCCGAACGCCCACCAGAGCCGAGTCACCGCCGGGGCGTTTCAGACACGGCGACGGGGACGCGGCCGCCCGCGCCCGTCACCGCCGCACGCGTCAAGGCCGGTGCCGCCGCCCTGCCCGCCAAGGCGCGGGCCTCGGTGGGGCTGGCGGGGGCCTCGGTGGGGCTGGCAGCGCCGGGGGTCCCCCGCCCCCTGCCCCGAAGTCGCCGCGAAGGGCCCGGGCCCGGCAGCGCCTGGAGCGCGGTGGCCCGCTTCCCGAAAGCTCCCGCCGGCGCGGGCTGCCAGCCCTTTGGGACGGGGAGCACGTCCCCACGCTGGGACGGGGTGCGGGAGGGGTGCTGGGGGTGCGGGACGGATGCCGGGGGTGCAAGGAGGGATGCCGGGGGTGTGGGAAGGATGCCGGGGGTGTGGGAGGGATGTGGGGGTGCAGGTGTGGGAAGGATCCCAGGGGTACAGGAGGGATGCTGGGGGTGCAGGAGGGATGCCGGGGGTGCAGGAAGTTTGCTGGGGGTACAGGAGGGATGTGGGGGCTGTGGGAGGGAGGCCGGAGGTGCGGGAGGGATGCCCGGGGTGCAGGAGGGATGTTGGGGGTACCAGAGGGATGCCGGGGCTGCGGGAGGGATGCTGGAGGTGCAGGAGGGATGCCGGGGGTACAGGAGGGATGCCGGGGGTACAGGAGGGAGGCCGGGGGTGCGGGAGAGATGCTGGGGGTACAGGAGGAATGCCAGGGGTGCGGGAGGGATGCTGGGGGTGCGGGAGGGATGCCAGGGGTGCCGGAGGGATGCCGGGGGTACGGGAGGGATGCCGGAGGTGCAGGAGGGATGCTGGGGGTGAGGGAGGGATGCTGGGGGTACGGGAGGAATGCTGGGGGTACAGGAGGGATGCTGGGGGTACAGGAGGGATGCCAGGCGTGCGGGAGGGATGCCAGGGGTGCCAGAGGGATGCCAGGGGTGCGGGAGGGATGCCGGGGGTGCGGGAGGGATGCCACTGAGCACAAAGCTGTGGCTGCACGTCTCGAGGGTTTTGGCACTTCAGGACCTCAGCGGTGCGGTTCGACGGGAGGGTTTCAAAGCTGATTTTGTATTTCCTTGAGCTCGGTGCTGTTCGTGAGGGCGTGCCGGCGCTGCTGCCCTACGGCAGGCGTTTGCCGGGACGTGGGGAGACCCAAGCGCCTGCTTGGCGGGGAGCCCGTGCCGGCAGATGGCAAGGGCCGCCTGGCTCGTGCCGCTACGCGGACCGACTCCGCCGACGTCGATTTGTGCTCTAAAAGCGTCTTTTCGCAGCCGGTGTGCTAAAGACGTCGAGTGATCTCAGAATGACTCAGAAAAGAGGGAATAGGCTTGCCGAAAGAAGCCGCCGGGCTGTACAGCCAGGGCAGGGCGCTCACCGGGGGCTCCCCACGATTCGAGGGCCCGCCGGCGGCAGGCACGGCACGGCACGGGGCGCTGGCCCCGGCCCGTGGGTCCCTCCGCTTGCCTCGCCGGGATCGGGCGACACCTTCTCACCCTCTTTTTTTTCTTTCGGAAAGCAAAGGATTCGGGAGCTTGCAAGCAAATACGTGCGTTGGAAACAAATACAAACCTTGCAAATAAATGCAAGCGTTGCAAATGAATGCAAGTAGTGCAAGCAAATAGAAGCACTGCAAGTAAATGCAAGTACTGCAAATAAATACAAGTATTGCAAACAAATACAGGTATTGCAAATAAATACAAGTACTGCAAATGCAAGCATTGCAAATGAATGCAAGCACTGCAAATGAATACGAGCATTGCAAACGAATGCAAGTATTGCAAATGAATACGAGCATTGCAAATGAATACGAGCATTGCAAATGAATGCAAGTATTGCAAATGAATGCAAGCATTGCAAATGAATACAAGCATTGCAAGCAAATACAAGCATTGTAAGCAAATACAAGCATTGCAAATAAATACAAGTATTGCAAACAAATACAGGTACTGCAAACAAATACAGGTATTGCAAACAAATACAAGCATTGCAAATAAATACAGTAGTGCAAGCAAATACAAGTATTGCAAGCAAATACAAGCATTGCAAACAAATACAAGCATTGCAAATAAATACAAGCATTGCAAATAAATACAGGTATTGCAAACAAATACAGGTATTGCAAACAAATACAGGTATTGCAAACAAATACAAGCATTGCAAATAAATACAGTAGTGCAAACAAAGCCGATGTTGCAAATAACTACAAACCTGCAAAGAAAGCGAGCCTTGCAAATAAACGCAAGTACGCTTGGATTTGGCGTGTACCGTCGCGGTGCCGAGCAAATGGGCAAAGCACCACGGCTGGCAGCAGGGGAGCAGCCAAAAACGCGGCTTTGGGTTGGATTTTTGGGGTGGGGTTTTTTTTTTCTGCAGCTGTGCCCGGCTTTTTGGGCCGGAACGTAAGGGACTGGATGCGGCTCCCTGATCTTCGGCGTGCCTGGGAGTTAATTCCTCGCTCCTCCTGCCGGCCCCCGTTTGTCCTGTCTGGGAGGGATGCGGTGGGGAGATGAGAGCAAAAAGCCTTTCTAAATTTAAGCCGGGCCCGAGGAGGAGCTTTGGTGGCAGCTCCCATGTGGGGCTCGGCATGAGTAACACGTGAGGCCGCCACGCTCGGCGAGCCTCGCTTAAATGTCAGGGACCTCACAAACACCACGAGTGCCTTCTTTCACCATCCCCAAAGGCTGGGTTTTTTTGGGTTTTTGTTTTTTTTTGGTTTTTTTTTTTTTTAAATATATATTTTTATGTAAATACATTCTTGTCAAACCACAAGCTGTTTCTCAGTTTTGTTTTCAGCGAGCTTTGATGAAAAGATTGGCATCTCTTGGCTCGGGCGGCCGCGGGAGGCTAAGGCGGGCGGCGTGCTGGGGATGCCGGGAGCGCCCGGGCGGGACGCAGCCCAAGAGGGAGTCGCTTCTCCCGGCCGTGCCGCCGCAGCGGGGATGCGATTTCCCTCGGGAACCCATCCTTGCCGGGGGCCAGGGCACAGAAAATTCCCATTTTCTGCTCTCCAGGCTTAGCTTTCACCCAGCACATCGCAGTGCCCAGCCCCCAAAATTCCTCTTGGGGCTTGTTTATTAATTTTTTTTTTTTTTTGGTAGGTTAATTCTCAGAGAGGCAAATTGCCAAACCCACCTGAAAGTCCCCGTACGATTTTCCAGGTGGGTTTCATTTTCAAGCCAGCTGTTACCGTTTTACCGGCTTTGGGTAAAACCCGACTCTCGCCAAGGTAGGAGGCGATCCCGCCCAAAGAGACCGAGCATCGTTTTAAAAGTTACGATGGAGCAAAATCAGATCAACCACAAATTCTTCCCCCCCCTCCTACCCCCCCATCTTCTTTCGTCCGGCTGCCCGAAGGATGCTCAAACGGCAGCAAAAGCGTGTGCGTTTGCGGAGGGGGAGCCCGCAGCCCACGGCTGCCTAGAAATGCTGTTAAATTAGTGGCTGAAATTGTCTGAAATTCTGGTTTCTTCACGTGCGGTGAATGGTGTAGTAAAAGCCTGGTGCGCAGCCCAATTTCAGGGCACTCTCTGTGTTTCACTCTTTCCACATGAGTCAAACTAAAATGATTTTTTCTCAATCTTACAAGTGGGGTTAATGCTCCCCTTCGCCAAGCGGCAAATATTACTGTGACCGACGGGGTGTTTAATCACACCGCAGAGAAATGGATGAGTCAAAATACGAATTTATCGAACCCTACCTATTTTAGCTGCTTTTTGACTCCGGTTTTGCAACGATGACGTGGAGGGGGGGGGAGCGTTTGACTTGAACGGCAGCGGGACGAAAATAGTGAAGTGGAAATTCACCTTCGGCTTGCCATCCAGCCCTCCGCGGGCGAGATTTTAAATGAAATGTCTTGATAAGTGATTCTTCGCCTGGCTGATGCTATTTCAGCTCCGCGTGGCCGGCTCCGTCCCCGGCCCGGGGGGCGAAGGCGTGGGAAGGGGGCAGCGGCCGCGGGGGATGGCTGGGGTGCAGGGTGGGGTTTTTGGGGTGCTTTTGGTCATTCTTTCTCGGCGCTAAATAGAGGAAGAATAAGTTTCAAACGAAGCGTGTTTTGTTTTGTCACAGGAAGTGGAGAGAGCATTGGGAGAGCCCTGAGAGATTGACTTTACGAAATATATAGATATTCCGGCCAAAAAAATAGGATGTATTTGCGCCCGTCGTAAGCAGGGGGTAAATTCGGACGGGGAGGAGCGGGGCGGCAGGAGCCCCCTCCCCGAGCAGCCCGGGGGGCAGAGGCTCGGGGCTGCGGTGGTCCGGCGGAGGAAGGCAGCCCTTCCCGGGGGGGCAGCCGGCAGCCGTGCCCCGTGCCGGGGAGGCCGAAATTGTGGCCGGCTCCCGGCGAGGGGCGAGCGCCCCTTCGGTGCCTCCGCTTTGGGAAACCGTTTGAGCTTTTTTTCGGGCAGGGCTTGGGCTCCGGCGCTGACGGCAGCGGCAGCCTCAGGAAAAGGAGCTGGGTTTCACAATGTCTCATTCCTCCCCCAGCCGGGCTGCCCCGCCAGGCGTGCTAATTCTTTGAAAAACCCCAAAATTGGTTATTTCAAAGCTGGGGGTTCGCCGGGGACGCAGCGCATCACTTCCCTCTCCGGCAGCCCGGGAGAGCATCGCGCTGCCCCGGCCATAAACCCCGCCGAACCGGGGCGAGGGGCGGCTGCGAGCCTTTCCTTTCAGTTTAACCACCCCCCCCCCAAATGCCCAATTTAAGCCCCCCTGGTCCACGAGGGCTGGCAGCGGCCGAAATCAGCTCCTGCCACCGGGCTTTGCCCGCTGGCACTTGGATGACTTTCATTTTATTTTTTCAAAAATACCTTCATCCTGCGGTATTAATTTGCTTTTTTGGTTTCGCTATTAATATCGAATAGGTGCTAGATTGGCGGCGTTAGTTTTCGGTGGTAAATAACAGCTCAACTGATTTAATCCACGCTGCGCTTAGAAAAGAAGGGCTCGGCCGGGATGGCCGGGATGGCTTCGTGCTGGTGGCTGGGAAAATACGGCGGAAAATGTTGTTCGGGATGGGGAAAAATCCAACGGGTTACACCGGGATGGGCTTGGCTGCTCCCGGGATGGGGAAATGCAAATAATTGGAATTAAAGTGCAGCTGCTCGGGCAGGGCAGGGGTTGGGCTGGGGCCGGCTTGGCGCTGCCCATCGCTGCCCTGGGGCTCGTCCCTGCCTTCGGGGCACAAAATCAGCCAAACGATCATTTTGGGGTTAAATCTGCCCTTTTTCTCGTTGCGCTGTGGCTTTTCTCTGCCTGTATTCGAGGCTGTACCGGCGCTGAAAGGTTGCAAACAGTTTTGGGAACAAGATGTCTGCCTAAAGCATGACAGAATTGGCCACAAATTGCAGATGAGACTGATAACAAAAGCCAACAACATAAAATATGTAGAAAAACAACACGTTAAAGGCTACAAGACCACTGAAGGGCTTTTTTGTGTGTTTTTTAACCAGTTCTCTCACAATGGAAGTGAAAACACATGAAAAGAGAAATGCCTTCCCCCCCCCCCCCCCCCCCCCCTCTCTCTCTTAAATCAGATGCTCCCTCACCAAACCATGGCTGGAGCCGGTGGCCGGGCTGCTGCCGGCACCTCCTGGGTGCAGGCAGCCCCTGCCTGCACCTGCCCCGGCCGGCTGCACCGGCCTCCCCCAGTCCGGTGACTTTTAAAGCTTCATTTTTGCAGCCAACGAGGGCAGTCGAATGGTGGTTTGGTTTTGTTTTTTTTTTTTTAACCTTAAATATATTTCACATGCAGCATGCCGGTAACTCAGGTTTTTTTTCTCAAAGCAAAGGGGAAAACAGCCTGCAGCTACCTGCTGGGGGGGGGGGGGGGGGTTCTTTGTTTGAATAAATCAGGCTTAGCTCAGAAATTAGGATGAGGTTTTTGTTTTTGTTCTACTTATTTAATCTTTGTTTTTATAAATAAATACAAATAAGTCAAACTGAAACTCGATGGCTTTGGTGATAATAGAAGAGCAGCCCTGGGGAAATTTTCTTCATTAACATGTTCTTTCACAGCCCACACTCGGGTTTCGGTAGGAAAACTGCTTAACCTTTTCAGCAGCAGAAGCAAACGCTTTTTGAAGTCCAGGCATGCTAAAACCCGGGGTTCGCATCGCGACGCTGGTTGCGCATCGCCGGGCTTTGCCTTTATTTGAGGGGCCACGAGCCGAGAAGAAATTCTCTCATCCCCCAGCGGCACGGGGTCCCCTGCCCTTTCTCCCCTCAATTCTCCCCTTTTCCCCACGCCAGGAGGGAAAGCATAAAAACCCCAAGAAAATATTAAAAAAAAAAAAAACAACAAACCCCAACTGCTGCTTTTTTTGTTGCTGTTTTTTTGGTTTTGCGGGGCAGCTCTGTGCTCTACCAGCTCTCTTACAACATACTAGTTTTTAGTATTTGCAGCTCACTTCCTGTATGAGGTTAGTTTGTTTATCATAAAAAAGCTATTTTTAAACCCATTTCTGCCAATAAGTAATTTGAATGTCAATGTCAGGCGCTCGTGGCTGTCCGTCCCCCCCATCCCGGTTGACAGGAGGGCTCTGCCGCTGCTGCGGCCCCGGGCGGGACGGGCGCTGGGGTGCTGGGCCACCCGCACCCCGCGGGCTCTGGGCACCCCATGCCTCCTCCTCCTCCCACGCTCAGGGGGTTTATTCGTGTGTTTCGGAAGCAAAAAAGAAAGGATTTCAGAAATAAACTGTATTTTTTTCAACGCGGGGCCACGCGCAGCCGTCCCGTGGCCGCGGCGCTGGCGTGGGGACGCGGCGAGGCAGAGGCGCGGCTCTCGTCGCCCTTTCCCTTCGGTCTTGCTCCTGTGCTCTTCGCCTCCTTCCTCACGTGCCGTCCTCCAGCCTGCGCCGTTACAGAGGTGCCAATTAGAGCCAATTAGCGCCAGAGCCGCACGCCGGCGTGGGCAGCGGAGGCGACGCTCGGGGAAGCCGTGGTTTGCTGCCGTGTGCGTCCCCCCCTTAGGGAACGGCTATCGCACCGTCTTCCGACTTTATTTCCCCTAATTAATATCCAAGATAATTATGTCTTTGTCAAAAAATCTTTCGCTCGGCGCGTGACGGCCATAATCGTGCCAAGATGAAGCATGCTTTAATTAGCGGCAGCCCACCAGGCTGGGAAGTGAAGTCTCCCCGCACGCCCTCCCGGGAAAATTAACGTATGAGCCCGTCAAAAGGCCGGCGAGGAGAAATTCATCAAATTGGGGAAGAAAAGGCCCCGTATCCCCATGAGGGTCCCTGCCCTTGCCCAGCCCCGGCCCCAACGAGCAATGCGGCACCGAGCAAGGCATTGCTGCAACAGCCGAGGTCTTCTTGGCTCCGCGGGACCAGCCTTTGTCGGTACGGAGGTGTCGCCAGCAGGAATCACCCATTCGTCTTGCGTTTCTAGGGTAGCTTAAGCATTGCAGGTCTTAATTTTAAAACTCCCCAGAAAAGGCCCAGAATAGGTTTGGGATGCTGGGGAAGGGCAGCAGAGGGCGAGGAAGTGGCTTGCGGGCACCTTGCACGTGGTGGGCAGCAGGAAGGTCCCCTTGGTCCTACCACCCTTGGGCTTGTCTTACACCCTATCAATACATGCCCAGCCCCGTTATAGTGTCTATAATGACCCCTTATTGCTTCTAGGGACCTCCCTGGCCACGCGCCAGGGCAGCCCGAGCAACCCTGCCCGCCGCCAGCAGCCTCCCGTCCCCGTCTACGCTGGGTTTGACCAGAGGAGAGGTGACCATCCTAGAACCTGCCAGAAACACGAGAAAACCCGCTGGAAACAGTGAGCTTTGTTGCAATATGAAAATCAGATGCAAAGCTTGGTGGGTATTTTTAGCTGTTTAAGGCTGAACAGGTGTTTGAAAGGTCAGATGCGAGTCATTGGAAAAAAAAAACCAAAAAATAGAGAGAGAGCGAGCGAGAGAGCGAGAGCCTGGCAGCATGGCGTTGCGGCTCCCGTGGCACTGGATGGCTGTGGCGGGGCGGCTGTTCGGCTCTGCCGAAGCTGCGGTGTTCAGCCCACGTCTGATGGGTGCTTTGGCTTGTGTGCCCTCCCAAGCCCCCCCCCGGCGAGGGCAACGCGCAACGTCAGCACCCAACCGGGGAGCTCATCGTTGGCTTTGGTTGCTCGTCGTTCCCGAGGCAGGCAGGGGTTAAGGGGTGTGGGAATGTCCAGGGTTGGTTTGGAGCTGGTCTGGCCGGGCCGAGGTCTTGTGTGTCCTCAACGGCGCGTGGACAAGGCAGTCATGAGTGTTTGGGGAGGGGGCGAGTGTAGAAAGGCTTCCTTCCGATGGACGCAGGGCTCTGTGGCCGTGAGGCTTTCAGATGGCTTTTTCCATGAGCAAATAATTTTTTTTTTTTCCTTTTCAAGAAATAAAGGAAGCTTGTCATCCTTAAAACAAAATTGAATGTGGTTTTAATTAGTTACTGAAGCAAAACTTAAGACCACAGAAAGAAAGGGCCTGTCTCTTGGGGAGGACCCAGATGATGTGTTTTTGGTGGACCTGGGCCTGGACTTGGCCATGGCCAACCTGGACCATGGCCAACCTGAACCTGGCCATGGCCAGCCTGGGCCGTGACCACCTTCAACTTGGCCATGACCAACCTGGGCCATGACCAACCTGGACTGTGACCACCTTCAACTTGGCCATGACCAACCTGGGCCGTGACCACCTTCAACTTGGCCATGGCTGCCAACCTGGGCCATGACCACCTTCAACTTGGCCATGGCTGCCAACCTGGGCCATGACCACCTGTGATCTTGGCCACGGCCAACCTGGGCCACGACCACCTTTGACTTGCCCGTGGCCAACCTAGACCTGGCAATGGCCAAGCTCGTGTCCAAAGGTGAGATGCCGGCACTCTGCACCACTGCATGTTGCCGGTGGGATGGCATTTCTCTTCCCTGTCATCTCACCAAGGTCACCGGGTTCAGGCAGGCAATGAGCTCCCTCCAGCATGAGTCACGGCAAAGATAAATGGAGAGCATGAGGTGTGACAACTTGCCTGCACAGGCCAGTGGGCTCCCAAATGCCAACGGAACCAAAGAGCCACGGGTAGAGTAGGGCCAGCAGCTGCCAGAGCCTCGGCTGGGCAATAAAGCCTTTTTTTTGAGTTAAAGAAGCCCCCAAAATAGCACCTGAAACCAATAAACTTCCCTTTCAGGAACTTCTGTAATTTGAAACACATACAAGAACAAAAAAAAAAAAAAAAAAAAAAATCCAGAATTTTTTTTAAGTTGTTGTCAAGTAGGACTTTTGGGGGTTGTTTTTAAATACATTTCAGCTGGTGGGTGCCAGGGTGCAGGAGCGCTTGGCACGGCGGCACCCGGGGCAGGCTGCGGCTTCCCGGGGACTTCTCAATCTGCTTTTCCCCCCAATTTCTTCCTGCCTTTCAGCCTTTCCAGCTGACGCACGGTCCCACCGCGTTGCGTCACGCAACCCAAACCCCGGCCACCCAGCTGGTATTTCGGAAGACAGCGGCTAAAAATATCCCACCCCCCCCCCGCGCTCAGCGCACAGGATGGGCCGGCAGCTCCCCTCCTTTGAGCGAAAGAAAAAAAATCGAGCGCTGAGCCCGCAACCACGCTTAACGGCTCGCTTTGTGCCCGCAGCATCGCCGCAGACCTTCAAAATGGGAATTAAATGGGATGCCAGGCGAGGCGGGGGGAAAAGCGGCGCCGGCCCAGGGATGCGGGTGCTCGGGTGTGATCATCTCGTAAAATAGCGGATGCTTCTGCGGGTCCCACCTTCCCCCGCCGCCCCGTTTTTGGCGTGCAATGCTCTCCCTCCCTCCGTGACAACCGTATCGATCCTCTTACTTGTCTTTAAAACAATTTGTTGGGGTCTTCCAAAAGAAGCACGTCCAAGGGGAGCAACCCGAGCCATCCGCACGTGCCTCAGCTGGCCCGTCCCCGTCCCACGCTCGTTCCTGCCACCCCCCCCCCTTAATTTAGGGACCTCTGCCATCACCTCTTCCCTGCTCCTTATATGCCAAAAGCCGCATTGGAGCCGTCTCCCCGGAATATTGTTCCAAACCGCTATCAGTTATCTGGCGTCTATTATCGGCGGTGAAATAAAAGCAAGAGGAGCAAGCAGGGCACCCGGCCATCAGACAGCCGGGGTGGCTTCGCGATGGGGGCAGAAAGGGGACGGAGGGCCAAGGTAACTGTGGGGCGGTAATTTTTACGAGCGGATTTTGATTCAGCTTAAAAATAATGAAAGGACAACGAAATAATAAAACCGATGTAAAATAATAAGAGAAAAACAGTCACAAAGTACTAAAATATAAAAATAATTGAAGGAAAATAAAAATAATAAAAACAATAACGCAAAATAAAAAATAAAATAATAATAAAATAAACCCCCATGCTTCCCCAAACTTACCAGTAACCATGAAAACCGCCTGGGGACTGGGAGGGCCCTACATTGAGGTGCCCAGCGGATGGGTTTGAGCCCATTGATGCAGCCCACGTCTACAGAGCCCCGTAAAAGCGGGGAAAAGAAAGGAAAAAAAAACCCAGAACCCAAAGCGCTCCCTGCTTCTGGGTTTGGAAACGCTCAAGGCAACATCTTGCAAACCAGTTTCCTTTGACAGGCACATTTTAGTGTCCCGGGAACTTCAAAGAGCCGGCGAGCAGAAGGAAAACCCCGGGTACGTGCCCGCATCCTGGGTCTGGAGGAGAACTGGTGATGAACGGGGAGAACTGGTGATGAACGGGGAGAACTGGGGAGAAACGGGGAGAACTGGTGAGAAACAGGGAGAACTGGTGATGAATGGGGAGAACTGGTGATGAACGGGGAGAACTGGTGAGAAACGGGGAGAACTGGTAATAAATGGGGAAAACTGGTGATGAACGGGGAGAACTGGTGAGAAATGGGGAGAACTGGTGAGAAACAGGGAGAACCGGTGATAAACGGGGAAAACTGGTGAGAAACAGGGAGAACTGGTGATGAACGGGGAAAACTGGTGATAAACGGGGAGAACTGGTGATGAAGGGGGAGAACTGGTGATGAAGGGGGAGAACTGGTGAGAAAGCAGCAAACATCCCCTCCCCAGCCCTTCCCCAGGTGATCAAGCCCCCCAAGAAGACAGCGCTCATGACAAATAGTTGAAAGTTTTTATTCATATAAAACTCATATTAAGAACATAAAAGATTGCATCTTAAAAAAAAAAAAAAAAAAAAAAAAGATCTGCAATTATTTACAGCAGTATTGCACAAGTAAAGTGGCAATTACCCTGTCCAAAATTCATCAGTGCAAAACACAAGTAAGCCAGGGAAATTGCAGTACAAATGCTACATACGCTGGGTCCGGTGAAATGAGTTAGTGATTCATCGGCACACGGCGGTGTGCTGGGGGGGAACTGATGGGAAAGCTGGGCCGGGGAAAGCGGCCGAGATGGAGGAAACCGTGGCTTTCAAAGCGGGGTGGCAAAAATCACGGGGGCTGGAGAAGCCAAATTCCCACTGAATTTCACTAATGCTGAAGTCTTTGACGTGCCTAAATCGCTGCTGGGAAGTGGGACTTAGGCATTTTGACCAAAAAGAATAATAATAATAATAATAATAATAACCTCATTATCCTAACCATATCGGCGGCACTGCCAGGAGAAGACAGTGCTTTGGAGGGTGATCCATCGCTTATTGCAGGTGCAGGGAGAAGGGGGGAAACAAAATCTTTACAAAAACTTAAATAAGCAGAAAATAAATATATAACATTTCTACAAGTTACAGCATTATGGAACAGTAGAGTGCATTAATTACATGGGGGGGGGGAGAATCTACAGTATTTACCAAGTTCAACTCTAAAAAAGTTTAGGAAAAAAAAGTCTTTTTTTTTCTTTTTTTAGTTATTTATAAGCTGTACAAAACTTACGTGAGAGAAAGGATAGGAAATACATTGCACACAGATATTTGGCTCAGATGATGAAAATAATACGGTGCTCTACTCTAATAAATATTCAGGTATTTACAGTCATGGAAAAGAGGAGAAGCGTTAACACATTGTGTGAGATCGCCGGGGAATAAATCTGGTTTCCCTGCAACCAAGGAAAACTCATCACATCCTTTTGGCAGAACAGAGACCACAGGTTACGCTTAGAACGACCCAGAGCAGTCAGCCAACGTGGCTGAAGCGAGCATAATCACTACTTAAAAAACCCCATTCCTCTGCTTAGATGCTTTTTGGTTTGGTTTGGTTTTTTTTTTTCCCCTAAACCTCACAACTCTACGGGGGTGAAACCTGGTTTTTTGGGGGGCTCATTTTCCTACGCCTAGCTTTTGGCCCGGAACGCCTCCTGCGGAGAAGTCCCAGGCAGACAGAGCCAATACCTTGATTTTTTTCCCTTAAAACGAATATAATTTTTGTCTCCATCGTTGGCTGGGGCAGCCCAGCAGGGAGGACGGGGTAAAGTGCTTGGCGTTTCTTTGGTGTACTCCAAGGGACACATTCTGGGCGGCGTGGTGCCGGCAGGATGCCGGGATGCTGTAAGGCTGCGAGACCCGAAAACACCATTTCATCCACCAATGATGGATGAAACTCAACCGGGAAAAAAAAAACCTCCGTTTGGTTTCCCCCTCTGCTGCCAAATTTTTATTTTATTTTATTTTTTTTTAATTTTATCAACAGCCGTGCAATTCCCCGTAGGTTCCCATGGGAAACCCGCGGCGGCAGCCTCCCTGCTGGGGTTTTCTATATAAACCCTACAGAAAAAAAGCGATGGCTGGAGCACGGCTGGGGCAGCACGGCTACGGTGAGCCAAAACTAAGGGGAGGGAAACCAAGAGGAGCAGGAACCTGCCCTGGCCAAGCTCACCAGCTATTTTAACCGCTCACTCTCCACCAGTGCAAAGGTTCCCCCTACACCCTCTCCAAAATACCCTTTCCTGAACATCCCCTGCTCCTGCAGCTGAGGCCAACTCCTCCAACCGATGCTCATCTTGCAGGTCCAAAACCAAGATAATAAAGAATTTAAAATAAAAATTAAAAATAGCTCCGTAATCCTCCGGAGGAGTGCGATCGGAGGCACGCAGCCCCGCACTGACACCGCGGCTCTTCGCCTACCCCACGGGCACGGGCAGCCAGTGCATAGAGGTCAGATTGTACGGTTTGTCCATCATTAAAAACACTAATAATCACACATGGCACTCAACAGCTTCTCCCTGCACGCGTATTGCAAGAAAAACCGCTACCGTGGGCTTGGGTTTGGTTTTTTCTTCCCTCCCCGCATGGTGCTGGTGAAACCAGAAATAAAAGCGCAAGCGTTTGGAAGTGGATTCGAGGACCACCCGCACCAGCCAGAGGACAGGGACGGCTCCGGAGGCAGAGAGGGGTACGGTTGTGCATAGATACGGGGGTGGCCGGAGCGGCCACCCCCCAGAAAGCGCCGGCGTGCAGCAGCCGCCTGCCCACGAGCCGAACGGGAGCTCACGGGGGGGCCTGAGGAGACAGACCCGCTTCTTCCGACCAGCCCCGGGGGCTCCTCCAGCAAGGCTGCAGGGTCTCCGGGTGGAAGGGGAGATGCCCTGGGACGGCAGCGAGCACCCGGTCGGGTCTTCCCGGGGGGGGGAAGGAGGCGGTTTGGGAGGAGACGTGGCAGTCCGTGGGGAGCGCGGACCCCACGCGGCAAGTCCCCGGGTGGATCCGTACCAAGTCGGCATCCTTTGGCACCTCTTCCAGCGGCATCCCAGCACACGAGCGAGCGTCTGGGGTCTTCCCACCGACGGTCCCGTCCCACTCATCCCCCTGCTCCAGGCTGGCCTGTCCGAACACAGAGGATCCCAGGAAAAAAAAAAAAAAAAGAAAAAAAAAAAGAAGAAAAAAATCCAGCGCCTTAAAAACCTTCCTGGGTTCAAGAGCAAGGTACAAGCAACGACTTAAAACACAGTTCCTGAAGTTACACAGCAGGAGCTGTCATCTCTGGGTGCAAAGCTGCGGTGTGCTGGGAACTGTTTTTAACCTTCCTCCGAGAACGTTTTATTGCTGAATTACTCAGTCACCAACATTATATATTATATATAATATCATACAATATGTAGGTGTTTTCACACATTTTATAGAAAGAATTTCTTTTTAAAAAAAAGGCAACCTGGTGGATTGTTTTTTTTTGTTTGGTTGGTTGTTTGTGATATTTTGGACCCTGGAAGTCTAACAGCTAAGTCTTGAAATTCAGAGTGTAAAAAAAAAAATATATATATATAAAAAAAAAAAATCAGTCAGCAGGAAATAGGCTATTTGCATGATGCAAATGAGGGTGGATTTAGGGTAGCATTAGGTATTTACAGGTAAAAGAAGTGCTGATTTAAATCCCTCTGCCCTTCTCCCATCATCGCCATCCTTTTTGGTGGGCAAACGCCCAGGAGGCGAAGGGAGAGGCGAGGGCCCCGCGAGTCTCTGCGACGGGGTCTGCGAGGCAAACTACGATGGCTTTGCCCATCAGCTGGTCCAGGCTTTCCTCTTCTCCGCTGCAGCCTTTATCCGAGACGGAAGACAAGCCGACAGGTTTCCGGAAACGATGACAAAATTATTCCATCGCCGTCGAATATTTTCTCTGAGACTCTTTCGGAAAAATAAAAAAATAGTAAAAAAATAGTAAGAGTTGAGAGAAATGCAGTAAACGCCACTGCCGGGCAAAATCCTGCATCGGAGTCCCAGCAGGTCGGCGCGGGATGTCCGCTCTTATCTGACGGCCCTCGCCACGCGTCCCGGGGGAGAGGCGGGGTGGGAGCCCCGCATCCATCCGTCTGTCCGTCCGTCCGTCCGCCCCGGGCTTTCCCAACGAGTAAACGAGTCCTGGTGCCTCGGGATGCGCCCGGCGCTCACTGCATCCTCCAGATGAGACGGATGATGTAACGCAGGAGGCGCAAAATGACGATCTGGGGGTTTCCCACCGGGTTATCCAAGAAACCCTAAAAGGAAAGAGGAGGGGAAAAAAACAAAAAAAAAAAAAGAAAAACAAACAAGACTGTGACTTTAACTTCCAGCGCGGAGCCCCCGTGCTACGAACACCTTGTGCGGTGCCACGCAAATATTTCAGAGGTGCGAAATCGAGCGTTTTACGAAGAATGAAAGTAAACCCCGCGACCTTTCCTATTTTCCTTCAACAGAAAGCTTTATAATACCCAAAGGGTCAAAGCTGCCCGCTCCCAGCTACGTTTGCCTGGAAGGTGGCTGCCGCGGCGCCGCTCCATAGGGATGCGACGCGCGAGTCCCTGCGCGTGGGCACCGGAGGCGCGTGACGCTGCCGGGGGGTTTGAAACGTGGTGAGTAAGCCCTGCTAGCACAGTCAGGGGGTTTTACCAGCCACCGTGGGGGAAGGCCGAGATCAAAGAAAAATAATGAAAATCTAAAAAAATATTTTTAAAATAAAAAAAATAAAAATAAAAAAAATAAAAAAAATAAAAATAAAAAATAAAAATAAAAATAATAAAAATAAAAATAATAAAAATAAAAATAATAAAAATAATAAAAATAAAAATAATAAAAATAAAAATAATAAAAATAAAAATAATAAAAATAAAAATAATAAAAATAAAAATAATAAAAATAAAAATAATAAAAATAAAAATAATAAAAATAAAAATAATAAAAATAAAAATAATAAAAATAAAAATAATAAAAATAAAAAGCCCCTCAGCAGGCAGAGCAGCATCAGTCGCTGTACAGGCAGGTCGCCGACACGCGGATTTTAGTTCAGGCCCCTCCAGGCGTAACCACCGCCTCATTCACAAAACGCGGCAAGCCGGCCACGGCAGCAAAACGCTCCTCCCTGGAGCAAGGGACCTTTGTATCGCAACAGCGTGCAACGAAAAGAAAAAGGAGCAAGCGCCAAACGAGCATTTATTTTTAAGATTTTTTTTTTAGGGCGAAAGAACAGCCCCAACATCCCCCTCTCCCTCTCTATACCAGCCCGAATCGGATTGCTTTGGGACGTATTTAGCGCGGTAAAATCATGCTTGTGCATGCCCCGGAGAGAGAAATTGGGCTGTTTACCCCGATATGCAAACTGCCCTCCCCGCTACGGGGGCGTAACGCCGGCGGTCCCGCGGCGGGCTGCCGTCCCCACGGAGAGACGATGCTCGAGCATCCCCGGCCGGGTACCCGGGCCGAGTGTGCCTCCCCCCCCGCGGCATCCCTGCGCCCCAGACTGACCCACCCAGGAGCTGCCCCCCACTAGCACGACGCTAAGCCCACTGCACCGCCTGACCGCCAACGCGGCGGAGAGCAAGGGAAAACCCAAAAAAAAAAAAAGCCAATAGGCTTAGAGAAGGATGCGAGAGAAATGCCAAAATTAGGTTTTCTTTTATAGAGAGGTATTAAAAAAAAAAGTTAGGGGGTTGAAACAAGACATTTTCCACCTCTGCAGGCAGCTCGGGTGTGGGCAGCAAAGCTTGGGGCACGCAACGGTGGCCAAGCGATGCGCCCTCTGCCAGCAAAAGCCTCAGCACGGAGCTGCTCTCCATGGCCGGAGGGTCCCGTGGCCATCTCCGCTCACCGGACCCGCGAGCTTTGCCAGGGCAAAGAGGGGCTGGATGGCGAGTTGTCCGACTCCCCGTCGTCTTGCCCAGGAGACGGGCCCCGGGGCGTGACGCGCAGGGCGCACCGACGGGGGAACGTGACGGGGAACACGCGGCTCCAACCCGTCCGACAGCTCCGACCTGCCCAGCAAGTGCCGTTTTGGCAGGGCTCTTAGTTCCCCATTTCTAAGCTCACGCTGAAAGGGCAAACCCCGGCGAGCGCACGTGCCGGTCAGGCGTCCTACCTACCCCTCCTGCCCAAGGGCTCCAGCTCTGCGGAGACCGCCTTTTCTCCAGAGCAGCCAGACCGCTTGCAGAAGGAAAAGACACCTTTCCACAAAGCAAGTGGGACGATAGCTCTCGTCGTGCGTCGGGGACGATAACGCTACAGAAATTGCTTAAATGCCCTGAAACCTCCTCCTCTCTGGGCGCAACAAGTGAGAATTCATCAGACGCTAATTAAGCCAGGTACAAAGTGTTTTTAGGGTCATGCATGACAGCCTGCGCTCGTGTCATCTAGCAAGCAGGACGTGGTCCTCTGCGTTTCGGTTCTCTCCCCGGGGCAGCAGGTTGGAAGCTCGGCTGCAGCACTGGAACCACCTCACGCAAACCCGCGTGATGCTCTGCGACCGGGCACCTGCGCCCCATCCTGCTGCCAGCTTCGCACCCGCCCTCTCGGACCTCTGCGAAAACCCTTTCCCACCCCTCCTCACAGCCCCCTGTTAAATTCACTCCCTCTTATACACCCGGCAGTATGGATCGGGGTTTTGCACGGGGCGGTGTGATGTGCCTGGCACAGATTTCCAGCGAGCGAGGTCCCACGCAGGGCAGCACTGAGGGTGCCTGATCCCACGAGATAACGTGGGGAGGACTCTCCTGCCCGTCACAAACCTGTTCCCAAGCTCAAAGGGCTTGCCTCCACTCCAAATTTAAGGCACCGCTCCAGGAGTCAGCGAGGAGAAGGGATGGCACGGCACTCCGCATTTCTGCCAGCCCTTCTGGGTCAGCTCGCCACTACCAGGCGCCTTCCGCTTTCTGAACGCCTGTGGGATCTTGGCTTGGTCCCTACCTTTCATTGAAAAGATGTCCTTTAAACAAAACAAACAACAAAAAAAAGCGGGTATGTCGCATCACGAGGGATCGGCCTGGATGGGGAAAGGTCGGAAGACGCGTGTTCCGGATTCGGGATGAAACGCAGCTTATTGCCAGTTTGTTGCGGGTCAGGAAAGCCAGAGCATTCGGAAAGAAAACAGAGCTGATGGAGAAGTCTCCAGCGAGGCGATGCAGAGAGGCCGCGCGGAAGGAGCTGGACTGCGGCAGCCTGGCACCCGTTTTGGGGGAGAGCCCCTGCCTACAGGCATCCGTTCGCCAAAGGGACCCTGGGAGCGGCGAGGAAACACGCTGCAGGAGTGACTCACGAGCCGGGGAGGACGGATAAAGATCCGGGCAGCCAGCATTTCGTCAACGACGCTGCTACCTAACGTGCTTCTGACTCCTCTTCCCACGGACGAGCGCAAGGGCAAGTTGATGGACCAGAAACCACATGCACGAACACGCAGCCATCGAGAACGTTCGGCAGGCAAGTTACTGGCTAACGCCGCTCTTCTGAAAACTGCTGTTACTTCATCTCTCTGGGTTGGTTTGTTTCAGGGTTGGCTTTTTTTTTTCTCTCTCCTTTTTGCATTAGTGCCACCTATTTTTGTTGCAACACTCAGCGATGTGAGAGTTTACAGCCTTATAAATACACGTGTTTCAAAACAGCTCTGGCAGATTCTTTGCAAGAAAAATAAGTTATCAGACCAAGCCCATCCCTGTTTCTTATTTGCAACTACGCTTCCATGCACGCGATCCTCGGCAGCAGGAATTTGGGAGCCGAGCACAGAAAGCCGCTACATTCGCTCCCTGCCCTGTTTTTCCTAAAAACACCAGAGCGGACACCCGAGCGCTCCCCAGCGCCAGGCCGGGAACCACTTCCAGAGGGGCTCTTCCCAACGCCACCCCAAAAACAGCCCAACACACCCAAACCTTCCCTGCCTCTTAACTTTTGGAGGTTTCTTCCTCATTACTGTCAGGCCCAGTCCCAATCCAGCAACACGCTTTACGGGCCCTGGGTGCTACGAAAGATACTGCGAACTTCGTACCCGAAAACCTCAAGTCCCAGTTTAAAGGTTATTTTTAATCGATTTAATGACACTGCAGCGGCAGACGACTTGCCGGCGCAGGCAGCACACCCCTGCGTCCAGGCGAACACAACCACCCGCGCATCCTTTTCTACATTTGAGTGAACAAAACATTCACCGCAGAACTAGTTTCCAGAGATGATTAAGCTTTTCCCTTTTAGAGACCGTGCGTAAAGAAATGGAAAGTAAAAACATGAAAGTTACCCTTCTTGGACAATAGGAGGCATTGAACTCGTCTCCGATGCGCCGCAGCTCCTGTGCAATCCAGATTTCGGGCTGTATGTCTTCCGCTAGCGAGTGAGACTGCCACTGGGAAGCTGCACGGAACAAAACCGGAGCATGTGAAACAGAGGAACAAGAAAAAAAAATAAATACTCTATTCACCTCGGCAAGAGCTGACGGACTACTGCTATTTTTAATACTACTATTTAAAAATTTTTTTTTTTTAAATACAGTTCCTAGGAGTTGGGCAGGTGCCAGGCTGCTAGGGCCCGCACATGGTATGCGGCGCAAATGGGACGTGTTGCATAAGATGTGCATCACAGGAGAGGCTTTTATTCCTAATTATTTTTATATTGTTAGCCTTTTATTCATTCATTTTTTTTTATCACAGGCATCCCTTAGGAGCATCTCCTCCGGCACATCCAAGCATTGGTCCCCTCTTAAATAGGGAGGAATGCTGAGATGCCACTCGAATTTCTTTCCCTAGCAAAACCTTCTCTTCCCCCTGTTTCTCAGTAATTTTCTTTTCTTGCCGGCGCAGCAGCCAACTTCTCCTCTAACCTTAAAAAAACCTCTGTCTGGGTAGTTTAATTGAATTCTCACATTTCTTCCCCACACAGTTCTGAAGTGCTCAACGAGAAAAGGAAAACGATTGGTTTTGTCGTACTGAGAAGAAAGCCACAATTGGATTTGTACGCTGAGAAACCACGCTTCCAGCAAACTGAAGGACTTTCCATCTGCAGGAGGGAACCGGGACGCTCGCCTCTCAAGCAGCATCTTCCTTGCACTTTAGTAGCAAATAAACCCGACGCAAGAAAACAGTGCTGGCTTGTAAAAGGAAAAAAAAAAAAAAAGAGCTAATGCATCAATTATACTGTGCTATACATAGCTATTTTAGTCTCCATTTTAAGAAGTTATTAGACACGTGATAAAGCCACCGTGCAATCCCCCAAATAGCCGGGGGAGAAAGGAGCCTGTGACCCAGGCAGGACCCCAGCGCAGTACCCGTGCCACCTCTTCCCTCTCCCGCAAACCCAAGTGTAGGATCCGAGCAAGAATCAGAGCCTTAAGGAAAAGAAGAAAAAAAAAAAAAAAACAAAAACCAAACCCAAACGCAAACAAACAAAATCACCCCCACAAACAATAAAAAACCCAAAACAACCCCACACAACCCAAAAAAACCACCGCACAAAACAAAGCAGAGCGTTTTGGCACGACAGCTTAGAAGGAATCACAAGGGTACAGAAATAGCTTCCAATCTCAAAATATTCAAAGGATTAGTGGGGCAGTAAAAAAAAAAATTAAATAAATAAATAAAAATTTTAAATAAAAGCCTGGCTCCAACCTGACTGGAAAAATGTATTTGCGAGCCAAACTAGCGCTGCTTGGCTCGGGGATCTGTTTTGTTTTCATGCTGTAGTAGCGCAGGAATAGTACCCGCCGCCTGCCCGGGGACGGCCCCGGCATATTTATTTTCCTCGCTGGTGAATGAAACGCAGCGCAGCCCTCGCGATATTCCACTCCGGTGCTCCGGGAACGCAAACAGGATTTCGGCCGGGGCGGGGCGACCATCCAAAAATCCCACCGCCGTCACCAGAGCCGGCCCCGGGCTGCCTTTCCCGGCAAGAGCTAAGCTAGGGGGAAAAAAAAAAAAAAAAAAAGAGGGGAGACAAGACAAAAAGATGCAAGGAGACCCAGGGATGCAGAAAATATTGGGAGGGGGAGAGGTACCGCTCCTTTCTCCATCCTTCCCCCCTGCTCCATCCTTCCCCCCTGCCCCAGCATCGCACCCAGGAGCTCATTCGCTCGAGAGATGAAGGCTGGGGTTGGTGGCTGAGAGCGAAATCGGGCTGAGGTTTTCAGAAAGGACTTTCTGTGGCGCTGCCGAACGGCAGCGTCAAAAGGGTCCAGTCATAACTGGTCCCAAAACCAGTCAGAGGTGCTTTCGGGGGGCCCCCAGTCATACCGCGAGCCGGCACCCGCCACCGACAGCGAGACGGCTGCCACGGGGATGGGGACAAACCAAGAGGCCACCAGCACCCCCGGGATGCCTGCACCTCGCTCTAGCCCATGGGATGCTCCAGCTGGGGACCAGCACGGCAATGCTGTGGTCACGGCTTAGAAGAAAAAAAACAACAAAAAAAAAAACAAAAAACACCCACAAAAAAAACCCAAAACAACCAACCCCAAACTGCACCTCCACCTCCCAGGCTTGGTCATCCAAACCCTTCTGGAGAAAACCTCCCCGGAGAACAGCTTCAGAGGAACCGTGAGCAAAGCCCAGGGAGAAAACGGCAGCGGCTCCAAAACGAGAGCAACAGGAACGACACCGCCAGGCTCCTCGGCTCAAGGTTTCCCCCTTAAATTCACCTATGACACCCGGAGGATCTCCTTTCACAGGCAAGGAGAGGTTCACACTGCTCCTCTCCCCTCTTCCACAGCGCAGGAAAACACACCAGGATCAAAACGGCACCGGGAAAACCCGTTTACAGAGCCTGCTCCAAATGCACCCCAAAAACCCGCGTGCAAGCCCTGCACTCCTGTGCCTTTAGACCGAGCCGCTCTTTGAACAAAAAACCCCCCACCAAACGAAACAATCTGCTCCCGTTAGGAGACAAAGGCTTGAAATATTCGTCTAAGATTCACACAGCCCCACCAAAGGGTGGGTTTCTCACCTCGGGTGACTTCACGGCGAGCGCTCCCGCAGGCACGCCATCCCCGTGCACAACGAACTCGGCCCTGCTCCTCTCCTCCTCAGCCCCAAAAGCATCTTCCCAGCGCCGCCGAGCCAGCACCGCACCGCTTCCCACCTCCCGCCCCGCAACATCCCCTCGCCGCTTTCATCCCCTTTCCCCAAAAAACGGCTGCGGAGGCGGCCGGCTGTACCCCGCACCGTCAGAGAAGCGAGACGCCCCGAAGCATGGCTGCCCACCACCTCCCATGCCAGGAACGACTCTTCCTCCAGCAACTAGCGCTCGCTCACCCACCCGCACCACAACCGAAGGCATCCCGCAATTCCCCAAGGGCCGCCTCCATCTTTTTTGTCTGGCAGGGGCACCTCCAGCGCTTCATTATTATTTGGGCCGTCATCGCCGAGAACTTGGGGAAGGTTTTAGGAGGTTTAGAAGAGGCGGCTTCAGGGCAGAGCATGAGCTTGCTTTGCTCAACCAGCCTTGGAAACAGTCCACCGCTGCCCACGGGAGAGGCTGAGAGCACCTATCGCACACAAACTGCTCTTGCTTACAGGAAACGCCTGTTTATTATTATTAAGGCCACTTGCTTACGCTTCCTAGAGAAGCTCTCCATCTCTCAGCCCGCAGTCAGTGCCTTCCGAGAGATAAAAATCAGCGCATAAAAACACAACAAAAAAATTACACCCTTCGCTTCCTTGCAGAGGGACTGACCCGTTTCCGCGCGGAAAACTTAACGGCATGCATCCGGCAGGACACCGCCAAGGCAAGGGGACCGAGGAAGAGGTGCGCAGGGCAGACCCGCAGCCCCTTCTCGAGGCGAGCGGCGCAGTTAAGTCACAGCCTGGGATTTGCAGTCCCCGACCGGGGATAAAACAGCTTTGCAGATCCGCACTCCTAGCTTAATCGTGTTTGAGAGTAGCCGAGGGTCCCATTTAACTAGCTCGAGTGTTTTCCATTTGCTGATAGTTGTTTAGGATGATGCCCCTAGCAACAACAACAGAACAAAGGCTCCAGTAAAAACCAGCATTTCAACAGCTTTTCCTACGGTGATGAAAAAGCAGGAGCTCAGAAAAATCAGGGAAAACTTCAATTTCTTCCTGGAGCACCCAAAAAAAAAAAAAAAGGAAAAAAGAAAAGAAAAAAAAAAAAGTCACTCGCGGCTAAAACACTGGCTGCGGCTCTCCCTGCCGAGGAACTCCAGCATCCTTGCCTGGCCGTGCCATGTGTGTTTGCGCTCCGCGAGGTTGTGAAACTTGCATTAAGCTGTAATTACTGCAATAATGTCAGAAAATCTTTCCTAAGGGCATATTACAGTAAGCCCTCTGCAGCTGTAACCACAGCCATTAACCAGGGAGGAAAAAAAAAAAAAAAAACACACACACAACACAAAACACACACACCAAAAAAAAAAAAAAAAAGAAAAGATGTTTTGATCATGTAAAGCTTGGAGTCGGTGTTTGTTATCCCCGGAGGAGCGCTACCGACGCGGTACCTGCCTCGCTCTCGCAGGAACGTGCCCACCTTCTCCTGGTTCCCGGCAGAAGTTAAAAGGTTTCCTCCAATTAAGGGGAATTAATCACGAGAGGGGAAAGGCATGGCTGGATGGCTCCAGCGGCTCCGGCAGGCGTGTTTTCTCCACCACTAGAGGCTTCAGCCCAGCCTTACCTGGTAAGCCACATGTAAACACACGCCCGCCCGCCACCACGCTGCTTTCAAGCACCAATTTCGGGTTTCGCCAAAACAAGCGGGAGTTTTGTGACCCTAGCGCCTATGACACCGCGTGGCTTGTCGAGAAAGAGACCGGAGCAGAAGACGAGCGAGAAGCCACTTACCTCGCAGCAGCGCGCAAACCCCGGCGAAAAGCGGTGCGTAAAGCCCTGCGAGAAGCAAGCCCTGCCTAGGAAGCTGGATTAAACAACTTTGTCCCCTCCTCCCCGGGCAGGGACTGACCTATCCCGGAAAAGAATAAAAATAATAATAATTAAAAAAAAAAAAAGCGCTGGATGAGCGGGTGTTCCCCGGCAGCACGTTCGCTTGGCGGGCCAGGCCAGCTTGCAAAAATCCCACACTCCCGGCCGCCCGGGCGAGCGGCTGGCCCTGAATCAGCCGGGGTCGCACGCCCCACGGCTCGCCCCGGTGCGAGCTCAAGGCCCCGGCGGGGCCTTTCGCAACCGCCCCGTAGGTACGGCGGGCGCTCGGGCAGGGCTGCGCCCAGGGAGGGTGCAGCAGGGCACCCCCGGGGCGCGGGGTGCTCCCCCGCAGCCCGCAGCCCGCGGAGGGGACGGCGGGACGCGGGGGGAGGCGTCGCCGCAGGTGCGCTGGGCGTCTTTGGAGGGAAAACCAAACGCGGCGAGGAGTGGAAGGCGTCGCTGCCGGGCGGGGGACGAGGAGCCCGCCGACGGGAGCCCGCCGGGCTGGCTCCGTGCGCCCCGGCCGGCGCAGCCCCCCCCCGTCCCGTTCCCCCCCCCCCCCCCCCGCGTCTTACCCATGGCGCTGAGGCAGTGGCTGACGGCCTGGCAGGGCGGGCTGGGGGTCTGCGTGGCCTTGTCGCAGGTGAGGGGCGCGGGGCTGCGCTCGGCGTCGAAGGAGAAGTACCCGCTGGAGGAGCCCGACAGCAGCGGCGACCTCCGCACGAAGATGTAGAGGGGCGAGCGGGTGGCGAAGGGGCCGGGGCTGGCGGGCGGGCCCCGCGGCGGAGGCCCCGCCGTGGCGGCGGCGGCGGCGGAGCCGGGCAGGGCGGCGGGAGCGCCGGGGCGCAGCTGCGCGGCCGGGCCCGGCCCCTCCGCCGCCGCCGGCGGCAGCCGCCCGCCCTCGCCGTCGCGTTGCGCCTTCACCCCGGGGGGCTGCTTGGCCATCGGGGCTGCCTGCGGGCGGAGCGGCGCGGCGTGAGGCGGCGTGAGGCGCGGGGGAGCGGAGCCGCCGCCGGCCCCGGCCCCGGCCCCGGCTCCGGCCCGGCCCCTCCCGCCCCCTCGCCCGGCCCCATTGTTCTGCCGAAAGTGCTGAGGCGGCAGCTCCGCGCCGCGCCGCCCCCCGCCGCCCCGCCGCCGCCGCCGCCGCCCGCCGCCCCCCGCCTCGCCGTCACCCGCACGCCGCGGCCCCCCGCCTCTCGCTCCTCTCCCCCGGCCCCGCTCACGGTGCTCCCCGCCGGCTGCGGCGGAGCGGGCGCCCGGCCGCGGTGTGCGCGGCAGCCCTGCGCCTGCCCGGGCCCTGCGCCGCCTCCGCCCGCCCGCCCCGCCCCGTGTTTACAGCGCCGCCGCGCCCCGCCCCGCCCGGCCCACCGCCCGGCCCACCGCCCGGCAGAGCGACGGACCGGCCGACCGACTGACCGACACACCGGCCGCCTTCCCCGCCGCGGCCGCCGCCGGCCCCGTGCCTGCCTGCCCCTCTCCCGTACCGGCACGGCACGGCACGGCACGGCACGGCACGGCACGGCACGGCACGGTACGGTATGGTACGGTACGGTATGGTACGGTACAGCACGGTACGGTATGGTACGGTACGGTATGGTGCGGTACGGTACGGTACGGTACGGCGCTCACAGCGGCAAACGACCCCCTCGGCAGCTCCGCACCCTCCTTGCACTGTGCACACCCATACACCCCCCTTGCACTGTGCACACACCCTTACACCCCCCCCGCACTGTGCACACACCCATACACCCCCCTTGCACTGCACACACACCCATACACCCCCCCCCGCACTGTGCACACACCCATACACACCCCCCCCCCACTGTGCACCCCCATACACACCCCCCTTGCGCTGTGCACACCCTTACACCCCCCTTGTAATGCACACACCCTTACACACCCCCCTTGCACTGCACACTCACATCTCTACACCCCCCCTTGCACTGTGCACACCCCCATACACACCCCCCTTGCACTGCACACACCCTTACACCCCCCTTGCACTGTGCACACCCACACACACCCCCCTTGCACTGCAAACTCACATCTCTACACCCCCCCCTTGCACTGTGCACACCCTTACACTCCCCTTGCACTGCACACACCCTTACACCCCCCCCTTGCACTGTGCACACCCTTACACCCCCCTTGCACTTTGCACACACCCTTACACCCCCCCTTGCACTGTGCACACCCATACACCCCCCCTTGCACTGTGCACACACCCTTACACCCCCCCCTTGCACTGCACACACACCCTTACACCCCGCCTTGCACTGCACGCACCCTTACACCCCCCTTGCACTGCACACACACCCTTACACCCCCCCTTGCACTGTGCACACACCCTTACACCCCCCCCTTGCACTGCACACACACCCTTACACCCCCCCTTGCACTGCACACACCCTTACACCCCCCCTTGCACTGTGCACACACCCTTACACCCCCCTTGCACTGCACACACACCCTTACACCCCCCCTTGCACTGCACACACCCTTACACCCCCCCTTGCACTGTGCACACACCCTTACACCCCCCCCTTGCACTGCACACACACCCTTACACCCCCCCTTGCACTGCACACACCCTTACACCCCCCCTTGCACTGTGCACACACCCTTACACCCCCCTTGCACTGCACACACACCCTTACACCCCCCCTTGCACTGCACACACCCTTACACACCCCCCCTTGCACTGCACACACCCTTACACCCCCCCTTGCACTGCACACACACCCTTACACCCCCCCCTTGCACTGCGCACACACCCTTACACCCCCCCTTGCACTGCCACTTTTACCCCCCCGCACTGCGCACCCACACCCTTACACGCACCGTGCACCGCGTGCACGCCCCTTACATACACCCGCTTGCTTTGTACGCACACCTTACGCCCCCCCTCTGCACACCTCCGTGCACACCCCCCGCACCGCGCACACCCCGCACACCCGCCGTGCACCGCGTGCACGCCCCTTACGCCCACGTGCTCGCCCTGCGCGCACACGCGTGCCGCGCTCCTGCACGCCACCCCTTGCACGCACGCGGCCCCGGGCACGCGCCCCGCGCGCCCTTTAAGGAGCACCTCCTTGCACCCTGCTGACGCCCCGCTCCCTACGCTCCCTGGCGCGCGCCCCTGCCCCGCACGCCCCCTCCCACCGCACCCCTCGCACCGTGCACGCTCACGGGCCCGCGCACCCTCCCGTCACCCACCGCTCCCCGCCCCGGCGCGGGGCTGCGGGTGCATGGCGTCCGCCCCGGCTCCCGCGTGGTGCCGGTGGCCCGGGGCAGGAGGGAGGCCGGTGGCCCCGGTGGCAATCAGTGTCGCCTGGTGGCACCTAATTTTACCGTGGAAGAAAAAAAAAAAAAAAAAGAAAGAAAAAAAAAAAAACCCAACCCAACCCAGCAGCCTCATTTACGATATGTTTTGCATGAACAATCACAATATTATTTTGTGGTGACTAACTCAAACCTGCGCCCTGGCAGCCGGGAGCTGCCGACCACAGCTTCCTCCGGCCCCATCGCCCGCGCCGGGGAGCGCGGCTGGGTGTCCCGCTGGCAGCCGGGGAGCCCCGCCGCCCCCCGCGCCGGCCCAGGGGCTGCAGCCTCCTGCCCCCAACCCGACAACCTGGGGGGAAGCCCGGGCGAAGCTGGGAGCCGCTTGCGGCTCCGCGGCCGGGGCTGGAGCACGGGGGACGCGGCCGGGCTGGTTTTATGGCTGGGGAGGTGACTGGGGCTGCACAGCTCCGTCGCCTGCCTCTCCCCCCGCGGGTCCGTCGCGCTGGCGGATGGCACAGGACGGGGGATGAGGCTGGGGACGGCTGGAGAGGGGGACGGTGCGGGGGGAGCACCCCGGGGCACCCCAGCACGGCGCGGGGAGGGGAGCTGGGGCGCCCGTCGGGCGGCAGCATCGCCAGCCGGTGGATGAACACCCACCACGGCGCAGAGGGGAAGGACCCGGCACGGCCGCCCCTGGGGCTGAGCTTTGCTGATGGACCAGATGCTGGGGCGGCACACGGGCCCCCCCGTCCCGCCCAGCGTCCCCCCACCCAGCCACGGGCAGGCCCGCGGGCAAGCAGCGGTGGCTGGTACTTCACCCGCCCAAAACCGGGGGGACTCTTCCCTCCAGCCAGCGCCTCGCTTTTCAACACCTCGCCCTCGGCTACTGTGCAAATGTTGACTCGTGCGTGAAGCCCGAGGATGGCGCTGGCGTCCGCTTCGACATCCAGCCCTTGCCTGAGTCAATAAACACCCTTCTAAAAACCCAGATGTCTGACACTTTTGCTGACTCCGGGGGTGGCGGGTGCCATTCACCTTCCTCCGCTGCAAGGCAGGGAATTTTATTGGGGAAATGAAAATAAGCCCCAGCAAAACCCTGAGGAGCCCCGCCAAAGCGGCCTGGCTTGCGGTGGCCAAGCTGGGCTGGCCGAGATCCCGGCGAGCAGCCCGTGGCGCCTGGGGACATCTTGTCCCCCAGCTGCCGCTGCGAGGGTGTGCCTTTATCAGCCGAGGCTGGGGCTCCCCTGCCCTGCCGCCGCCACCGAGGCCACCCGCACCGAGAGGGGCTGCAGGGGATGGCCCCGCTGCCAACCTTCGGGGAACCGGCTCCGGTCCCCGCCAGCCTCAGCAGGGCTCGGTAGCCCAAATGCCTCCTCCTCGCTGCTGACGGGGTCGCGCGCCGCCCGAGTGCCTGGGTGACAGAAGTGCTCCCGGCTTTTGGGGTGAGCCTGCCCTCCGTGACGAGTGCTGCCCCGTCCGCTGGCGCTGGCACCTCTCCGCCACCGGTGAGAGCTGGGGAGAGCGCTGCCATTTCTCTAGACGGATCGCGAAACTGGTTCGGACAGTGACGGGAAGGTGGCCCTGGCTCCCAAAAGTTTGCACTGGGGTTGTAAACCGTTCCTTGCAGGAGGTCCCAGAGCTGAAATCCCCTTGCCCGGCCCCAAAAGCAGCCCTGCGAGGGCCCGGCATGGTCCGACGCGCTGATCTTGCCCGCTTGCGGAGCATCCCTGGCTGCCCTCCCAGCAGCTGCCCCAGCTCCGGCGGCTGGGTTCCCCATCCCCTTCATGCCGCTCCGACCGGATGGGAAGGAAAAGGGCCTGCGGGGTGTTCGTGCGGGAAAAAATAATTAGGAAAGTTCATTAGGAAAACTCATTAGGGAAAAATATGAAGGCAGAGACCAGCAGCAGAAGGGGAAGGCTCGAGGGTCCCTCCTGCCAGCTGGGCAATGCCGTCACCTTTCCCCACCGGGGTCCCACTGGCGAGGCAGGAGCAGGGCTGAAAATTCAGCTTGTGCCTCCTTCCCTGGCCCTCCGGCAGCCGTACCCGGGGCACGGAGCCGGCGTGGCTCTGCGAGGGACCGCCTGCTTCCCGAGCGCTTCCCCGGGGATCCGGGAGCTGCCCGAGGCTTTGCCCCTCCGCCGGGGACTGGCGTGGGAGCGTCCCGGGGGGCCCACGGCGCCGGGGCAGAGCGAGGCGGGGGTCGCTTGCAGAGGCACGGGGGCTGCCGGGGGGCACGGGGCCGGCAGGCAGATGCTGCGTCTATTTTCTCCTCCTCGTTCATTTTGGTTTCTGTGTGGGTGGCTCATGTGAACAGAAAGGTGACGGGGAAAGCGTTGTGCGAGAACAGCCTGTCCTTTCAAACACCTAAATTTAAGCCGCCGATTTCGGTGCGTTTGCAAGGCTCACGCATGCCCGCAATTTTCTGGAGAGCCGTGACAGCCGCTGGCTTCACCACTTCTTTCTCCGAGCACATTTTTCCCCCGTGAATCACGGCACCAGCCTCCTGGAACAAATCTGTTTCGACTTTGTCCTCGTTCCTATTGTTGTGAACCATCTAAGAGGTATTTGCACCGAAGCCGCGTCCCAAAAGTCCTCTAATTATTGGCAGTCTGGCACAGCACTCCTCGGTGGACGTGAATGGAGAGAGGTGGAGTTTGCAAACCCTTCTCTCGCCCCTGCCTCGGTCCCTCGGGGACACCGGGTTGGGGATGCCACATCTCAGCCCTCATCCTGCGGCACCGGCACGTGCTAACGGCCGCTTAGCAAAGCTTCCCTCGGACCCGCTGGCATCCGTGTCGCGGAGATGCCGCCGGCCGTAGTGCGCTTTCTGATCTCCCACGTGGAAATTAGAAAGGAGAAATTAGAGGGGAGGCGGAGAGGGATGAATAACGAGGACGGCGGGGATGCCGTGCTGCCGTGGCATCCCGGTCCCCCAGCGATGGCCGGCACTGGCCGGCTGCATCTCCCAGCCAGCCCTCCCTCTGCGCTAGCCCAGCAGACTGTCACTGCCACCGGGAAGCGTGCAGGGAGGAGGGATGGAGGAAAGGAGACGGTGCCTGGCTGGGGAGAAAGGACCCCTGACGCTGCTGGCACAGCCCCAGCAAGCTGAACCCCCCCCCAGTATCGCAAAGAAAAACCACCCCCAAACACACCCCCGACAAGCAGCTGCTCACCAAACCCATTTTTAATTCTACAGCGCACCAACGGAAAAAAAATTACTTCTTCTGCTTCTTCTCCAACCCATTGTGATAAATGTTATTTCACTCAGCGCTGGCAGATAAAATCAAGTTTAAGCCACATGCCTTAAATACGAGGCTTTATCTGAGCTGGGTTTGGAGCCTGACCTTTACCGCAGCACGGTGCCGCGCTCTCTGCCGAGCGCCGCAGGCTTTCAGCGCCGGGAGCAGACGCAGTACCCCAGGTGCCTCCAAGATGGCACGGGGGCCGGGGGAGAAGAGAGAGGAGGGAGAGGAGGAGGTTTTCCTGGCCGGGGACGGGAGGGAGGGCTGGAGGGGCTCGGGGACGGACCGGCTGCCCGGCGGAGCGGGACGAGCAGGCGGCACGCGTGGGTTACGGCAGCCTGCGCCGGGGCAGGCAGCTGGGCACAGATGTGGTGAGAGCAGCCGTGGGACGTGCGCCGAGCTGCCACCGGGCTCGGGCACCTGTGGGTGACATCACCGGCGCCGAAAAGCCCCAAACCCTGCCCATCCCGGCCCCTTTCCCACCCAAAGGGTGACTCTGGTGGGGTCACCAGGCATCACCTTCCCCGTGCCTCAGGTCCGCGTCCCCCGTGCCGAGCAGGGACCAAACCCGGCTCCTCTGCGTCCCAGGTGAGCAGTGAGCCACCGAATTAAAAAAAAAAAGGCAAAAAAAAGTAGAGCCGTTACTCCTCCATCAGCTTGCTCCGTGTCCCTACGGGCTACTGCGAACAGGTAAAGGTTATATATATATATATATATATATAAAAATAGGTGGGTTTACATATATATTATATATATATATATATGTTTGTTAAAGAAACATCTAAACCATCTCTACGTGGGATGTCATTATTCACCTGTCCGCAGCGGCGATGGTGACGTGGTGACGGACCAAGGGATGGTCCCTCAGCGGCAGCAGCCTCTCCCGGGGGCAGCAGTGGCTGAGAACAGCCCCATCGTGACCCGAGTGGGCCCTGGGCCAGGGCTGGGGCATCCCCCGGGGGCTATCGCTCTGATTCACTGCTGGCCCAAGGTAATTTGTAACCCGGCTAACCGGGTATTTCAAGCTGGGTGAAGTTATTTGTTGTCCCTAATGGGGCTGAGTGACACTGCCTTGGGTGACACCAATGCCTCACCCGTATGGGAACCAGGACCGCTGCTTCGTTAGCGTGCGTCTAACTAATTTAGGCGAGTTGAGGTGCCTGCAACTTTTAACAATCTCAAACTTTTTTTTTTAACGCCTTAAAAACTGCCATTAAGAAATTTGGCCTCTGCCGAGCAACGGTAGGGAGATGTTGCCGGCAGCAAGGGCTTGGCCAGGGGTGCTCGGTGATGGGTTGCCACCAGCAAGCGATGGACAACCTGGGAGAGAGCAAGCCCCCGACCCCAGCCGGGGGCCCTGGCTTGCCACCGAGGCACGGCACGATGGCAAAGGGTGAAAAGTGAGTAAACTTGGGTTTTCTGCAGAAGAAAAAGCGAGCCACCCACGCGCCAGGAAATCTCTCCTCTCCGTGTGGGTGGTGGAGGCCCCAAGATGAGTTATCTCTAAAGGGCGACTCTGGGGATACCTAGAGATCTTCATCAGCGTGGATTCGGCGCGCGCCGAGGAGGAAATATCAGCGTCGCCAGCTGGGGCTTTGGGTTTTTGTGTTGTTGTTTTTTTCAAAGCTCTTTTTTAGCAGCTCATTTTAAAATCGGTTAGAAAATAGGAGCCTCCACCCCCCTGGGTCGCCTCTCCGTGGACCCGTTCCCACGGCCGTCGTGCCGCCCGGCCTCTCCTGGGATTTCATCCCCATGGGATGCTCACGCGAGGGGATGGCAGGAGCAGGTGCCCAGCGCGGGGGCTTCTCTTTAAAGCTATTTAATGGAAAATAACATGGCACAGGCAGCCTGAACCCAACCCTGCCCCGACACGGGCAGGCAGCATCCCTTTAGCCATCCCCACCAGCTACCCCATCTCACACCTCCGCTCCTCCCCGGGGCTCAGCTATAATCGTTCATAGCAAAACTAAAAGCCCTGAAAGATAAAATCAAGGCGACTGCAAGCAAAAATCCCACCCCGTGCATCCCCGCAAGCATCCTCGGAGCTCACACCCATGCCCAGCTTCCCCGGGATGCTCTTAGCCATTGAGCAGGAGCAGCGCTTGCAGACAGATGGGATGCTGGCCAAGCGAGGAGGGACGCACGGCGAGTTATAGCTAACACCTATCTACCATATATAACGATGTGAAACTCCTACACCCACGCGAGCTCCTTCTCCACTCGCAGAGGGGGGGGCTGACATTTAAGCTGTAGAGGCTCCCGCCCGGCTGGTGGCACAGCTGGCGGGGACACACCTGTACCGCAGCCGCTGCTGCAAAAAAATCATTATGCCGAGGTAGAAATTAGCATTAATTAGGGGTGAACAAGCAGGTAAAAACATCGTGCTCATAACGCAGCGGCGTACGCCGCTCCGAAAAGTGCTCCGCACTTTTCGCAGCGGCGTACGCCGCTGCGTTATGAGATGAGGAACTAAATATATATATATATAAAAATTTGAGCTGTGGCAGAGATTTTTGCCTGGACAAAGAACAGCTGGCTCCAGCTCAGCTTGTAAGAAAATTAAACAGAGGAGGAAGGGGGGGGGGGGGGGGGGGGGATAAAGCAACTCCAGCATTGAATGTTTATTCAGCTACAAGGAGGTTTCTCCAGCTGATCTGCTTCATAGTGCAACTTGCTACAGCTGACTTCTTAACCAGCTGCTTCGTATCAAACCCGAAGGCTTTTCCGTGTGCCGCAGAAAGCCTAACACGATGCAAAGCAGGCTGCGTTAAGGGGTAACCTGAGTGTTATTTGCCATAAAGGCAGGCAGAGGAGCCCCAGCTGCAGGGAGATGCTCCCTGCCGCTGGAAGGGAAGATCCTGCGTCGCTGCGTGACGTGGAAAAGGTTTTCCCCAAGCGAGGAAGGAGCGGTGCTGCCAGGTCTCCCAAAACCCAGACACGCAGCGCCGCATCCTACGGAGAGGCATCGGTCCGGGGCGGGTTTGCTGCCGGCAGCAGGGAGAAGAGCAAGAGCCCGATGCGAGACCCCGGAGGAGCAGATAAACCGACAGCGTGACAGTGAATTACCCACAACGACAACGCTCCTGCCGCCGGTACAGGCTTTTCTACGGTGCAGTTGGATTTATGAAGACAACCGAGCAAGTGTTTCCAGGACCTCTGCACGCAGAGCAGCCTGCGATTCCAGCTCTCCGTGCGGCCGCCTTCCCCTCTGCGGCCCCCAGGCCAGAACAGCAAACCCTACGAAAACCAACCCGTCCCTCCCTGCTTGCGGTGAACCCAGCATCCCTGCCCTTCCTCAGCATCCCAGGGCTGTGTTGGCTGGCCTGGGCTGGGCTTAGCTTAGCTCAGCTCGCATCCCCAACCGCTGGCTGGTTTTCAAGGTGAACAGTTTAAACAGAGGAAAAAAGACCCCTAAAATACAGGGAGAGACAGAGAGATTTATGAAAGTCTGTTGTTTGTCTCCCTCCTGTGGATAGATGCACAAATAAAATTAATGCCCTCGCCTCCCCCCAGGGCTCGGCTGATAAAACATCCTTTTTTCTGTCCGTTTCACAGGATTATAAACCAGGGCACTGCACGAACGCGACTGCAAGCAGCATCAGGATAACCGCATCCCGCAGGCTGAGAACCCCTCTGATGTGTGCCACCGCCAGAGTGCTCTCCAGTTCTCGATAGATTAAGTGCCCACATCACTCGTACGCCATTTGAGCGAGGAGGATTTGCAGGCAGCAAAGCCAGGCTGACAAAGTCCAAATGCCGTATTTTTCGCATGCCACGCACACGGCAAGCACTAATTTCCCCGTGCAGCGCCGCTGGCTCTCCTCTCCCCCATACGTGGTCATCTTTACAAATCACCCCAGGTCCCATAACTCCTGGTTACGGCTCCCCATTTTATCCACAGACAGGAAGAAAGGCCTCAGCGAGAGAAGCATCTCGGTACTGGGATCGTCCCAGCAACCCTGGCTTCGTGGCAGCGTGCTGCGCTGCCAGCCCTCCCTTATTCACCGTTTGCAAGGCATGGGTGCAGAGCAGCGCCAGCCTGCGAGGAGCAAAGCCCCGTATGTTATTTATTCCCCGAGATCAATCGGCAGCCACAGAGGCTCGAGCAAAGGCAGCGATAAGCTACGGTGCAACGTTCGCGTGGCCGGCGCGGCTCGCCCCAAGATGGGGCAGCCGGGGAGTTTTTGCGCCTACATGGGCACCCCAGGAGGGGGAAGGCAGGTCAGGTCCAGCTAGGAAGCCCTCCAAAGCGAGCGTAGTTGTGGCTCCAGAGAAAGGTCACAGAGACTAGTTTTAGCAGCGAGGCTCAGCTTAGTTGCTAAAAGAAGAGAGAAACAAAAAGAAAAGTCGCTCCACGGCAAGGGGAGCTCGAGAGGTGCCGTCCATCCTTTGCAGTGCCCATCGGCCAGGTCCAGCTATTCCTGGCATCCTTTTAAATGTTTACAGTGAATGTTTAAATGAATACAGGGAACCAGCTTTGCTTTGAAGCAAGGCAAGCGGAGAAAACCTCCACCCCAGACATCTGCTCGGTGTGAGTCAACGCAGAGATGCTGCTCCAAAGCAGCGACGTCTGTTCTCACGCAAGAGCACAGCCTTTGCTCCCGTGTCAAGGAAGACAGCCCAGCAGGGATGCTGCCGTAGAGCCGGTATGTTCAAGGTGCCCGCTAGCTTTCTTTGGAGTTTGTGTAATTCAGGTAATTCAAGTTATTTTGACATTTAACATTTGACAAAATAACCATATAAAGTCAAACCAACCTCATGCAAGCTCGAGTGAGCGACTTGTGTAGGCAGCCATTCTGTGCGTTGGTGTGTGGCCGCTGTAATTAAGAAACACATAAAAATAGATAAAAAGGAATAGGGGACACTTTTAAAGGAACTCTTTCCTGGCCTTTTCCCAGAGCATTTCCACAACATTCTGCCACAGTAAGGGGAAACAAAACCTCACAACAAACAGAAAATAACCCTTTCAATTCCAGTAAGCAGAGATATTCGCCTCTTGGTTTTCCCCATCTCTAATAATTGTGTTGTCGCTGGTCAGAAGTGAATTTAACAAAAGGGACAGGTGTGATTTCAGTCCTATCTAATCTAAATCTAATCCACAAACCTCGGTTTCTTTCAACCTAGAAGCTCCTGAGAGAAAGGGTAGAGCAGGAGGGCTGTGAATGTAGGAGCCCCAAACCTCAAATTGCAATACCAGCACTCGGATTGCTGTTGCTCATCTGCGCATTTGTCTCATCAGCAACTCAAAACAGCCCTTCCTCCTATTCATTAATTATCTGCAGTGGCTTCTTCTGGGAGAAGAGACCTGCAGAAGCTTGTCCTCCTTACACCTACCGACCATGGGTTTTTCCCTGATCAGGTGTAGAAAGCTACACGAGTTCACGCTCTGGAAGCCCTGGTTACGTGCTATTTCACTTCCAATTGCTGTCTTCACTTCTCTTAGAAGAGATGCTGGAGTCTTCCACGATGGTGGGGTCTCAGGCTGGAGTTACAGTCCCCTGTCCAACAACTCGCTCCTCCCCAAAGCCTCTGTTCACCATTCTTCACAGTGGGAGTCTGAACTCAGCATTGACCTTGCTTTCGGGTCCCTTCAACATGAACGATTCAATGGGCTTTTTCAAAAACCCCAGGAGAGGTTGAAAGCAATTACTCCATCTGTACGCTACTTTTCACCAGCTTTTTTCCCCCCCCTAGAAACACACAATATTATAACTGTCTACAGTCTCCAGCATACCCATGCCTCCCAAACTGGACAGGTTAAATTAACAAACAATTTTAGTGTAATTTTTTTCTGCAAAAGCATAAAGGGATGCAAGTTATCCTTCCTGAAATTAGCCCCAGGAACATTTATTTTTAAAACAAGTTATTACAGAAAGATTTCACATCAATAAAATACCAGTCCTCAGTAACTGTGCAAACTAAACGCTTATTTTCGTGACCGTTTGTGTTCTATAAGCAACACAACAAGTCTGTTCCGAAGGAACTTAATTTCCTTTGCATATGACTTGCAAAATAAGTCCTTCAGCCTTTTGCGCAAAACTCCTAGAGAAGGCAGGCTGTGGCAATTGGGGATGTTTAGCATGCTCTCAAAGAACTCTTTCCACAGGTCAGCATTGGCAAGCCTGCAAAGGAACAAAAATGCATCAAAAAAAAAATTATGAATTCAAGCTGTTAAAATACTATTTCCCGTATTTACCCCGCTCCCTCCCCAGTTAGAGGCTGGAGCAACTGCAGACATCGCTGTAACACAACGCGGCTTCCGTTGTGGCGTGCTGCTTAGCGAACCAGTGGGATTTTTCCTCGTGAGTTGTTGTTTCCTCCTTCCAGGCAGCACGCAGCCGAGGACGCCGCGCAATTAGCCACGTGCGCTGCCGAAACGCTTCCTGTGCTTAAGTCAGTGAATTCTATGAAGCAGTTCCCATGCACTGAAGCCGTTTTTTAGGGCATCAAGAAGTGCAGGCAAGCAACACTGAAAGCTGTGACAGAAACTAACCTCAAACAAAGCTGGTACTAATGACACATCTTTCTAGACAAGGGAAGGTTTTAAAAAAGATTTTTGACACCAACCTTCTGAAGGCTCCCTCAGGCTTCCAGATACCGTTTTCATTCTTCACTTGCATGTAGGTACCAAAGAGCATGCAGTAGACCGTTGCCGCAATGCCAAAGTAGTCTGTCTAAACGAAGTATAAACAAGTTTCAGCCTAAACATGTATTGAGACCACTAAAAATTAGCTGAAAAAAACCCACTCTGTGGAGCCAACAGGGCAAGCTCCGTAAGAAGAGGGTTGAGGATTGCGTTTTTAAAGCAACAAGCTGAAGCTACAACTCTAGCACAGAACTCTGCTATTTCTATACTCCATTTATTCACGCCAGATGCATGCAGGAAGCTCCAAACGTTCAGGCTGTCTATGCAGTCTCATACCTGGTAGTTCCACGGTTTCTGCGTCAGCATTTCAATACACTGAAATCCAGATGTTTCACACTTTGTAGTAAATGCCGTTCCTTCAGGAAAGAGTTTCATGTCTATACTCTGGCCCAAGTCAATGAGCGTCAAGCCATGAGAGAGACCATCTATGTCACATGTATCATTGTCCAGAAACCTTCAACCATGACAACAAGAAGCGATCACATAAGTATCAAGGCTATGATATCATGATCTGCTATCTCAGGTAGCAAAGGGAAATACTTGCCTTTCTCCAAGTATGAAATTGTCAGGTTTAATGTCACCATGAATGATTTTGCAGCTGTGGAGCTCTTCCACCATATAAAGAATTTTTACAGCAAAGTAGATTACAAGTGCTTGAGGCATCACCTTTTCAGGAAGCTTTTTGTAAATGTTTATGGCATTCTGTAAACAAAAAGGTAGCGAAGAACCATCAGCTACACAGAAACAACACGATATGGATTGCAGGTCCATGTTGATAAACACAGAATACGTTCACAATGAAGGTCCATCAAATGGAGATTGAAGGAGACATCTGAATACCGTAATACAATAGCACTCCGAATATAGATGTTCCAGAGCACAAGCTGATCACACTTACTAGCAACGTTCCGTAGTTGTAGAGCTCACCAACCAAAATGCTTCCATTTTGAAAGAAATGAGCAGAGTAAAAGTGGATATAGAGATGGTGTATACTCGGATTGAGCCTTTCCACCAGCTGTGTTGCTATATAGAACTCCCAAGGGTTGGCAGGCTTCTGGACCTGTAACCAAGAAAGTTGATTTACTAGGAAAATCTATTCGCTTTAAAGCAGAAGTTCTTCTCAGGTTGGATTTTTTTTTTTGCTTGTTTTTTAATGGCACACCAGGCACTTTTTCTCTTGACCAAATAAAATACTTTATCTACAGTAATTAACCTGAGGTCAACACACTCAATGATTAATCATCTTGAACCAAGACTTCAGTTACACACCACAATTCCATTCCGGCTTATACACTCTTTTTATTTAAGAGTGTTATTTAAAATGTCAGTCTTTCTGCAACGGTGATGTTTCTGCTGGCAACAGACATTTTGTGTAAGAGAGAAGGCTTCTGAAGTCAAAACAGGAAAACCCTTCCGATTCCTTCCCCTACTATTTCCCCCACTACACTGAATACCCGATGCTCAAAAAAACCCCAAACCCTTAAGTCACCTTCACATACTAGAAAGCTCTCGGGTAAGGTGTTACACTAAAGATTTTTGCTGAAAGATTACATGTTGCAAAAGAGATCCACAAAAAGATTCCCAAAGTAGGACAAAAGATCTGATGTGGAGAGGCTAAGGGGGCGTGCGTGTGTCGACTCAATCACATAACCACGTTTCAGCCAGACTGCAGTAACTGTACACGTGCCCTCTCAGCGAGCAGCAGATGCAGGGATGCATGACCTAGTACAACCCTCTTGGGCTAAGCTGACCTCGCAGTTGCACAGACTTTCCTTTTGGCAGCGGCTCTGATGTAAACACATGCTATCATCTGTTGCTCATTCCTGCACTGAAGCAGCCTGGAAGAAGACAGGGCAGAGCAGAGAGGGGAAACTGCTCAATCTACAGTCGCCATCAAGACAAGCGTGTTTATTAATAAAACTGTACCAGAGAGGTATCACCCAGCAAAGTCTACGTGATAGCCAGCTGCCAAACAGGCTGGCTGCACAAACTGCAAAAATGCTTGTGGAAAGCTAGTGGGCGTGTATCTGGAACGAAGAGCTACTAGGTCGCACTGAAAGGGCTGCAAGAGCAATTTTATCATCAATCCACAAACATTTTCATTTGCTGTGGACTAAGAGCACTTGCACAAGTAGCTGCCTTTGTCTGCTGAGAAAGACAGCCTGGCTGTAATTCGTACTCCTTAGGATCCTTGTGACTACTTTATAAAGAAAAGATGAAGAGGCAAGTTGAGTCAAGAGGATAAATAACTTCCCATGTAGAATGAATCAGACATCACAGCATTCAACCTGAACAAGGCTTTGAGGATAGACCAATATGCTTTACTTCATATTTGTAAATAAGAAAACTCAGCAGAATCCAACCAGGGTAGGCGTCATTACTGTAAGACTCCAGAATTTTCCAGAATTTTCTACTCTGAATCAACACTACTTACCTTTAATATTACTTTCTGATTGTTTCTTGGGTTACTTGCATCCAGAATGGAAGCCTGATAGACTCGAGCAAAAGCTCCCTCTCCAACCAAGCAGTCCACATGGAACGAACTGGAACCTTTAAGAGATTAACAACATCAAGTCCTGCTTACAAACTTCACAGAAGAGACATCAGCACTCGGAGAAGGTGGGGGGAAGAAAAAAAGAAAAAGCACCAGCCATATACAAGTTATTGCTTTAACCCTGACGCTAGTCTTTCTCTACAGGTCTCTTGTTGCTAGCCAGCCTTTCCATAGAAGAGAGCCTGTACTCTTGAGAACAAGAGTGCTGCGAAGTGCCACATACTAAAAAATCAGTGTTTCTATTTTAGTCTGACTCCCTGGAAATAATCAAATTCCAAAGTGCATTCCTTAAAAGGTAAACACTAATGTTGAAGTCATACAAGTATGTTGCAATTACTGTCATACAGATTTTGTTGACACAGGACCGCTGCTGCTCTATACAAAGTTTGAGAGTTGTGTCACAGATTACTAGGAAAGGAAAACTAGGAAAATTTCCTACTCAGAATGCCTAATCAAAAATGCTTATGCTACAAAAGACAAACAAAAAACCAGGTCTAATTTCAAATCTGAGGTTTAGATAATCTGGAAGCTATCTGGATATTCGTGCAAGTAAACTGAATTAGAAAAATACTTCAGAGGTTCCCAGAAAAGCTTCAAGAAATGCTTTAAAGTGAAATGTTTGAAGTAGCTCTTACCCAGTGGGAGTTCAGCCTTCAGAATGATGGATGGAAGAGTAGATTTCCATTCAAAGTAGTTGGCATATGTGTGGAGTGGTTTAGGAAGCTCTGATAAGAATTTGCAAATCAATTCCTTATCCCAAGGGTTCTCAACAAGGACTTCATGGAAAGAAGAAAAATATTTAAGCTTTAAGAAAAGTGTCATTTCAAAGAGGTAACACAAACTTATACTTGAATGAGTATCACTGATTTAAAAAAAACAAACAACAAACAAACAACAAAACAAAAGCCCCCAAACACAAAACAAAAAACAACACAAAAATCAAAGAGGGCTAAGCTAAGTATTCCTCAATTTTCACAATCCAGCTTTTATACCAATGTTTTCCCTGTTAAAGTCGCCCAGAAAGACAGATGTTTCTGAAGTATTTGAGCCTCAACTAGCAAAGAACCCATAGGCACTCCTGAGTACTCCTGTACTTCAGAATATCTTTGGCATCAGGTAATACAGGTACGACCCAGCCTTGTCCTTCCTTACGTCACTTGTACAGAATCACAGAATCATATAGGTTGGAAAAGACCTTTAAGATCATCGAGTCCAACCATAAACCTAACACTGCCCAGCCCACCACTACACCATGTCCCTAAGCACCTCATCCAAACGTCCTTTAAATACCTCCAGGGATGGCGACTCAACCACTTCCCTGGGCAGCCTGTTCCAATGCTTGATAACCCTCTCGGTGAAGAAAAATTTCCTAATATCCAGTCTAAACCTCCCCTGGCGCAACTTGAGGCCATTTCCTCTTGTCCTATCACTTGTTACCTGGGAGAAGAGACCGACCCCCACCTCTCTACACCCTCCTTTCAGGTAGTTGAAGAGAGCGATAAGGTCTCCCCTCAGCCTCCTTTTCTCCAGCCTAAACAGTCCCAGCTCCCTCAGCCGCTCCTCATCAGACTTCTGCTCCAGACCCTTCACCAGCTTCGTTGCCCTTCTCTGCACCCGCTCCAGTACCTCAATATCCCTCTTGTAGTGGGGGGCCCAAAACTGAACGCAGTATTCGAGGTGCGGCCTCACCAGTGCCGAGTACAGGGGCACAATCACTTCCCTAGTCCTGCTGGCCACGCTATTTTTGATACAAAAATCGTACATACGCAGCGATCTCCTCGCAGGAGCCACAAGACAGTTTGCCCACTGCAAGTGACCACCTTCACGTTGGAACAAAGCACAAAGAACACGACACCGCTCCGGTCTCGGACTTGACAGAAGAAAACTGTAGGCGATGCTCTGTACCTGCAGCTCTAACGCTGCGGGCTGTCCTGTCCTGCCCAGCTCCAGACAGCTTTTCATGGGAAATTTTGTCCACCCCAACAGATGAGGAATATTCACTTCTGCTCGTAGCAGTCTGCTCATGTAATCTTTGAGAAGTAGCTGTAGCAATTCCTTGAATTCTATTTCCTTGTTTCGAGACATTTCCTTGAAGCTCTCCTTGTTCTGCAACGCGTTCAAGAGCAGGGCTACATATTTAAAACAAAATATTATTAACTGACAGTACTGCCATGGTATTTTTGCATCTTCAGTAAGCAAAAACGTGTCAAGCGTCCGTGCTTGCAACTTTGGCCATAACCAACATTAAGATGAATAAAATGGACATTTCTTAAGAAAAATAAGATCTGGTCATATCGTGCTACCCATAGTCTAATAACTTTCAAGTTCATTGGCCAACAAGTTCAGCCAATATTGAAAAGAAAGCAGTAGTTTTACATACACAGCCATTAAAACTTTCTGGACAGTTAACTTCTAATTTAAACGTGTCAGAAAACTTACATCACAGGAGCATTTTCAGGGGCATTATCACCATACCCAGGTTCATTTAACTCTGCAAAGTGCCGAGATGTATGCTAAGCAGAGTCAGCCTGACACAAATATGTCAGCTCTAGATTACTTGGAAAACTTGAATCAAGAGCAGCATAGCAGACCTGCCTGCTCTGGAACAGGTTTGCCCGGCACTCTCAAGCCTTGAGAATCTCAGCAAGTCATGACATACCTTAGCTTCTTCGTTTTTGTCTGCTTGTGCAGTTCTTCAGAAAACTCCAAATCCATTTGCGGCAAGTCATCCTCACAGGCTGAGCAAAGGGAGTAGCAACAGTAGCAAATGTTTATTTTCCCCAAAGGCAAGCACATTTAGAGTATTCTTACCAAGACAAGAAGGTTAAGTCACACTGCAGCTGTGGAAGTTGCTAAGGTATCACAAGAGCTAGAACTGAACAAGCCTATTTTAAAATATATAAGGGAAGACAACAGCTTGATTTCTTTAGGGAGTCTATTCCAAGACTAAAGAGGGGCAGACAAGCATAAAGGTGCCCCCAGAAGAAGGTGGTGCTGGGACTTCCATTTCTTGACTATTTACAACCCCTTGGAACAGTTCAGAACAGCAGTTCTACACCACAGTCAAAGTCTCTCTTGTCCCTCGCCACCTTCTCTTATTCCCCCAATTAAAAATTCTTGGAGAAACGGAGTTACGTAGTACTGAGTTAGATGCTCTCAACCCGAAATATTCGTTATTTTACCTTTGTCCTCCAAAGCCTGTCGCGAATGTGCCGACAGGTAATTAAATGGCGTTGATACAAGCTGGGCAGCTCGTGCAAAGTCTCTTGTGTTGTTTGGACTGGGAGCTAACGTTTTATTACTACTTGGTACATTCCACACCGTATAATCATCCCTCAAGAACTCCGGTGTCCCTGTTTCTTCCTAGACAGGAAAAAATATATAAAGATTTTAAACTAAGACATCAAAACTATCCTGCCAGAGCTGTGCTGTAACCTAGTAGCAGCCTCTGCAGTCAGTTTCTATCATGTTGAGTCTGCCCGTGTCAACTTACAATATTAGGAAAATAAAGAAATGGCAATATAACCTAAATCACAGGTTTACATAGTTTTGTATAGACCTGAATGCTGGCAATAATCAATATCACAGCAAAATGCTAGACAACAAAAAATCGCCCTAAGAGTCTGAAAAAGCCTGTCTCGTTACTTAGCAATCACTTCTCTCCAAGCAGCCTGAAGTTTTACGCATCTCCTTGGCTACGAAAACTGTTAGGTGGTTATTAGAACATTAAGTGTCTCTTGCTCCCTGTCATTCCTCCCCCAAACAGATGCCGAACCTACACACCAACTGCAGTCGGATTTGTTCTAGAGATAGAGGTCTCCACTATTAAGCTCCCAGAAGTTTTGTGAAAATTAACAGCTGAAAAAGTTCATCCCGTTGGCAGGAAATGGGAAAGGGTATTTAGACTTCAGCTAGGTATCATTCATAAGAACGTTGCAGGATTGGGATAGAACAAAGGTAAATACAACCGCCTCCGATATCCCCTATAACTACGTAACCCATTTTCAAAGCTAATTCTTGCAATAAGACCAAACACTCACTTCTGTACCCGCCGTACAGTCAGTCAAGGGACGTTCTCCAATAGGTCTGGGCTCTTCTGGCTTGTTTTTGTGCTGCGGGATCCTGACAAAACAGGTAGGTTAGAATAGCTTTTCCCCAGAAACTGTCCCAGGTGGACTGATCTAACAAAGACTTGTTGTTTTTAATTATTTTTTTTTTAAAGAATCCTATTTACAGATACTTAGAGAGGTTGCAGTAGCTCAAAGAAACAAGCTATCCACAGCTATCGAGAAAATTAAGCATCTCGAGCACACTGCCCAAACAGGAAAGTTGCGCAATTCCACAGAGAAGCAACTGCAGCTTTCTCATGCCACTTCCACACAGCTGCTAGTGATTGTAATTCAAGCCAATCCTGATACCGCAAATACAGTCACAGCAAAATTATAGGGAATAGAATTAATCCTATATGTAATTCTAACAGCTGAGTTCAGTTTATTAACTTTTTTCTCCTTACCCACTGTTCTCTTTTTCATTCTCATCTTCAAAGATAGAAAATGCTGGCATGACAGGGGCAACAACATTAGCTCTCAGACTTCCATCAGGTTCTTAAAAATAAAACATAACCAATATTATCTTCACCCAACGAAGATTATATAAACAGTCACATTTTCACCCCTAACCAGGCAACTGATGGTCATGGCTACATCCAGCTAGACCAGGAGCATCCTCAGAATTGCCACTGAATTCATCTCTCCCGTAAGCTCTTGGAAACGGGGAAGATTTTTCCATCTCAAAACCAAGACTGGCCAGGAGTACAGAAGCCTTCTTGGCTGCATCTGACCAGGCGTGAAACATCTCTGTGCCCGCTCTTGTAAGCCACTGCTACTGCCTGGTTTTCAGACAATTTTAACTGTTACAATAAGATGGCAATTCAGATACTAACACCCAGCCTGCAAAATGTTTTAGAAAAAACTTTACTCATATGAAGTACCAGCTGTGCCCTTTTCAAAGTTAGGGTTTAAATACCAGACAAGTCTCTAGAGAGAAGCAACGTGTTTAATACACACATTAATAGGCTTGCTAACAGTAAAGTGCTTCTGCTGTTCTCAGACTGTGCATCAGAATTTAGAACCTGTCAGTAAATTAAATTCGTTATCAGGAAAGAAGTGGCTTCTTCACTCCACACCTAATCAAACAACTACTTATCTCAAAATTATGAGGGCTGGTGGGAGGGGTAAACAGGAAATAAAGGAGTGAAATATCATGGACTGAAAAAATAAGTAGTACTTACCACTTTTTCTGCAAAAGACTTCAAATTGCTCCTCGCTTTCTTCAAGAGGAGACGGTTCAGGCAAGATGGGTGTTTGAAACATATCCATGAGAAATCCTAAAAAAGAAATAAAAACCACAAGAATATCACCCCCAATAAAGGAAAAGAAACGTTCAGAGGTTCTTCCATTGTGTAGTAGCCAAATCAAATGCCAATTAATTATCATTTGTCAAATGCCAATAACCAATTATTCCTTCATATTGCATTTGAACACTCCAGACAACTGAACAAACACAGGGAGATCCAACTTGGCCAACATATACTTATTGGCACCATGGCCTTTTTTTTTTTCCTTCCCCTCTCCAAGACGAGATTTCAAGTTCTCCTAAAGGAGCAAATTCTCCTTTATCTCCTTAGATATTTGGAAGACTAATGAATATCACGAGCTGTTTTTTAATTATTGTTTTTACAGGTATATATTCAGTTGCAGCAGTTTGCTACATGGTAGCAGTTAACAGGTACCGCTGTTGGCAGTGGTCTGAACGTGACAGAAGAGTACAAAAGGGATAAAACAGTATCAGGATATTATTACTCCACATCTGACGTCAGAAATACAATTGCAATTTCCTTTTTAGGATTTTGAAAAAAGCAGTGTTTAGAATTGACAATGTCTGTTAAATAATCAAAGACCTTCTGCATAAGTCACCCTTGTTTCAGCTTTGGGGGAAGCTCAACATCAACCAGAGCTGACTTATTAACTTCCTGACATTCTTCCACATTAGTCCGTTGTAGGTCGTCATCTCAGAAACAGGAGTCCCTGACAGTACTGACAAGAGCAGCTCGGAGAACACGCTGCCCAGAGAAGCCTGGCAGGTGTACCACCAGTGACTTATCCCGGAGTTTACAGCATGGGGCTGCTGGGATGTTATTAAAGCACCTATTTCTGGTCAAAAGCTTTGGGCCATCCAGACAGTGACAAAAGAAGAGTACCCATTTATTGTCTTTTCCTCTTTGACTGAACGGTGCACATGCCCATCACTAGACAGCCGCCTTGTATATTCGGCTCCGCGAAAATTACCAGGCAAGATCCCCTTAACTCCAGTGAAGCTAACATGTTATTCCAGATGCTTACCCAGCGCTTCCTTCGTATGAACTGTAGGTGAAGGTTGCACTTTGAATGGTGTTGCCTGCATTGCTCCTCCCAGCGAGGTGTTTGGGGTAGCTTGAGAAGCATTGACAGAACCAAAGGAGGAATTTCCAACTCTAGATGCTAGAAACGAGAACAGCGAGACAATTTCTGAAGTAGCTTGGGATTGTTTATTAAGATTTCAGTAGCTAGCAAAATGTTAGTAAGAGAAGTAAACAAGATGAGTAGCAGAATGAGAACCCAGAATTTTGGGAGAGCAGATTTTGGCTTGTTCAGAGACGTGCTTGGCAGGTTCCCAAGGGAGACTGCCCTGAAGGGCTAGAGGGACCTTGGACAGCTGGGTGGCCTCTGAGGACTCTATCTTCAATTCACAGGAATGATCGATTCTGACACAAAGTCAAGCAGGCAGGAAGCCAGCAAGGACAAACAGCAAACTCCTGACCAAGCTCAAACAAAAAGGAATTGCACAGAAGGTGGAAACAGGGACTGGCTACATGGAAGGGATATAGAGACATTGCCCAAACATGCAGGGGTGGAGTTAGGAAAGTCAAAAAGCTTAGCTAGGGTTGGAACTAGTAGCCACATGCTATTGATCCCCAGCCAGTAAGTCATACCAAGAGCAGCAGTCTTGATCAAAACTTGGCTTATTACCTTCTTTCACATCCACAGAAGTAGTCAGTCCAGTGGATCTCTTGTTAGGGTGCCTTCAAAGGAAAGATTAAGAATATAAGCTTGAAATAAAAGCTATTATTTAAATTCCAGCTTCAGTTCAGGACTTAGCAGTACTGCACTCTAAGCAGCTGAGGAGGTCTTTCCCAGTCTAAAACAAAGGAAGCAGCCCAGACAGACAGCAACTAGTGATCCTATTTTTTTCCCCATGAATGAGTCTTTTCAGTCACACAAATGAAGCAAGTGAGAGATCCTTTAGAGTATTATTAGAGGCTGCCCCCCAGAAAGTTTCTCATCCAGTTGCAATAGGTATAAAACCTGAAAGGCAGCAGAGTGCTTTAAAAAGGTTAAAATGCTGGCATTAAATACTCTTCTTGGATACAGCTTGCCTCCAAGTAACTCCATAATATGAGTGAACGACAACTCGTTCCATTTCCTCTTGTTGGCCAAGTCTACGCAGCCATGCTTGCTTTGCCAACCTAGGTTTCTCCCTCTGCCCTGCAATTTTGTTTCCGGTATTAGCCAAGTCACACAAGCAAGAGCGCAGAAGATAAATACGAGCACTTTTTTTCTTCTCAGGAGACCTTTGTGGTCAAGATGTAACGTATGATATCCGCATGAACTAAGCATATCCTGCTGTTTATTTCAGGCATGCCAGGGACAGCAATGCTGAATAATTACTTCAGTTACACACTGAATTTCCTCTTAGTTATTACAACTAAACCACAGGGTTAAAGGAATTAAAAACTGAAGTGAGGACTGTAAGTTATATAAGTTTGATCTATGTCTAAATATTGGTTTCCACAGGCTACTTCAGATTTTTTTTTCAGAAGAGGAAGAAAAAGACACTTTTTTTTTTTTTTAAATTAATTCTCAGCTGAAGTGTAGATACGGAAGACTGCACAATTTGCAGAGTCAGAATTAGCCTGTTTATACATACTGTTCTCCAGTGGTCCTATTAAGAGCCGAGTCAGGATGTGTCCTTTCCTGAGCCGAAACATTATTGAATGGAGGGTGTAACAAACTGTTCTGGAGTTCTCCAAGCTCTAGCTGAGTTTTGATTGCATCCTTCTTATATGTTACTTCCCACAGGGAGGTTGATGTCATCCCGTGGGCAACGGGTTTCACTGGCTGCAGCTGAACAGCAGTGGATGATAAAGTACTTGACTGAGGCTGGTCTGGCACCAGACCTCGGGCGTTTTGTAGATCCAAATTTTGACAAGATGCCATCCCGTTCTGCTGTAGAGCTGCACTGGGTGTCACATGTAGATGCACCTTTAGAGATGAGAAAAGTTCTTTTACATTCAACCCCCCCACACAAGTACAGCCATTGCTATTTTCCCTTTTATTTCTGCATAACCAGAACAGTTTTTCACGTATAAGAGAACTTTCATATGCAACTAAAACTAAATCACGGAGAAGCAAAAACAAACGTTTGGGTTTAACAATTAAATTATATTTCATCAAGCATTTAAAGTTATGCCAGGTATCTGTACTAATCAAGTATTGCAGCCTTGACCTCCAGATGCGGTTAGCAAACTATTCCGGTTATCGTCTAAAAGCATGGTTAAATTTTACGAGGTAAGTTCATGAAGACTGCTCCTATTGATCATAGTACATACTTACCACTGGTTCATTTGGTTCAGCTGACGTTGCAGATGCTGGTTCCAGTCTAGTTTCCTCCAAGCTTTTGGTGAGCTGTTCCAGCTTCTGCTGCAGGGCTTGCAGTTCAAGAACGGCTGATTCTTTTTTCCTTATGGAGTCTCTCTCTTCTTCTTCTAAGGATAAAACAATGATAAAGTGAAACGGTTCATCAGTATCCAAATGAGTTGCTCAACACAGGCACTATGACCTGCTTGAATTTAAAATTTAGATATATATAGTCTGTGAAACAGCAGGATGACACTCGGATCTAGAGGCATAATTTTGGGAGAAGCAATGACCCAGCGTCTAACCTCTCGGTCCTGATCCCTCAGGGGAGGGCTACACAACACCATCCCAGCACTGGCCTGGCAACCAGCGGCAGCCCCGATAACGCATTTTAGCAGAGGTCACAGGCTAGCCTACCTCTCACCTGGTGGGCGCTCGTGGTGCCAGGCTCAGCGCTGCTGCAAGCACGCTGGTGGCACCCATCCTCAGCACAAAAGGAACCCAGCTCTGAAAGATTCTACCAACATGACCCTTTGGTAAAATTTGGGTGGGGATGGAGCCTGCTGTCCCCAAGGGAAGAGCTGCCCCTGCTGGGATTTATCATATATTACTACTGGATTAAAAAAAAAAAAAAAAAAAAAGAGAAAAAAAATCCAGATTCAAACACTTGTTTTAAAAATACATTAGCATCTTCCCTCCCACTGAATCTCTCCCTGTTCCACTGACTACAATTTATCCATTTCGTCCTTTACCAAATGAGATAATTACTTCTTTTGTCCAGCAACATCCCCCGGCAATGTTTTCCCCCCGCTCCTATAAACAGTCAGACACACAACTGACTCACTTCTGAGCAGCTGCCTTTTATTTGCACTCAGTTTTGGTTTTGCTCCTCTAGGACCTAATTTGTCTATTGGAAAGCCCACCTACTTTTTCTCCAAAATTTCACCATTCAGCAAACAAAAGCATTACCACTAATTACAAACTTTGCCCTGAGACCATCCCAGCTACAAGCGTGCCATCGCTGACACGCGATGTCCCCAAGGGGCTTCCCACAGCTACGCTTGCCAAGAAGGCCAAGTGAAGACAGCGTTGCTCTTTGCTGCAGCGTGCCTTTGACTCGGGCCAAGGACAAAGTGTGGCATCATACATAACCGTATGACAGTTGTTTAAGGCATACTCTGGGCTCTCTCCGATTACAGCCTACTGATAGGAACCAAGATACTCTCAGTCTTGAATTACAGGTGGCAGAGCGCCACAGCTAGAGCTCACATCAGGGTAAGTAGTACTGCTAAGAGCTGCTCACACTTTCCTCCCGTTTCCTCAGAAACACCACTCTATGAAAAAATCTAAGTTTGAAAAGACAAACCCAAAGGATGAGCTTAAACAGTAAATACTGATGTCAGTCATTTGGCATGTTACCCGATGCTTCCAAGCTCACCCCACCCTGTTTCTGTACGGGGATGCTAACTTGGGCTTTGAGAAAGTTTTCAGGCTTCAGTAGAGAGGTTGAAAAGAAATGAATGCAGCCAAGTACTAGTTTTCCAAGAATATGAGAATGTTTCTGAAATAGCTAGATGGAAAGAGAAGAATACCCCATTCTTGCTGTCTTCTAAGGCGCTCGTATTTCTTGAAGTATCTCTTGGCTCTTAGCTCCTCAAATGAAAGTTCAGAGCCTTCACATATGAGCAGGTTTTTATCATACATTGCAACCTGCTCACACTCGACAACAGTAGATGACGACTTAGGAAGAACTTCAGATTTGGAGATGTATGTAACGTACTTTCTGTGAGGAAAAATAAGAAAAAGCTCTATTCAAGTTTATTGGATTTATTCTGGGAGCATGTGAATTTTCCCACAGTGTAACTTTAAAAAAACCCAAACACTTACACTTCTTCTCTTCCACCAGAAGAACAGGACTGAGTACCAGCAGAATCAGGAGCCTAAAGCAGGGCAGGGGAAATTAAAAAAAACAACCAAAAAATCCAATATTATAGTTAACCATCCATTTTGACAAGACCAGCAACTGCAAAGCCCCTGATATTTAATTCTCATTGAAGAGATGACAATCCAGCCCATGAGCATGGCAAGAACAGGTCAGAAAGAGCGCTCTACAAGTCATCAGAGCCTGAGGAAGTTCATCCTGAAGAATTAGCCACATAACAGTTTACTGTAATCTCCAAGAGCTTTTGGAAGACAAACAAGATCGCAGAAAAACCATGAGAGACAGTTGTAGTTCTGGAAATTGCAGTCCAGAAGGACACTAAAACTAGTTGAACAGGTAGTTTCTATGCCAAAAACCAGGAATGTAAGTTATAGATCACTTGGGTTTGTTAAGAACAGACTGGGTAGCCTCATCCAATTTCTTTCTTTGACAAACTATCCAGCCTCAGGGCTAAGGAACAGGCAGCAGACATAGTAAGTTTTAAGCTCTATTCCATCATCCAAGATACCTTTCAGTATTTGCAGGCAATACCAAACTGAGACAGTCACAAGCACTTTAGAAAACAGGACCAAGTTGAGAAAGGTTACATCAGTTTCCTACCCACAGTCTTTCACTCTTTAATTTCACCCCCCATTCACCTTTCATCTGTAACTGTGCCAGAAAGGCTGTGAAGAATTGTAACCAGCTGTGCCAAACCTCAGAAGAACGAGAGTGCTGCACTCTGGTACCTAGCTGAGTTGCAAGAAGTATGGTTTCTTTCTTTGTTGTTTTATTGCGGGGAGGAGGGTGAAGGAAGATGACTACAGGGCGACAGGATCTGGACTGTAAAGTTAACTCAAGAGTTAACTCTAACGCTGTTAGAACTTGTTAGAGACTGACCTGGCAAGCTACAGAGGCGCTCGTGAACTGTGATAAAGTCATCTCCTAGTCATTTCCCAGCTCAACAGACTTCTACAAGAAGCCACCATCCCACTGAGGACCAGCCCAGAAATTTCTCTTCTTCCTCTGGCATTATCTCTTATTCATTCTTAAAGAGGGTATTTAAGAAGTAACTTGAATTTCACCAAAATTCAGTGTAGGCAATTTCCGAGAAGCATGACTGGCACAGAATCTATCGATAATATTATTCCTCCAAAGAATGCTAACCAGCTGGATGGACCACTCTTTGCCTGGGATTCTGGCAATGTGTCAAGTGACTAAAAAGTGTGTCCCAGTGCTTCCCGACAGATATTTCTGTGAAGGTGTGATGTTTACAGCATAAAACCATCAGTGACATTTTTGAGATACACCAGATATAGTTAGTATATTTTATCTTTCTTATTCAGTCAAGCTCATCAATCTAAACTCTATGTGAGGGCTCCACATTTTTCCCACAATGCCCAAGTTGCTTATTAATAGCCGTTTACCTGATTTTTGCAAGCGTATGCCGGGTCATTAAGATTTGAAACACCTTTTCGAGGAGCCATTTGATTTGCAGCATGCGAAGTTTGAAGTGGTTTTACAACAGCAGCACCTGGGACAGATAATACAGGTTTGCATTAATGAGTAGAAATCATTTGCTCGCTTATGAATTTCTATTAACTTTAAGCACTGGAAAACTAATATGTCGTTTTCAATACACTCCCCTTAAGAATTTTAAATATGGCCAGGAAAACAGGAAAAAAAAAAAAAAAAGGTCAGTTTCTACAGGAAACTTACTTTCCTCAGTGACAAAACTCACCGATCGAAGTAAAAGATTCACCTAATTGAGCTACAGCTCACAGGCAGATATCTTTAGCCTCACCTTGCAAAGGAGGATTCCGAGGATCATAATTCTGCAGCCAGCTAAATTGCAAGAAATGTCAGTTATTATCATTAAGTCATCTGTCCCTCATTCCTCCCCACCCCCCAGGAACCTTTGATTTCCTTGTATGGTCATTATGCCACAAAATGTAACACTAAAAAACTCAGGTTAGTTTTTAAGGACGCTTATTACTGTCTATGGACATATCTTGTTAGCTTTACATTTGCAAAAATAATAAAGCCTGCAATGGGCAGCAGTATATGGAAATTGGGTTCTTGTTTTATCATCACCAGAGGGAACACATATCATCATGACAAGCACCAACTCTAGTGCTTCCAACAGCTAAACGCTAAACTCCAACAGGCACCCGCTCTCAGCTAAGTACTGTCGATAAGCACAAGAAACTGCATATAGGTATTATTGTCAACATATCCCCAAGGCGGACTAACAAATCTAGCTCAGATCAGGAATTGATATCTGATTTCACTGCAGTTCCAGCTACGGCCAAAAACCAGAATCAGAGGGTGCAAATCAAACAGCAGCTAAAGTATGCATTCAACTGGCAGTGTCAATAGAAGCACGGGCAGCTACAGGGTGAGCTACAGGCAATGAATGCACTCTGGAAAGCATACAGGTGTCCCTAACTTGAAAAGCTGGGTGTCATTAGCATGGCCAGCTTGCTTGAGCTTCCAAATAATGAAGCTCACACATAGTATTTCCAAGGTAGGCTGCCTGAAGCAGGCCAGGCTATGCATCTTTATCATTTGGATCTGCTTAAAAGAGACTAGACAGGAAATGAATCAATTAAGGGATTTTCTTTCTGAGCCCTACTTCACTGAAGACGCTCTGGTACAGTTTTTCTCAACACACCCTCCAAAACATCCAACAAATATTGAACAGCAAAGAAGTATTGTTAAGCTTGTATCTACCTTTCACAAAAACAATCATTGGTCTCCCTCTGCTACACCACAGGGCATATGCACACAAGAAAAAAAAATTAACCGCACGCTATCCGAGTAGCTCAATAAGTAAAAGACTCGTCAGAATTACCAATACAGCTGCTGCAAGTTCTCTCGTGGCTGTGCCTGGTTGTGAAGTCCTTTTTGAAGGACAGCTCCTGCACACTGCACATTGCCTTCATTTACAAGCTGCTGGGCCCAAGCAACATAGAAGTTAGACGCCTTTGCACCTACTCCCTGTCCATACAGGTAGTCAAAATACTGGCAAGGAGAAGTGATGAACTCCGCCTGCATAAGATAAAGATGCATAAGCCATAAGCACTTTCAAGAACATCCAAGGAAGTTGCAGGCAAATAACAATTTCTTAGTTACCATCATAGGAAAGCATTATTTTCTAAAGATAAAACCAGTTGATAGATACCTCCCGCAAGCTAAACAGCTTAATAACACAGCTTTAAAAAAATATGCTATCCCTCAGCGAGACTGCAAAGTTCTCAGAGCTCCTGCAGAGCAATACATCTCAATTCCATGCCACATCCCTGAGGGCTCCTTTTCCCCCACAGCTCTTTGCAGTCACAGAACTACAGAACGGTGGGACAACTTTAATTTTTTAGAATCGCTTAATTCCCAAAAAAGCCTGTACCTACCAGCTTAATGCAGTAGTTCACAAATCTCGGATCTTGGTAGTACCTCTTGTCACTTAGGAACGACTTCACAAGCTGCTCCAGGAGACTGGGCAAGCGGTTTTGTTTTTCTTGAAGGGGGAGACATCCTTCTATCCACTGCACGTACCTGAAGGACACACAAGCAAGTTACAAGCCTGCCGTCCCTCCGCAGCGACGCTAACACCCGAGCCGCGGGCGCTGACCTGTCCCATGGGTCCAGCGGGTCAGTCCCGTGGTAGTTCCGTATCTGAGCCTCGTAGCTCCTGCAAGGCAAAGGCCAGGTCGGGCTGGGCCGAGGCCAGAGCGCCACAGCCCTGCCCGGGGGAAACGCCCAGGCGGCGCTCAGGCTCAGCACCGCCCGGCGAGGGGCTCACCGCTCCCCCGAGGCCTTAACACCCTCACGGCTGCGGCGGGCAAACCGCCCGCGGGGCTGGGGCTGAGGCCTGCACCCCTCCCTCTCCCCCACGGAGCCCCGGCCCCCCTGCGGCACCTGCCCCCCTGCCCTAACGCGGCGGCGGCGGCCCCGGCCCCGGCCCCGGCCCCGGCCCCGGCCCCGGCCCCGGCCCCGGCCCCGGCCCCGGCCCCGCACACAGCGGCCCGGAGCCCCGGCCCGGGGTCCCCGCTCACCTCCCGGCCGCGTCCATCGCTCGCCCGCCCGCCTCAACCGCTGCCGCCGATTCAAACCCGCCGCGCAGGCGCGCCGCGGGCCGGCATCGCCCTCCCATTGGCCGCGCCGCTCCGCCAATCCCGTCCGCTTCCTCCGAGAGGCCACGCCCCCCGAGTCCTATTGGGTAGCGCGCAGCCCCGCCCCCTTGCCCGGGGCCCCGCCCCCGGCCGCCCTGCAGGAGGAGCCAGGCGAGGGAGGAACATATGTATATCTATATAAAATAACAAATTCAGATTTAGCGAAGCTAAAAGCCGCATAGGGCAGGTCTAGACAGCACTATTCACTGCCCCTTGGTCTCGGTCAGCTTTGCTCAGATGGCTTCCTCTGCATGGACAAATAAACGCAAAAGCAGGAGCCCAGGGTTCTGTGCCTGTTACCAGCCCACCATCATTAACCCAGCCACCTCCCATCGTTAACTACACCATAATGGGTCATTTTTTCAGACTGCTGCATTTAATGTACTAAAGAGCTGTTTAATTCAGCTAACAACGTCCATACACGCATACAAGAAGTGCTGTAATACAAGATTCCAGTTACAAGAAGTAAGTATTTCATAACATACTGAATACGGCACCGTTACTCAACTGGCACAGTCAGATACACCAACTCGCCCTCTGCTTTCCCGTGAGGGTAGTTCCAGTTTCAACATTTATACGAGACTCTACATGAGATAAAGCTCCGTTGCATGACGAAGCCGTTTCCGGCGTCAGCTGCCCTTTCCACCGTGTAATCTGGCCCCCACGCGCGTGAGTGTGCCAGCCAGGGAACACGCTCGAGACCCGGGCAGCTGAGGATTAGCTCCTCCTCGTCCACTGCCGTGGATTGCCCCTGTCACGCAGCACTCTCCGAAATCAGACTACTGGGTACGGCAGGGGTAGGGGACAAGTTTAAGATCTCTTCAAATGAAGGGACTTCGTCCTCAAGGGGTATCTCTGCCTCAAACATACGCTGGAGCAGAGCGTCAACCGTCCTGTACCCTGCAGGGGGCCAAAAAAAGTCACTGTAAGCATCCGTTCCTGCTCCTCAGCAGGTGTGAGGTAGCAGCTACCTGAAGGCAGCTCTTACTCAAAGGCTGCTCCCCATGCTTTACACTAAACAGGTAAGAAAACAAATGCCCCAACTGATGTTCCCTGGTATTTTAACCCCATATACTTTCAAGCACTGTGAGCACTTGTAAAGGACAAGACCATTATTTTAAGATTTTAAGCACTTCTATGCCTGCGTGTCCTTCAATGGATTTGTGATCCCAATCAGCTGCCGTGCCGAGAAGCACAAGATTGTGGAACTGCTAAGGTACAGCAAGAAAGTCAGAAGAAGTAAGCATTAAGCTAGAGGAAAGGAGCATATAGTCACCCCATGATCCAAGCCAGGAGGAACACAGAGTGCATACAGGAAGGGGAAAAGCAGAAAAAACAGACTTCTTGGCAACAGCAGGACCTCAGCCACCAAGACAGTGTCTTCCTAGACTGGCTACTGAAGGCAAGCGTGCACAGGGGGGCCTAGGTAGGAAAGAGGAAAAGGAGTTGCTACGAGAATAGAAAAACAGCAAACAGAGTGTCCACAGTTGTCTCAAAATCTCCAGCTAGGTCTTAAGCTGCTTTTAGAGCCCAAAGGAAGCAGAATTGCGTGGGAGCTTCCCCAGAGACAGGGCTACAATCAGGGACAGTTCAGAGCCGTGGCCTCTTAAACCAAAGACTGGGCACACTGTAGGGCTGCACTTACGTTTGGAGGCAATTTTAAACACCAGCCCTTTAGACTGTGGCTTTGTTCCACCTTCCCCCTCGAGGTTGTGCTCAGCGCTCTCCATATTATCAAGGAGCTGTTCATCCTGGAGCTCATCCCTACACAAGAAGGACCAGAAGTTACCCCGGGGGGGGGGGGGCACATCTTACCCCAGGGGCCCACATGTACCCAGCAGCAATGGATTCTCTGGGACAGAGCAAGCACCAGTCATGCTGTTAGTCTCCAGCATCTCCCCCGTCCTCTGGGCAACAGCCCTGGGCTGGAAGAGCTCAGCGAGGCAGACACAAGGCCAACGAGTAGCCTTCTGCTGAACACCTAGACCAAGCCTACATGGTCATGACAGACTAGCAAGAACTTTGTGACAAGGAAGAGGAGCCTCAGCTCACACCTCAGGACAGAGAGAGGCATTTTCCTGCAGTCCCACAACCCTCATTGGATGTGCCAAGCCAGCCACATCCAGCACAACCCTTTTGGGGGGCTTACTCTTGAACTCCCATTCCCAGCTCCTGGATTTTCTGTTCAATGGCTGTTTCTACTTCACTCTTCTCTAGTGAGTACTCCACAAAGAAAGCTTCCAAAATGAACGACACAAAGATACTGAAAGAAATGAGGAGCAGAATTACATGGCAGCATTTCCTTACTGGCATCCCCTCCTGCTTTTGGGCATCATCTACTGTCTCGGCGTTCCCAGGCTCATTCTCCAGCACTCCATCCCCTCCTCTGCTGGAGATGGGGAGCTCTAAGTCAGTCAGAGCAGCACTCAGTGGAGGTTAAGAATAGATGCAGCAGATTCCTCTGACACACGTCCTGCCCGTCTCTAAGAGTCACACCGTGTGCGACCATCAATACCACCCTGGCAGGGGGCAGAGCCCCTCTTCCCTCCAAAATGGAGGGGAGCAACCCCAAACTTACTTGACAATAATTATCACCATCACAATGTGGAAGGCGATGAAATACAGCTTCGCAGGCTGAACCGTCACGTTGGCAAATCCATTGGCAAAGAGTATAATGGGAGTTAAGGGCGAGAGCGCTAAAGGAGGGGAACACCTTGCTGCAGAGTAGTGCTAAGGGAGGAAGCAGATGATACTGCCCATCAACGACGTTGTGAACCAAGCCCTCTGCAGGGACCGTTTCTCTGTTGTCTGGCACGGTGTGCATGGGTGCGTGCAATACAAGGGGAAGAGGAGAGTCGGGGAAGAGCATGGGTCACCAAGCTCTAGTTTGGACCTTCCACCACAAAGGATATCATGCCACTGATTGACTACAGTGAGCTCCATCAGGACGATGAAGGATGATGCGAAGTTGTTGAAGTTGTTCTTGCAGTATTTCCCACGGGCAAACAGAGAATCCTTGAGAGCCGGGTTTCCGCATTCCAGGGCATGAGGAGCATTCGAGTTTGCAGGGAAGAACTGGATTTTCCCATGGAATAACTCCATGCCAATGATAGCAAATACACAGTACACAACCTGGGAAGAGAAACCCCGTCGCCTGCTTCTCCAGTGAGCAGCAAGCTCCATGGCAAGTTTAGAGTTCCAGCAGCTTTTCCAGTTTTTACAGACATGGCAAGCTGCTGAGGAGCAGTATAGGGTCCAAAAGACCCAACCCACTCAAGGGCAATTACCAGCAGGAATAATAAGCCAAGAACTATAGCTCAAATACACGGAAACAAAATATTCTCAAATCATAAGAGGAGAACTTATTTTTAGGAAATTATTTGAGAAACAGGTTTCTCATTCAGCTTCTTGCTCAAATCACAGTTTGATTCCTTACAGTGTGAAGCCCAGGATGCACAGAACATCCTCACTGCCCTGTGGAGCAAAGGAGAATGTCCTGACCTGGCAGCTAGCAGGAACCCAACCCCTTTGCACACATTTACATGTGCAATGACCAAGAATCAAATGGGCACTTACAGTTTCAAAGGCCATCCGTCTAGAGATTTGCATTTATCCTCTTGAAAACAGCATGAGCGTGAGACTTAAGACACATTCCTGTAAAACTGGAGTGCTTTGAGCTAAGATACCAGGATTTCTTACCAGAGTCAGCCCACCAAATGTCAACATTGTCGGTACGATGTTTATCAGTGTGTTCATGATGACCCGGAACCTACAGCAAATGATTCATGACAACACCTGCTGTGGGGAGGCTCTTTTAAAGCCCATGCTTGCTTATTGTCACATCCCATCCAGCACGTGCTCCCCACATGCCCTTATAAATAAGTCAGTCTCCAGAGAGGCTGCAGCAACGAGGCTCATCCCAGGCACACTGGGACAAAGCCTTGGGATGCTTTGTTGTGTGGCAATGGTCAGTCCAAAGCAGCCGTGCGGAGCAACTCAAGGCACTGTCTCGGCCAGCCTCTGACACAGCCTGCCCCCAAAACCATACCCCCATCCCATTCTCTTCATTACCTTTGAATGCTGTCAACAATCCTTATTAGCCTGAGGACCCTTAAGATGAAGACAATGTCCAGGATCTGTTGGCTGTTGTACTTGGTGGCTGAGAAAGCAAAAAAGTTTTGTTATGAAAAATAAGCAGAGACGTTTAGAGATAAAGCATGTTCTTACATTTGTTACTATTATGTCCTTGTTCAACGCTGTTTATAAGAGGTATTTATTAAAAAAAAAAAAAAAGAAAAAATACTGGGTTAGCTCTTAGAAACCCTATTCATTGTCCTGTCAAAAAGCCTCCCAAGCCCAAGGTGATGGCAAAAGACGGCTCAAGACCACCGAGTTTCCCAAATGCATGCAGACTGCTTAAGCTGCACTTACTCGATTTCAGGGTGGTATTGAGTACCGTTGCAGTCAAGGCAGCAAAGATGATGAGGGTATCAAACCTAGCACGAGGGAAGGCAGTGCTGTTAGACTTGTGGCAACAGAGAATGGGCACTTAAGCTGCCACACGAAACATGAAAGCAGTAACCCCTCTTTCCTCACATCTGTGCCAGGCAGCCCTGCGTCATCTCAAACTATTTGCAGGGTGGGAAGATGGGAAAGCTTTGTGTAGCAAAACACCTTCCCCTGCCCAGCCACTATCTTCACGTGCTGCAGTCACCTTTGTCTGAGCTAGCAGAGCAGGGCAGAGAACAGTAGCCTCTGTCAGAGCCAGGTTAGAGCCAGGAGAGAGCACAATGCCCTCCGATGCATACAATCATTCTCATTATACCCTGGCACATGAGTTAGGCAGCCCATCTCTCCAAGAGATTTTCAGTTCTTGAGGGGCTGAACACAAAGATATCATCACACTTCACACCACCTTTAACACAAACATTCATCTCACTCACCAGTTCCAGAACTGATTTTTGCCAAAGAACGCCCTTGGTTCGTAAGTGTACACTTTCAGGAGTATCTCAATTATATACAAAGCAAGGAAGACCCACTCTGCGTAAGAAATATAGGGGGTTTCCTCATCCAGAGCAATGAAGATAGCATTTATTAGAATGATTGCATCATAAGTCCAAACAAATCCCCTGCAAGAAGAAAAAGAGAAATCAGTTTGCCAATCCCAAGAAGGTAAAAGTTACACAGTTATTTCAGGAGTTCTTTGCCTCCTCTCTCAAACATTGCCATTTAGGTAAACTACCTTTACCTATCTTTTCTCTCCAAACCTGATAAAGTTTAGGAAAGTTACTACAGAGTTTAGCCTTGCCCTTGAAGTCCAACACGAAGCAGAGCACAAGCCTTCAAGGTACACCACTGCCAATGCTCTCAGTGTTAAGCAAACTCTTAGAGACTGACTGCAACTGTGTTTCTAACAAGTCAAGCAGCATTTCTCAAGCAGAAAGACTGGATGAGTAAAACAGAAGACTATACAAAATTGGGAGGGGTGGCTGGTACACCAGATGGGTTGTGCTGCAGTCAGAGGGACCTGGACAGGCTGGGAAAGCGGGCAGAGAGGAATCCCATCACGTTCAGAGGGAAATGCAAAGTGCTGCTCCTAGGCAGGAATAACCTCAGGCACCAGCACAGGCTGGGGGCCAACCATCTGAAAAGCAGCACTGCAGAGGATCCGAGGGGGTCTTGGTTGTCAAGTTGAACAGGAGCCAGCAATGCACCCTGGTGGCAAAGAAGGCCAACAGCATCCTGGGCTACGTTACGAAGAATGTTGTTAACAGGTCCAGGGAAGTGATTTTTCTCCCATCTACTCAGCACTGGCGAAGCCGTGTTTAGAGTGCTGTGTCCACAACTGAGCTCCCCGGTACAAAAGAGACATAACATACTAGGGCGAGTGCAGCAAAGGGTCACAAAAACCGTTAAAGGATAGTCTGACACATTCCATGTTGAGATAGGGGGGGTTGTTCAGCCTGAAGGGGAGAAGGGTCAGGGGGATCTCAATATGCATGTATAAATACCTGATGGGAAGGTGTAGAGAAGATGGAGCCAGACTCTTCTCAGTGGTCTCCAGAGAAAGCACAAGAGGCAAGGGGCACAAGTTGAAATACCAGATTTTCCATTTAAACAAAAAAGCTCTGGTTTGGTTTTTTTTTTTAAACTGAGGGTGGTCAAACACTGGAACAGGTTGCAGAGATGTTATGGAGTCTCCGTCCTTGGAGATACTCAAAACCCAGCTAGGCATAGCCCTGACCATAACCCCCCCCCACTCTAGCTGACCTTGTTTTGAGCAGGGGGGTTACACTAGACCATCTCTAGATGTTCCTTCCAAGCTCAGTGATTCTGCAATCCTGGGAAGACTCAGATGTGAAACAGAGCACTAGTAGCTCATAGTATCAACTTGGTAAGAGCTGATGAAGCAGCACGATGCAGCTTTGCAGCAGAGACTGCTGATGTAAGATCGCCTTTAAGTGAAACATTTAGTCTGGCCCTTCAAGGCAGGCCATAAAGCACTTCTTGCTTTCAGTAAAAACTAGTTATGCTCAGCACCTATAGAAGGTCAGAACAAGTGGGACTGGAAGAGGTACGGACTCACCAACAGCCAAGTCTAGTTGCTCCACACCACTGAAGGTAGGCTAAGAGCAGACTTGGTCCACAGACCACTTTTAAAAACATAACCCCCAATCCTTGCCTAAATGCAGTTTACACTTTCCAGCATGACACCCAGGTGAGCACTCGCTTGCAACACCACTGCTCTGCAGCCCTTTGAATGTTAAGAGCTGCTTGCTCCAACAGTAGAGGCTTACCTGTGCCTAACCATGCTGCGCAGGAACCGACTCACTGCTGACTGGTATACACGAGGCATCCACTGCCCCAGCGGATGGCTGCGTATTTTCAGGGTAATCACCTGGATGTTGAGGAGATCCGCCAGCTGTACAAAGGACTTCTTGTCTGCAGTAGGGGAAAGCACTACACATCAGTCTGCTGTCATTAAAAAAAGACGGTGTCTGGCAAATGCAAACCTATATGCACACGAGTTGCAGCAATCTGGACTCGACATCTGTTCATGGCAGCAGGCAACGCACATGCCCAAAGTGGTATCCACCACAGAACAGGCTGAACTCAGTACTCAAGCAGCTCCTCTGCCCCATTCCTGGGGGACTGGCTCAAGCCACAGCCAACAACCAACACAAACCTTTAATGATCAGGATGGGCACGATCTAGCACCAGGAGACTGGCCCATCTGTCCTGATATCCTGTCTCCAGCAGGAGCAGAGCGAGAGGCTCCAGAGGACTGTGTGGGAAGCCACATTGCTTGGAGGAATCTGATAACAAGGGAGGCTTTCCTTGTCCTGTGCTGAGAACAGGAGGTCCCATTCTCCATGGCGAGCTTGGCCTGATGTCAAACGGCCATGAAGAGCTGCCCACAGCATACATGACACGGGCTACAGCACAGGCAGAAAGAACAACCTTTCAGGACTTAAGCAGTCTGGAGGGAAGCAGGAAGAGGGGCCTGGAGTCCCTCTGGGTCCATTACAGACCACAGGTCCCAATGCCAAAACCCTTGAAGCATCAGGCTCCTGACCCTGGGCTCCTCCCCAGTCCCTTGAGCATAGCAGTGCTCCACTACTCACCTATGAAACCCTTCTGCTCATCATCCGAGATGCGTAGCAGCAGCTCTCGGTGGGAGTTGCTGATATCAGGAGCCACCAGCTTGACAAGCTGCTTCCATCGGGCTTCTCTAACCACAAACTGTGCTCCTTCCTCTTCCTTCAGGAGGTTGAAGGCCTCTATCATCTTGCGGTGCTTCATGTAAGCAAGCTTACGGATCTCATTCTAGAGAGAGCATCGTGATTCAGGCAGCTTCAGTCACCCTTCCCCCTCCTTTTTTTTTTTTAAAATAAATCTTTTCATGGCACAGAGATGCAAGAAGAGACTCAGAGGAACACACTTGGAGTGATATTAGACACAAAGTACAGCACAGTCAGTGGGGGTGATGAGAAATGCTATTTAACAGGCAACCATGGGCTCTCTGCACAGCACTCTGGAAGGATCAATAAATCGCTTGCTGCTGGGAGATGCATTGAAAAACCGGAAGAAAAAAGACAAAGGATAGTGTCTAACAGGAAGGAGATGACAAAGATCACAGGATCTGCATGTCCACAGGTCACAGAAGCAAAGAGGATGTGTCCACACATGCCTCCCATCCGTAAGTGAATACTGCTGAGATCGGGGTGGAGATCCTCTTCTGCACACAATTACAAGCAGGCTAAAGAACCTTACACCCTTGGGAGACCAGCCTCTGGGAACACCTAGCAGACTGCTTACTGAGAAAGAGCGAATCCCCTCATGGGAGCAGCCAGGAATTTCCAGCTCTCATCCTTTCAACACATGTACCAAACCGCACCTACTTCGTCTGGGTAGAATCAGCAAGAGTTCCGATTTACTCGGACCTCCCTTCACATTTCCTTTGCTGTAAGAGCACATGCAGTGGCAGAAAAAGTGTGCTGTGCACTTATAGTCAACTGAAAACAGTCTCCTGCATAGAGACAGCGTTTTTCAGCTAGGACTAAGCCTCTAACAGCAATAATGCAGAGACATGTGCTTCCCATCTGTTGCAACTTCTTGGGTCTATAGCACTGTAAAATATTTCATTGTTAAATGCTAAAAGCAGAACTCACAACAACCCCCGTGATATGAAAGGTGGACCTGTGCTTGTTATTGGCAGAGCATCAGCAAAGGCAAGAAGCTGTACCTCCTTCTCCACACTTTCCAGAAGCAGAAGCTTTCCAAGGGAAAGCCAGATATTTCCTTACAAGGTTATATAGAACAGCAGGCAGTCACCGATCACAATTCACCCCTCCAAACATTACCTTCAGGTGTTTTTTGTAGTTGTTGTACACGACAGCCAGGAAGAGAGACATGAAGATATAAGTGTTGACGATGACAAAGGCAATGAAGAACAGGGCATACCATGAGCTGAAGTCAAATGCCGGCATCCTAGAGAAGGGGAGAGAAATTGCTACTTGCTAGGCAGACAAAGAGGGAAATAAAAGAAACCACAAGAAAACAGTCTTCCAGATGGATTTCTAAGGACTGTTTTGGATAGCCAGATCAAACTTGCCAGATAACACCCAAGCGAAAAACTGTGCATTAGTGCAGTTAGAGAATGGTTTTCTTCCACTGGGTTTTCATCCTAGTTTATCAGGCCCCGACTGAAGGGATGCAGGAGAGAAAGCACAGAGATTAAGCTTCTGTCAGCGTGGCTAAGTTTAAGTGCAGAGTCTTGAGGTGATGTCTCAGTCATAAGCTGGTTACTGGCTTCACAGACCCTCGCTGCACTCAGACCTCCTCTTCCACTTACTCCAAGAGGACCAGTGGCATTTCTCAGTCTAAATGCCCAGGGTCCCTGTAACATCCCAGTTCTGTTCAGTACATCTCCAGCACAGAAATGAGTGTGCCCTTCCTCCCAGCCCCTCTCTTTGATAGCACCTTTAGAGTACAAACCGAATGGGAACCCAGTTAGAACAGATGAGGATGGAAAGCCCAACCCTCACATAAGTTTAACACAGCTGTGCAAATTAAAAAAAGTCTGCATAGAAAGTCCTGCAAATACTACAAGAGAAAGAGACATCTAATCACTAGAGCACACCCTTCCTTTTCAGGAAAGGGTTTTAATCAAAGCGTGTATGTGTTTGTCCCTCCGGTTTAAGCCTTCATCAGCTACTGGGTCATTTGGAAAGCAGCAGTTTTAATGCATCTTTTCTAAAAGTCTTCCTAACCTCAGATTCTGGTTCAGAGCCATTTATAAAACAGATGGCTGAGAATTCATGAAAACCCCGCAGGCTGGAAAAGCAAGAGCCCTGTTGCTGCTCTGAAATACCTTGTTGTGCAAAACACAGTATTGTTCTAACCAGAGATCCTGCCACTAGGAGCAGGACACCAGCATTCATAACAGAAAGACTGCAAGCTCAGCATACATACATGACATCCGGGCTGTTCGCTGTCGTCACCAGCACATAGAGGTCAAACACAATTTCTAGGTAGTTTCTGAAATAGGGCAAGCCTTCTGCTGTCTGGAGATTCCTAGGAGGAAAAGGACAATCTGAAGTTAAGCATAGAGATCACATGTCCCACTACAGGAACTGCACGTATCAGCAGTGCTTGCATTCACTAGTAATTGTTTGAAGTTGCCAGATTCCCTCCTGCCCGAAAGTATCACATACATTCTTCCCACCCAGCTCTGAGCAAAAGAAGTATCCACACCTGTCACCAAACAGCTTCAAGGCCATGAGGGAGAACATGAGAAGGCTAAACATGAAGAGCAAGAAGACGTAGGTGATCTCTGGCAGCGTGTTGCGGATGCTGCGGAAGGCTCTCCGAATCTGCCAGGGAGAAGGGAAGCATTTAGAGGCAAGGTGGTACCTGTTTTTCCCTTCACCATCCCATCTGAATCAAACACCTACACAGGGACAGGCAAGCCAAGCGGGATACAGGTACTCTTCTGTCGCCCGGCAGGAGAGATTCTGACCCAGATGTGCCAGCTCTGTTCTGCTAAAATGTGTGGAAGAGTACCAGGCCTTTCCTCCTCATTCCCCAGAGGAGATGCTAGAAGGAGAGACCCTACCTACATACCATCATGAACTCAGCTAACCAAGGGACAGAGGGCCCTGTGGCACTGCTGAGATGCTCTCGCTGCAGGGGACTGGTCAGGGACAGAAGCCCACCACTCCAGGCCACAAAACTCATGCTCTGAGCCCGCGAGTTCAACTGCTCCCTCCCCCAGGCCTCCACACCACAGTAGTTTATTCATCTGTAAGTCAGGACCAGAACGGTCTTGGGCAGCAGGGCAAAGATCTCCCCGTGACAAGAGGAATCAGAGTCCAAATCACCCATCTGGACTACAAGTTCCGTTTCTGAGGACATGATGACCCTTATGCTTGTTTGCCTAGGAGACTTCCAGAAATAAGTAACCTGGCCTCTGACCCAGGGAGAGAGAGTTCTCTCATCTGCAGTGCTGCTCATGTTCGCACCTCCTGAGGAGGGCATCTAACTCTGCTTGCAAACAGAGGCTGCTCCTCCACACAGGCTGGACCAAGCACAGCCCATGGGCTGACCTTACAAGAAACATTCTTCCTTCTGCCTGCAGTCTTACACTTCCCCAAATCATCACAGCACCGTGTTTGGTGAGAAGCTCTAGTTCCAGCCCTAAGCACACTCAGGGCTCTCAACAGCAATAACCCACCCCATAGGTACAGGGAGAAGCCTTCTGGTGCTTTGCTTGAGAGCCCAAGCAGCACCAGTGGGAACGCACCCGTTTCTCCGTCTCAAATTCTTGCTTGAGGCCACCTCTGAGAGAAACCTTCACTCACAGGAACCAAAATTCTGCCACTTCTGCCCAAAAACCTTTCTACTAAATCCCCTGGATCTCAGAAAGCAGCAGACTGTCCAAAAATAGGACCCTGCAGCAGGGGTACATCCTACCAGCCCTCTTCCTTACCTGACGACTCTCTGCAAAGTTGATCAAGAAGATGGGCCTCACAATTCTCGACCATCGAATGCTCCTCATGTTGTACAGCCTGAGGACCCCATATATGGCCAAGTCTGTTAGGGATAACTGTAGAAGAAAGAAGGAAAATTCCCAAAAGCAATGTCGGAAACGTGTCTAGATGGTGAAGACAATAGGGTTAGCTGATACAAGAACTGTACATACAACAGGTTTGTGAGAACAGGCCCAACTGTTGGTTGATTTGGCCGTGGCTCTTGTAGAGCCCTTGTACATCAGGCCTACGTTAGCGGGAAAGCAACAGCAGGAAAAAGCCACCTCCACATTGGCCACTTCAACCTTGGAGGTTCCCCTAGGCCTAACTCACCAGGATTGCAACCATGATGCAGATGTTCTTGGTATCCTTCCAAAATACGTTGCGAAGGGTGACTTTTGCAAAATGCGTCAGTCGGCCAAAGAACACCAGAAGGCACAACACCTCGACCAGAGAAGTGACCTGCAGAGAGAGAAGGGGCCCAAGTCAGGACAACCAAGAGTAGTGCTAGCCCTCTTTGCACAGATGAGGATGTTCAGGCTGCGGTACAGGCAAAGGAAAAACAGGCAGAGTCAGTATAAAAGTTTTTCCAGTGGGTTTTGCTGTCGGCTGTTTTACAGGCTCACATATCTGGCGCTGAGCAATAGTTTTAGTCTTCCTTTTGCGCAATTCCCTGCCATAGGCAGGGTAAAGCCAGTAAATTTGTATTTGCTTAGGATTCAAGGAGTACATCTCTCACAAACACACTAGAGCAGAACAAATAAAGGCTGCAGAAAAATCGATCCTAAGGGCAATGCTCCACTTCTGCTTTGAGACATGAGGGCTGCACTTGGGTCCCATAGAAGGCTGAAATTGTCCTCCGAGATGCAAAGCAACACGACTTTGTCTGTAGTCACATCAGCCATTGCCAACGGCCACGATGGCTCCCATAGTCCCTGCCCAGCTCCTATGCCCTTTTTTGTCCCCATTTCAGTAGATCAAAGATATCAACAGAAATATCAGCATCAATTATCTCTTGACACCTTTGACAACTAGCTTCAAGCCAGAAACCCTTGCTTGCTCTACTAAGCAACACAATACTAGTTGCACTGACACTCCTACACTGAAAACTTACCAGGAAGGGGAGCGGATACACAGCAGGTTCTTCAAACACCGCAAGGGACAGGTTGAGAAAGATGAAGAAGTAGGTGGCCGTTCGCATAATCCAGTGGTTATAGAGATAGTAAAGCCTGTAGAAAGAAGGCAGTGGCACCATAAATAAAGGCTTCAGGGCAGATACCCATGGGCTCACCAAATACATCTTGGAAGAGCAGCACATGCTGTCCCAAACAGTCATGGAGGAAGAAGGGTAAGAATAGCAGAGTTTTTGCCAGCCAGGGATTTGGCAATTTGTTTCCCAGCCCATCCTTATAGCCTTACAGGAGATGGACACTAAAATCCCTTTCACAGAGCAAAAAACCTGGGAAGGTGGAAGACAGACATCCTTCAGTTCAGTTTAAGACTACAACATACAGATTTGGTAAAGCTGTTTCCTTTTTGCAATTACCTGGTTCCTTAATTTGAGTGCAAACTTCTGCTAAGCTCAGGTGTCCACATGACACACAAACTAAGTCTGATTAGTTTTCTAACACCCTGTCTTTGCAGGTTAAAAAGCAAAGAGATAAGAAAAGCCACCAGAGAGAAGTATAGTGTTGCACAGTAAACTGTTTTTTTATACAGAGCTTAAGCAGTATTCTATCCCCTACAGCAGCAAAGCCTCTGATGAATGCTAGCAATAACCACAAACATATCCAGCTCTAAGCCTCCCACAGGAGGTTTCACACAACGGCATACAACAATGACTTCTTTGGGGAGGTGTGAAGCAGATCTGCAGAGCATATAGTTTCTCTGTCAATAAAAAAAGCTGCCATCATTGCTGCACAGTCATCTCATCTGCCCAATAACCACCTGCATAAAGGCTACAGGGCAGGTGGTTATACAGATGGCATGATATTATACCCTTAATAACACCATCAAGGCACGACCACGTAAAACCTGCTCATTTCGACTATTTATACTAAGCACACTTGGGCAGGACAAAACTACATGCGCACAGTCTGTTTTTCCAAAGCAGACAGACATTACAGCTACAAAACAGCATACACCTGCTCAAAGCCTTTGCAACAAACATACTTCACCATACTCGTGTCTCCAAAATGCCCAAGAACCTTCATTGGCTAAGAGAAGTAAGTAAAAGGGAAGGGTTTTGGGGGGAGGGCTACAGGAGTCATTAATGCTCACACACTGCTCTGCTGGCAGTCTGCTGTATCGCCTTTCCCTTCTACACTAGCTGCCTTCTCTCAAGTTTTACACATGGAAATAGTTAGCCTAAAGCAGCCCAAGCCTGAGGGAGAAATCACCTCTCTGACTGAAGCCGCTCAGCCTCTTACCAGCAGCTAAAAGGGAAGAGAGTCACCGTTGCAGGCAAAATATTCCTGACTTGTGGAATTTCACTTAACTTATCACCAATTAACATCAGCTTTTAATTACTCCTGCCCCTAGCAGCTACCGCCCTTTCTGAAGCACACCTCAGCAGAGGTGCCATACACTCCTTTGATTAGCTGCAGCTTTGGTGTGCAGCAGGTTGGCGTCACCCGCTGCCACGCCGGCTAGTGATGGCTGTGACCACCTGGCACAGGGCTGTTCTCCCACATAGGCAAACCCTGCAGCCCCCTGCTACCAAAACCCTGCTGATTACCCCAGCATGGCCACACTCCAGCACCCCCTTCCATGCAGGCAAGGGCTGACCGAGCTTTCCATACTCTTCATCCCCACACCATGCTACAGCTTCCATCTTGAAAGATTTTAATTTTTTTTACCCCAGCAAAAAACAGGTTTTTATCTCCTTTCCCATCCTCAAGGATGGGCGGGGCACCAAGCCCCATTCGACATACGCATTTCAGCTTAAATCCAGTTCTTTGCATCCCACCCAACCAATCTTCCCAGCGCCCAGCTGGTGAACCTGAAGTCCCCAGCCTTTGCTAGCTGTTGTTCTTTGGACACAGTTGTGGTTGGTTCTCCCCACCCCAGCTTCAGTGCCCCACAGCACAGCACACTGCCTGCGAGACCAGTGCAGAGCCCTGCTCCAGTGCGATAGTGTGGGCATTCGCGGGACGCAGACCTCCTTACCTGACTGCCTCCGGGGAGGTCTTAAAAGGAATATTTCTGTTGTACTGTGCATCGGAGACAAATGCTGCTGCCAGCAGGAGATCCTGTGGAAAGGGGAAAAACACAGACAGCTGGTCAGTAGGTGTTGGAGCCTGAAATAAAATTTAAGGCCAATGTTCAAAGGAGGTCCCTTTCACCCCAGGGCACGCTGTCGAGGCAAGAAGTGGTACAAGGGATGCCGCAACTCCGCGCACCCACGTCCCTCTCCTGCTAGCGAGGGCCCATCACCGTCCCACCCCAGGGACCCCCATCCTCCCCAGGGGGACGGCACCAGACCGGACCGCTACCTGCGAGGCCCCCTCCGCCATGGCGCGGGCAGACGCCGCAACCCCCCGGCCCCGCCGCCTTTAACGGGGCCCGCCCCCGCCCCGGCGGAAGCGGGAGGCGGCGCCGAGCCCCGAGCGGAGCGGGAATGGGGCTGGAGGCGCTGCGGCCGCGGGCCGTGCGCTGGGCGCTGCTGGCCGCCTTCGCGGCCGGGGTGCTGGTGGGCTGGCAGGCGGGCCGTGCCCGCCGCCGGTTCCTCCGCTGGCGCCAGCGCCGCCTCCAGCGCCGCCTCGCCGCCGCCCAGGAGCAGCTGGAGGCGAGCTGAGCCGAGGAGACCGAGCCCTCGGTGCGTCCCGGCGGCCGGCCTCTCCCTCCATCCCTGCCTGCCTGCCCTCGCAGCGGGAGCGGGAGGTCAGCGCGACCCACCGGGTGTCTCCTGCAGCAGCCTCGCCGCGCTGGACGCTGCCCGAGCAGGAGCGGATTCGCCCCACGCCGCTGTCGGAGCCGGGTTTGTAACGGGCCGGTGAGAACCGCATCGAAGCGCTGCTGGGAGAGGACGGCATCTGTGGAATAGCGGGGCCTGTCTTCTGTCCTTCCGAGACGAGATCCCCAGCTGTGTCAGACTCGCCTAACGAAACACCGAGGACACAGGAACGCTGCCGCTAACTGCATTTCCGTACTTCAGGTTGTCTGTCTTGCTTTAAGTCCGCTACTGAGCTACGCTGCTCTGCCCTCGCCAAGAAGCGCTGCCATTGCATTAAACTAGCAAAAATCATGACATGACGTTCCTAGAAGTGTTTATTTCTCTGCTAAGTGAAAACATACCTGACGGGCGCTTGTAATGAGCGACAAATCTCGTTACGAAAGCACATGCGTGAAAAAAAGCTGCGGGGATGATTCAGTGCATGCGTTGGTAGGATGAATGAACAGATTAAATGATGTTTGTGCTTTGGACTCTCAATTTCTTCTTGTGCTTTGGGCAAGGAGTTGTGGAGACAGCTGTAGCACCTTCCTTCTTCCCCTCCCATCGCTAGCGAATTCCAGAAGTGTATTTCCTCGAGTCTGAGAGAAGGGGGTGCGCCTGCGTTGCGCTGGAGGATTTACTGCACGCTGTGCAGCCTGCTGGTTTTCAACTATATTACTGAACTAATTAGAAGTTCTGGGGGAAAAAAAATACTGCCCAGCATCCCTTAAGATCACAAAACGCTGATTTGTAGCCAGACAAGTAGTCCTGTGGCTTTTTGGTAGAAGCAAGATTTCAGACCTTTGGAAGTTCCTTCAGTGCAAGTGCCGGGGTGTTTGGTGCCACGCGGGATCGAGCACTCGTGTTCAGCTGAGCTGCCGTTCCCGGGAGCGCATCCGCTCGCTCCAAGTTGTACCCGCTTTACGAGTGAAGCATTGTACCTTTTCATGGTGCGCCTTTTGGTGTTTTTAACTTCGAGACCGGCAGCCTGTTGGAAACAGGGGTTTCCATACAGCTGCCCGTGTCAGGCCGTGGCCTTGGCTGAGCCCGGGCGCCATTTTGTCGGGGCGATTACCAGCAAGCGCGAAGCGGGAGCACGTTTCCCAGCACAGGCTGGAAGCTGACGTACCGCAGCCTTTCGGGCTGCCCTGGGGAGGGCCGGCGCAGGATTTAGCCGCGGGGTGGCCGCAGGCCGGCTGTCGGCCAGTCCCCAGGCCGGGCCTGCCTGGCCAGGGCTGACGCCCTGGCTGGTGGCCCAGGGCTGGGTGAGGCCCTTCCGGCTCCGACCCGCAGCCCAAGGCGGGGTCCGGCGGGTGCCCCTCGCGGCGGGGCAGCCCCGCGGGCGGCCAGGCCGGGCCCCGCCCGGGCTCGGCGATCCCCGGGGGCGGAGGCCACCCAGCCCGCCTCGCCTCTCCCTCAGGCGGGCGCGCCTACGGCTCCCGGCCTGCCGCGCGCCCCGGAAGTGACGGCATCTCGCAGCGCCGCTGCGCCCGTTGCCTAGCGACCATGTCGGGGCGGCGGGCGCGGGGCCCGCTGCAGCGGGTGCAGCGGCGGAGCCGGGAGCTGCAGGCGCAGGTACCGGGGCGGGCGGCCCGGCTCGGCCCAGGGCGCGGCGCGGCGGGGCTCCGCCGGCGGCTGACGGCGCCTGTCCTGTGTTGCAGGTGGAGGCGCTGCGGGCGGAGAGCGCGGCCCCGGCCCCCGGGCAGCGGAAGGCCCTTTCGGAGAGGTGAGGCGCGGCCCGGGGGACCCGGCTCCCACCGCCCGACCCCTGCCCTCAGCCTTCCCCCCCTCCCCCCCCCCCCCCTTAGCTTTAGTAGCGCGCTCCGAGGCCGGGAGTTGCATAGCTTAACTGCGGGGCGTGGAAAGAACCATCTCCTGGTTGCTGTGAGCAAAGCCCCTGGCAGATTCACTCCGTTCCCCGCCACCTTTGCCTCAGAAGAAGGAGCAGGCAGTTCCCTGGGCGACTTTCCGTTTCTCTCCTAACTGTACAGACCTCTTCCCTGCCCCTTCTCACTCAGCTTCCTGCCCCTTCTCACTCAGCTTCTCCACTGCTTTCCAGGGTAGCTGCTTCCCGCTGCTTCCCAGTCCTCAAGGGCTGAGGTAGTTTTAAGTGGGAACTTGCCCATCACAGGTAATAATCAGCTAAGCTGCCGTTTGGGCTCGTCTTTGTTAAGCTGCATGCACACAGAGCTGGGTATCTGAGTCTGAGTATCTGAATTTACATGTTTCAGTAAGCATGCATGATTTGGGTCACCCGTCTGTCAGAGTTTTAAGAAAATGCTATCTATCTGTCTTGCTTTCAATGCAGATGTCTGCAGCTGAAGAAATTGGTGGATGAGAACACAAATGCTCTTCATAAATTGAAAAAAGTAAGTATGGGGACAAATTTGTTAACAGTTTTCTCCAAAATGCATCGCAGCAAGTGTTCAGAGAACGCCAGCCTCCTTTGATTTTAGGTGCCTCAAGAGCTACGCCTAGCACTGCACAACCCCCGACTGGGATCTCTCAGATCCATTTATATTATTTAAAAGCACATTTTTAATGCTTTATTATCTACAAGTTCTGCGCTTAAAATCTTTATCAACCCAATACGTTATACAATGTTTATCAACCCAAGGCATTGTATTGGAAGTGGAGAATACAGATTCGAAATTCACCACGAAATTTCATCTTGGCAGAGTAAAAGGGCAAGAAAGATGTCACTAAACGGGGAGTGACAGCAGCCCAGGAAGGGGAAAACTTGTATGACATGTCTGGAAAACTAACTTTATAGGGGAACTTTGATTCTTTGAGCAATTTGTTGTGTTCTTCTTTCTCAGGCTGATGAGCCTGCACCTGTGGGGAATTATAATCAGAGGAAAGAAGATGAAGAAAAGCTATTACTAAAACTCTCTCAGCAGCTGCAGAAACTTGTTCTTGTCTTGCATCAGGATGATGTGACTATGAATTACTCAGTGTAAGTAGCTTAAACAAATAACAGCAATCTGCACTTCAATAGAATTGTACATGTACAGTTGGAAAGGACCCTGGAAAATTGTTAGCTCGTCCCCTTTATTATCTTAACATGCAGTTAAAAAGAAGTACTGAAGAGCCAGCTCTTATGGGGCTTCTTTTCTTGATGCAGTCAAGAACGACTCGCTGGAATTTTCTGAGGGTGTTGGTTAGTGGCTGAAATATAATGCGGCTGTTGAGAGGAGAGGATGCAATGTGGTCTGTATGCTTAGGGAGGAAACGCCATTGGGATTTCGGAGTTCTTTCATATCAGGACAGAGAGCAAAACACAAGAATGAAAATTCTGTATCTGGATAATGTCCTTGCAGAGGAGCCCACGTTGCAAGGCTTTAGAGCAATTTCAAGAAGTTTTCTTAAAATAATAATTTTAAAAGTTTGATTTATTTTGGGTAGGGATGAGGAACATCAGAAAGATACTCAAACAGAAGATGAAAATGGAGAAGAGGATGAGAGTGAAGATGAAGAAAGTAGTGAGGAGGAAGACAGTGAAGAAACAGATGATGAAGACGAGGATAAATTGTTGGATGATCCAAATGTTAAAGAATGTATTGCCGTTGGAAACTTTAATGCACAGCAGGAAGGGGATCTCACATTTACGGTAAATACGTCTCTGTAAAAGATTTTTGATGCGTCGGTACTGCAGATCATTCTGTATTAAGCAATACCTATCATTAAATCCTATGCTTCTGGGGTTCAGGACTGGCTTGGTGGAGTCCTTTTGCCACCTTCTGTCGTGGCAGGGTCTGTCGCGGTAGTCTCTGATCTCTGTCGTGGGAAAAATGAAGTTTTTGTGTTTGGTTTTTTTTTTTCCCAATTGTGCCTGGAGCCCTTTTGAAATATTTGGTTGTCTTTTGTCTCTGTCTCTCCTTCTAATGGCAAAGAAAGGTGAAGTCCTACTTATACATGACAAGAAGGCGGATGGCTGGTGGGTAGCCGAAAACTCAAAAGGGGAGAGAGGCCTCGTTCCTAGGACCTATCTTGCGGTTAGTGTGCTGCAACCTTCTTCAGTTCTAGTCTCACCTCTGTTGTTTTATACATAAGTTAATGATAATATAGCTGCCTAAAATGAATCATAATGCTTACATGGGGACACACAGCAGTGTTTTGCCAGTTATTTGGAAAGAACACCATGTTTGTATACGTGTGTGTGGAGATAGCTAGCAAAAGCAGGGTTTTTGCGCCCTGTGAAGATGTGACCTATAGGTGCAGAGAAGTTTCTTGAATATGAAAGTCGTAATCTTTGTCACTAAAGGTCAGTTCTGAAGACTCCGAGCTGCTATGGACTAATTCGGGCTTTTCATAATTTATATGAAATGTGAGTCCACGTAAATGTTGGAGTATTTTGTAATTTGACACGGAAGAACCTTTTCAAAAATAGATTTTAAAGTTTTGTAACTTTTGAATTTTCATTTTTAGAGTGGCTTACGCATGTTAGTTTAGGTACTTATGCGCATACATTCAGTGTACAATTGTGGATAACGTTTAAATGTGGGTACAGTTTGGATCGAGTGAGTCCTGTTAGTCCAAGCTTTACCGCGTGGAGCAGAGCTTTTCACAATGTAACTGAAGAGCATATTGAGTAGCTAACGTTTTACTTCATGATGCTGATGTGTTTCTCTTTTTAAAGAATCCGCTTTGCAAATGCATTCTCTTGCTTGTAGGAATACTCCAATCCCTTGCTGTAACTGCAGAACTAAGGGCAGTGTTCTGCAGTTACAGTGCTATGGACTGATAGGTCATTACAGACAGAAAATCTCCTCTTCTAAACTATTCACATGTGCTATGGTTGGAGAAAGCATTTTTAAGAACAGAACTGTGAAGAAATCATGCACTTTCCCTTTTTGAATCTGATTACAGGTGCAGAATGAAGATGTCGACAGCCAAGAGCAAAGTGAAGAACACATAGAAGTGGTGGATGAAACAGCAGATGGAACTGAAATTAAAAAAAGGTAAATGGATCATGCGAAAGCAAATACGTATAAAATTATTCTTCCTCCACCTTAAATCTGGCAGTGTGTTTCTTACAGTGCGAATACCTCACAAGGGTATCTGGTTCTTTGTGACTGCATTTTTCTTTTCAGTACAGCAGACACTTGCACTTTTTTGAGCTTGCAGACACACTTTTACTTGAGTGGGTTTGTTTGGGAGTTTTGCTTTGGTTTGCTTTTTTCCCCTTCTCCTCATAAAATCAAAGAATGACTGGGTCATGTATCGAATTACGTTCCAGCTCATGAGATAGTCTAGCAATTAGCCCTAGTAGCTGGAAATATATCATTATTAGTATCTCAGATAGATATGGTTATTAAGCTACTGGTATTTGAAGTCAAACCTGTATTTAGTGTTTACATTTTTGTCTATGTGAGGATGATATATTATAAAAAATGCATTCTTTTTCTTCCAGAACAGATTCCCACTGGAGTGCTGTAAGAAGAGCTATCACAGAGGTAGGTGTACCTCTTGCATAACAACTTCATCTACCATAATGTTAATTATTTTGTAGACGAGGTTTGCCTTTTACCAAACGCTGTTTCTCATAGTACAGGCCAAAGTTTTTAATTAACATCTCTACCTTGTTTTTTGTAGCAAGAAATTCTAAGGTTCTCTAATGCTTTAGAAATAGGCTGCAGCCCAGTCCGTGTGTCTGAATGAAGATGCAAATGAGATCTCTTTTGCGGTTTTGCCACAGTAGTACTACGCCATTTCTTTCAAGGGTGTGATTTTGTTCTGTAACTGGCTGCTCTGCTGCTGCTTGGAAATGGAAGGGGGAGTTAACAAAATGGGAGCCTGGCTGGATTGGTACAGAAACAGATAAAAGTAGTTCCTGGAGATGGGTCAGACTAGCTTCAGATGAGAAGAGGTGACTGATGCCCCAGGTCTCTGTACTGGTTGTGTGAGAGTTCTGAATTAGGATAGAATTAGATGTTAAATAGCAGGAATACTAATATCTGTTTTTGTTTGGTTTTTAACAGAATGACACAGTAGAGGTATTGGCAACCATAGGAGCGGTTCCTGCAGGATTCCGCCTATCCACACTTTTCCAGCTCTTAGAAGAAGGTAAGGTTTTCTCATAATAACTGCAGTGCAGGATTCTCAAGTGTCTGTGGTGAGTGTCTTATCCTGGTTACTAGCCTATTGGACTAAAATCAGTATTGCTTAATTATAATTGCTAATCTGTACAGGCTGTATTTGACCCATCAAATAATGTATAAAAGGCTTTTTTTTCCTTCTGCAATTAAGTTTTAATTTATCTGTGTGAAATCCTGGCACACGAAGGTAATGACAGATTTCCTAAGGATTTCCAAGATTTTCCTCTTTGGAAGATACTTTCTGTTGGCTTTGCAGAAAATGATGATTTTTTTTAATCTTCCCTTTTTCTCAGAGATCTGTTGGGACTCTCTTCACCAAGACTCCCATATTCTCATATTTTCTAAGAAAATCTCATATTTTCTTAGTCTTTTTGTTTAAAACTGTTTCGAATCAATAGCTTTTTTTGTTAATTAAATTACTGTGCTTCTGGGATGAAATACTGCAGAACACTTTTACAAATAGTAAAAGTACCCTTTTAAAAGGGCGCTTGTAGAAGATACCTCCATAGTTTTGTTTGGACCAATCAAATATTCAAATGGACTTTACTCCTCACTTTTGGGTGTCGTTCATTTTGTGGCAACAAAGATCATACAAATGTTAAGAATTTTTAAAATTACTCTTGTTGTAGGCAATCAGTTTCGAGCAAGTTACTTTTTGCAGCCTGAACTTACTCCATCGCAGTTGGCTTTCAAAGACTTGGTGTGGAACCCTGAAAAAAATACTGTGAGTATTACTGGTAAGAAAGCTATGATGAGAGAAATGATGGGATCTGAAGGTGTGAACTGCTGGGAGTCTAAAAAAACATGTTATATTGGTGGGTAAATATTGCTGTGAAACAGATGATAGATTTCGATGTCAATCTAGACTCCTTAGGCAGTAGATGTTATCACATCCTACTCTCTAATAAATAGGCAAAAAATCAGTACAAGTTGTCATGTTGGGTATCTTTTAAGAGTCACGTTTCATGTTAAGTTTGTGGTTTCCTTCCCTGTCTGGGGTGAAGCAGATCCGCATGGGTGACTAGTCGGAATTTTTAAACCATGAACTTCTGCTAGGCACTGTGAAATCACCAGTTTAATTTTGTCTTCTTTCATTTTGGCTAATGATTATGTCTTGATTTGCACCGTTTTTAGAATATTTTCTTCTCAAACTTTGGCGGGACCTTCTGTCTCTCACACTAAAATATTTGTAGTGGTCTCCTTAGAAGAGAGCTAAAGGCTTATGAAGAAATTTTGTTGCTGCTGCTAATACTACACAAGCTTTGTGGTTAGAAGAATCCAGTCTAATGAACACTATGCTCTATCATCTCAGTAAATTAAAACAAACTGGTACGACATTCAGGAGGAGCCTGTAGATTTAATGCTTCTTCTGTTGTCTGTATTTCAGATCTATCCTAGACCAACTCGAGTATCCCTGATTGTAACTTTATGTAGCTGTAAAATGATTCCTCTCCCAGGAGTCAGTATACAGGTTCTCAGTAGACATGTTCGACTCTGTCTATTCGATGGCAATCGGGTAAGTTGTTTGGCTGTCAAAAAAAGTCTTGAGGTGTGGATCTTTCAGGATCTTTCATGCTCTGGTCCCTCTGGTAGCCAGCTCCCCCAGTTCTCTCACTCCGAGAGAGAGAGAGAGAGACACACACACACAGAGTCTGCCTCTCAAGCCGCTTAACTTACTCTCCAATTAGTCTGGCTTGATACTCGCCTGCGATCACACGCTGATGTACATACCCTCACTCCCTCCAGTTGCAATCACCACAGACAGGTGGGCCCCCAGTGACTTGTGGGCTGGCTAGTTGCTGGCACCAGGACGTCCAGACACACATGCATTCAGAATAGAGAGCCCATTCACCCAGAAAATTAGTTATAAATGGAGTTCAGTGAAAAAACAGGACCGACTGCACTGATCAGGCGCCGGGCATGGCCAGACATGCATACTTACCCCTCGATTTTCCCACCCTTGTTACTCCACAAAGCACCTTGATCCCTCCCTTTTTCTGCCTTTGGTTCCTCCCCTCAACATCCCATAGTAAGTCATGTGCAGTTCCAAAAAGCTCTTCCCCTGCATGCCACAGCGTCTCATATCGCAAAGCAGCAACCCCTTTCGGTCTGTAAGGTGATCCAGAGAGCCGCTCCTTTTGACTCATCATGATGGGCGCCACACCCGGCCCCTGCGCTGCCCTGGGAGGGGCTGGGGCGAGAGCTCCATTCCTCTGAGTCCGTCATTTCGGTTCCCCCACCTGCCATTGTGCCTCTTTGCTCCTTCGTGTTTGTGGAGATGAGCCTTTTCTGGGCTGATCTCTCTCCTCTGATGGGCCTGGGAATAGCTGGGTCAGGGTCGTATTCAGATTTCCCCACCTGTAGTTGTTCCTCTGTGCTCCTTGGTGCGTATGTGTAGAGCAGCTTTTTATAACAGAATCTAACGCTGACAATCCGGCAGTTTTCTTCCTGCTGCACTGAACGCTCTTGGGGGCAAAGGGACTATTACTGGTGTATATGAAGCAAGGATGGTTGGAAAGTGCTCTGTGCCTTCACAGAAAACTTGCTCTGTCGTCCTCTAAACTGAAACCATCTGATAAAGCTGAAGAGAAAGCGTAATTTTATCTCTGTTGTGTGCCGTGTTGGATTAATCTGGGATAATACTGCATTTTCTTAAAGCTGCATACCTTTCCAGAAAAACTTGTCTTCGCTTTTTTCACCACTGTCATGCTTTAGGTGCTGAGTAACATTCACACAGTGAGAGCTACGTGGCAACCTAAAAATCCTCAAATGTGGACGTTTTCTCCAAGGGTAGGTATCTCGCTCAGGGACTGACATAGCCAGTAACTATCTATTTACAGCTTCTTATTTAGTGACGTCTATCGCTTCTGGTATTTGTGCTGAAATAAAACCTACTGCAACCGAAATGAACATGCAGAAAAGACAAGACTTGCTGAAGTGCATGATTTCAAACTAAACTAAGTGTTTTAGCAAAAACACTTTGGAGAAAAGAGTTGGGGGGGAAGGAAAAGTAGCGGGAGGGACTGGTGATCCAGCTGGTGGCACTGGTTAACTTTGAATTGGTATCAGGTGCACGCTACGTGGTGTTCGTGGAGAAGGGAGGACACTAGCCACTTTGCGTGTGAGCTTTTGCTTTGGTTTCATTAACAAAAGAGCACATGCTTTGTCCCGTGTTTCAGGTGCCGTGCAGGGCCACACTCACAGCGGTAGCGTTGTCACGTTTTACCCCAGTTGCTGCTGTGTTCTTGGAGGGAATTAAGTGCTTTTTGACCCTACAGTTCTTCAATAGCTTGTCAGCACACACAAAAAAAGTACCGTGGTAGCATAGCTGTGTTTTGTGGCAGGATAAAGAATAAGGGGAGCAAGGTTTCACCTGAAATTGGTTCTCCACTCATAATTTTCTTTCATATGCAATGGGATTGGGTCTGAGATCTTACATGAATGAATGATGGGTGTGATGGCCTTTAAAAATCAGAGGTTTTTTTAATACGTACATTCACTTTTTTCTTTTTTTTTCCCCCTCTCTGTATTAGGTAACAGGCATTTTACCCAGCTTGCTGGATGGTGACTGTTTTGTCAGGTCCAACTCTCTGTCTTCAGACATTGGTATATTATTTGAACTTGGCATCACTTATATTCGCAATGTAAGTGTGTAAAGTTGCAGCATAAATCATTCCAAGCACGTGCTTATAAACTGAACCAGCTCTCCTGTATTCGATGTTAAGCTGTAGTATCCCAGCAGCAAACTGTGAGATCCAAATGGAAATTTAGCTGAACTTTTCCGAGCTTACTCTAAGATTGTCTTCCTTTTGGCTTCTGGGAGGGAGGAGAGAGATGTTGGGTTTTGGAACTTTCTGATCTAGTCAATATTTAGAGAATAAAAGACTTTCTGACTAGTGGACATGAATGTATCTTTACTTACATTGAAATAATTTCTGTTAGTCTGCCAAAGATCTCATGTAATGTGATCGCAAAGGATCAATTCTCTCTTCACTCCTGCATTGTTTTTCTATCTTTGTGATTTGTTTCAGACTACTGTGCTATATAGTTTGGAAACTCAAATTTTAACTGTTTAAATAGTACGGACACTGGTTTCTAGCTGCGATTGATACAGATATATCCTATCCATCTAGGATACACTTCTGAAAAGTACAACAGGTACACAATAGATGGTAAAGCCCATAAGAACTACCGTAATAGAAGGTGGTTGCGTGCAGGAGCGTAAGAAACACCAGTATTTGGAGGATACGGTGGCTTTTCGGAACAGGTCACTGCTCTGAAGGATCTCAGCCGCTTTGTCTACAAGGCTGACTCAAGTCTTGCTGCCTCTTTCTGAACACTTGCATTTTCATTATGGTCGCAGTCTTCCTCAGGTGAATCTTGGCAATCAAGTAAATCATGGGTGAAAGATGAAAAGTGGGGTAACCACAACGGTTAGCAAGCAGGGCGTTAAATGGTGGGCAACAGAATTCTGAAGAGATGGATAGACAAGTCACAAAGGGGAGTATTGCTGTATTTTCTCTTTCACTAACACCTGTATGAACTTAGGGCGCAAGAGTGCGGTGCCTGTGGAGATGTGGAGGGGAGACATGCTGATAGCACGGTGGGGATGCAGAACTGTTGTGCAGGAGATAAGTACAGTGTACATCTATAGGGAACCGGACTATACAAGTCCTGGTGATGAACAGCGTTGGTAAGGGATGGTTTACAGAGACCTAATGGGGCATAATGGGCCGCCTCATGCTAATTGGAGTAGTCGAGGTTATGCGAAGTTGTCTGCTTCTGTTTACAGAGTAAGTTTAAATGAAGGCTGGAGTCTTTACAAGTTCCTACCTGTTATTAGTGCTTTTGGGGTCTGGAAACGGGTGGGCTGGCACGCAGGGTCAGCTCCCTTCCCCAGGCACTGTCTCTGGCACTATGAATAAAGCTGCCTGGTGCACAGGGTCGCTGGCTTGGAAACTGCTGACTCTGGAATAGGATGGGTAAATCCTCTGGGTATATTTTTTCCCTCCTTCTTTCTGTCCTGCGTTCTTTAGAGTATCAGTGCAGGTTTGGGGAGTTTTTACCTTTGTATCCATGCATTTCTTTTTCAGGAGCTTGATATACTTAGGTTCCCCTTCAGCGTGTGTGTCTTGGCTTTATAAATCCTTGTCTCCTAAATACGTTCATGGATGATCAACTTCAGCATAACTGTGTGTGCTGTTTGGTAAAACATCTTCAAGCACCTCTGAATGTGACATAGTCAATGTTTGCTTACCACAAATCTGGGGCTTTTACCATTTTTATGTGATTATTCTAAATAATTGTTTGTGGTTCAGTTACTCATTCTGGTTTAGCTGCTTAAGTTACTTTACATTTCTCTTTTTTTCCTAGTCAACAGGTGAAAGAGGAGAGCTAAGCTGTGGCTGGGCATTTCTGAAGCTTTTTACTTCTAATGGAATGCCGGTTCCTTCCAAGTAAGTTTATTATGTTTTCCTTCTCTCTCTCTCTTTCCCTGTCTGTATTGACATATGTACGTATATACATATATTTTAGGCTAGGAGGGAAGTTCCTATTTCATACTTACACACTGCTAGGGGCAGGTGTAATCCAGACTAACGTGCAGGTTGTACGGGGTCTTTCAGTGAGAATGCTGGTCCTGCTTCCACACCCAGTGTATGTTCTACTAAGTTTGTGTGGAAAAAGTGCTCCCTGGACCCAACATTCAGGTTTGAAATGTTGCAAGTTAGTATGTGTTTAAAAATATTCTTCAGTGGAATTTTAAAATTGGAAACGCCTGAGTTAACAGGGAGTTGATTAAGAGTTTTGTTTCTATAAAATAGATTCATTACGTAAATTGAAGGTGACAATGCCCTTTTTAATTCTGGCCTCTTCTTTACGTGCACGTTGCTGTATATCCCTTTCCCATTTAAAAATTAGGAGATTGGTTTCTGAGACTGGGAAGCAGGTTAAGAACTGTTGTGAATGAATCTCTTGCCACTCACTTGAAGAGTGTGAATCAGCTTATATTTTGCAGCTGATTGATGATTAGTTCTTGGGTCCAACAATCTTAAAGAATAATAAAATGTACATATTTCTATTTTATTAAACGTAGGAAAGCTTTCTGTTAATTTACAGAAATGATTCATTGTAAATCAGACTTGCAATATTTGGTTTTTACCAAAAAAAAAAAAAAATATATATAGATATATATGTGTATATATTGTGTATATGTGAATATATTTGGATTACAGGGCAAAAAAAAAAAAACCCACGGGAGACCCCTACGGTTCTATAAGTCTCTAAATCTGATCTCTAACATTGTCTTTCTATTTCGTTAAGTTAAACGTGGCATCTACAGAGTGAAATTGCATGCTTGCTTCAGCAGTGACTTACTCGTGACAGAACTGGGATTACATTACTCTTCAATGTTTTAAATCTACCATATCTAAAATTTGGTACATAAGCGATGACTCCTCAAAAACAGTTTAGTGAAACAATTGCTAAATTTCATAGAAGAAAAATATTGGAGTCACGTGGAAAAGAATCAATGTTGCTAATTTCTTTTAAAATAATTAACTAGTTTCCCAATGTAATACAAGTTTCATATTTGTCATTTGAGGTTTGGTTACTTAATTTGGTGTAGTCATTTCATATAAAATACTAGTCATAACATCAAGCACCGTGTCAGATTTTATTTGAGATAGCAGGTCGGTTTCTTTCTCAGAAAGCGGTTATGCTGTTCTCGCATATCCTTACATCTTTTTATTTTAACTATGCTGCTCTTTCACAGGATGTATGAGCTGCTATTAAATGGCGGTACTCCCTATGAGAGAGGCGTTGAGGTTGACCCATCAATATCAAGAAGAGGTGTGGTTTCTTCTAAACACGATATAAATGAAATGATACAATAAGCGCTATACCTCTTTTACAACATGCAGCGCTCAGCCAGGGCTCTCATTAGTGCGCAGTCGCCACAGCCTGGTTTTGGTTTTTGTGTGCTCATTTTGCATAAGAGAGAGTTGATTGTTAGGGCTGGTGGGATGCAGAACTATCTGCCAGGGCTAATGTTTCTGTAATTTCCAGTGTTTGCAGGTTGAGGACTATTTCTGATAAACGTATTCAGTTATTTCTTTAACTGCACTTAACACTGCTTGGCTATGGGGTGATGGTGCAAGGCTCAGCAGTAACACTGGTCGAAAGAGTTCCCAAGCCAGGCTGTTCAAGTCCCATATCATCAATCCCGTATCCCTTATGCACAAGTTCCACACGTGCATAAATATGCTACAGAACATCTGTTCTGGTTCTTCCCCGTGGGGTTGAATAAAGCTTCACTAAGAGCCGGTTCAGACGACAGACCGCTTGTGTTTTAAGTAAGGGCGGCCATGGCTTTCCTCTGGAAGCTGTAATAACCTCCATTTGCCAGTGACATGTGCTGCAAGCTACAGAAGGCCTTTACCTTTTGGGTTTGGACACTTACCTCTGCGTTATTCCACGCATATTATGAATCCACCATCCTAGAGAGAGGTAATAGCTTATGTTAGACCAAATGTTGATATAGCTGATACGTTGATATAGCTGATACGTTGATATAGCTGATACGTTGATATAGCTGATACGTTGATATATTTTCAGACGTTCAGGTCCTCCCGGTTTTTAGACCATCCTTAAACCATTACAGTTTTAGCAAAACCTCTCTTGCCACGTTAAAACTCCATTCTTGTAATATAATTCTTAATGTTCTTTCAAAATGACAGGTTTCATGTCAGGTATTTATTTCTTCAAGCAGGCAGTGGTGTTTTTCATCAGTTTATAACACTCAAGAAACAGCCTGTGCTTATAGTGAAACTGAGGTCATTAAGTGTGCAGTCAAAAGACATCCTGAAGTAAGTATTTGTGTGTGCTACCATAAAATGAAAAAATATTTCAGATGATAGCCTAGAATGGTTCCCAAGATCTGAAGTGTTCCCTTTCCCTGGAACACTGGCTATGGAAAAATCTGAGGTTGCATCACCTGCATATTGTACTTGATCTCTGTTTGATACTAGAGCTAGTTTGTTGAAAACAAACAAAAAGTCTTTAAGTTTAGATAAGATTGAAAACTGCAACAGCAAGAGTCTGGCTGTTACAGCTGTATCAATGTGCACCTTCAAAAGTTGTGATAGAGTCAGGGAGATGCCAATATGAGCTAAACATAATCTCCGTGAAACTGTGATTGCTCTCAAGTTTAGGTGAAGAATGCTTTGTAGGAGCAGTTTTGAATAAAAATCTCAACTGCATGTTCTTTATTTTCCCAATAGTTTGCTACCAGAAACGTTAATTGGCAGTATGTGCTACATCCATCTCTTGATATTTTATCGACAAATACTTGGTGACGCACTCCTGAAAGACAGAATAAGCATGCAAAGCACAGGTAAGAATTGCTGTTGTGGAGAAGAACTCGGTAACGGAGAGCGTATTGGAGAAAGATCGGCTTCCTAAAGAGAATGACTCTCCCCAGAGTCTCCGTTTTGTAAGAGAAAGCAGGGGTCTGCAGGAGCAACTCCCACTGATACAGGGTACTTGTAGGATTTTGTTCCCTGGTAGTGCTGGCACTGACCGACCATCTCACAAGGTTCGGAAGTCATGCTGCCCGTGTAGAGGATTTCGGTGCTTTAACTCTCAGTCTGCAGGTGTTGTGGGGACAAATAGAAAGCTATTGTCCCTGTTGATAAAAGAGAACAGCCTCTTGCTGTGAATACCACCGCTCGGTGTGTTTGCATTTCAAACTAGTAATATTTCAACTCGCAGCTAACGTGTTGCCCTGTTTGACATCAGTTCAGATCGCAGAATGCAAAACCCACACGAATAGTTTTGTTTTCTGTGAAGTATGAATGGAGTGTTTTCAGTGAAATTCTCATTAAGAAAAAAAAAGCCTATGCAGATAGGTAAAGGGTTATTTCTAAATAAAAAAGTAAATAAAGGTAAAGGGTTATTTGGAAGAGAAATGTTTCCTTTTCACCACCTGTGCAACAAGAGATGAGACATGCACGCAGGTTTACTCATTCATTTCTAGTGTATGCGTGTTGTTGTGAGTTCTAAGAGAGATCAGGCAGATGTTTTTGTCATTGAGTCTAAGTCATCCTCGTTTTTTTTTTTTTAATCATTATTTACTTATTGGCTAATGCAGCAGGGAGGGAGAGAAGTGGAAGTGTTCTGGTTTTAGAACTCAATGTCTTGCTCTGATTTTGCAGCTCTGTATCTTTATTCCTTCCACATCTTTCCTGCAACAGAACTGTAATAGTTTATCATCTTCTTAATTTTAAAATAAAATTGAAATATGGAAAAATTACGTTTCATAACTGTACTATAGGTGAATTTATACTGGTACGGCAAAGTGATTTTTGTGTGTTTTCTCCTGTCTCTTCTCCAGACTGAATTATGTATCATCTGCTCCTATGGCAAATAAATCTGCTTGTGCGCTTACTAACATTTTTAATTTACAATCTTTAGCCATACTTGGGCATCTGAATTACAGGTTCATCTTCAAAGGTGCTCAGAACTTAACTCCCTTCCTGATTTTCTTGAACTTTAATATACATTCTGCGTATACCGATTTCAGTATCTGAAAGTCAGAGCCTTTCATAAATTAATGCTTTATTTAATGAACTTATCGCAGAGAAACTGAAAATGCTTAGTTTTTAAAGACCAGCTGAGAACTGCTATACTTACTCGATTTGATCTTTATGACGTAGGATGATAGATGAGGCTGATGACTGCTCCTGAAGTTAAATGGCATCCGTTTGGGTTCAGACTTCATTTGAAATGGTTTAAAGGGTTTACCCCAGCATTTCAGAAGTTGTTCTGGTAGCCACTTTCTACTTTTTTTCTGGTGTAACAAAAGATTTCTCTTATTTCAAAATCAGCTATCACTTTAGGAATAGGCAACTTAAAATGTCTGTTATATTTCACAAAAGCAATCAGTTCTGGCTTGCTTCTGTGAAATGTTTTGTTATTAGTAAAGGGTTAGTGTTTACGAAACTTTCCATCAACTGCAACATGAAGAAACAACGGTGTACATGAAATATTTAAAATCACAAGAGAAAGAAAACCCTTGAACCAAAATTCCTCTATATGTCTCTTGTAGCACTCTTGTAATCTTATCCACAGTCTCGTTAACTAAAATAACGCCAGGACCGCTGCGCCACTGGGGTCCAAGATTTGCTGTGCTTTGTAACAGAGAGCTTTGATTCCTGCCAGGCACGGGGAGGCAGCTCTGCCCTGCCTGATTTTGGTACAGCCAGCCTGTTGAGCTCAAACAGGAGCCCCAGCTATTACCCGGTAGCTAACCTGAAAGGCACGCAGTTTGATGAGGTGCCCCATTTGGTAAACTTACTATGCCACTTGTTACCCGGTTATCTTAAAATCACGCACAACACAAGCCAGATTAAGGTAGAATGAAGGTGTGTTTATTCATAACATCCAACTCGGGCAGCACAATTTCAGATGTTTATAAAAAAAGACAGGTGCAGAAATGAGGAAAACCACCTCAGTCTACCCCTAGGTTAAATCAGGAACATCTCTTGCTTGCTGGCTTCTCCTAATAGACCAGCAATCATGTTTTGTGTGTGTCTCCTCTCTCAGGTTAACTGACCCTCAGTCACTGAGAGTTTGCTACAGTCAGAGGATGCAGTCGTTAGCGAGCTTTTCTACTTTCCCTGCTGCTCTAGAGTACTATTACACCTAATTTTCTCTTTGAAGTATTTTGAGGGGAGGGGATTTGTTAAATACCTTGATGTGTTGGTACCTTGAAAACCATCCTGTTTCTTCCTTAGCCTTGAACGTGTTTGTTTTCTGTTTCAGAATTAATCTGTAATCCTATTTTAGCAACTTTCCCTCAACTCATGGATCAACCAGACCTGATGGATGCACTTCGGGTATGTTACCTACATAGCGCTCAATTACATCTGATGTGTCAGGATTTCCAGAGAGTTTGCAAAATTTGAGGGTTTTTTTATCGTGCGAAAAGATAAATGGAAAAGCCAAACAGCAGTTATAATTGTTCCAAGTACATGCAGATCTCTTGTGTCTTAGTGCCTTCAAAATTGCGAGAGCATGCTCGAGTACATTCAGAAGGGAGGCAAAGACATAAATGGGCTAGTTTGAGCACTGCTAGCCATGCAGCCACAGCAAGAGAGTGCTCAGGTGGATTAGCTGGCTGAATGTGTGTCTGGCTTCTAGGACAGTGCTGCTTTCATGACAGGTAGGAGCTGACTTAGCTTCTGCCTGGCAGTTGCAGGACAGCGCTCACCCCATTTACGCTGCAGTCCCTCGCAGGTGGCCTAGTACCAGACAACAACAGCCGAGTTATTTCTGCCCGAAGGACACTGCTGTTAAAAGCTGTTGGCCGTTGGGGTGAGGCTCTATTTCTCCATGCTTGTAGGGTGGAAAAAAAAATCAGCCTCAGTTGTGATTGATTTTTCCAAGAAGTGGATCCCCTTGATTTCATTTATATGGCTCTGAGAGTTTCAAAGCTCCAAATCCTCACATGTGTAAAATTTGGTGGAATGGCTGTTTGCTTAAATCAACTAAACTGGCACAAGGGAGGAAGGGGGAGTGTGAGGAAAGTGGGACTGCAACAGGAGCTTAAACTACTGTGGGGTTGCAGTGAGAGAGATTTTTGTGGCTAAAAATGGAATTGCTTTAGATCTCCACAATCTCAGTCTGATTCTACATTTAATTTTAGAGCGCTTGGGCAGATAGAGAAAGAACGTTGAAGAGATCTGAGAAGGTAATAAATTACAGGTTTTTCTTTGACATATATTCAGTCTAATTCAAACTAGAAGCTTTCTGCCAGTGTTATTAGTAGTTAACTTTTCCTCTCACCATACATTTATTTAGAAAATGTCAATACGCTAAATGCAGTTCTTAACATTTCTTACCCATATTTATAGCAGTAAACTAGGAGAAGGAATATGAAATTAACTTGTAACTTTTTGTCTCAGTGTTTGTACACGGTTGCTAGTGGGGAAGCTATTATAGGTTCGTACCCGAAGTGTGGCTCCCTTTCACGATGTGCTTCCAATACTTGATGGGTAAAAGCTTTCCACTGGTACAAAAGGGGCTGTGTATGTCCACAAAATAATCTTTCCTCCTCCAACCTCCGAGCTCCAGTCCTCCCACAGTCTGCTTGGAAAAAGGCCCCCAAATTCTGCAAATCTCCCTACCTCAGACAGTTGTAATCTCCCATTTTGGCGTGTAGACAGCTGGAGAAGAACTGAATTGGCTGTGTCAGGAGGCTTACCTTGTCCTACCTCCGATCCTCTGGACAAAGAGAAGCTGTAGGTAACTGAACGAGGAAGGCATTGGCTCTTGATCCAAGACACTTCACTTGGGAGCAGCAGCAGGATATTTCATTCATTGTGCGTGCTACTGACTAGATACACAAGGCCATCTCCCCATTTATGCAAACAAAACAACATGCTGTTGAGTCAGAATCGCTTTTTGACAGCCATTCATCCGAAATGAAAGCTGATCTGCTCAAAGAATTAGTAACTCCTCAGTATCCCAGAACCAACCAGGTTTACCTGATTTGTCATGTGCCACTCCCAAGGTAGGATTGCTGCCTGGCAAATTCTTACTCCTTGCATGGTTGTACGACGCTCAGCTGCTAAATCTCCTCTGAGACGTGAACTGTTCAGTGCCAGTCATAGCGCTCACGTTTCTGGAAGAGTCTCGGTGGTCGATGAGTTTTCCAGGAGGCAGCGCTCTGTGTGTGTCCTTCTTGCACAAAGGGGGTTTTCTAGCGTGCGTGTGGAAAATGAGACACGCTAATCTTGTCTAGTTGAAGTGGTTGGGATCTTTCAGTGCTTGATAATTGACCAGGCTGATTCTTAGTCTCTGGGGTTTGCAAACTGGTCTTTACAGGGGAGGGCACAATTCTCACTACACGCAGAATGTCCTGTCAAAGTGTGAAATAACAGTACTTACGGCATGGCCTTACCTCCTGCTAAGAGCCACGTGCTGTGAGGAGCGTAGGATTGTTGCAACTCTCCCCCTAGGGCAGCAGAGAAAAGAGTGGAGTTTGGGCTTCCAAGGCGGGGAGGATGTGGCACTTCCCCGGCAGCCGCGGCAGTCTCAGTCTGTACCTGCGGGGAACAGTTGTCGCGCTCTGGTGTTTGAAGGAAGAAATATAAACCCCCCGTGAGCAAAGGGCTGTCGGTGACCGTTGCACAGATTGCCATTTGGTGGTAATGCTGGCAGGGTGTGGCTGCACATCACTGCTCCTTGTCGTTTGGAAAAGTAGGCGGGTTGGAGAGCAGATTTGTTGTCTATAGTTTATATAGTGTAGTTCTTGGTGGGGAGCTTGAGGCTCATCCAAGCTACCTGATGTTTGTTTAGGAAGGTGAAATCTCTTCCCGTCATTATCCTGGGAGCTGGGGTTTAGTTGAGTGTTTTCTTGTCTGTTTTTTTCCCCGTGTACAATACTTCTGCAGAAGTGCTTGGCAACTCCGCGTATTTGCACTGAAGTATTTTCAAATGCTCTTCTCTGCAGAGAGATCAAGAATTTCTGAAGTCTCTGTTTGTCCTGGTATACCACGACTCTGTCTTCCCTCTCCTCCAGTCCACTTCCCTCCCCGACTACAAGTGGGCTGATGAAGAGTCTGAAGCATCTCGCTGGAAGGTGATTGCGGACTTCTTGAAAAAAAGCCAAGAGAACGATGGTGCGCTTCAGTATCTGCTGTCACCAGAAAACACTCACAAAGCCTTTGATATCTCAGAGCTGGCTTACGATTTCTTAGGAGAAGCGAGGAAGAACAATCCTGGAATATGAATGGATTATAGAAGAACAATACAGGCTACATAAGAATGGGGTAACAATATAAATAAATTTTTACAAAAAGAAACTTGGTACTATCTGAATTGTAATGACTATTTTAACATATTTAACATTTTGAGAGACTAGAATTATGCTATCAGTTTAACTAATGGAAATGGTATTTTAAATTTTCCCCTTTGCAATGTTAGACAAGGCTACGGTTGTCTGTTGCTACACGTACCTGTTGTAGCCACGTCGAGTGTCGTATTTTCCTGAGCTGAGCAAATGCTGAGGCAGCACTATTTTCTGCTCATGCAGCTCCCAATTAATTTCTAGTTTTGTTTTAATCAGGGTGAACAAAAGACTCTTTGTCCCGGTACCCCAGTAGACTGGTAGCGGGCAAGGAAACTAGCAAAGATCTTTAAGAATGCTGCTGAGCAAGGTCAGCCAGCTTAGGAAAAAAAATCATGTCTTGTCCAATCAGTGGACAGCAGGTTGCTTTGTATTTAGACTGTTTTACTGTTTTTCTTTCCCACTCAGGAAAAGGTTGGGTTATTCATAGGAATGTGCTTGACCCACCTAATACAAATAAAAGCTGGTGAGGATTCAGGGCGGGCTGCGTTTCCCCTGTGCATGGCTGTGCCGTACAGCAGCTCCTTCTGTGCTGACTTTCTAGAGCAGGCTGATGAGCTGCGGGGTATTCCTCAGGTGGCCCAGGATGTTAAAGGCTTCTTTTTCCTGAGCAGTTTGTAACCACAGGCTGTACGTGCTGCCTGCTCCCAGAGGGAAGTTATTAATCCGATTTCTCTTTTGTGCTGGAGCATCTGGATGCTTTCTGCATGGTGACGGGTACGTTGCCACCGTGTCCAACGAGGTAGGCAGGCACCAAGTCACGTGTGGCTTTAAGCCCGAGCCAGGCACTAGCTTTGTCTGGTGTGAAATGTTTGGAAACAAGATCTTTCAAAGACCACAGCACACTGCATGGAGGCCGAAGCCGCCTCCCACTAACAGCACTTGTAAACTGGAGCCTCCAGAAATGCCACAAAGCACTTCCCCCAGCCTGGGAGGGGCTCAGACAATAAGAACATCATGGATTTGATCTTTGCTCTGTATTGCGCAAGAGCTTGGCCTAGAAGCCGAATTCCTAGGGCATCACTTGGCTCTCCTGACAGAAATGTGATATCTTGCTACGATATCGTCCTCCTCCTGCTGCAGAGCGTTGCCTGAGTTACAGAGGACAGAATGACTTCACTAGGCCGTGAGGCAGAGATGCCACCTTCAGCCTTTCATCCCACCAGTTACCGGTGTGTGCTTGTCAAATCCAAAGCGCATCTGCCAGGAGGTAGAAATCAAAGCTGTCCCGGTAGCTGTCCTTCAGCCCCTTCTGGGCACTTAGGAGCACGCGGGCAAACACTCCCGTCTTTTACCAGTGTGGTGAGTTGGCTGTAAAAAATGTTTGGCTGCAAGTTTTTGAAGGCTGGACGTGGCCGGTGGGTGTGGGAGAGTCTGACATGGACACGGAGCAGAAACCTGAACAGAAAGGGGAGGAGGCAACAACAGTGGAAGCAAAAATATTTCAGGCTTGAAAGCGTGCCAAGGACAAAAATTGCTTGCAGGAAACGTTTCTGCCCCAGCATGATGTAGGTTTTTTGGGGTTTTTTTTGTTTGTTTTTTTTTTTTTCTTCCTTTCTCCTCTTGTTAAAGACCTCGAATTGACTGTGTGCTGGTGGCGGGGCCAGGGTCCCGTTGCTCTCCCATCCCAGCGTTGGCGGCAGGGCACGTGAAGCCAGTGGCAATAACTGGAGGGCTGCTGAGGGCTCCTTCGGCCAGAGGAAGCGGCGTGGTGCCAGCCTGGGCTGGTTTCTGTGATTACGTCCCTGCGGGTGTGTCTGTTAAAACCCTGCACGGGAGCAGTGCAGCGCAGGCAAATGTGAGTGGAGCCGAGCCGGAGCGGTCGTGGCGTCAGCTGAGAAGAGATGGCCTCGGCATGTCCCCCTGAGGCCTCCACGCAGCCCACCTTGCCCTCCGGACCTGCCGTCTTCAAAACTGTCCCCTACGCGTTCATCCTACCGGAGATAGTGAGTATGCTGAGCTTTGCTGCATTACAGCACCCCACTAATGGCTCTAGCGAATCTAAAAATCAAGGAGCAGCCCCCAAAACGATCCTGAAGACAGCTTTAATGGGAAATAACAGCTTTTCTTTTAGCTTATACCGAACGGAGATAGGTGGTCTTCGTGATGTGTTTTTTTTGAACAGCTTGAGGATAAGATACACTTCAGCTCCATCCCAGAGCCCGTGCGAGGGTCGCCGGCTGCCTTGGGGCTGGGAGAGGCTGAAGAGCTGCCGGCATGTCCGGGGCAGAAGCAGCTCTAGTTACCACATAGAAATTGCTTGAAAATCAAGGGAGTTTCGTTCTGTGTGTTAAGTCTTTCCAAGGGCTTGAAGGCAGTTGGGTGTCTTGTAACGTATGACATTCCATGAATCTTTCAATTGCTTCTGGGTCCAGAGGGCATCCAGTGGGACTGGCCGAGATAACCGCTGGTGTACTTTGACACATGACACAGCGCTGGTGACACACACCACCCACGCTCCGCCGGCACAATCACTGCGGCTGGGCTTTGCCGTAAGCTGCCCATGCCGACGGGCTCAGCTCCCCGCTGCAAATCTGGGGGGGTTTCATCCACCGGAGCTGGAGCGGCACAGGGCAGCGTGAGCTTATCCAGATAATCCCGCGTGCTATTTGTGCACGGTAAATATTTTGGGTGGATCCAGAGTGAGCGACTCGCTCTGGGCTGGTGCGTGGAGTCAGGAGACTTCCTTGTCCTGTGATTTCAAGCCCAGGAGATTAACGGGCGGGCAGGGCTGGGCTGATGCGGCCACTTGCCTTTCCCAGATAAAAGCACATTTTCTGGCTTCTCTACCAAAGCCCTCGGGGCAAGATGTTTCCTTGCGTCGAACACAGCAGCAAACCTTTCCTTTTTGTAAGAAACTTTTGGAAGTATTTCCCAGGAGCGTTCCAGAAAACTCATGCCAGCTTGCGATGCTGCTGCTGTGCTGGGATGCTCCGGATGGCTGGTCCGCGCTGCCTGAAGGCGCAGGGCTTCCCACAGCTGCTGGGGTGGGCCCGGGAGGGAGGCGAGGAGGGACTCAGGGAGGAGAAGGGGCTTTCCCCATCCCACGCTCATCGGAGGTGCCTGCGTTTGTCCCTGGCAGTTGTGCGGGACCTGGGTGTGGATCCTCGTAGCTGCTACCTCCGTCTCCGCCCCGCTGCTGCAGGGATGGGTGATGTACGTGTCCCTCAGCTCCTGCCTCATCTCCCTGCTGCTCCTCTTAAGCTACATCTTCGGCTTTCACAGAAACAGCGAGAACTGGAAAGTGCTGGTAAGGAGGGGCTGGGATACCGGCAGATGTTGGCAGCAGCAGCATGGGCACAAGACCACCGTGGCTGGCGATGGGTTGTTCTGCAAACAACCGGCCCTTTTTCCTCCTTTTGCCTTGGTTGGAAAGGCCGAGAGAAGCTGTGCTATGCCACGGGTGCTGCATGGGTACCGGAGGGTTCGGCATGGTACGAGGGTTTGGTCTCAGCCCCTGTCTGGGCGTGTGCCCCCCATTCGAGCACTCGCATGTGCAGAGGATGGACCTCGTCCTCAGGGTGAATCGGAGAAGGACAGTTCTGGGCAGGCTTTGATCCTCACCGCTCCCTTGTTTTGCAGGACAGTTTGTACCACGGCACCACAGCCATTCTGTACATGAGCGCTGCTGTCTTGCAAGCCAACGCGACCATCAACTCTGAGTTCAGCTCCAACTCGCCGCTTTACTACCAGCTCAACAGTGCCGCATCGGTGAGTCGGTCCAGAAAACCCCAGGCAGGCCAGAGCAACTGCAATTCCCCTCGGGAAGATGCAAGAGCAACTATTAAAGCCACAGCAGAGCCATCCCGAGCCCAGTAGTGTCACACTGGTCAGAGCTTCAGCTCCTCGTCTCTGTTGTGCTGTGCAGCCAGCGCGGGCTTCTCGGGGTCCAGCAGCTCGTGGACAGCCTTGCGTGGCTGCCCCTTGGGAAATGTGGGGGGGGCTGCCTCTTCTTTGAGGCTGGAGAGAGGTCTAGGCTGGGAGGTTTGCCCAGGTTGAGAGCACCGAGAGGAGATGGGGTTAGACTCTCCCAGCCAACTCCAGCTTTTGCTCTTCTTCCTCTCATGCAGTTCTTCGCCTTCATCACAACCTTCCTGTACATCCTCCACGCCTTCAGCATCTACTACCAGTGAGCCCAGCAGCGCCGGCTTCGCCTCTGCAGGACAAGGGCTTTCCCAGCGCGAGGGATGCAGCTGTCTTCCACCAAGGTGTCCCTGCCCTGGCCCTGTCACCCACCCCATGGGGACGGCCATTGCTTTTGTACAGCGGTGGTGTGTCAGTGGGCTTGTGGGGACATTTTGTGCCTTGCCCACAGGCTACGCAAGGGGAGGGACTGGGTGCAGGCTCCAAGCCAGCCTCCCACTCTGATGTTCTGCCAAATATAGACAACCAAGGAAAGGGAAAAAAAAAAAAAAGAAAACAAAATTCCTTTCTTATATTCCTGTATTCTTACATTCCAGGAAAATATTCCTGTCTCTGGTTCAGCTAGATCACTCCCCAACACATAAATTCATAAAAATAATACAATATTGTGTTCCTTGACTTTCAGATAATTTCATTTGGTATGTGCAGTACTTAGAATAAAGCGTCTACTAACAGTGTCTGACCAAATAGATTTCGACCACTATATAAGCTATGTTCATTGAACAAGCTCATTTTACTCCCTAAGAGTTAAACATTTCCTTTCAAAAACCAGAAAACGTTCACAGACTTAGAAAGCTACAGCAGACTTTTTAAACAAGTAAATCATAGAACTTCTAACAAACTTCTAGAGACAGTATAAAACTACAGCATGAAAGGACTTATTACTACAGTTATTTACAGCAGTTCTTCTCCGGTGTCTGCTAATTGCCATTACGAAATCTGCAGCTGCAGAGTTCAGTCACTGGTAGCACCATCAACTAACACCGGCGTTACAGGCGTCCCTCCTCTCTGCATCTTCAGCGCTGGGGTGACTGGCGGAGGGAGCTCCCTCCTCTCTCTGCCCCAGATAATCCTCTGCTTCTGGGATAGCGTTGACTCGCAGTACATCTAAGTAGAGAAGGTAGTCCTGGAGACAAGCTGGCAATGGCAATTCCCGGATAAACCGGTCCGATCGCAGGCGTTCACTCGTTAAAATGGACCGGATCTCAAGACGACAAAGATGAGACAGGGAAGGAATGAAGGCTGAAAAATTAAAAACCAAGTCAAACACTGACCAGGACACCATGGGATTACATCGCTTGCCTACGGTTACCTGGTTTAGCTGGATCCCATCTGAACCCCCCCCAGTCTCTGGCAGATAACGAGGCAGAGTTCTCAATAGTGAATGGCTGGTGCCTGCTAGAATCAGCATTTTTGGAATTTCTCTATAGGAGCTAGAAAAGTTACGTTAAACTTCTAGAAACGAAGTGTCAAAGAATCATTTTATCCTTAATCAGCGAGTTTCATCTAACCAGCCTAGAACAACTACCTGCTTGGGGGGAGAGAGAGGCTCATACCACCTTCTGAAATGAAAAATTAAGTCTAGAAGTAAATTCAGCAACCAAGTAACACAAGGGAAACCACTTTTAGGATAAGTATTAAATGACAGCATGACTCAGTTGGTATATGATGCCAAATGTTCTAACATGTTGCTAAAGAACTTGACTTAGGACAACCACTGTGCCAAAAGATACACAAACATGTCTCTAAATGTGCATTTGCTCAAACACAGACTTTCACGTTATAGGTCAACTTATCCTGATACAGAACTCTGGTGCCTCCAAACTCTCCTAAAGTGGCTTCTCCATTTATTTTATTCACAAGGAATCTGTAACATTAACTGCAATCATTGCTGTATTTCAGTGTAGAAGGGCAAGTACGGCAGGTGTGTAACTCCAGGGGACCATACATTTTGCAAGCCTTCAGCTGGAGGTGTGAACACCAGTTCTTGAACTTTTCCGCACGAAACCCTTCATTTTTCATTTCCTGTGCTCGCTCACATGGCCAGCTTATCTCAGTTCAAGTGCTTGGTATTTCTCAAGCGGGGAAGCCTGCCTCAGCACAGCAGCTGGCCTGCTTGCCCTGACTGCTCTTGGCTGAAAGAATGAAGAAGAATGAAAACTTTCAAACCCACCGCCCCCCCCGCTTTTTCCTCTCTGCTTTCTCTCTTTGGCTTTAGTTACTGGATGCTATTACAACACAAATATATTTACTAATAGCAAAGGTAACAAAGAAAGAACTTCATCTAAATTTCCCCCAATAAAACCTTTTTTTTTTTTAACTCCAAAAAGATATCCTAATTAGCTTAAAATATTCCAAAGGAAGTATTATTTAATAACATTATCACTTAGACATTCTTAAAATTATTACAGACCCGTTGAAAGAAGAAATTGCTTGGAAATGCATCACTAATAACGACATCTGAGCACAAGTTTTCCATCACGTAATGCATAGGTGACAGCGCATGACCTGTACGTTAAAGCTGCTTTTCTGAAGGGTGAATGCAGTGAGCACTAGTGTTTTCCTGGACAATCCATTACTGAATCTTTTTGGCTGACAGGAGTGACAGGAGTGACTTACAGGAGTGACAATGAATAATGACAATTACAGGAGTGACAATGAACAGCTAGATTTGTAGGTATTTCATATGATGATTTATATGGTTTGTATTTTAATTACTGTCAAATGCTTAGAGAACAGGATGGACGCTTCACTGGAAATACAAATCAAATTAAAAAAAACATAAAAGCAGTGGGATATTGCCTAGAAAACATAACCAAGTGATGTTGATCATCTTCCCTTAAATCTTCGACGAGGCTGGACAAATCATTTCAGGAAGGTGCAATACTAATTTACAGTCACTACCCATACTTTATAGCACATGCATTAATTTGAAGTGGACAGGATAGCCTAAACTGAGAATACCTACTTGAAACATGCTAACTACGAACGGAACAGTGTCACGAGTAAAATTCATTCACATATGTTTTGCTTGTTTGTTTGTTTAGGGTAAGTGCTCTTGCTGCTCCCCAGTTTCTGGACAAGCCATGTCTATCGCCTAGCGAACCTCCTTTGCCACCGTGCATTAGCCCACAGAGCTGCTCCCCACTTACTTACAGCCGGGAAGCTGACATACACAGAGACTTTTTTCCCCTAATTGTATTGCTTACCAAAATGGCTCTTGGGAGTCCAAGCGAACTTCTCTTTGTAGTCTGAAAGGTCTTGCTCCACTGCTGGAGGAAGTCTCTTCCAGTTCGTGAACTCCAGGATGAAATTAAGGGCGTTCTCACTCACAGAGAAAATCCTGCATAACAAAAACTCCCATAAAATATCATTTTACACAATAGCATAAATATAATAATGGAAACAATGCATAGAAAGCTTTACTATTTTCTCACAAATCCTTAACAACCTACATCCTAAGCCCAGAAAAAGAAAACCATTAAAGAGAAATCCAAAGTAATTTTGACAGCACAAGCCTTTACTAATGTAATTTTATCTTCCTCCATTTCTTTTTAAAAGTAAGTTAGACTGTAAGAGAAGAATATCTGCTCTGAAATTGAAATGCCTCAGTAATAGGCAGCATTCTCCTCTGCACTAATTTCTTATTCTATTTCCACCTGAATTTTAATAAGGGGTCAAGACACCAGAGCATTATAAGCATTACCATCACTTTTGGGGAAAAAAATGCACATATATTCAGCTACTTATTTATTAAAATGAAACAAAACCCTCAAAATTTGCAAGGGTTTCAAACTCTCCTTCTACCAGAGATTGCATTTATATGTATTCAGAAATCAGTATGATTTACATGTCAATTCTTTAGCATGTGTGAAGAACTTTTAACAGTAGCTTAATTGAATAAAGTCTATGAGGAGGTTTAAGTAACAGCAGGTGAACCAACTGTTTGAGTATTACGCAAGACGAAGAGCCACGCGGTTTCACAGAACGCTAGACGAGATGCATACATGCTCAACCAGATGCATACAATCCTGAATTTTCATCTGAATGGAAATCTAAATGCTCTAAGCACACAAAAATACCAGACTAAACATGTTTAATACACTTGCTTTTTCCAAGAGATTCATGTCAAAATTATTTTATGTCCTTTCTAGTTTTTACTATTTCATTTTTCCTATTTGATTGAACTTCCATACATTCACCGAAAACCATACAGGAGAGAGACCTGATTGCCTAGCTTGCTTTATGAGAATGGTGATTTTCCTTTTCCCACTGGTAATTAAAATTGCCGGTGCTCTAGACTGACCAGTTTATGGTTGCTTATTCAGTTGTTTTGCACAAGGAGCCAGAGACAGTTAATGAACCAGATGCATAAATGTCATTTGCTGTCTACTCTCCTCCTGTTATCTTCCAGGACGGAATAGTTAATTTTGAAGTTAAACTTACAAAAACATCAGCTTTGTAGATTATGATGTGATAAGTGTTCTTTTAAAAAGTGGATATTTAAACAAAGGAAGTAATCGGTATAAAAGTATTTGTGGATTACGTAACAAAATATCAAAAAGCATCACGTGATATACATGGACAGTGAGATTTGTTCACTTCACACAGAATTGCAATTCACACAGAATTGCAATCTTGTAGTGCGTTTACTTTTGCAATCGCGTAGTCTTCTATGAATAAATACCATCTATGGAAGCACAGACATACCATGCTTTATATATGCTCCTCTAATTACTGTTCAGAAACCCATGGATGCTAGTGATTAACAGAATCTCACTAAGTCATAAATGAATGCATTTAAAAACTACCAACGATATCTTAACCATGATATCTTAACAGTATCTGAATTATAAATAAATATTTAAGTAAACCTTAAAATCCTTCTCCTTTCATACAGTTAAGTAATGCATGTAATGAGTTTATACATCTCACATTATGTTGTTAACAGCTGAGACATATGGTAGTAAAGTCTAAGCGTCATCTTCACGGACAAAAAAAACAAACTAGAAGAAAATGCAAGTACTTCATCATTTTAAATGTAAGTTTAATTCTGTATGCCTAATTAAATATAAAAAAAATCACCAAGCAGTTGTTTGTATGTGGAAGAATTAAAAACAAAACAAAACAAAAAACAAAACAAAAAACCCCCACACCACAAAACCAAAACCCAGACTGGAATTTCTGCCACGTTATTTTGTTTATCACAATCTCTAACTGCATCTGTTTCCTCTCCTCCTAGCCTTGGCCCAGCTTCACCTTATATTTGTTTCCCATCCCTCCTGACCTCTTTCTCGGTATTTGAAATTCTTCTTACCGTTACTGTATTATACATACACACGCAATTTGCAACTAAATTTGGGGGCTAATAAGAGATGTTCGATATAAAAATTGAAAAATGATGCCTTTCTCTAGGGTATTGATAAAGAAATCTCCTTTCTGGCTTTCTTCCTAAACAAAATTTGTTTTACTGAACGCAGCCATCACCTGTCAATGTTTTATTTCAGACTTTCCATAACCCTCACCATTCCTGGTTGTGGCAACTGATTATCAAGTACTGCCCTCTGAAAGTATGCATTAAATAACATTGACAACAGCTTTGCAGATTAGCATACAATATTTCAGTAAACAAGATAACATTATCTGCTTACCAGAATCTGCGCATTAAATTCACTGGATTAAAACCAGCCAAGAGCAGATAAGGCAGCCATTCCTTGTACTCCTCATGCGCCTTAACTGTGTAACTTAGGAATTCCGATAACTGGTCCCCAGAAGGCAGTGAACAGCCCAGCTTCAAGAAGCGTTGAAACAAAGTAAACTTTTCACGGAACAGGCAATATCCCAAATTAATCCCAAGTAAGGTGATCCCATATTTCAGGAAAATATCAATGAAATAAAAAAACCTATGAACAGCACACAAGGAACAGGACATCCTGTTAGTTTTTCCCCAGAAAGCGTCTACCATTTTACTTCTTACCCCCGAGAAAGCAAATTTCTCCTACCAAAAATCCCCCGAAACCAAAGGAAAACCCAGCATGCCATTCTGACTGCAGTTCTTTCTGGCAAGCACCAGTTTAAAACGTAGAACTACTTTCAGGAGACTCCAGTGCCTACATTTAACACATTTGTTCTTGTCGTCCTGAAAAACCTATAGTTCCAACCAGCTTCCCGCCCCTCAAAGCAAGCCTTTCGATCACAAATAGAAACCGCCCAAATTCATCAGTTACCGGTGTCTGTAACCCAGGCTGCTGATCCACCATGTGCTTGCTATAAGCAGAAAGCACCGTGCCCACTTGATTGGGTTTCACCTTAAAAATATGCCGTACGCAATAGGTGGACAAGGATGTGAAAATATCAGACGACTGCACCCCAGAACTCGGGGACCAGCCGTATGTTCAAGCCTGTCGAGGGTTTAATTTACAGCCGGCTGTATTTGCAGGAAGCTCTGCAACCCACTGAACTATTGTAAACCTTCTAAAATGTTTTTACTAAAATCAGTTTATCATTATCAATTATAATATGGTAATATGATAATGAATGAATTATGACTGATAATTAGTGTGTTGCTTTTTAGTTAGTAATTGGATTGCACATTACTTCATAGAAGTGGTGATGTATTACCTGCCTCATCCACAGCACAGTTCAGTAGTTACCTGGTCTGCATCCCTTCCTAAATTATTTATTATATACTAAAGAATAGGACAGAAAGGGAAAAATGATGGCCAAGGATTGTTAAAGACAACTTCCTAGGAGTGTGCAGTGAAAGTTAGTAATAACAAACCCTATGCACTGCTTCACTGCACACCTTATGCATCATTTACGGAGATACGGGAAAGCCCCTTCTGCCTCGCACCCCTTCTGCGTGATTTCACACGCACCGTTTTGGATCTGGATGAGTTCCTGCCTCAAGCAATTCAAAATCACCTGCAGCCTGACCAGAGACACCAGAGGCTGTAACAGGCACAGTCGCTGGGATGCACTTTTGCTATTAAAAAAAAATAATCCTGTCCTTGATTTCCTTCTTTGAAATAAGCCCTTCTAGTTCAAGTAGGATAAACTCAATCAGAATATTACCGTAGTATTTTCACTTCAGGAACATTAGGAATGACTGGCAAGTTATTTATTACAATTATGGCACTGTAGATTGATGGCACATATTTGGTAAAGTTTTTAAAAATTTTCCTAAGCCAACTGTAAGAATGTGCGATCCTACTAATTAATAGCATGCAACTAGTACACGCTTTACAAACACATATATTCAAACACGTTCAGCAAAGAATATCCCAGCCAAGTTAATTCTTTCAGCAGCTTTATCCAGGGGAAAAAAAAAGTGCATCACCTCAAGACCATCCTTTGTAATTAGAACAGGCTTTCTCGTAAAAAGTAATTCCTCAGATAGCCTCTACCCATCTGTGTACAAGCCTCAACTGTTTATAGGATTCAGGGCACCAAGGCACATCCTCTAAATGTTAGTATTTTGGCTAAAAAAGTTTGCAGGTGATGAAATTCTGGAAGCCAAGAAGTGTTAAAATTTTGATTTTCCTTCCTTAAATAAAGGAAATCAGATTAGGTCCCATGTGGAAGGCAAGAAGCAAGAATGAGAAACTGAAATCATGATTCCCAAACGTAAGCCAGCCCCAAAAGCTATGTTTTTGCATCTGCTGGATAAACTGCTTTTCAATGGGGGTGAACTAAATTCACTACTACCAAAACCTCATTAATTAATTTAAATGGCAGCATATAAGCAATAAATTTTGATCCATGTACATGAAATATTCTGTTAGAATCTGAGTTTTAAGAAGATTTAAAAGCCTTTATTGAAGATATTTTCCTTAATGCAGCACACTAGCCACAGAACATCACTTCACATTAATGTTCCTGAGGAAGAACATCTACAAAGGGTAAACTAACTAGAATTCTGACAAAATATTAAATGATAGACAGCAATCAGCTGAAGAGAAAAGTTTTCAAAGGTATTCTCTACCAGATGAAATTTCTCTGTTGTTCTAAGGTGTAAAGCAGTTACCAGGTAATTGCTCTCAAGTCTCAATTAAAATAATGACACTATGTTTTATACAAACGTCAGAACTGCCAAGAAGTGACTGAGACATGATTATCTATCTCGATTTGAGTTGTGCCAGTATTCAATCCTTTGAATGTTATTTTACACACTGAATTAGTTTGGGAGGAGTGCAAGGCGAGCTTGGGGACAGCAATATCTAGATCTTTTACAGTAAGAGCCCACTCCTCCACAAATTAATTTCCCACAGAAAAAGGAAGAGGAAACTTCTGTACTAAAGGAAAAAAAAATCAACAGTAAGTACATGAAGAGCACCTCATTGACATACCATATATATACACTTAGGAGTAAGGCTTTTATACCTTATTATTTTTCCCTCTAAAATTAAAGCCTTTGCATATGAAGTAAGCATGGTTTTATTTCCCGTTGAATACCAGGGGTGCGCATCACTCACCAGGCATAAAAAGAAATGGGTCACAAACTAAAAGAATGTATCATTCAGTTTCCCAGTCCTCCTTACAGCTACAGTGTTGGGCTGATTAATTCTGCTTGTCTTATGCACGAGACTGGCACACAGAAAAGAAAAACACTGTTTTCCAATAACACTGTTTTCCAATAACTCATCCTTACTGAAAAGAATCTGGCTACTTAAGAGTCCTGTTGATCCAATTACGGCATCGAGTCACATTCCCAGAAGACAGAGACGTGTTGATAAGGCCTTCTGAAAGCATGAAAACCGCAATTACGTTCTCTTCAAAGAGCCGAGCTTCCCCTCGGACGTTTCAGCGAGGTTCTTCAGCTCACGCACACAATCCAAACCCCACCCACCATTCGGATACTTACAGTTTAACTCCAGCAGCTCGAGAATTGAGGAAGGATGGCAGGAAAACTGCACATTTAAAAGTAGTTAAATAAAGGCCAACATATGTTTGGAAACTATTCATAATTAAGAGGTATACTTACTCTTTTTGGAAGACCATACACATGGGTGATCTGCAGTCGAAGTTAAGGCACTCCTGAGCATCTGGACTGTAGCCTTCTTTGAGTAACATTTCCAAACATTCTTTATTACCACCATATACTGCTGAATACACAGGGCTCACTTTGCCTTTGCCTTTGTCACAAATCCGATCCGTAACTGGTATTAGCAACTCTAGTATCCTGCAAATATTTAAAAACACTATTTATTTTGTGGTCTTATGCACTAATTAATTTTAAATGTATGGTCATTTTTCATATGGTCATTACAACTTAAGAAGAAAATCCTACCTGTTTTTTCACTACTGAGTTTGCATAAAAGAACAACCTTTATCATTTCATACATTGACCCATAACAAACATTGTGCTTTGGCATGGATTTAGGCCGGCAATAAATATTTTAATCTGAATCAGAGACAGGTATTTCTTATTACCCAACAATCCTTTTTACAGTAATAGAGTACCTCTGCACATTAAACCCAGACTTCATAGAAGTCTGGAAGCAAACTGAAAATGTGAGTTGCGAATAAAATTAATACTTACTTCTGTCCAACAACACCCACTGAGATACTGAAACAGAAAAATCATTGTTTCATGGCTCACACCTCCGGTCCGCATCCTTTCCAGCTAACAAGGATTAGTGACAAACACAGATTCCTTTGCTACTGGAACTTACTGATGCTGCTCAGAGGTCACCAGTTACATATTGTGGCAAAAGCTATGAAGGCAGCATTTGATTTAACAACATTTCTAGTACTGACAACCTTGCTAACCCATCTTCTGTTTCCGAGAAAATGAACAAAACCCAGCTTCCTCAGTATCTACTACAGTCTGCCCTCCTCATCAGGTTGAGAAGAGGCATCAATCTGATGCACAAACTTTAACGACAACTCAGCTGATGACCTCCTTTTGCTAGGGGTTAAGATCAAGCATCTACTAATAAATTTGCAGTTCGTATCATCATTAATATATTTGATTTTAAATGTTGTCACACATGTGCAAGTCATGGGGTTCCTGAGAGACGTTCCTCCACAATGGCCTGCTACTCCGGCAACTTCTTTCCACTCTCGGTTTTCTGCTACGAAAGCGACTTATATCACTGGGATTGAGCAAAGCTACAAATGCATTTCTGGAAGGATTAAAGGAACTGTTTTGTGGCTTTGATTTTCTGGCTGGTTCAGATAATTCATTATTTGCATATGATTACTTCTGATACTTAACGGTCAGGACTGTAATCCCAATTAAGAGCTGTTCAATTCATCTATAAAGCATATGCTATTGTTATTTATATTTTTAAATGTAAAAGTAATATGGCTATGGAGTGAATTGGTATCTGCTTCAGCACTGTGGAAACCTCTCTAAACCCATTAGGATGTCGATCAGACCCAGATTAGATGCTGAATTCAGAAGGGTTGTTCACTTTACTGGGACTACTAACAGACATTTAAAATACGCAAACAATTAGAAATTCTAAACTACAAATCAGCTTGAGAACTCATTTTTCTTTCTTTTAGAGCTGAATATCCTCTTTGTCTATTAGGTTTTTATTACCAGAATCTTTTTCGTGAATGCCTTTTTAATCACCTACTCTTTATGGCCCATTTCAGCCGCTGCGTGAATAGGTAACTGCCAGTTATCCTCGTTGCAGTAGAGATTTGGATCTGCCCCTTTTGATAACAGCAGTTCCACACACTCAGCGTGGCCCTCCTGCGCAGCAATCAGCAGGGGAGTGGCTCTGTCCTTGGCTTGACAGTTTATGTCTGCACCTGCCAAAAAAAAGCCAATACTTTACATCACCACTACACCACACAAACCAAACGACAAATTAATCAGGGATTGGTTTTCACAGGGTGACTTCACAACACAACAGGTTTTCCCCAGCAATAAGGAAACGTTTACTAGCTTGTTGCTAACTTTTTAAACAGTCAGTGCTTAACATTAACTCTGTCCAGGATCAGCACAACACGAGATAAACATGCTGGAGGAAAGGCAACGGGCTAGGCAATCCTTTGATCGCAGTTAGTTTTTGAGATTCTCCCCCAGGTATTGGTAGGTCAGTTAGTACGATTTCTCTGGTCAGGTCACGGCACCCTCAGGCTTAACTAGGTTTGGCTGTAAGGACACATGCGCTTAGACATCTAAAACTTGTTCATTATGTGAATGAAACTGTTGCTGTCACTTTACGACCAGAGAGAGATCTGCACTTAGCCTGAACAATATCCTATTATAATAGCAACGTCATCAAAATCAGACCACTAACGTAGTGCTGTTGAGGGCTTCTAGAAGACCCCGATGAATCTTAACATTTTCATAGTTTTTATTTATTATTTCCTACCATCACTTGCTGAAAACTACATTAAATTACTGAAACAAGATTTAAGCAATTAAGATGGTTTTGCATACCCATCTGCAACTAAAATTACAGTAAAACCACTAAAATTTGAAGTTATGAAGTGCAAAAGTAGAACTAAAATTGTATCTGGTGACAGGTTGATGCGAGTTTAAGAACAACGAAGCTAAATGAATGATTACTATTACCATAGGATATAAGCAGCCTTAAACTCTCCAGCTTTCCATACTGAGCAGCAACAAACAAAGGTGTAATTCCAAAGTCATCCTTACATTCCTTGCTTGCCCCTTTCTCCAGGAGTATTTTCATTATCTCAGTGTATCCCTGAAATAAATATTTTTATTCTTAACCAACAAAAAAGTAGGGAATTGGCATAATCTATTTTTCCCACACATTCCAAACAGAAATAAGAAAAAAGGCAATACATTCAATATTCTAAAGATGTACTGAAAAATTAATGGCAGAAAAAATTAGACAAGTTTAATTTGATTTTTCACATTTGCCGATTTACATGATACATACAAATGGAAATTGAATTAGTTTATTAGAACCATTAAGCCAACGTATTTCTATTTCGGAAATAGGTCATCTCACTGATGATGAGATACTAAACAGAACTCTTTCTCAAAAAAATCTTGTAAGAGATTCACTTCCCAAATACCACACGTGAGCTTGTGAGTATATGCAATACTTATACTACTTATATAATTATTGCTTCCCAACATCAACATCTCCTGTAGTTTCAGATACACTCTTCAGCGCATTGCAAGCCCTTCAGCATTTAGACAACCTTATGACTACTAGGGTAGGTTAGGAAAAATGACCCGATAAAAAGGCAAAGAAATAGATAAATTATCACTCGGAATACACTGCGTTACATGGAAATTACATGATACACTTACAGGTTACCTGAAAAGAAGCTTGGTGCAAAGAATTCCATCCAGACCAAGAATGAGGTCCTTTAACATTTGCTCCGTGTTGGAGCAGAAACTTTACAATGTCTGCATGTCCATTTTCAACAGCTTCAAATAGAATAGTAAAGAAAAAAATTTCATATTAACTGGATTTAAAGAACTCATTGAAAAACTCAAGTGGTCTCACCACTAATTTCCTGACACAATAATTATAATTCTTTTAAACTTGCCTTATATATGCTTACTTGCCTTTTACATTTACACCCCCAAAACAGAGTTGGAGAATGGAAATTTATCCACAAAAATTTTAGTTAGACTTGTTAAAATTCCACCTACACTGTGCTAACACAGATAACAAAAGCCAGTTTCTCTCTCCCTCTTCCCTGTGGAGCACGGAGGCAATTTTGCAGCAGGCACCTAACTGCATGACAGTCGCAACGGCCTCCCAAACTCGTGAAGCCCAGTGGCTATCTTACAACCAATTCCCCCAAACTTAAACTTTATTAAAAAAAAAAGCTTAAAACTGGTTTAAACACCTATATAAAATCAATTTATAATGTGTACATTTAATTTATGCTAATGCATTCATTGACAAAGCCTCCTTTAGCACCCTGATTCACCCTCAAGTTTTTGCCAACAGCAATTCTCCCAAGGCACATTTCCTGCGTAAGCGTAAAAGCTTGGTATTGGTGATAAATGACCTGCGAATAGTTGCTACCGACTGAAGAATTTTTAGAGTATTAGCGCACCAGCTCGCCAAAGGAGTGCCTCTGGCCTGCAGTACTCGATGTCCAACACAGAGCTGTGCCACAACCCCGTTATATAGTCTGGACTAACCTGACCATAAGCTTTTTCCTTTTTAAAAAACCCCTTGGATACGCAGCCCCAGGACTGTTCCTTGGTCCTGTCTAATCTATGTAAGCATTTATATATAGTGTTAATTACCATTATCCGGTGTGCTTTTAATGATGATTTCCCCACACGTGCTGCCAGTTACCAACTGTTTTAAGCAAATAAGCTATTTAGTTGTTTAAAAAGAAAACGTGGATAGACTTGTAAACACAGGTAACGTGGCAGCCATGATGCTCGCCTGGGTACAGAGGTGAGTAAAACAATAAGCATATGTGATCGGATGATTTACACTCTGAGGACTCACTAGAGCGGAAGTTTTAAGCATTTAATTATGTCAAACATAAATCATAGAAAAAATACTAAAATAATGGACCTTAATTGCTAAACTAGGAATTGCAAAAAGAATAAGAGGTCTTCTAACATAAGTAGGGAGGAATTAAAAAAAAAAAAAAAGACTTGAAACACCTTCATACGGATGTAATCCTATACATCCTAGACCTTTTCTGTGCTAGGAAGAAACAAAAGGCGATGCAAAAAAACAACTTGTTTTTACAATTTTGTTTTAAAACACAGTCTGAAGCAGGTTTGTCCATAAATAAAAAGTAATCCCTAGACCCACTCCATCCCTGAGTCTAAAGCCTAGTATTTAGGCTACAAAAATATGAAACATGATAGGCAGTGAATGAACTCTGGTGAGTTTAAACTCAGTGAATAAGCTATTCCCCACTCCTTGGCTGTTCTGAGATGTCAAGAAAGCTCGTGTCACCTAGGAACAGTGCGGTGGTTGCTTCAGTGGTAACTTCATTGGGGTCAGCCCCAGCTTCCAGAAGAACACGAACACTTCCCAAAGACCCGTGGTGTGCCGAAAGGTGCAGCGCACACATCCCTTCAAACGTCTTTGAATTTATGTAGTCATCAGATGGAGCTACGCATGAGAATAACGAAAAAAGGGATACTTGGCAATAAGTTACAAGACACAGTTATTTTCTTAAAATAACTAAGTTATTTGAGGCGTGTGGCCTACAGCGTATCCACAAACGTGCCGTTGTCAACTCTCTCAAACAGCAGCGTCGGTTATTGCTGGCCCTACGCAGACACCCGCCTTGGACAGAGAAGGTAAAGTGGAATCAAATGTCACTCACAGACTGCAACACGCCAGTTTCTCTTTACCCCAGCTAATCAGTACCTATGAAACCACACAGAAATTTACAACAGAACTAAGAATACAGATATCTATTTCATTTATATTTTATATGACAGGGTAATTTAGCAGAAAATCGCACTATTTCACATTGAGTTTTCCTTACCTGCACGAACTAGCAGCCTCAGACATTCACTCGAATTGTGAGCTGCTGCTTCGTGGATTGGCACCCACCCCCTGTTATCCGGCACATCGATGCTGTATCCCTGCTTAATTAGTTTCCTCAGCATTTTAACATTTCCTTCTCTGGCTGCAAGCCCCACGGCAGAGCATCGATCGGAATAAGCCTCCGTGAAATCCATCCTTGTCTACGGCAAACTCTGCGGGAGGAAGGGGAGAGGAAAAAAGGGAAGGGGGGGGGGGGGGGGAAGAGATGCCTGTTAGTACAGAGTATGTATATGGGGGGTTTGGTTTCCGGGGTTTTGGCAGAGGTTTTTGTTTGTTTGGGTTGGGTTTTTTGGGGGGGAGGGTGCTCGTTTGTTTGGGGGGTTTTGGGGGGCTAATTGCTCCCCGGCAGGCACCGTTACCGAGGGGGGCCAGTCGCTTCCCCCGGGCCCACCGACACGACTCCGAAGCCGAACCTCCGCGCACAAGGCCGGCTCGCACGGCCTCCCCGCGGAACCACGGCCAGGCCGCGGCTCCGGCAGGAGCCCCCCCCCGGAAAGCCCCGAGGCCGGCGGCACCCCAGGGCCCGCACCCGCCGCGCCGGCTGCCGAGAGGGAAGCCGCTTTCCCCCCGCCGGCGCGGGGCCGCCCCGCCGGCAGTGCGCAGGCCCGCGGCGGCCGGGCCGCCCGGCAGTCGGGCGGGCGGTCAGCCATGTGGGTGTTCGGCTACGGCTCCCTCATCTGGAAGGTGGATTTCCCCTACGAGGAGAAGATGGTGGGGCGCATCCTGGGCTACAGCCGCCGCTTCTGGCAGGGCAGCACCGACCACCGCGGCGTGCCGGGCAAGGTGAGGCGGGGCGCGGCGCTCCCCGGGCGGCCGCGGGCCCGGCGGAGGCGGCGGGCGGGCCCGGCGGCGCGGCCCCTCACCGCGGCGGCGGGGCGGGCGGGCCTGGGCCTGGGCCTGGGCCTGCCGGCGCGGGGGCTCCGCCGGCGGCTCGCAGCCTGCCCCGGCCCGCGGCCGTCAGCCGGCCTGCCCCGGGAGCACCGGCGGCGCCCAGCGCACCCGGACTGCCGGGGGCCTCGGCCCCGCTCCTGCAGTCCTGGGTCCGTCTTAAACTTAAAAGTGCATCTTAGCAGCACTGGTGCTTGCTGATGCCGGGTAGTCCAGTCTGCTTTTGCAGAGCACCGAGGCTAGGGATTTCCACTTTGACTTCCAATTTATTCCCTTGTGGCGAGAAGCATTTCCTGAAGTTCAAGAATTCATTGTCCTTCTGTACTGTCAATTAAAAAAACCCAAACAAACAACATAATGAACTTCAAAGAGGAGACGAATGGTAACAAAAATAACTGTCAGTCCATTTCAATGGCTCAAAAATAACCGAGTTAGTTATTATAGACATTAATCTAAATAACTAAGGGAAAATCCCTCAGTGTGGGTGTCAGGCTTTGAAGAGAAAGGCTGGTTAATAAGGAAAGGCCAGAAGCGTTGATCTGAGTTTCTGAAAAACCTCACTGTTTTTCAGCTTTTCTACTTTCAAATGAAAACTCATGGAGGAGGAAATATTTACTGTTTGGAAAGGGGGGTGGGGGGGGCCACCAAGAAAAAGAAACTAAAATTCTAGAAGTGAGCATTCCCAATTTCATGCAAACATACATATTTTTAAGCCACAGGAGCGAGAATAATAGTCTCTTACCCTGCTTTGAAAGCCTGTACCACCCTCCACACAGAAGGGCTATCACCCTCATATAATCCTAAATAGCTCAACACACGTTAAAGAAACAATAGGTTACAGAAGCACCCAGCAAGTTAGATGAATGACTTTGATGTGGCAGGACTGTTATTTACAGCTGCAGATGCTGCTCACGATTTAGTCATCAGAAATGCAAACTGATCATAAATGTATAGCAGCTGATACTTGCATACAGCGCTCTAACAATTTACCTACTTTGAATGCTGGTTTTGTATTGTGAAAGTATGTTTTCCTCATGCTCCCTAAAGCAGTCGTCTAACCTGCACCCTGGTAACTCCACTCTGAGACTGGAATACGGCTTTAAAAGAGCTCCTACAGAAAAGGCGTAAGGATTCTTTTTAAAAAATAAAACACAGCATGCTACATGTAGCATGGAAGAAATTTTCATCTAGTTCTCAATAGCACTAATTAGAACCTCAAACACCGTAAAATAATTTGCACAGTACGGCAAGATAATACAACCCCCCCCTTGCATTTACTTTTCTGCAAGGCAAATCACCATGCTTCAGGTACTAGCACGAGCTGGGCATCTAGTATTTAAAAAAAAAAAAAAAAAAAAAGGTTTACTGCAACGAAACAAGTTATGCGCAAGCGGATTCGGGCTCGGCAGGCATGTTTTTCAGGTTGGAGCAGTGCTGTGCAAATGCAGCTGTCCCGGTTCTGAACTCGAGCCCCAAAAGGCTTTGCCACGTTGTTTTTAAGATCGAGTCGAAAGCCTCGCTTTGTCACCCAGCTTACGTGCCGTCGTACACAATTCCTGGCTCCAGACCTGCCCCGCTCTCAGCCACCGCCTCACCTGGCTGGAGAGATGCAGTATGCCCTGCGGCTGGCTCGGTTAGCTCTGCTGACTGGACAGCTATCGTTCGCTTTCTCAGTGGGAACACTGATTTCTCATCTACCAGTCATCCCTTTTCAAAGATTATGTTTGTATGAGCATTGGGAAATTTCTATTCTTCTCTTGAATTTGGATGAATTGAAAAGCATGTGCAAAAGTTGTTAGGGTGGGACATGAAAGAGCGTGATCCCATCAGCCTCCCCTACTTAGGAAACCAGGCTTTAAAAAAAAAAAAATTTAAAAAACCTAATCAGTCAACAGAAAAAGTCTTACTCTTGGGGCCTCTGAAAGGAATAAAACCCACACCAGCCAGTTTTTCTTCATTTTGGGAAGTATCCTTGGTGACCTCCTTGCATTATCTCCTGCTGGGCTAGCTGAAATTCGGGACAATACTCAGAGTGACTGTCTCTGTGCAGATATTGGAAATCTTGCAAAATGGCCACAGCAGGTTACTACCCACTAGCATATACTTAGTTCCAAGAAGCTTACACGTTTATTTCTGCCCCAGTCAAGATCATACCCAAACCCATCACCTGCAGGCATACGGAGCCTTAGAACAACAACAACAAAAAAACGTACACAAGCCCATGCTTTGTTCTCTTCCTATTTAGATGCTTGTTTGGACAGACTGAGGGCACAGGTCATTGTTTATGTAAACTGGTTAATGCATTTTTATGTTTTATATAAACACTTAGTATTAACAAAATACACTTTTTCTCAGCGTCAACAAGTTAATGCCCTTTTGTATTCCTGCAGTCCATGGGTTGTTACTCCTACTTGCAAGGCAAAAAGTCTCCCTCGGCATACGCTGAGAAAACACACCGCTGGGACCTCCCATTTCACCAGGCCAAACGCTTTCTGCTATAAAATCTTTACAATCCTTGACGTCAGAGATGAATTACATCTCTTGTGGGTGAGCTACAAGTGAAACTGGTCCTGCAGTACTAACACATTTTAAAGAACAGCAATAAAATAGTAGCCAACAAGTTAAAAAAAAACCTCTCCTGAAAACACTAGTTGCTCCAATGTTCCACGGTCAGCGCAACAGAAACGTACGGAGCACTTTTACGTACAGTGGCCGCAAGCTTTTAGTACAAAACTCAGTTGACCTTGTAATCGTACTTTGAACTGCTCAACTCATACTGCAATAAGACGGTTAACTAGTTATAAAGTGATGTTTAATCATGATGTTTAAACTTTATAGTTTACAGGATGTTAAATTGGAAAAATTTTTGTTAGAACAGATTAAGAATGCAAAAAAAGGAATAACCATTTCTTGAAAAATATACGGCAACTTACACATGAGCTGTATTTAAAAATAAGATTTTCAGAGGATTATTCTGCATAGTACATTAAAGCAGCTTGAATTTTTACCAGGCAATAACAGTGTTCCCTGAAAAAAGCGCTGCTGGCTTAGAAAGACCTGAATAAGTAACAAAAATGTTTTCATAAATGGCGAATTCAAATTTCTTAGTGCAAGCTTCAGAAAAAAAATGGCGTCAGAAATGCAAACCTGCATGATTCACATAAACCTTCTCAGACACTGAAGTCTGGGAGTTTGGTTTTGCACAGAACAGCACGGAAGTGTAAACGCATTCAAGAGTTGAAGCCGTTATTATCACAATATGGTTTGAACCAAACTAATAGCTTGCTACTTCCAAAACAGTGAAGTTTGGCATCTTCTCCTTACAATCTTTCTCCCTCCCAGTTTCGGACCACTTGCTTTAGCCGCTCTCCTTGATCTGGTGCGGGCACTCACTTGGCTGCATGGCACACCAGCAGGCCTGACATTTGGGGAATCTCAGTTCTGGCTCTGCCAAAGACTGTCTTTGTTCCTAGCCCTCCGATGTGCTTAGAAAAAAAACCCAAGGAAACCTGATGACATGATTAATTTAGCTCCAGCTGCCTGCTGCCACTGTCCAAACAGTGTCCACACAGAAAACTCCGACTTTCTGCATGCACAAAATTACTGGGTCAGCTTAAGGTTAAATCATTTTAAGATAACGAAGGGCTTTTAGTTTGTGAAAGGTGAAATGGAGAAAAAAGGCGGTTGGACTACAGGATCTCCAGAGGTGCCTTCCCACATCTGCGATTCCCTGATTTACCCTGGCGGTTTCTTCCCCTTGGGTAGCTGCCAGCAAGGGGGCTGTAGGGGAAAGGACGGATAGATAGGCTCCTGTTATGCCGTAATGAGCCACAGGAAAAGGACATTGAAAAGGCTACTCTTTGTTTAAATAAACTTGTGCTTAAGGAAACCATTTTAAATTATTACATTCCGACTTCTTAGCAAACTTACACCTCCCTTTCTGAAAAAATTTAAAAAGGTAATCAAGCTAAAATTATTTCTAAGGTCATATTTCCTTTTATTCCATCTCACTTTCACATCCAGATGCAAAAATTGATTCCTTTATCAGTAAATACTTAGTAATTTTAGTAGCTGAGCAGTTTATGGTACCACTGAAAACAATCTAACAGTGGAAGATCTTATTTCCGTTTACCCCACTATTTCACAGCACCCATCAGCTGGACCTCAGGACTGTCCTGAGGACCTTTACCTCCACGCAGATAGACAAAGCCCCCGTGCCAGGAGAACGTCATAGACTCCAGCCCAGACTCTGCACCATGCTAATCCCATTTTCCTCTTTTTACTGAAGCCAGGATGGTAAAACCTGGAAGAATCTCCAGTCACGTGCACTGTAAGACAGGAGTACATTTGGGAGCTCTAGCGTGCAGTACAGTTGAGGGCTTGAAGTGAAATACAACGCTAAGAGCTGAAACAACCTGTATTTAATTTTCTGCAATGGCTTGCCTTCCGATTCAGAGGGGTGATAGCCCTTAGCACTACCGATGCCTTAGAAAATTCCCACGTGGCCGCAGACCACACTGCTGCTCCAGCGTGATCCAATGGAAGGTTGCCTTTGTCAGCCTTCCTGGCAGTAGGCTGCACAGAACTGACACAAATCCCTCAAAGACATCTAATTTAGGAGATCATTCGGGTTCGCCCTTGCCAGTACTTGGGAACAACAAATAGGGTTTTGGTTTATACTATATAGCTGGTCATTTATAGACGTGTTATTTTCTTTACTTAGCTAGCAGAAGTAATACCCATGGTTCCTTCATGGTGTTTGGTTTAGGTAGTTCCACGCAAGACAAGGACTCTGCAAACCAGTACAATAAATATCCTGTCCTTCCCTAGACAAACAGATGGGTCTTTCATCACACAACCAATCTGAAGATTAAGTATTCTTCAGTACTTCACTTTCATTTAATATTTAGGCTTCAGATACAAGCATTCCTGGTAATAAAGAGAAAGTTGTTTCCCACCACAGAATGTCTCTCTAATCCATAATTTACAAAATCTTAGTGACCAGTATTGAGTACACAAGTCAGGGAAGTATTAATGGCTATGGAAAAAACTTCCCAAAAGGAACACCTAAGTTATCTTGATTAATCATGGTAACAGACCTGTTTCCTCCAAGTACTCAAATAGTAATCATTTAGTGTTCATTTAGTTTTGTTGCCTTATTTTATCAATCAGATCAGGAATAGATGGCTTATGCTGGGCGAGAACTGGCATAAAAATAAAAAAACGCAGCACCTCAGAGCTTATAAACAAACAGCCTTTAAGATTATAAAAGATCTGACACTGAATAAATAATATCTACAGTTGATGGTACCTATAAAGTGCTCTGCAAAAACTAGACTTCATATTTGGCTTGTTACCAAAAGAATGCATGGCTTGCCAGGGACTCGGTGCAGGAGAAAACCCTACACCGTTACTGTGTGTGAGAGACTTACCAAACAGAAAAGCATGGACGTGTTGGTGAGACTGTTAGTGAAGAGTCATAAAAAGAGTGAAATGTGGTCGCCCAAGACTGGAAGTTAGCCAAGACTAAATGAAAACCATGCATCCAAGTACACCAAGTTCAGCTTATCTTTGTAACTCCTACGAGAATGAATTTCTATCCTACACTAAAACTGAATGCTAGTACCTCTGCTTTCCCTTACCTCTAATCAAAGACACTTGTCCATTAATTTGATGCCAAAATTAGCATTTTAAACTACAGATGTAGTTCTCCATAGGGTTTTATGTTTTAAAATTGTATACTCCAGGTTATACAAATTTCAACAATTTTCTTTTCAGTATTTACAAACTGGCTTCTTACTCTTCCTGCAAGAAGTAACTCAATGGAAAAATAAGCCATTACCAAGGTATCCTCCCTCTGCGCCGTAAGGGAGAATGAGCTGGGAGGGGGAAAAGAAGGGGAAAATAGTCTTTTGCACAATAAATTTCTTTTTTCAGCTTTGAATAACGTGCTGCTAACATGGTGCTTACTAAAAATTACTAGCAGATTTCTTTGCTCTGTGTTTTCAAAAACACCTAATTAGCGAGGAGCTTTTAAACCTAGGACTTGCCATGTGTCACAGCGTGCAATTAACATTTTCTAAAATCCAGTTAGTGCAAACCAAGCCAGAAGTGGCAATATCTTGCTTAGTTCTATGCAAGCTACATTTCTATGTTACGTTATTTTCCATGCCTGTGTATAAACTTTTTGAATACAAGTGAGAAGGTTCACCTCATCGTCACTCCAGAGATTAAAAAAAAAAAAAAAAATCACATAGTACTGTGGAAAAGCAACATGACTGAGGAAGGTGCGCTCCTCAGAGATAGTTTTACATTCATGAATTATTGTCGCCATTTTAAATGGGAATAGAATTGAGTCTGGACAGCACATACAAAGCAAGGGCATTCAAAACCTCCCCATTTATGACTGCCCTTAATTTAACTTCTATGTTGCAGACACTTTCTGTTCAGAATTTAACATTTTGTTTATCACAGTTTATCTAATGCAGATCAAAAGCTGTTCTCAGAAAGTATTTATACTGGATCTCAAAGAAATAGACCTTATTGAGATTGTCCTGGATTAGTTCTCTGGCCCTTTCATTACTTTTCATTGTTTTTTTCTTGTTTTGTTTTGCTCATGATTTAGGGTAAATGCCTCTAACTGAACTACGATTTTTTCTTTAAATTTTAGCCTGGAAGAGTTGTGACTCTGGTTGAAGATCCCGAGGTATAGTACTCCTGTTCTATCTCTGTAGTGTACAGAATGTCCTGTTGCATTCCCAGCCTGTGTAGTAAGTCTCTATTAATTTTTGCTTCTCTACAAGCAAATAATTGAGTTATCTTTAGTGCAATGAAAAGTTCTCTCAAAACGTCTTGGAGTTACACCAATTACTCTTGATTGTTTCAAATAAATCAATCAATCTAAACTAAGAAACTAGAAGTAGTTTGGGTCTGTTATTACCAAAGGTATATTTTAAAGAATTTTCCTGAATTCAGCTTCCATCTATCCAGTTACAAGATGCAGAATTTTACTTTCAGCATAGGTATAGTGCTGACAATATGCCAACAGTAGACCCCAGATGTTGTGTCAGAACTGTAATCTTGCCCTTTCAAAATAAAAACTGAAACAAATCAAGATTACATTGCAGCGATAAAAAAGGAGATACCCTTGCTTTATTTTTTGCTACACAGATAAAATGCTTAAGGAATGAAATACCACAACTGTGCTTTTGGTTTCTATGTAATATTGTGAAATTAGCTCCTGTTTAGAGAAAATGGTCATTGGCCCAAGTCTACTATTCTTGCTTATCTTTCAACCTTTTCCCTAAGTCTCACTTAGTGCAATGGAAGCGTTTGCAAGGGGAGTGCCCGGGCTGGGGAGGGAGAGGACATGAAACAAGGCCTAGGCTTACAGTCATGTAAGCTGTAGGAAAATCAAGATTTTTCTGCTCATAAAAGGACTTAGATTTACATTTTACCCATTTCTAATTCTGTTTGATAGTAAAGAAGCTATCTTACAACTACCTGCAATTTTTTTTTAGGGATCTTACCCACTAGAGAGCTCTCAGTTGGGCTGCTCACCAGCTAGGACAAAAGCATTGAGCTAGGCTGGGGAAGCCCAGGGGCGGCTATTGCAGGATGCACCTTGGATGCGATTGCTTTCCCACTCCCTGCTGATCCTCCGGGCCCCCCACACCCAGCAGTGTGCTCTGTTCTGGCACCTTGCTGGGGATGGCTGCGGTGGTCGTGTGTCTGTCCAGCTCCACACCGCTCCAGGAGAGGGAATCCCTGCAGGTACTGGTGCCTCCAGAGGGGCAGGAGGGAAGGAAGGATGGCATGGAAGCAGAGGGAGAGCAAGGCCACACGACACAAGGCCGTAAGACATGGAGGATAGGTATTTTGGTAGTTAGTTTTTATTTACAGTTGCTTATCTATACAATTATGGTACTGCTGTCTTACCCATCTCCCTGAAATAGCAGCCACAAAGAGAGGTAAGTTTAGCAGCAGTCGAAAACTTCAACTGTTTTTTGCAGTTCGCAAAACCAGCAAAATGCAATGCACTCTCTCTCATTGTGATTTTCGGTACCTTTCTAGTAAGGTTTTTTTCACGTTACTGTACTGCTGGACACCATTATGTTACACAGATGCCTATATAGACAAAGAATGCTTATGTTTGTTGTCACTCAGTTTGTATTGTTAAGCAAACTTATTCGTTACCATAGAAACTTTGTTCCCCTTAGCAAACCAGTTTTGTTTGGTTGGGGTTTTTTTTCCCTTTTCTCCAGAATCTGGTGTGGCCAGATAATACTTTACACATAAACATCAAATGATATGACAAGTCATTTGCTTTAATTTCAGTTACTCATTCTGCAGTTTGAAAAAGTAACCTTATTTTGAAGATACCTTAGCAGACTACAGCAATTATTCCCCTGCACGCAGACACCAAATACCGTGCTGACAACAGCAGTGGTACTTTTCCCGGCAATGCCAGCTCTCAGCTCTGTGCTAGCCCGTGTGTCCTTTTCCACTAGTGATACACATAGCGCAGCTTGGAAACACCGAGTTAGAGAGTTATTTTAACTTGCTCCATCTGAATTTCTTTGCCAGTTAAGAGGAAATCACACAGAAAAAGAACATCATACTCCTTGTCAGATTTCGGAATTATGATTTTCCATCATCTGAAATAGGAATCCTCTATACTGAAAACTAAATGAATTAACTAGCAGTAACAAAGTGTCTGCTTTAAATCCCTGTCTCCACCACACCCATATGTATTTTCCTATCAACACCAAAGTAGGTCTGAATGGCAGATTTAACTCAAGAGAGTAACATGCGCAGAAGAGGCTGTTTTTAAAACTAACGCATTTTCTGCAGACAGCTGGAGTGAACCAGCATCCCAGGTGGCTGAGGGAAAGCAAGGAACCCATTTTTGTACTTGTTAGTGCTGTTTCTGGCCACAGCACATCAAATGCTGTAACCATCTACAAAGGATGCAATAGAAAATTAGTCCTGATTTTTTTAATAAAATGACTTTGACCAGCATATAGTCTGACTGCAAAATTCAACGCTCATTAATTAACACCAACACCCCAGCATTGTCTGATAGCATGACTAAATACTAAGATCCCATTTTAGGGCCGAAAAACCCAAAACGTTAATTGCTTTGTCATCATAACGGTAGCACTGATACGTATACCTACTTAGCTGCAGGAAGAATCCACATTTGATGTTGCTAGCAGACAAAAGAGCCTACCATTTATTTTAAAACAGCACTCGTAAGAAACAATATGCAGCCCTTAGTGGATAACAGACCATCATCGTTCTCCTATGCTACTTCAAAACAAAACCCCATGCAAATCAATCCCTCCACAGATCTCAGCGATTTGTTTATATAAAACTTGGTAAGGGAGCATAACTAATTCACACCACAGTTAAATACTTTTGCAGAGATGTTATCTGTGAAGAGAATGAAGAGATATTCAGGTTCTCAAAGATAGTAGTGAAATTATCCTAACAGCGTTTGCTGAGGTGCTGGATATGCCACGATTATTTGTGCAAAATGCAGGTTCATCTCTCAGCTTTTTCCTCTCTGATTCATTTTCAGTGCGGTAACGTTACCACACTCATCTCTCCAAGTGCATGTACCAGATGTGACACCCAGGTCCTTAGAAATGAAACTGCAACTAAACAGAGAAAGGACCTGATCAATATTACTTTGAATTTGGTACTACTTAAAATCTTAATTTTCAGGTACAAATTTTGTGAGGTCAGGAAGATACTTCATATCCTTTTTGCCAGCTCCTTAGTAGCACATGCCAAGGCTATTTACTACTTCAAGCTTAACTGCAACAAGAAATTGTTTTGTAAGAAAGGCCTCAGCATTAGCAAGAAAGTGGATGATCAATCTGCATAATTACCATTTTGACTGAAGATTTCCTAAAGAAAACAACCCTTTTAATTTGGGACTCCTTCTACAAACAGTGCGAGAAATAGCTATAAAAAGACTGAAAATTGAAGAATTTTTTAAAGAGTGTTTTGCCTAAACACATTAGAAATACATTCATTTGCGAGTATCATTATGAACACTGCTTGGATTTTCTTTTCTTATGTCCTTCAACAGGGGTGTGTATGGGGTGTTGCTTACAGATTGCCAGCTGGACAAGAATGTGAAGTAAAGGCATACCTGGACTTCAGAGAGAAAGGAGGCTACAGGACTACAACTGTCATTTTCTATCCAAAAGACTCGTCAGTAAAACCGTTTGATGTATTGCTATACATTGGCACTTGTGACAACCCTAACTACCTTGGTCCAGCACCTCTAGAAGAAATTGCAGAACAGATTTTTAATGCAGTTGGTCCCAGTGGAAGAAACACAGAGTACCTGTTTGAACTTGCTAATTCTATCAGAAATCTCGTACCAGAAGATGTAGATGAGCATCTCTTCTCCTTAGAGAAACTAGTAAAGGAACTCTTGGAAAAGCATCAAACCCTAAATTGTCTATAAAAGAACTTCTTACTTTTAATGATCTTGCTTCATCTTCAGAGGAATGGTTTCGTTGCACAATGGGTATATGACTTGGAGGCATGTTTCGCTGTACTATGCTATCTTATTTATTTTAATATTGCGTTCAAAATAGTAGTTGGCATTAAAACTTACTGTTACAAAAATCATTCTTTCAGGAGTCTATAGAAAGGGAAGCAGCAGAAATGTTTTAGGTTTGAATTTGGTATATTGGGTTTTTATCCAAAGACTGCATCTTTATGAAAATCTCAAGAGAACCACTTAAGCTTCTCTTTGTTTGAAGATGTATTTTTTAAATTATTTCAGGTTTAAAATAAATCCTTAGAATATTTTAAAGATCAAAATCTGCATTCAGGTACAACTCCCACTGATTTAAGTGATAGTTCTTTCTAATTCAAGACCACAGGTGTGGAGCTCACTGCAGCTAACGAGATAAATGTTAACTAGTCACTGCAAATTGCATAGTAAATGCATAGTAGAACATTTTTATATCATCAGTGTTCAACTTCACTGAAATTAAATTATTCCACTGAATTAGTCATCTTATCCTTTATATATTCATCTGTCCTTAAACGCAGAGGATAAACCATTTCGTTGTCAAGGAAATCATTCTTTCCCTTGGCTCATTACGTCAAGCCCCTGAAAACCAAAGCACAGGGTACTTTGACACAAACAAGCCATAACTTATCAGTGCCTCATTTTATTTTTTAAGATTAATATAAAGAATAAAGCCAAAATGTTTAAATTACCTAAGAGTATGACTTGAAGTCACAATGCAGCAAGAATGTTCAGAAACTCTCATCTTTGTTATTTGCCTTTAGATGCTGTTGTAACCCCATCTCCTAAAAAAAAATCACCAATCTCTGGGGATAGATTTTAAGCCAGTAATTTTCAACCACTCTCAGGAATTCACAGATAAAAGGTAATTAAGAAAGGAACCCTCTTTTCAGTAACCTTGCGTGTGTTGTACAGACATCCAAACAAAGAGGGTTGAAAAGCCACCAGTTTAGGTTAGTTGGCTTACTTTATGCAAAACAAAAGCAAATGGAGTTTCCGTCCCAACAAGGACTTGTCTTGCTTCTCAAAAATTTAAGTTATTTTTGTTAACTTTTAACAAACTGTATTTTTGTATGTTCACATCGGAAAAGTCCTATTTCAAACACCATGTAATGTCACATTTTCTCCTACAGAGGATGCGTGTTTAGTAGTAGCTTGGAAGCCTATATTTTGCATCAGTAATTGCAAAACCCGTATGTTTGTACTATACAGGTTGTCCCTTTCTCTTCTTTACATTTTCCTGTTTTGTATTTATAATTGCTTGAAAATATCAGGGTTCTCAAAATAACAAGCTGCTACTATTTTACTTGGCCACCTACAAAAGCCAACAACATAAATGAATGTTAATAGGAAACATTTGAGAAAGGCAGCTAGACGAGTAGAAAATAGGATATTAAAATGCCAACCTAAATTCAAGATAATTAGACCACTTAAAATATTTAACCAAGAAAGCTGTATTTTTTTTTACATACTAGATTATAATTTTAGTGTGCCTCTGGCATCTCTCAAGCATTGATTCATTGATGAAGAAAAAGTGTGTTAGTTTTTAGAAGCTGCTGTTTACTATTAATAGTTGAATGCCACTGTTTTAAGAGTACATGATGGGGTATTACTTGATGGACTACTATAAACTGCAGAAGCAAATCCTCTGATCATACTAGCAAAATAATCGTATGTATCGAGGCCTCATTTTTCCATTAGCACAGGAGTCACTTGCAAACTGATGGACTATCCTTCAAAGGTCTTGATTCTCCACTGCACTGTGCTGGTTTAAGACTGACATAACTTGAGTGGAAAAGCAACCCCAACTAATTCAGCTGTACAGCGGGAGAGGAGCAAGATCAGAGCTTCCAGGTGTCTGTACATAATGACAGTCATTAAGATGCCCAAAGCTGGAGCTGAGCAACTTCGCACACCAAAGATGGATAGCGATAACCATCACCCAAATCAACATTAATGAACATGCTCCATTACGCGTGCATTTATTCACCTTGACTTAAAGAGTAACTCTTAAGTGTTACTGAATACTTAAGCATTACTAAAAAGGTTATGTATGATTTATTTCAAGAACATTTAAGTGTTGAAAAGCATAGTACCCTCAAAAAACCCCAACCAACAACAGCACTTCCTTTCTTGTGCTTACTTCAGATTTAAGCAAGCTGTAGTAAAGTTAAAACACGTACAATGGCATGTCCACTCTACGCATTTCTTAAAGTTCGTTCCCCAAAGACTTATCCTTGGTTGCTTAAAACAGGGCAGGGAATGCTTACACTCATTAATGATCCAAAAACATCAGTGATGATTCCCTCTTTAAAACTCTAATTATTTAAGCACTGTGTTGGGGCATTGTGATTATGTATGGCTCTACATTTTGTGTCTTTAATTATACTCAGGACATTGTTGGTTCATTTACTTTCCAGATTCATGAAGCTTGCAATAATATCTGTAACGATACATTCCAGTTTGTGCATACAACTTCAGTACAATAAAAATGCATCACATTTACTAATGGTGTTGGAGAAAGAAATTTCCAGAAATGTTATGTTTATTTAAAGTGTATCTATATTAGGGTGGACATCAATGTGTGTCTTAATTGCATCTTGTCATAAAATGCTGTTAGATCTAACGAGGAAAAACATTATACAAGAGCTAGCTACTATTATGCAGTCTTAAACTGTGTTGAAATTAGGAATTTAATTAAAGCACTGGAAATATACATTTCTTCTTGCTGGATGGGATTTGAGCCATGACTCTTCCTACAGCTTCAATCACCAACAAAAGCCCAGTATGCTTTCAGATCTGTTACTCACCACAAGAAAATTAACATACACTTCTTATATGCCATATATACTTTTTTTCCCCCTACTGGTTAGAACGAAATCTAAATTTGTGACAAATTATAGAGATTTTAGATATGGTTTTATTATACAACCACACACACATGAAGCTACCTCTAAAATTGTTTCCAGTGTTTGAGGAAACAATAGTCATATCCATGTTGTCAGATTTTACTCCCTGGGATCCACAGACTCAAATCACTGAGCAGTCAGCGTGGACCTCTGTCCTTCCGTGCATGAAGGAAGCAGTACGTAGTGGTATGCAGCGATGGTCTTCCCTGGTGTGACTGCACAGTAAAATTTCTAAGGCCATCTGTAGGAAAAGGAACTTGCCCAGCAGTTGGTCAAGATACACCCCCCCTGTGATGCTGAAAGGGATTACCACTGAGCAGTACATAAGCTGATATATCTGTAAATTATTTTGGAATCTCCCAAATGAAAGTCCTATATTAGCTTAAGTTACAGGAAAAAAAAATCTAAGGTTTGTACAAAGACTGCAATAAGACAGTTTAATTTGATTGTGCTAAAATGCGAATTGAAATTAAAAAGCAAATACTAAGAAGTAGCTTATGTAATATCTGATATTCCTTAGTATGATCAATTAGCCATTTGATAGCAACAGTCATTAAATATGCAATCATCTTCTATGAATATATGAATCTATAACGTGAATATGCAACATTTTACTTCATTTTTTTGTCTAGCTTTTGATAATAAGCACACTTCATACACGTTTTGACTGCCACTGACAAAATTAGTGTGTCATCTGACTTAATCATAAGACTTCTGTAAACAGATTTGCATTTCTTAACACAAGAAAACTCACAGACAAGGGAAAGCAAAACATTCTGTAACTACCAGATTCTTTGTAGCATCCCCAATAACGATTTCTGTCTTTCCTCCTTCAGCCATTTACCTGCTCCATATTTCCCACAGATGAGCAAACAACAAAGACCAGATGGGACTGGCCTAACCTGTTCTAATTTGGAAACTGTGCTGGACCATTCAGGTATATGTGTATATATCTATATATATATATATAGACACACAGAGAGAACCCTTAGAGTTCTTTTTTTATACACATAAACCTCGATTTGCTTTTATTCATTGGCTGTGTTCAACAGCTTTGTGCATAAACTAATTACCAAAGTTTGGAGGGTCACTGACCTTTTCAAAACAAAACAACGCTAACTGTCATGCCCTCACTACACAAAAAGAGGAATTGTTAATGATTTCTTACTTTTGTATCACTAAATCTTTATCCTCACTTTCATGCTCTCTTTTTTCACAAGGGTACATAAAGACCAGACTCCTTCTAGACGAGGCTGCTTTCTAGAAAGTAAAATTTGATGAAAATCCTTCATAAAGATAACTAAAGTGCAGTTCAGTCACGCAGAAGAATGCAATGTTTGGTAATTCTTAAAATCACTTTAACGCATTCAGTAAAATAATTTTCACCACAAATGCAAGGATAACATCGTGCCATACTGCAGTTCTTTAACAACTGACAAAAAAAGGAAAACATACAGTCTTAACAGAAGCTCCACAAATCTGAACATTTCAGGCAATTTTGCTAAGAAGCATAAGAAGAAAATGTACTTGTTTGCTCAAAATATCATGGATAACTTACCCCTTACAAGCAGAAAAAAAAAAACCAAAACATTTTGAACACCACTTACCCTGAAAAGCTAAAGCAACACAGTTACAAAATTGATTGCAGCATCCCCCGTCAATATTATGTCGCTATTTTATATCATTATTTGCTGAAGTTCATCACGTTTAACTGTCAGTTGTATCCCTTCCCATCCCTTCTTTCTGGTACGCATGTGGATACAGGCTTTACTCAAAACTAAGGAGCTGAGGATGTTGAAAAAACCTGAATATTACCTCTCCCCCATCCGATCTGCCTGTTCTGTGTAACAAAAAAAGTTCTTTTGAGGCAATTTTCCACTCTGTTCAGCCAAGCTACTGACTGGCAGAGGGGATGCAAACAGACATCAGGATAGCAAGCCCCCAGCAGGGCCCTGTATCTTGACTTTCTACTATGCAAGTATGTAATTGTCACAAGGTTAGAAAGAGACTGCTTTTCAAGTAATTAGGCTTCTCTAACAATCTTCTGCAAAAGCTGGACATTGACTATACTCGCTTTGACTACCAACTACAGTACAGCCCTGATTATTCCAGCTTCCCACTCCCTCAGTATTCTTACATTAAAGTAATTTCCTTGCTCCTCAGGCTTTTTATTCAAGTAGCTTCCCTTTAATTGCTGCCCTCCTTTGTCTCAAACAAACGTCCCGCCTGCATCTTTCTGGCCTTTTGCAACTTAGGTCTCTTCTCTGCAGGTATTCTGGCACTTCCCTCTCATTGTGCACGTGCTTGAACTGGAAGAGTTCTCCCAGTACAGCTATATCTACTTTGGCACCAGTTTAACAGGGAAAAAAAAATTACACCCTTAAACAAGAAAATTACAGCAGCAAAGCTCGAAAGTATTGACTCGACCCGATGCAGCCATTTAGTAAAGTTTTAAGCTATTTCACCTATATTATCCCCATCTGGAAGTTGTTCTTCTGATCAGGACAAAAGTCAACCAGAGGATTACAAACCATTTACTTAGACAGTTCAGACTCAGCCAGTTTTGCTCAACGTAAACGCGAAAGCGCGCACATGCATCAGTCTAATGGCAAAACAGGGATGACGAATGGCCTGAAACAAAACACCTTAAACCAAACCACCTGAATTCACAACGCCTCATCCAGAGTTATCTTTCTCCACCATCACTGGGATTTTTCCTGGTATCATCTGCTTCCTTTGCCTTTGTATACTTCTCTCACTAAACATTTCAGTGCCCACTCTGCTCATTAGGGTTTATTAAGAATTGCTATACACTGCCAAAACACGACAGTTATCCCCATACGTCACCCCATCACCGATTGCAAAGCAGACGGTGAATTGCCCCACTTTTCTCCTGAGTCTCCACTTCATTCCATCTGTGTCTCAACTTACAGTTCAGTCATAATTGGAGATACAAGTGCTTCATTACATTTACTGCAATATTAAATGGTGTTCCTTACTTTTTTATGTCTTCCAGGCTTGTTCTATACCACAAAAATCTTGCTGGCACTACTCTATCCCTAAAAACTTGGGGGGGGAGAGGACAGCACAACACAACCTAGCCGCAGAAGTACACCAGCACTCCCGCTGCGTGCTTTGTCGATGTCCAGCCCGGCGGCGATGACCGTCCCGTCCCGTCCGGCCTCGCCAGCGCTCCCCGAGGCTCCTGCCAGGCGGGCCGCCGCCCCGCGGCTGCTCGGCCCTCCACCACGCTTCTGCAGTACGAAGGAGCGGCGGCGGGGCCGGCCCTGCTGCGCCAGGGCAGGGCCTCTCCTTGGGGAGGACTTCCACCGGCTGAGGTGCCGGGCAGAAGCGCGAACTACCTAGAGGCTCGTCCTGACAGACGATATTCAGAAAAGACGGACCAAAACCGGGTGAGGCTCTTCGTTTTCTGAAAAGCCGACGCTACGGCGTGTGTCAGTCGGTTACAGAACCTCGGAGAGACCTCTCCTCCGCCAGCTGAGTGCGAGCGCACCGCACCTGCAGGGCGGCCCCTCGAAGCGCTCCCCGGCTCCGCCACAGCCGTTAACGAGCCCGGCGCTGCCGCCGCCCTCCCGCGTTGCGGGGCCAGGGCGGGGGTTTCCACACAGCATCGGCGCTTCCCCGCACCCCCGGCCCCCGCCACGTCCCCTCACCGCTCGCTCACTACTCACTCACTCACCGACCGCCTCCCGCCAACGGCCCGGCTGCCCCGGATGTTGATGCGCGGCGGCCCGCCCCGCTCCGCCCCGCCCCGCCGGAAGCAGACGTGGCGGCGGCGCTGCCTGCCGCTGCCCGCCCGCCCCGAGCCGCCGGCCGGCATGAGGGGGTGCCGGCACCGGGCGCCCGCCCTGGCCCCGACCGTGCCGCGGGCGCTGCTCTGCGGCCTTCTGGCGGCGGTAGCGGCGGCGGTGGTGGCGGCGGGCGGCCGCGCTCTCCCTCAGCTCAGCGACGACATCCCCTTCAGGGTGAACTGGCCCGGCACCGAGTTCAGCCTGGTCGGTACCGGGGCGGGGGTGTGTGTATGTGTGTGGGGAGGGGGTGAGGGCTCTCTCTACTCACTCCTCCTCCGCAGTCAGCCTCACGGGAGGAGCGGGACGGTTGTAGCTGTCACAGGGTAACCCAGGCGGCAGGAGTTAGGTGCGGCGGCCGGAGCCCCCTCACGCTCGGCGGTTATTTTTGAAGCCCCCCCACGCCCCAGAAAGGGTGTTTCAGCTCGGGGTGCTCTCAGCACAGCCTCGCTGCTGCCTGCCTTCAGCATCAGCCGGTGCTTTGGCTCCTGGTGGCAAGCAGTGAGTACCTACACCCGCACCGGGCCGCAGGGTGGGGGCTAGGCCGTGGCCGCTGGGAAGATCCCAGGGCAGTCTGTCCTGAAAGCCAACGTGGGAATGGCCGGCTGCGAAATGTCATGGTTGGGGGGGAGTTTCTTTAATAAAGGTCTTCGATAAGAATAGGAAATATGTAAGCAGGAGCAAGATGAGTGTGGAGGAGAGCGGGAACGCCGCTGGAGGTAGAAGGATTGAAGCGAAGGAGGAGGCAAGCAAATACTAGCAAGCCACTTCAAAGCTTAAATGAAGCCTGGTCTTGTGGTATAATTAAGACCCAGGGTATACTCTGGACCACCTGCCCTATGAATTAACTGTACTGCTCATGAGTTCAGGAATATTTCTAACAAGTGGCATTAAAAAAACCCCACCTGAGTAATCCATAGTTTGGTTGTTTTCTTAGCCTACAACTGGTGTCCTATACAAAGAGGATAACTACATTATAATGACCACTGTGGATAAAGAAAAATATAAATGCATACTTCCGCTGATAGCAAGTGGCAATGAGGTAAGTTCAGTCAAGTCTTTTTTGTAATTATAAGCTGTAGACAAGTCTTTACAGTATTTTTTCAGTTACTTTTTTTTTTCCCAAAATAAAGACCTTTTTTTTTTCCCTGTGGAAGGAAAATCACCTGTAGAATGCTCCACAATTTCAGTTTTATAGTAGATGCCTTCACTTTGTATTACATGCTAGCTCTGTACTAAGTGGGGCCAGTCTGAACAATCTTGAAGTCCCTGTCTGGCAACAAATGACTGCTGTAATATTCTGTTTATTGCTAGGTCTATTGCTGATTGGGAAATTCTTGTATTTTAATATTGTCAGATTCTAGACCAGTAAACAACTATAATGGTTGTTAACGCTGCTATCGTAACTGCTGTATCTGAAAATACCATCCCAGCAGCGCTTCTACCACCAGTAATATCAGCTTTATTCTCTGTCATCTGTTCCTTAATTGGAAATCTGAATGCGCAATGTGGTGTTAAAATGAAAAAAAAAAAAGTATATAAATAATTTGTACAAGAGAAGGTAGATTGAGGAGGCCTTTGGTGAGGTTTCTCATCGGTCATTTGTTCCTCTAATGGTTCACTTTTTTCACACCGTGAGAGCTTGCACAGACAAGCTGTGCTCCTGTGTTAGAGACCTCAGTGTTGACTCAGCCCTCATCCTTTAAGTGACGGACAGTACGGTCGGTGTAGGTGAGAAATCTGTAGTACTGAAGAACTTTGTGTGGAAATCTCTTCAATGGCATGCACACTTATAGAGCAAAAATAAACTTCCACAGTATTAGTTATGCTTTTTTGATAATTTTTTTTTAAATTATGTAAAAGCTGCGTGATGTTCCAATTATACTGCACCACTACGGCATCAGCATTGACTAACAAATGAAAAGATTAACGATGCTGTCTTCCTATTCACACACCAAGCTGCCGCTCTGGACATGAGCAAGTTGAGAGCTCCTGCTCTTTTGCCACGTGTGTATTTTTTAAACCACAAAACTTTGTGACTTTTATTTGCCTTTTCTTACTAAACTAAATTATCTTTTTTTTTTTTTTTTCTAATCACCACACAGCTCCTTCAGGGCAGGAATTAATGAGGTTTTGTACCCTTTAATTTTGTGATATGAATTTTTTTTTAGGATTGCAAATGAATATTAACTAACCAAACTACTATTAATTTTAATGTAATGAAATATCCTTCTATTCTAGGAAGAAGAAAAGGACTATAAAGGTCCTACTCCAGGAGAATTGCTGGAACCTCTTTTTAAGCAAAGTAGCTGTTCATATAGAGTATGTTACTTCTGTGTTGATAATTTAAATGCTAGTCAAAAGTTTACAATGCAGTCCATTTCAAGGTTTAGTGTAGTAAACTGTTTGGATAAATATGTCTCAGACTTCAGGTACTAATTTAATCCAAAATAAGGTCTCTACAACTTTATGACTATATCTTAATATTGCTGATAAAATTCTATGTAATTGAAGATGTCAGGATTCAAATAGATCGGGTTGCTATAGTAGCAATTTAAAAATGTGGATTTAAAACATTTACTTCCAGGAGTCAAGCCATAATGTGTGACAGTCTAATGAAAAGCATTTCTCAGAAAGTGTTGGAAGACCAAAGCAAACATGCTTCTAGATATTCTGAAAGTTTTCCAGTTTTTCATCAACTGTCGTCCCAATTCAAAGACTCATGTCTTATATTACAAGAACAAGCCTAATACCAAACAAGCTGGTACGGAGAACCAGAGAGAGCGAAAGTGGCCAAATATTATACCTACGCAACATCCCACACAAGTCCTCGAGGAAGGAAGGGTGGGTCAAGCGCAATTGGTAAACAGCCCGTATCTACAGCAGTTGCCAAAACCAGTCTGTGCGGAGTCACTACAGCTTAGCCTTAGTGATTTTGGGGCAAATTTAGTCTTTACATCTTAGTTAATTTTTTTTCCTTTGTGTTATCTGTGTGAAATTTAAGGAAGCTTTGCCTGTGGTGTTTATTTGGAACGTCTTCAAAATGCTTGGGGAACACGGAGACCATTCACTGTGCTATTGTTTTTGAGGGTGCCCAAGCTCATCTGCTTGGGCTGTGTTTCATTGCTGCAAAAGCCAAAATTGTGGGGGGATTTTTTTTTTTTTTTTGAGGGGGGTAATGTGTCTAAACAGGTTTATTTATTTATTTAAGATTGAATCTTACTGGACTTACGAGGTCTGCCACGGAAAACACATCCGTCAATATCACGAGGAGAAGGAAACAGGACAGGTAGGCTTCTTAAAATTGAGTAGTCTCAACCCCCTTTTCCACTGGCATGGTCATGCTTAACTCCTCTAGAAGACTTGAATTCCTGTACACTTGAACAAGTATGGAAAAAGGTAACTGAAATTTGTTTTAACTTCTTTTGATTGTAGAAAATAAACATCCAAGAATACTATCTGGGGAATATGATGATTAAGGACCCATTAACAGAACCAGGTTTGTCTTGGATTATTTTATTTTGCTGATGCTAATTAATTGTTTGGTTTTTAATTATTACTGTCTGAGAAATATGGTGTAGAAAACTGATTCCCAGTGCAATAGAATAGAATTTTGTAGATTACTCTTTTCTTTTTCTTTTTTTTTTTTATTTTTACAAAATGTATTGTTTTCAATTCCTTTTCAGCACCTTACATTGCATACATCCTGTCAGTTTTGCCATGCTGTCTAATTGAATAGATTAACTAATCTGCAATAGTTAGTGTCAGGGAAAGAGAATACATAATATAAGAAATGGAACCAATATGTGACAGACCAGACTTTGATAACGTAGCCTGTTGCCACTCTTGTTTTGGGCGGGGAGAAGCGTCTTTCAAACTGTGAGCAGAGGGCAGAGTGTGTAGCACATCTTGGGCTGTGCTATTCTGTAATAAAACATAGTCTGTGCACCCAAACACTTACAGCCTTTGCAGGTAGGTTTGTTCCTTGGAACTGTTTGAGTCTTTTTTGGGGATTCTGGCACAGACCTTCAGAAATACTGAAGTGCCTAAAGCGGGGCTTTGGTGGGAAATTAGGTAGCTAAGCCCCAAATTCAAACTGCAGTTTAGAATAATTAATTTTCTGAGCGCTCGCATTTTTTGCCCATAAATTATTGTAGATGCTGGAAGTTCTTGTGGTCGCACCTGCCAATATCTGCCTTCCTGGGTGAGCACTTTGGCAGTATATTAGTCCAAAGAACTCTTGAAAATCCACAGACTAAGCATTCATTCATCAGAGTTGATAGAAACAATAGGAAAACATAATCTAGGTTGTTTGTTTTTTTTTAATTCTAGGCTAGTATGTAAAAGGTGGGCACCACTGTTTTTCTCTTTCTAAAAGTGATTAACTTGAATGCCTCAGTCTTGGAGGGGATTTAGCGCTATTAATCCCATTCCTTTGAATTCCTACCTGCAGCCTTCAGTTAGGTATCTTAGTCCCGAAGAGGAACACGGCTTCAGAAACTGCGTTGTTTGGCGTTTCTATATTAGTGAGTTGCAGCGCTTGTTTGTGCTGTAACAAAATGTTTAATTTGAGTTACCAATTCTTTTGTGGGGCTAGATGCTGAAGTTATGCGTGATGATACTTCAAGTCATCATATCTGAGTCTTTCAGGACGTTGACCCTCTGCTTAGGTGGCAGACTGTATTCTTTCTATGCTTCCTGTACAACAATTCACGCTGCTTCTCTTAAAAAATAGATGGTTTTTCAAACTATTGTGAGCTGAATCCACAAGTGTGATACAGTAAACTCGGAAGAGCTGAATGGGTGACAGCAAAGCAGAGTGGCCTTTTGCTCACCTAATTCTGAATGGAGTCCAGACTATCTCCTGAAGCAGTTCAGAACAACTTGCAACCCCTGCCCCGTAACAAGGTTTACTCTCGTGATCATTAGTGTGGCATGCAGTCTGGGCTCGCTTCTTCCTGCAGGTGTACCCTCTGAGGCTGGCTAGCGGGTGGGCTGAAGTACTTGCCTGTTTACTGTCCAGCCTGTAATTCACTCACTTTGAAAAGAGTAGTCAGCTACCCCTCGCAGAACAGCAGTAGTGACGTGTTCTCCTGCCCTCAATGGCCTTCCTGTGGTGCTAGGGCTGGATTTGGCCTGTCCTACAAACTCAAAATTGTTTCAAGACTATGCTAACTCATATTTTGTTCTGTTTGCTCTGGACCCCAGATCACTGTTTATTTCCTTTCTTTCCTCTTTTGCACCTGCAAGTTCATGACATTGAATCTTGGCAGCGTATACACAAAGTCCTAGCAAATACACAAAACATACAAACTTCTCTGTATATAATTTCATTTTATTTCAAGTTCACAGACTTTATGCTTACCTCGTTCTTAATTATTCCCTAGATCAAGAAGAGAAGGAAAATCCAAAAGAGAGTGCAAAAGAGGCAAGTGAAAAACATCTATTTTAACTTTTGCCGTCAGTAGTGGAGGCAATTTATACCTGATGAGATTATGTAATTAGTTCCCTACAAAAATGAGTATCAAAAAATGAAACTCTGTTCCTGAGCTGCACTCTTCTTACTTTTATCAGTCCCAGCTCGGAAAGCTTACTTAGTCTAGCTAGTCAAATTTGTTGCCCTTCTACTTATTTACATTAAAGTTATGCTAATCTTAAATGAGATGAATTATATACTCTTCTGCTATGAAGACAATACACATAACTGCGAAGTCACATTATGGTCTAGTGACAGTTATTTTTCCAGCTACATCAGAGATCCTAATTCCCTTAATGACACTTCCATGCATTTTGGGTAGGGAGAAATGCTTAATAACAAAATCCTACAGCACGGAATCCTGAAAAGATTTCTTAGCTGACTTGATGACCCGTCCCATAAAATCCTGTGCTTCCCTGAGAACTTTTCCATTTGTTTAGGCCCCAAAACTCAATTCTGAGTTACTAACTTTATAACAAAACAATGGAAATACCTGAAGCCTGTTGGAGTTTGGAATTGGCAATAGCAGATTTGACCTGTAGACACACACGCTCCTGCCTTATTTCCAGTTATCCTTCGTTTTAATTCTGAAATGAAATTTTTGTCTACGTGTTCTTTGTAATGCTGATTTACATAGCACAGAGTGGTTCTTTTGCAGTGGATCTCGGAAAATATACATGCCTGATAAGCGTTTTGAAGGTAGTTGGGGGAGCAGACCCAAGTCAGAATGTGGCCCATTCTAATGGCAGTGGCAGTTATGCCTTTTTGAAATTAAAGAAAACTAGGTTCTTTGTAGTGTAAGGGGTTTTTTGTTGTGGTGGTTTTTTTTTTTTTATTTTCAGAGGAAGTTAAGTCTTTTCCTGACTTTTTTTGACAGTATTTATGATGTACATACAGTGTCTTGGTTTCAGTCCATAAAGAATTTAGACTTGCTGTTTGCGTGGAATCTCCAGTCATGAAAGGGAAAGAATACATAATGCAGCTGGGTGGTGCTTAGAGTAACCAAAACCTGCTGCGACTAGAGATTTATCTAAAGTCCTACTGGGGTGCCTTTCAGTCGTGCGCAAACAACAGCTATCTCCATTTAGGTTTCTTGAACAGTTACCTTCAATGAAATGCGTCGGCATAATTTTTAAGGAAAAATCAGTTGTTTCATTCAGAAAGATAGAAAGGGAAGGCACTGGTACCCTGGCACTGTCTGCTCTTTTGTACACAACCAGAATATATCTTTATTTCCCACCTTTGACTGAATATTGAAGTATAGAGTGGATAAGTGACTGGAAGCCAAGGAGCACCCGAGCGATTAAGCTGCCGGCGTGTTCATTCTTTAACCTCACGAACGTCCCATCACTTCATTCGTGATGGAACAGTTTTCAGGAGAGAGTCAGCAGCCTATGACAGGGTAACAGGGTTTGAAAACTGAAGTAGGTAAGATACAAAAGGGTCCCAGGTCCCTGGGTTAGTGTCCTGACCACAGAAGGCACCACCGCCTTTTAGCACAGTGCCCGATTTGTTGTGCACTGAAAACCTTTACTAGCTCAAGCAACACAGGTAGAAAAAGGTCTAGTTTGTGGGTTCCAGCACGGCTTTTGCACAAACAGAACTTTTGGTACCCAGGAACTTTAGCTGCTTCCAAGATAGGAGCCAGGAGAGGGACTTTTACCAGTTTGGGGAATTAATTTCTTAAAGTGGAAGCTGGATGAAACATATGAAGGAACAAATCTGAAGAGAGCTTACATAAAGTGTGTACAAAAGTGGGATTTCCCTTGCTTATATCATTACCTTTCTGTTAGTCATGATAGCAGGTGGCACGGGATCCTCCGGATAAGGAACAATCCAGGCTGGGTATGCTGAGCCGTGTAGTGCAGGTATCAGGATGACTTTGCAGGGGCGTTTTTAGATTCTTCATGGCCTGGCACTGAAGTGAAGGTAACGTGCCTGGCCAGACCTGAGCTGAGTCTGGCAGAGCTACTGAAGTCTCCCTGTCCCCTAGACTACAGGGTGAACACAGCTGACTTGATGCTCTTCCAAAACATGGCACCCCGCTGGCAAGCTTTCTTCGAACTGAAGCATCAGGCAGCCTGCGCAGAGAAACCAGCTGCTTTTGCAGCCAGAGCTCGTGTGGCTCAGTGCGTTTGTGCAGTGCTGTGCTGGAGGTAATAAACCAGAACGTGTTTGGATGTTGCAGAAACACCAAGTAACTACACAGGGGCTGGTTTCAATCCAGTAATGCAGGCTCTGTGCTGTGCAATAATATTTTTCATTTCAGAAGAGTCGAAGGAGCTTTACTGTGATTCTTAACTTTTACTTTCTTTCACCTAGATACCTACTAAAAATATAGAAGGGCAGATGACCCCATACTACCCTGTAGAAATGGGAAACGGCACACCTTGTAGCTTGAGACAAAACCTACCCAGATCAAGTACAGTGATGTACATCTGTCATCCAGAAGCTAAACATGAGATTCTTTCAGTAGCGGAAGTTACAACCTGTGAATATGAAGTGGTTATATTGACACCTCTGTTATGCAACCATCCTAAATATAGGTATGGTACTCAAATTTTGGCTAACCTCACTTCCAATTTTCATCCATTTCCATGCATGTATGTGTTTATGTAAATCATATCCAGCTGTGGTTTCTGGTACAGAGCTGTGACACTTGTATGTACTTACTCTGGCAAGTGCAGTTTTGCCAAGTTTTCATGTTAAGTTGCACAATATTTGCATTTTGTAAGTCTCTAGTGATTGATCCCGTACGAGAAGCAGATGGGAAGCATAACTTTATTTTCAACAGGTAAGTTTCTAGCCCTGTCATTCTGGAGAAACACAAATGAGGGCATTAAGGCTGCAGGCAGATCTAGAACACGCTGTCTCCTCTTAGTTTGTCAAGGTCTTGGGGGATTGTCTTCACGGTATTCAAAGACTGCAGACTGCATATGTGCATTATATGTGTGCATAGACTTCAGCTTCTCTAATTTCAGAAAACAAAAGTAGGGTCTTCAGCCATAACCTTAGCATTTATTTTAGCAGTCCTCCCAACTTAAGGAGCTCCCATGTGCCTCTGTCCTGCTCTATTGCCTTACCTTCAGCCGTATAAGTCATTTTCATATGACGAATTCACAATTTCAGTGTTATTTTCCAAAAATCAAGTTTAGGATCTCCCACCCCGAATTGTACCATGCATCTAAGGGATACCCTTAGTCTCAATAGTACAGATTTTTGACCTTTCAAGGGGTGTAAACAGAATTGCAAGGTGAATATGATGTACAAATGAAGGGGGAAATAATGGACAGGAGTTGTGAATTTCCCATGTACACAGATGTCAGAACAAGCGAGTACTTAATCGCTGCTCTGAAATAGGCAATGATGTCTAAAGGACAGAATCCTCAGTCATGCATTTTATAAACACCAGTTGGAGTAAATAAGTTATGCTATTGTTAAATGTTTAGTATCAATTATAAATTTTCTCACGTAGATGGGTTTGGTAATACTATATTATCTGTTGCACTTACCTACTGCACTATTTGTTTAGTATATGAATCTTTTAAGCCTCTGTATCGGTTAAAAAATAGAAAGTGCACAGGCAAATTGTTCTATCGTTTGGTAAGAATAAAATCTTGAGCTGCTGCCTCCTTCCAAAGGGAAGGCATGGAAGGCTTCCTGGCCACTAGCAGGAAATACTTAAACATTCAAGATCGCTATTCTCCCACTTACGTCATCTTAGTAAATAAAGATAGGTGGAGATAGCAGGCTGGGAATGCTGCTCAGTGTCAGCAGAGGTAACACCAAACAAACCTCATTTTAAGTTAAGTGTGCTTTTCCTGTCATGTATTCCTGAAACAGCACTGAGCAGTACTTCAGCCACCAGCGCTTTTCCTCTACACCCATTATCTTACCCAATAATGCACTTGCATTAACTCAGCAAAAGTATATCCATTAGTTCTAGTTGTTGTTCTTATTTGGGTATAATTCGACTTTCTTTTAAATTGGTGGGAATTGGGGACAGGGAGGAAGGCCGTGAAAAGTAATATGTCTACTGTAACTATTAGTCTTAACATTGTTTAAATAAAATTCAGATAAAACTAGGCTTCTTTGGTACAGGGCTTATTTAATCCAGAGTGCAGTTACTATTTAGGAAACGTTTTCAGATTCTTTTAGCTACAGCGGTGATTATTCTACCACTACTGCAGTGTATTACAGACTCTTCCTAGGAGGACATCACAAAAAGCCACCTTGCCTCTGAGGCGGTATCTGTGTATTTGTTTTGTAAATAAGCTTTCTCTAAAGAGGACCTTTTCAAGGAGGCGAGCAATGACAACTGACAAATGCTTCATTTGTCAGTATGATTTGCACTCTGATGTTCGCTTTCCTTTACTATTTTCTGTTAGGGCTCGTTCAGTGTTTCAATGAGGCCTTCATTTGTGTAAACTAAGGAGAAAGCTGCGTTAACTCTGCTTCATCTTTTTTTCTTTCCTGAAATAAGCTGCTTTTTGCAGACCTAGCTCATGAAGAGCGTGATAAAGGAATAACAGACATATATGCAGTATGAAAAGCCATACGTGTCAGATAATATAAGAATGTATTATTTTAATTATATAGGAACTGCATCTATCAAGTTTAACCTTTGCCATTTCCTAGCTTCTGAGAGAGTTTTGTGGAGCCTTGGCACTACGTTCATGGTACACGTACAATGCAGTTTGCCATTTAATATGCAGCTTTTTCCTTTTGACAAAGAGGGGTTAGATTGCATTGCCAGTTGTCTGGCAGCATTAGGAGTGAGACTGTGCTGGGCAAAAAGCGTATTTACATCAATTGTAAGAACAGTGTAGCTTTGGCTGAGATGGCAAGTACAAGAGGAAAAAATACAGCCCTCAGCCCAGCTCAGTCAGAAACTTACAGCGATAAAAAAAGTATGTCTTGTCTTTAAGGCGTAATAAGTGATGCATTGCGAACTTGTTTGGACAGGTTCAGGGCTTCCCCTGTGAATGACATCTTTTGCCAGTCTCTGCCAGGATCCCCACTTAAACCCCATAATCTGGAACAGCTGGAGAAACAGCAAGAAATGATGAAGATGCCTTTTAGAAGGGTTAAGGAGGTAGGATTTCTTTACTTTTAAATAGGGGAAAAAAAAAAAAAGTATTTTCCATTTTGTAACACATACAACTTTCAGTTCTGTGGAAGAAGTTCTCTTATCCAACTTTGTAAGACCACGTCAGTCTTTCAAACTGTCTTTAAGCTTGTTGAAATCATCTGTAACTTACCTTATTTGGAAGGAAAAAACAACGAGTAAGTTTGGGCTACTAATTTAAAACTTTTGTAGCCTTCGTAGCCTACAGTTTATAAATGTCTTAAGTTTTGGCTTTTGAACTTTTTTCAGCTATGCTGAAGACAGTGGAGACAATGACAAAATGCTTCCACGCTTTTTCCCACAGCCTACTTAACTTAGCATTAAGTAGCTTCATATAGTTTATAAGACTTTGGAAGGGACATAAAAAATCTAAACGGGTGTATTTGTGTCTACTTTAATTTCAGGAAGAAATGCATTCAACAAAAGAAGAGAAATTTTCTTCCATCCATAAGCCTGTTGCTGTTGGAAGCCATCAACTGTTAACTGTGGGAACAACCCACATCTCCAAGTTGACCGATGACCAACTCATAAAGGAATTTCTTAGTGGTTCCTACTGCTTCCATGGGGTGAGAAATAAAGCTATGCCTAATGAATTAGCTACTCCTTAATGGCACATACTGGTTTATGTATTTGTTTAGTTTTTCCATGAACTCTGATAGTTGCATTCTTATACATACAGTAATTGCCTTTCCCTGCATTGATAGAGGGAAGGCTTATGTACCAAAGTCTATGCCAGAAAGGTATCTTTAACCTCTCTGTTGAAATTCAATGTATTTGAGCAGACAGTGAAAAAGTAGCTCATGAGAATTGTTCAGGGCTAATTTTGTTAATGAGAAGGAAGAAAAAACCTGATAAAACTTACTGAGAGAAAAAGCAGCTGAAGTTTTCCCTGTCTGTGAAAGAGCAAAGTGTTTCTTTAAAAGATGAATAGGGGATATACAAACAGTTTAAGGAACTGATAGTCCTACGTGGCTCTTCCAAGAGTCTTTGCTTAAACTCATTTATTCCATTCCTTGCCTATGTCAATTAGTCTAATAAGAGATTCTCTCTCTCAGTGCAAACCTTGAATCAACATATCTAATTAATAGGTATGGAGTTTTACAGTTAAAATAGCCAGTGGTTTAGGGTCTGGAGGGAAATGGATGTGGCTGTTTTGGGGCTTTTGGTTTGGTTTGGGGGTTTTTGTCTTGTTTTAACGCTGAGATTATACCTCTCCCTAGGGTGTTGGTTGGTGGAAGTATGAATTCTGCTACGGCAAATATGTTCATCAGTATCACGAGGTATGTTTAAATAGTTATGTTCTGCCACTAGATGGCTGTGGGGGGAAAAAAGCGTTAGAGAATCTGTCTACAATTCGAAAAAAGCAGCATCTTCTTGGCTGATCAACATCTTGGGTGTAAGAAGTTGGATTTCAGAAAAGAAATCCTGTGTGCTGCCTCAGTTTACGCAGGGGGATGTAGGTACCATGTCAGGTAGAGCACAGTGATAATCAAAGCTGAAAAATTGGGGGGGGGGGGGGGGGGGGGGGGGGGGAATGCTCTTCTGGTCATTGAAACACTTTTATCAGCTCGCACAGCCTGGGTGGCTGTTCCGAAGAGACCGTCAGCTTGACTCTTGTCCCTAACACAAGATCAGTCGTGGTTTGTCCCAAATGCAAGAACAGGTTATGCTGACAGCAGCAGACTTGCTCTAGAAATTACATTCTACACGTCATTAAAATATCATCACTGCTAATCATATAATACAAGGTGTAATGATCAGCTTTTCCTTTTTTAGGATAAGGAAAGTGGCAAGACTTCCGTGGTTGTGGGTACCTGGAGCAAGGAGGAACACATTGAATGGTCCAGGAAGAATGCTGCTAGAACCTACTCTCTTAGAGAAGACGGCACACAGACCGTTAGGTACGGTGGTTACAGTCGCCCTGATTACTGCTCTGGCTATCTCTTCCTGAATTGGTCTCATACGTGTCAGGGAGCAGAATAAATGCTAGGGCCCACTTCTGCAGTGTGTGAATATTGAGCTGACGAATAGATACAGTAGACTGTCAAGAGCAGTGTGTATAGATTTCCCCCCCAGTCGACATGCAACATCAGAAAAGGTAGTTCAACACTTTGGATATGATGCAGAGAAAAATCTCCCAATGGTGAACAACTATTTGCTTCTGCAATAACTGAAATACAGCATGTTACTTCTTTGTTTTGTATATTAGAGTTAAATATTTGGAGAATGATGAGATACTGTACCACACAAGTTAGCTGTGTGCTTAAGAACTGTGTGCTTAAGTATTTCCAAACTTTTTCATTTCCATCTTTTGTGGCAGGATGGTGTCTCATTTCTATGGAAATGGAGATGTTTGCGACTTAACAGAGAAGCCAAGGCAGGTGACTGTGAAATTGAAGTAAGTTAACTTTTTTAGTCAACGCATGTTTTGTGTCTCTGCTTCCTGTGTCAGAGGGGAAAGCCTCTGTTGTCTTCATAAAGCTCAGAAAGCAATGACTGTTAGCTTAGCAAACATGCTATAGAGACTAGGGAAATGTGTGTTTTAGTTCTGTGCTCATAACATGCTAAACACAACAAAATTTCTCTTCTGTTTTCAGATGTAAAGAATCTGATTCCCCTCACGCTGTGACCATATACATGTTAGAGCCTCATTCTTGCCAGTACATCCTTGGGGTATGTATTCCTTGAGTTCCCTAAGACCAGGTGCCACCCAGCAGAGGACGTCTCCAGGTGTATGTTTAAAATAGCCCCTTCCTTCCAGTGACTCTCCACAAAAGATTCCTGTAGTGTATTTCAGCCCATAGACGTAGCTGCTAGACAAGCGCTGCTGTTTGTTCGACTGCATTTGCTTAGAGAAAGGAGGGTCATTATTAATTACAGTAGTTACATTAATAAGCTACAGAGCTCATACCCAAAAGTAAAAAGCACTTACTAAATTTTACAAAGCAATGCTCAAGTACTGTGCCTCTTGCAATCGGTTGTCATTAATCTCATGATCTCTGTTGCAATCTCTTGTAAAAGTTTATCAATGATTTCGTAGTCTCTAATGTTTTGATCTCTTTATGTTCAAGGTGGAGTCTCCAGTCATCTGTAAAATTTTGGATACAGCAGATGAATACGGGCTCCTTTCGGTGCCCAGCTAAAGTCCAGTCAAGCCCATGACGCAAGCCATACCTGTCAACAGCCTCGCTGGCGTTTTCCACGTTAACATCCCGTCTGTGAGATGACAAAGGCAGAGAGAAGCTTTCAGCCAACCGACCTCACCAGCAGAGTTCTGTAAGATGAGGGACTCGTGAACCACTTTGTGTATAACTATGTGTATATAAGAGGTTATCGATAAACTTTTAATGATTAAAATCTTGTCTTGCACTTCCTGTTTGACTTGCGTATGGCACATTCTACAATGATCATCATCATCATTAGAGTATAAATTTATCAACTTCAAAAAGGCAAAATAAACAAGGTCCAACGAGGACCTTCAACTGCTTCAAACAGGGAGTTCAACTGCCAACAGAATGAAAAAGCGAACCAACACTTCTTGCTCAGGAGCCTTCAGCAGCCGCTACAATGCTAAATCGTTCTACTGCCGTAATTACGTTGTCCAAACACAACCGTTACCTCAGTTTGATTGCTTGGAACTGTATTAATATTGCAGTCCTTCCTCCTGTTACCTTACCTCACCCCCCTTCGACTGTTATTTCTTCCCCCAGGACTTTTCTTCCAGGACTTTCTTTTTTGTTTGTTTGTTTTGTTTTTTGTGGTTTTTTTTTTTTTTTTAATATTAACACTGTAGGGTTCATTTTAATATATTTATTTTGCTGAACATTCTTACTGACATCAGTCAGAGTTGCTGTTTTGCTTCTAAGGATGCTAAGGTACGATGCTAGCGATTGACAATCACCGTTTTTTGTGGCAGAGTTGTCACTGTTAGCTGGACCTCTAGACTCCTGCTTGTCTGTATTCAGCCACGTGTGTTGGATGTGTCCCTGAGTGGTTTCCGTTTCAGTGACAAAGCCTTGGTACATCCACCTGCCTCTTCATGGACAATTCTAGGTTGGAGGTCCGTTTTCTGGTAGCGTGCCTACCTTGCAAATAAGATTTTTGGTGCAGGCATATGAAGTTTTAGTCTGCTGGCAATATACAATCCTAGAAGAGAATTGAAATATTACTTAACAGCAGTATCTCAAGTAGATTTCCGTTATACTTCTAAAAGAGTAGTTTTTAAATAGGTAAGAGAAAAAGTTTGCAAATCACTGGTGTGTAGCTACCCCCTACCCTACCCTCAAGGGCTTCCTTCCCTCAGGAGAACAGTGTAGGGCTGGCAGAAAGCCATTTCAGTGCTTTTACCAGGTGTGATGCTGATCACTTGTTTTGTGGATGAGTTACTCCAAAAAGCAGACGAGAGGGATGTGTGTGTCTTTTAGGCGCAGTGCCAGCACGTGCCCTGCGCCGAGCAGGCAGTGGAAGAAGCCCAGAAACAGCGAGTTTACAGCTGAGAAAGCTTACTGAATGCTCTCTCTTCATTAAGTTCCACCACAGTGAGCTTGAGACCACCGTGTAAGGTCTGTCATGAGGCGTGTGCTGGAAGGGGCAAAAGCTGGGCAGCACTTTGGTCTGTAGCAACGGTGTATGTTCAGTGCGTTGATCACATGTGTAAGCCCACTACGTTTCCTCTTTTTTTAAAGCCATTGCACAAGGTACAGGAATTTCGTAGCTGATGTCAGACGGAAATCTGCCATTTAGCATATGACTAGTTGAATACTATCCAAAATACCAAGTTAAACTGCTAGACTGTTGCAATATAAGAACCCATTTTATTGTCTCCTATAGTAGAAGAAAACCAAAACAGCAGCAGCAGGATGATACAGCATTTAAATTCAAAGTCATCATTCCTGATCACATCCTTATTTCTGATGGCTTAGCACTGTGACAGAGGAAACTGAAAAGGAGGGAAGAGTCTTCTACCTAGATTTTTTTTTTCCCCCCAATCTTCTTGTGAAGCATTAGATAAATAAACAGAAAGTTACTTAAGTTTTAATCCTTTATTTAGCCAATAGCTTTTAGAAAAGAGAAGACATTAAAAGCAGTGATCTCCTGACTTTAGATCTTTAACTTAGTTTCCCTAAAGTTCTTTTACTTGCCTGAACAGTCAACTGGACCAATCTTCTCATTAAGCGTCTGGTATGAATTTGGGCCCCGTGCTGACCAAAGTTTGTCTTTGGCCACACACAAGCAACTTGTTGCACAACCCACAAAGCTTCAGGAAGGGCTCCCCACCTCGCTACCAACCCAGCTTCGGATGAGCGTTTCAGCAGCAGCTCCTCCAGCTGCACTGTTACCCCTTAGCTGCCTTAATCCCCATTCTGGACTGCCAGAGGTGTCACTCGCTCAGCTCCACAGCAGCGAAGATGCATCCCAAGTCAACATACAGTAAGAAAAAATAAAAACATGTTTAGCCTTAGCTAACGTAACCTGTCTTTGAGATGGGCTGGCGGAATCCTCTCATTAAGGCTCTGGCAGCAGGTGGAAGTATTAGATTTGTGCAATCCTTTGTGATTTTTCTTTTGCATTGAGGCTGCCCCGTATCTACTTGGCTGCTCTTAGGAAAGGCAGCATAGACACAGTCTTAGCGCTGGGCTGAGCTCTCGAGCACCAAGAGCTCAAGCCCCAGGTTTGATGTGGCCGTACGTGCCACGGTGCCCCACTGCAGAACGCAGACGTGTGGCCTTGGTTGGGACAGGGTCAGACTTCCTCAGCATCCATCAGGCTAGGTTATATTACAGGGAAGAGAAACCACAACACGCTAAACCTTCCTGTACACCCCTCAGTTGTGGTAATTAGATCAGAGGAAAAGATAAGAATAGTTATTTTGCAGAAAGTAAACAATTCCACTTCCCCCCAGAGGAGGGAAATCTCCAGCGCTATGGGGAAGCACAACCTCTTTGACTAAGCAGCCACAGCACCTCGGTGCGCCGCTAATGCCAGCTTTTGCCATTTTAAGAGCAAACCACGCTGTTGCCAAACCCATGAAATCTGTACCCAGTTCTGCATATTCCTCAGCCGCTACTTCCCCTTGCACAGGAAGCAATGTGCTCACAGATGTTCCTACCCTGTGTCCGAACTACCCGCAAGCGTACAAACCCACAAAGATAAAGAACGTGCTTTTCTCTTCTGCCCTCTCCCATCTCTCCCCGATTTGGGAGAGAACCACCGAGGGGGGGAGCAGGGAAGATGCATGCAAAAAACCCACAGGGCACGACAGACCATGAGTTTATACTGCTAGAAATAATTAATTCCAACATAATTTTATGTTCTAACAGATTTGAATCTGAAAGAAATGTGCAATTGAGAGTACCTTGCTGCTTCGACCCTCTCCCAGACAAGCCCTGAGGTGCAGGAACCTGTCAGTACCAAAAATGGGGAAAAAAAAGCCTCTTCTGGTATGCAGAAAGCACAAAGCAGAAGGGGAGGGCTGCAGGTTCCTGTGCTGGTCTGCTTAGATTTATGCCCGAGATATTAAGCAAGTTTGCTTCTCAGCCTGAGAGGTAGAGTTGTTTCCATGCTCATTTAAGAATCAGCCACGTGGAAAATAACGTGAATGGCAGACAGGAAATTTGCAGCAATGGTACTGATATCATCGGCAATTAGTCAAAGGGAAATACATCAAAGGAAAGTAGATTTGGGAAAGTGAAACATGCCACTTAGACAAGATATTTCCTTCTATGAGAAGAGTTCAAAGAACGAGCAACAAGCACTTAACAAACCCCCTAGCTTACCTGCACAGGAATGCTTAAAACTCACTTGGGGGCTCCTCCTACACCACCCAAACCAGTGTAAGAACAGCAGTGCTCACTTCTTGCCAAGAGCTGCTGACTGACTATCAGAAAATGAAATCAGAATTTTCTATAGGAGATAAGAGTCATGTCATTATTGCTATGCCTTTATTTGCATTTCCACTCGAAGACACTGCTCAAACATAGCAGCCGTTAGACTTCAGACAATAGGGATTCATTCTAGAGCTCATTTTTAATTGTCATTTACACTCACAAATCATTAATTAGCTGCAAGACCGGATCAAAAAGCAGAGACATCTGTCTCAGCTGATAGACACGGCTGAGAGGAGTCAGTGGCTCAACGTGCGAGGCGAGAGTCCCTGAAAGTTTCACTTAGCTGAAGGGGTGAAGAAAGACGATCAGTCTCGGAAAGATTTTCTCGAGTGCTAAAGAAATGTGGGGTATTTTTCCCTCTCCCTGCGCAGAGGCAGACATGTGCATTTCCTGGTCATAAATAGCTTATCTGTACAGCTATACAGATACGACTTACAGTTTTCATCCAGCACCCAAATCTAAGCCCACCCTAATAAGAGAAGCTCCTCTGAGGTCTGGTCTCCTGAGGGCTGGTGCTCATCCTCTCTGGATTTGAGCAGCTCTTGCACAGGTTCAGCTCTCCTCCCTTAAATTACATTTCCAGCACAAAAAAATATCCCCTGCAGAGAGACAGTGAACGAGTGGAAGAGCACCTATTTCAGGAATGAAATCTCTTTATTGAGTCCTTCTGGGGAACCACGACCCTGCCTTGGTTCTGCTCTCAGCCGCGTTGTGTGTACTTTCCCTACTCACTCACACAGACCTTCCTCATGTGCTGCTCTTCCTCCACAATCCCCAAAATAAGAGGTTGCCTTCCAAAAAAGGAGGAGAATAAATTAATACACAGAATGCGTGCTGGATGAAACAAATGTTAGAATAATGCCAGCACAGCCTGTCGGTAGAATAACCATTCTTGTACCGAAAAATACTCTTTTTCACTTTGTCACTTCCAACCATGATTTACTCTCGCGGCCAGCCGAAGAGACGCAGTTTGATGGGCGCTGTGCTAGAATATAGCAGCTCCATCTTCCCAAAGGGGGAACCACAGACTGAGTTTCAAGAGCAGCACAGCTGTATTTAGATGAAGGAAGGAAGACTCGTCAGGGAGAAATGGCTGTCTACAAGAGGTCACCCCAACCTGAAAGCAGGAGCAAGAATCTTCCCCGACATGTCCAAAATGCTCTTAATTTCCTGTCTCTTCTACTAAAGCAAGCTAGGATCTGTCTGAAGAATGGATGACTTCAGGGCAATTCCCAGAACCTGCCGGGGCAGGAAAGTGTCCAGTCAGACTAGAAAGGGAGCACAAACAACCTTGGGGTTTTCCAGTGCCCCAGGAGTGGACAGTGGAGCCTCTGAGTTATTGCAAGAGTTTCCAGTCACTGGCAGTTACACAAGAGTGGAAAAAAAAAATCAATATCGGAAAAAGCAGAGCAGATGACAGAGCTCTACACCTTGTGCAATCTGTTGACTCCCCTTCTGTTGGCATCCCGAATTGAACTAGCTGCACACAAAGAGCGCATCTTTCAAGGCAGCACTACAAACACTGAGAAAATCTCCTGTTATTTTTTTTCCCCTAGTTAAAATGCACAAAAGGTACAACTCGTCACTTTGCAGGAGCACTTCTGGCGTGCAAGACCTCGTATTCACACATACGACAGCCCAACACAAAAACCTCCCCGTCTTAGGAAACACACCCCACAACAAATCACTTTACGGGAGTAAAGCAGTTTTATAACTCTGTGGTCACGCTTGGTGCTTCCAGACCTTCCCTGCGATGCTCAGGTAGGAGCCAAGCCAGCAGATACCGTGGGACGACACCGTTCACAGTGTCTAAACGTTAAAACAAGCAGCTTCCACCTTCCATTTCCCCCTCAGCCATGGGCTGACCAGCTGCTGGTACCGGCACAATGGGGAAAACTTTACGGATTTCACCGGGGAGAAGCATCTCTGGCGCAAGCCGCCTCCGCCAGCCTCGCAGAGGGGAGCGGGGCTGCAGATGCCGCTTGTCCCGGGGCGGTTCCCAGGGGTGTCTGGCCCTCCCCACCCCGCTCCTGGGCTACAAAAGGCAGCGGCAGCAAGTACCGGCAGGAGAGCAGCGCCCAGGAGAGCGGGTAAGAGAGGGGAAGGGGGACGGGGAGGGTGGCTGGAAGTACGAGGGAGCTGATAGCTGTCTTCCAGCCTTAAATCTGCCATGCTTTTAATGCCCCAGGGTCTTGCTTACCCCTCTGGTGCAGCGGGTCCCGGCTGCAGGTTATTCATGCTTGGTGCGAGGCGTGAGTTAGGGATGCGGGGTGGTCTGGCGGGGTCCTGCGGGCAGCGGAGGGGCCAGAGCTGGGAAGTCGTTGGGGTCCCTTCTCTTCAGTTCAACTGGATGGTCCGAGTCTGGTGGGCGGCAAAGGGGACTGTGGTAACACCAGGTCGCTCACCTGAAGGTCTGCACCTGGGTTTTCACATAATAAATACGAGATACGGACCATAGGTGTCAGGAAACGAGTGACAGAGCCGGGGCAGGAGAGGAGCTGGGCAGCGACGCTACGAGGGAATGGGAAATCTCCAAAGCTGAACGATACGCAGGCAGTGACCTCTCCTGGTGCAGGCTGCCTCATACAAGCCTCCGAAACTGTACTTCAAAGCAAATTTACTCTTTTCCTTACTCTGACAGGTAAGGCTAAATAAATGGGCACCGGTAAATTCTTGGCAGAGAGCAAACCACCAAGGGGATGGGATCACAAGAAGATAGGTGATCACACAGTTACATGGAGCTCCCTGCCACCTTACTCTTGAATACGTTACTTCAGTGGCTGAACAGGTTTTGGATGGGTCAGACTTAGCTGGTTGTTGTGCGCCAGGACGAAAGACGTAAAACCCGAGTCCCAAGCAGTGGTTACAAAAGCGCATTTCAGATTATGCAACGGAAAGATGCTATTGCAAAGGCTGCTCACTACCTGCCTGGGGCTGGGGGGAAGGAATAAAATAAATTAAAAAAAAAAAAATTTAAAAAATCATTTGGACTTTATCTACAAGGATCTGAAATGAATAGCGCTCTCCTTCAAATCGTTCTCTGACACCATCTTTTAGCATTGCCTCTTAAAAATAATAACGAAGCGAGATGTATTTTTTATGTAGATCAAAAGGGATTCATAGATACAACTAATGAAACCATTTCTGTACTTGCAAGTAAACTAGGATTTTTTTTAAGGGTATTCATTAACACAGAGCATATTATAATGATGGATTTTACATTTCTTTTCTCCAGGATGAGGAACCTTACCGGACGCCTTCATTTCTACTTCATTTCTTTCTTATTCAGTAGAGCAAATGGATTCCTAGCTCTGAGAACACCTACAGCCTATGCCTTCCCGTTTTATAACTACTCTTACTTAAACCTCTCTTCTGTATCAGAAGCGCAAGCTCCAAAAACAGCGAGAGCTCTCAATTTCTCACATAACGTAATTGAAAAAATAACCAAGAGAGACTTGGAAGGTTTTGACGCGCTGGAAGTTTTAGACCTTTCCTACAATCGGATTAAGGACATTGAACCTGGTGCGTTTGAGAGTCTGCTCAGCCTTGTTTCTCTGAATTTATCATTTAATGATAAGAAACTTCTTGTATCGGGTCTTCCACCCCACCTGAAGCTCTTACCCACTAGGGAAGCCTCAGGGTCTTTACAGCTTTATAAGCATTTTGACAAATCACCAGAGGCTGCTCTGGAGCCTTCTGCATCCGCCGAGGAGCTGCCACATTCGGGAGGTCCACCTGTCCTGCAAAATGTTAATCTGAGGCTCAGACGAAGTACAGAGAATCTTCTTCGAAGAGCAGAGAAAAATCTAACGGTCTCTCCAACAGCCACATTAAGGCCTAATCTCTGCGGGGCACCAATAAATGGGATACTCGATCTGTCAAACAGCAAACTCTCTGAGGAAGAGCTGACATTAAAACTGGATCCAGATCTCTGCCAAGCTCAGCTGGACAGTATTTTGGAGCTTGACATTAGTCACAGTCACCTGGAAATGGATCTTCTATCACTGTTCGTCCTGTTTTTGCCAATGAAAAATGTGCAGTCCATTGATGCCAGTTCCAACAAATTAACAATTAACATTCTAGATGTTGAGGCATTCTGTAACTTCCCCTTCAGCAAGCTTTTGTTTTTAAATATTAGCAACAACCCCATAAACAGCTTGGATACGCTGTGCCTCCCTTCAACCATCAAGGTAATTGATCTGTCCTTCACAAACATAAGTCAAATACCCCAAAATTTTGCTAAAAAAATGCTTAACTTAGAAAACATGTATGTTCAAGGAAATCACTTCATATATACTGTACGTCCAGAAATCACTAACGAGGTTCAAAAATTTCCCCCTGGAACTGTACATATTAACGCCATTTCATTTGTCAGAAATGAGGCTGGTACACCCATCGAAAGTCTTCCGAAGAAAGTAAAACACCTGAAAATGTCCAACTGCTCCATTGTAGAACTGCCAGAATGGTTTGCTGGCACAATGGAAGAATTATTATTTTTGGATCTCAGCAGCAACCGGATTTCTGTGCTTCCTGACTTACCTACCTCCCTGCAGCATCTCGACATAAGCAACAGCGATATTAAAATAATACCCCCTAGTTTTAAATCTATCTCCAACTTAACAATACTTAATATTCAAAATAATAAAATTACGGATATGCCTCCCGAGTATTTCCCGTTGACTTTAAAAAAATGTGATATTAGTAAAAATAAGTTGAACATGTTGTCATTAACCGACGCCCTGAAGAAACTCGAATATCTTAATGTTTCTGGAAACCTCATCACCAGACTGGAACCCGCCAGCCACCTTTCTGCGCTCGCTAATCTGGACAGTAGTCACAACCTAATTTCAGAACTCCCTGATCACTTTGGGAAATCTCTTCCAATGCTGAAACATTTTAATTTATCAGGGAATAAGATCTCCTTTCTACAGCGTGGCTCTCTCCCAGCTTCTCTGATTGAGTTAGACATTAGTGACAACGCCATTACGACCATCGTGGAGGACACTTTCGGCCAGTTAACAAGTTTGAGTGTTTTGACTGTTCAAGGTAAACATTTTTTTTGTAACTGTGACTTGTACTGGTTTGTGAACGTGTATACCCTCAACCCACGTTTGCAGATAAACGGCAAAGGAAATCTCAGGTGCAGCTTCCCACCAGACAGACGGGGCTCGCTGGTGGAGAGCAGTAACCTCACGCTTCTGCACTGCTCCCTGGGCATCCAGATGGCTATTACAGCTTGCGTTGCCATCCTGGTTGTTTTGGTGTTAACAGGCTTATGCTGGCGGTTCGATGGGCTGTGGTACGTGCGAATGGGTTGGTACTGGTGTATGGTGAAGAGGAAGCAGTACGAGAAGAGGCCAGAAAACAAGCCCTTTGACGCCTTCGTTTCATACAGTGAACAAGATGCAAACTGGACGAAAGAGAATCTACTGGAAAAACTGGAAACTGACGGATTCAAGATCTGTTACCACGAGAGGGATTTCAAACCGGGGCATCCTGTACTTGGTAACATTTTTTACTGCATAGAGAACAGCCATAAAGTCCTTTTTGTTCTCTCTCCCAGTTTTGTAAACAGCTGCTGGTGTCAGTACGAACTGTATTTTGCTGAACATCGGGTCCTGAATGAAAATCAGGATTCCCTCATCATGATTGTGCTGGAAGACCTCCCGCCCAACAGCGTGCCACAGAAGTTCAGCAAACTCAGGAAACTGCTGAAAAGAAAAACCTACTTAAAGTGGAGCCCTGAGGAACACAAACAGAAAATGTTCTGGCATCAGCTAGCAGCTGTCTTAAAAACAACCAACGAACCAATCGTGAGAGCAGAAAATGGATCCGCTCAGGATATGTATGAGATGGAATGAGATATAAGTACGTGTAAAGGTTGTGTCTGGAAAGTCTGCGGTCAAATAAAAGCGTTTCTGTGTTTACCTCCTGCAAAGGCTGCTGTGTTGCAATGGGGGTTTGTCTCGGATCAGTCCCACGAGAGGTTACTAGCGGGTTTGCAGCATGCGCGTTATTCCGTCCGATAGCAGAATCCACTATCCAAAGGGCTGAGACCTGAGCACTGCTAAACAGCCTTTTCTTCCTGGGTGCTTGACTTTCTTCAGCTATTTCCAGCATTTCTTAAAATGCTGTGGATGTCACCTGAAAGGAAGAACAGCTCGAGTCACAGAGCATGTCCTAACCGTCTTTTTGAGATTATTGCAGAAATTATGAAAAGCGATGTCATTCAAAGGTAAAGCTGTAGTTCAGATTCTCGGTTCTAGTACGGCTTAAGATGGGAACACAGAGTGTGTACATGTAAGAAAAACACAAACCACGACACTACACAGGTATCATTTTCCTTCTGTGGTTTAGCGAGAAAAGATTAAAGACTGACTTAATGCAGCCATCTGAGAGATGCAATTGCAAATCCACACTGCTACATAGTTTGGTTTAAGTAACTGGTGGAAGAGATCAGACCTTAAAATCTTTTATAATTACAGATTAACATAGACAACCAGACAATCAAAAAAGAGCCAGCTGCGCATGCCAGTCTCTACTGTTAAATAAGTGGTGTGAGCTTTATTTAAATGCTGTTATCACAAACCTCTGAAGAATAAGCAAGAAAGTTCTGTATAATATTATTTAGACTTAGGAAAAGTTTCACTTGACGCAATCAGCCTGACCCATTTCAAATGAATTCAGTGCTCCCTCTGCATAGCCCTTGTCATCACCTAGCGCTACTTACTAATTTTATTTACTGTATTTGAGAAAAAAAAAAATCAGCTGGTCTAATGTCCACTTTCAAGAAAAATCAACAGATTGTGACACTAAATAAATACCAGGTGAGAACAAATCATTTAGCGTAGCGCAATCTGGACTCGCTCATAAGATGAGCAAACCCAAATGACTTACCAGCAGAAGACCACAGACCAGGAATGCAGAATGCCTGTGTACAACATACGGGACAGCACATTTGAAACATATACTCTGAAAAGGAATTAGCTCTGCTGTGACAAAGCAAGACCAATACCATCCTACCTGATGCAAAAAGGGGAAACAGGAAACAAACATAAAGAGGTATCAGCAAATACAGCAACTCTTCCGCAGTGTATTTTGAAAAGGAAAAGATGCAGCTGGAGCAGTACGTGGTTTTCACCCTCCCTGTGCTGCTTCCTAGTGAAAAGGAAAAACCCCACGTTGCAGCACGTAGCATGTTTGACTCTTGGAACCATGGTTCAGGGACAGCTTTTGTAATGAACGAAAGCATGTTTCTAATACTAAACACAAACCCATTTTAAATAGGGATTGACGATGACCTGTTGTCAGCATTTATTAGCACATAATAAATGACATTTTAAAGTCAATTTGCCAGGACTGATTAAGCTTCAGGATACTGCACTTGGTATATCCAACGAAGCACAGTGCTTGAAGTTGACAATAACCAAAGAGCTATTCAAATCAAAGAAATCGGCATCAATTGCAGCACAGGACAGAACCAGTGCTCACAAACCCCACAAGTGCTTTGAAATTGCCTCCTTCCCCTTTGTCCCATGGTGCTGATTCTCCAGTTTTCCACCAGCGCAAACTATGAGAAGCAGAGGAAGACTTACCCTCCTCTACCATCTCCATTTATGGAGAAATCTCTTTGTACTCTGTGCGAACTCGCCTTCCCTCAGCAAGCTTGAGGAGTCACATACGCTGACTGTTGTGAAAACAGAATTATTTTCCTGTTCTTTAAATTGCTGTCAGCCTGGCAGCCAGCTAACTGGTGAAACAAAGAGCTGGGACCTTTGTTCCTGGTATGTGCAGCATGAGCAGAATTGCTTACCAGCGCTCAGTGGCACGACCATTTATATAATCCTCCATCCACCTGTGGCGTCGGTGCAAATACACTCCTCTTAAATACTTTAAAAAAAAAATTAAAAAGCCCCATTCAAAACAGACAGAAGGCAAACCTAGAAAACGTCCACAGGACTCCACCTGAATCCCTGCAAAACTATTCTATTATTTTAAGATATTACACCACCTGCTGTCTGTTTCCATTGTGAACATCTCACGTTGCTCTCCGTAGCCCTGCTCCGCTACCTCGTGGAAGAAGGTGAAGAGATAACGGTGCAGGTAAGCACAACCCTCGCAGTTCAGAAGTCCCTTGACTTTTTATTCCCTGTGCTGCAGGTGGAGGGTTACTGAAGACTATATGGGGGATAATTTTCACAGCTTTCCTAACAAGTGACAAATTATATACCTAAACCATACATACCATGAAATACCACAAGATACCACAAAATTATTAGCCACTGATCCTTCCTGACTATCATCTGTCCAATTTTTGCCTCTTGCCCTCCCCAGCTTGTTGAAGCCTTACTGCTAAGGCAGACTGGCTCTGTGACTTAGAAGATAAATGTATACCGCCTTATAGAAATCTCTCTAATCTCTAGCCTAAAAAGTTCTGAGGTGGTGCCCAACTGTTGAACACTCTTTAGCAACTTTTTGAGGTGATGTAGATATTGTTTAAAATTATTTGGCATCAGCATCAGCAGCTTTTAGGTTGTATATATAAAGGATAAAAAATACAATACTGCAGGCTACCAGCTGAAAGGTCAACTCTTACCACGATAAAGCAAGATCTATTACTTAAAAAGACTGTGAGTTATAAAATATTTCAAATATTTTTGTTCATGTAAACAACCAGAAGTCACTGCTTAGTGAGATCAGCCCCAAGTAATTCATCAGCTGTTTTTCTAATAAGCTGCTTTATGCTTTCTTTGAGGCTGCTCCTTATTTCATGAAATACCCTGGTCAAACTGTTAGTAGTACGCTTAACACCGCAAACACAGATTTTCGATAATAAAGCATAAACAGTCCTCGGGCCAAATATCACGACAGTGGCCAGCACCAGCAACTTCAGAAGAAGCTGAAAAGCACACTGAAAACATACATTGGATAACATGTTCCACCACGAAGGGTTCATCCTAACCCCAGAAACCAAAAATTGCTTTAATTCCTGGAGTATAAAATTTTACAAAATGCGTCAGCGTTAACTGTCAGGCTCCTGATACTCCTATTACCCATGTGAAGTACCTGTTAAACCTTTTTAACTGTTAAACTAACTAAAACCCCTGTTAAAGTTTTTTCTAAGCAGTTCTGCAGCGATGAGGTCCACAGCATATGTACAGTAAGGAAAGTAGAGCACTTGAGGAGTCTTGGCTTTGCCACCTTTCGTATTAATGAGATGCTTTCTTGGGTTACGAACTGCACTAACTACAGACCTACTTTTTCTAAACCATTCGGTATTCACGTACTTTTATTGCTTACGCTCTTACCCATCTCCTCTCTTCATGTACATTTTCCATCTCCTTTGTCCAGCACTCTGTTGCTTCCCCCCTTAATTAGATTGCTGCTTTTTTAACCTCGCAGTCACGGTTTTTTACTGCCTCTGTGCCGAGCAGAAGAGGGTTCTGATACAACAAGGGGGCTAAAGGAAGAAAGAAAAGTTATACTCCAGAAGAGTCTAAAACAATTATTTTATCGTATAATTGATTACTTCAGTTTATGATTCACTTCAAAGAAATCGTACCTACATATTTTCAAAATCCAATCTCTATTTACTATGTCCATAAACTTCCCCCAAAACAGTTATTTAGTACAATTGACAGCTTAAATCAGATTTTGTTCCTACCGCAGATTAAAAGGCGTTGCACTTTCCTATCTGACACTATAAACATATTAACACATTGGTTGCATTAAGAATACCACTGGCACCAGGAGTTAACGGAGTAGCAATGTTACAAAGTGCTTTGAAGGGACTTCAGTTCCTCTGTCTTAATAATACCTCACATAAAGGCAATAAAACCTCTTCTGTCTTAAAGCTGTACCCTTCTTGCTTTACACCCACATGAATGCTCAATGCAAATTACTTTTATGAATAAGGTGCGAGGTTTTTAATCTTCTGTCGTGTGATGAAGTTCACGTGATCCAAACCAAAAGCACAGCAGGAGTCGTACATACATGCAGCAAACCCCAAAACTGCTTCATGTTAAAACCAGTCTTCAACTCGCTTAAAATACATACAGGACCCCACCTTGCAAGCACTTTCGGGGTCCTGCCCTATACTCCTTACGATCTGACACTGTAATTGCTGCTAAGAACGTATCGTTTGAGGCAAAATGACAGGTTCCCACGTATTTTTTTCCCTCCACATCAATACGCTTTGTACTAAAGAGAAATGAAAAGACAGGAAAACCAAACAAGACAGATCTTTAGTTATCTTTTATAATTACTTTAGAAAGAACCACGTTATTCATTTATAGAGAAAAATATCTGGGCAGAGAGAAAAGACTTATGGAAGTAATTTCAACTTTACATTTGTATTAGAAAGTTGTTCACATCCATTTTATTGCAAGAAAGGTGTCTTGAATTATTCAAAATTAATTAAAATTCAGAGCGTTAAACAAAGAACAGTATTCATAATATAATAGTCTTCCAGGAAAATCTTGAAAATAGTTTAGTTAACAAATAGCCTAAACCAACAACAACTCACACACGGCAATGATGTGAATGGGTTTTGTTTCTAAAATAACAAATCATCTTTCCCTCACTGCAATTTTGCTAAAGATGTGGCATTTTCCTATAATGAGGCACCAAAAGTCTGTGGCACAATTATTTCGGAGATACTAAGGCTCTGCTGAAGTCCATAGAAGTTGAAAGGTGATCACTTGTTTTGAAAAGGTCTGGCCACTTAAAGCGGTAATTGTCAGGAATTTAAACGCCTCTGAATCATTCCGTTTCATAAGAAATTCCCACAACACGTGACACAACACAAACGGTTGGATTTATAAAAAAATATTCAACTTTTGTTATTTGCTCACTGTGTAGACCAACAGATAAAGTTTACAAGTAGACAGATTATTAATCTTTAAATTAAACTGATGTTAGACTTCTTAAGAAAACCTCAAAAACTTGTGGTCATTCTGTTTTTAAAAATGTTAACAGCTGTCAGTTCTACCTGTCAGGAATATCAAGCCGAACCCCCCCAATTCCCACTTTTATACAAAGTCATAGACAAAAAAGCAACCAGCAACGCTACTCCTTGCATAACAGTTTACGAATTAGAAAATTCCAGAGGTGACTGCATGTATAGTAGTGTATCAGTACTAGAATATTGCAGTATTTATCTTTATCCTCAAGTAAAACCTATAATTATGTATTGCACAGTTATTTCTATCAGATGTAAAATACTTCTCCAAATATATTATTTTGGGATACATAACGCCACTGATCCTTAAAATAAACGTACAGCATAAATTAATATATATAGATATACTTCAGAGGTTTATTACAGTGCTACAACACTTTCTCAAAAGTCCTTCCCCAGTGGCAATGTAACGCTGTTTGTAAAACGCCTTGTCCTGCTTTAGGAAGTTGAGACTGAAATCCTAAATTTCAGTTGAAGTTCATGGAAATTTTGCCATTTACCTCAACGGAACCAGGATTTCACCCTGCAAATAGAAAGGACTTTTGTTATTACTGACACAACAAAATACCACCGCTTCCTTCAACCTTCTGCAACGGGAAGAGTTTAAACTTAAGTATCGTGATACCAAGCATCCTCCCAATTCTTCCTTCTTGAAAATACAGCAAGTATGCAATTTAACAGGTAATACTTCTGGCACAGCCTCAGATTCTTCTCTGAGATACTCTGCCTCATGAGGTAATGAATCACATCGTTACAGCGCTTACTTTTTTTTTTTTTTTACTCGTCCCGCAGTAAAATTTAGTAACAAAAAAACCCCTCATGTAACAACAATTCCAAATACCAATCTAAAATACTGCCCTTTTTGACTTGCCACAGACATTCAAGAAAGCGTCACGGAAGCAATGTCCGAGTATTCACTTCAAATGCAAATAGCTGGATATTAACATGAGTGGCATTTTTCTTAATCGGCAGCAGTGCTGTATCACTGACTTCAGAACAATCATTAACAAAAGCAAAGAAGGGGACCCACTGGATCAGCTAGATCAGAACCCTTTCCTAAAGTTACACCGAGGGCACTGGTATCTGCTTTGTCGAAGCGCTGTCATAGTCTCGCACCAAGTCGTTGGTGGTGTGATAATGCATGGCAATGTAGGATTTGGCAAACCCGAATGTCGAGTTCACCGGCTGTAAGCTATTTGGGGTGCTCACTTCCTGGGAAGGGCTGCTGTTATAGATACTGTAATAGGGCTCGATTCGGGTGTTCATGGGGGTTGAGCTGCTCTGTGCATAGTGCTGATGCCCAACAGAGGCCTTGGGACTCAGCACGCTTTCCTTGGAGTGACTAGGACCACAGGCTTGGTCCACAAACTTTTTCTGAGGTTTTGGAGACAACATGTACGCTGAATTGGTCTCGTGGTGGGATGACTTGTTCCTGTTGACTTCCAGGCTGCCTTTGCCCATGGCCCGAAGCCTTGTCTTCTGCTTGCAGCAGAAAAAGACAAGGGCTACGTACTGCAGGCACCAGAGGACTCGCCTCCGAAGTCCGGCACTGTTGCGGGAATATATAAAAGGATTTAATCCAGATTTGAAAAAAATGAGGGTAAACCCACACAGCTCGAACTGGTAGAGAACAAAGCCACCACTGCTGGACAGCATGTCCTGCACCAAAGAGATGCCCAGGGGCAGGCAGCAAACCAAGACGGAGAGCACGATGATGACGCACGTCACCACTGCCCTGGAGTCTTTGGCTGTGGACAGGTTGACCGCCGACACCAGCTGGAGCCGGCCGGCAGCAGTGGCCGGCAGCTGGCCGAGGTGCGCGGTGTACCCGTGCGTCTGGATGTGCTGCGGCTTGCTGTAGCTCTGGTTCCTGTACAAGGCGGGCATGGTGCTCTGCACGCCCTCCCCGGTCCCAGCGGCCGGGGGCCCCACGAAGGGCTGCGGTCTGGAGGCATCCACAGCCACCACGGGCGGGCACTTCCTCACCTGGGCATTCCTCCGCAGGGCCTGGGCGATCATGACGTAAGAGATGGACACCACGGCCACGCAGCAGATGAAGTCGGTGACGTAGAGGTAGAGGATGATCTTCCCCTCGCCGCTGGCGAAGCTGGACATGGGCAGGCACAGGCGGGAGCCGTGGGTTTTCAGGGTAGCAAGGGTGGCCAGGGTGAAGCTGGTGGCCCACAGGAGCAGGGTGAGGAGGAGGGTGCAGGGGAAGGAGGCAGCGCGGTGCGGCTGCTTCCCCAGCACCATGCGCAGCCGGTGCAGGGCGATGACCGCCACAGTCTTGAGCGACATGATGATGAAGCCGGAGCTGGTGAGGTGGAAGGTGAAGCAGAAGGCGCCCGGCACGCCTCGGGCCGAGCCAAAGAAGAGGACGAAGGCAAACATGGGGGCGGCCACCCCACAGATGAAGAGGTCGCAGAAGGAGAGGTTGAGGATCATGAAGTCGAAGTTGGTCCTGAATTTCCTGAGGGCCGGGTCGAAGAAGGACAGGAGGACGATGAGGTTGCCGTAGGAGCCCAGGCAGAAGACGAGGGCCAGCAGCGAGGCGCAGGCCGCCAGGGTGGCGGCGTGGGTCCCCTCCCGCAGCTCCCCGGGGCCGCCGCCCGCGCTGCCGTTCCCGCCCAGCGGCAGCAGCGGCGCCAGCGAGGCACCGGGGGGCTCCTCCTCGGCCCCCACCGGCAGCCGCCCCGACGCGTTCATCTCCGCCCGCCGCCTCAGCGCGGCTGCGGCCGAGGCGGGCCCGCGGCGGGGGCGGCCCGCCCGCCTGCCCGCCGCCCGGCAGCACGTACGCGGCCGCGGCGCCGCCGCCGCTCCCTCAGGGCTGCCCCCGCCATGGCGCCGCCCGCCCCGCCATGGCGCCCGCCCGCCCCGCCGCAGCGCCCGGGCCCGGCCCCTTCCCCGCTCGCACCTCCCGCCCCGCTACCTCCGCCGCGGCGCTGGCGGGCGAAGGCGCGGCCGGCGTGTGGCTGCAGGGGCACGGCCCGCCGCGCACACAGCCCGGCAGCCCCGCTCCCGCGGGCCCAGCCCCCGGCGCACCCCTCCGCGCCCCCCTCCACGGGGCGAAGCGCTGGTGCAGCCTGCGGGCAAGGCCTGTGCCGGGGCACGCACCGGGGTGCTGAGGGATGCAGCGGGGGGTGCAGGCACCCCCTGGGCTTCCTAACTCGCCTCTGGGGCGGCACCTGCGTTTCCAGCTTGGCCAGAAGTAGTGGCACAGACCCTGACTTCCCCTTGCACGCGCTTGCGTGCTGTGGGCAAGCCCCCGCTTTGATGCCAGGTGCTGTAGCAACATAGACTTCGGTTTTGAGCCGTTCTTTCCTACAGTTCCCACCAAGTCTCTCTCCCTTAACTTCCATCAGCTGTCAAAGTGGCCCAGACCCTGTCCAGCCTCATACAGAAGCGCCAGTGGGAGCCCCTTGCTCCGTGGGGCACCCACACCACCTGCCAAGGGACAGGCAGGGCAAAGCTGGCTCCATGGCTGGGGACACGGCCGAGGCCTCCCCTTCATGAAAGCTTCTGGGGTAAAAGTCAGACATAGAAGGCAGGTGGGTGTTTTGCTACAAGTCATGGCACAGCCATGCCGTTACCAAGAGCCCAAGTCAACAGCTGGGCACTCAAGGCTTTGAGGTCCCTCCATGTTGACTTAACGCTAAGAAAACGCCTGTCCCAAACTAAAGCCTGATGATCATCAACATTTAAGGCAGAGTTTTGCACACTGCGCCTTCCCCTGCTTGCACTTTTGCACTGCTTTCCCGTGCAAACGCAGTGGGGTAGGGAAGCCCTTTTTGTTTTCTTGTCTGCATCCAGAAGCACAGGATCTAAGGCAAAGGATCTTCTGCATTCGGTGGGGAATAATCAGTATTATTTCTTTATCTGTTTACTGCCAACTACTACTATCACAAATACAGTAGTTGTCATTTAAAGTGATGGAGAGTGGTGGATGTCTGAGTACTTAAAGGGATCATTTTGAAATACTTACTTGGGCTTGATGATCAGGAAATGCTCAGCGCACGTTCTCCGAGCCAGCACAGGCTGTCACAGGCAGACAAAACCAAGGGACCTCAGTGTCAGGCACTGGAAATGCAGCTGGAAGAGATGAAAGTCCAGCTAGGCAAGGCACAAAAAGGGTTATGAAAATACAGCAGACCCAGTACTTTTGACTTACACATGGGCACTTGTCTTATACTGTACATTTCTACATATACTCATTATATACACACACACATTAATCTGTATAGCGTCTTAATAATCTACTCCTACCCCCAGCAACCATGCGGAAGCATAGCGGTGCTTTGTAGAAGCATCAAGACAGCGACCAGAGTGCTAGCTTGACATGTGAAAGCTTGTCAGTGCTACTTGCTCGTTTATTTTCCAACGCATTTCTTTCTGAAACTAGGAGCAATTTTTTTAGTAAACCTATGACTCACAACAGCAGCCCGGCCTACGAGCCTTGCATGCTAAACACACTTCCAGCTGGCAATCCGTCCAGATTTGTTGTCGGGGTTTGTGGCAGGGAAATGCCAGCAGCCATCAGAGCAGGCTGCAACAGCACTTTGCAACCTGGGCACCTAGGTCAAGCGCGTTTAGCCTTGTTTTTGTTCTTAAACTAGTTGCATACAGGAGAGAGAAGGTCAAAAAACCAAAACGTGATGTCCATGGTTTCCTGTGGCTTCAAGCTATGTTCTCTCTCAGCTTGGCTATCACTTTTATTTCCACTCTTGCTTATATTTTTTGTTCTCCAAGTCATGGTTAATTTGAGTTCTGTGGGTGAATCCTGGCCCTATTGAGTACGAGTTGTTTTTGCATTGACAAGCTGGGATCTCCCTTCTTGAATTTTCTTATTTATAAACATCAGAGCGCGCTGAACTGCCTGATTAAACAAGACTGACAAAATATCAGCCTAATGCAAGAGTGAATTACTTCAAAGTGATTAATGCTGAGGAAACAGCGAGGATTGTTCTCTTCACGTGAAACTAATGTGCACACAATATCCACGTCCTTTCAGAACAGGTAACGCACTGCACTTCAGTTGTAAGCAAGACACTGCATAAAAACTGACCTTAGTTTCACACACTGTCTAATTCCTGAGTCCACGTTAGGCTATGACAATTTCTATGGTGTCACTTACCAAAACCACAGGAGTAGTAACACATTTTGCAAAACAAAAGTCCTTTAAAAAAGTTGGAAGGTCTACATAATGCCAGGTGTTATTTGGGCAAATGCTTAGCCTTGGATGACCACAGTTAAGACTTCTTCATTTCCTGTAGTTATTAGATTAGCAGGTGGAAGCACACACACAGAAATAAGGCTGCACATCCCTCATGGGATTGTTTTTAGCAAGTCCACGGGGTTTGAAGGAGTTAGCAAGATTGAGACTCTGATCTCTTACGTGCTTTTGAAACCCTTGCCTGAGATGCTGAGAAATGGATTTAGGAGTCAAAACTGTAAGACTTGGGCCTTATAGAGAGTTAAATATTTTAGAACTAATTATGTGCAAAATAGCAAAAGAACAAAAGAAATATGTGCAAAATAGCAAAAGAAAACTCTGCATTTTCTAATAGTAATAGGTTTAGATTGTCACTCGTTTTATTAATGCAGTTTAGCAGGCCCAGAAGAGCAAGGGTGGCTTTTTGGTTTTGTTTAAGATGCTTTACCGCTCTACAGTTATGAACTGTAGTTTGAAATGAAGGAGAAGGTGTTCCTCGTTACAGCCAGCAAGCCTCCAACATTTCGGCAGAAAAGCGCAAGCCAGATAGCGTTTTGGTGATGCACGTTGAGAAATGCTGCCGATGGCCGCGGGCATTCAGCAGAGAGCCCGTGAACGCTGCAGGAGGCGGTGAGCGCAAAAGAAGGTCATTGGAACACAGGGCTTGTACTCGGGGAGCGAGGGGATGAGCTGAGGCAAAAAGGATCTCCATGGGAACAGGAAACACTGCACAGTCCCTTTGGCACAGCAAAGCATCTCACCGGCCTGCGCCTTTTTAAAGGAACTGCCAAAGTTGGGGCAGAGGAGAAGAGCAGTAGAAGAAATCAGTCTTAGTTTTGCAAGGCAGGAATCATAAGAGCAGCAACTTTTGCAGCACCTTGCACAAGATACTAGGATATTAACTCTTTCCTTACAGCACTCTTAAGCCTTTCTTTAAGCTAATTAATTAAAAAAACCCAGTGCTCTCTAGTACTATTAAGCTTCTCAAATATTCTTCAGCCTTGGAGTTCCTACTGCATAAGGAGAAATTGTGTTCCCGAGATATTTTTTACAGCAGTGTCAAGTTTTGCAGATATTTACCACAAGAAACTGGAAGTTACTTTTAATTGTGGAAACCTGCCCCCATCTCAGCCTAAGAACAGCACCTTATGATTTTCACAAAAGAGTTGCAGGGCAAAGAAGCTGGAATAATAAAAGGGGAAATTAACCCAGAAAAATAGAAATAAAAGCCAGGAGAGAATAAATATAAGCTTTTAACTGATACTCTTAACAGATCCCTTTCTGGGTAAACTCACCTAGGCTTCTCCCTAGACTTATTGCTAATCTGACTACACTTACTGCTAAAACAGATTTATTGGGTTTACTGCTGTTCTTCCAAAGTATGCCAATCGGAAACGATTGCATCTCATATTTCCCAGTACCCCTCGCTATTCCCCAAGGGAAGTGGATGTCCTGCTCCATCTCTAGCAGCAAAATCTGTTCAGGTAATTTCTACAAAATACCTGCAGCAGTGAGGGTTCTAAGAGCCCAAGCAGGGAAAGCAGGCTGAACTTCCACAAGCCTTTTGTGGAAAAGAGTCATTTAATCTAGAATTAGAAAAGGATCATGGCCAGCAAGGCTCCCTCTCCTTTTTGCCCTTTGAAGAAGTCTGCCTTGTTAGGATGCAGCTAATTCCTCTAAGCACTGTGCTCTAATCCATCAGAAATCAAAGATAATTTTGCTAATAATCTTTGCAGGCAACAGTCTAAGCTTTTATCTGTGCCAAGAGAACTCTTGATTCAAGACTGCTTTACTAAGAGTCACTCTCCTTCCCAGGGAGAGCATACTAACCTTTTTTTCCTCTCACCTCATGGACTTTTCCTTCTAAATATCTCTTAATAGCTCTGAGAAGCACCTGTTGACCAAGAAAGAGAAAAAATCCTCAGCGCAAACCAGTTAATTTGCTTATAATTTGTGTGCGTTGTCTTAAACAGCTTAGCGATATTCATGTTCCACACAGTTTAATTTTCTTCTGTAATCAAACCTCCAATTCCTTGCATTAGACTGTGAAATTACTGCTGCTCTAGTGCCCCAGGTACCTCGTTGGATTAACCCCCACAAAACCCCCTCCCTGGAGCATAGTTACCTCTAGCCTGCAGACAACCTGGAAGTCTAGATCAGGTTCAGGTGAAATTCCCCCCCTCTTATTGGAAATCCCCTTCTCCAGAGCCTGTGCAGCAACATGACTATGTACAGCGAGTACTTGATGGGGAAATCCACAGAAGTTGCCTTCCAGTTACTGCACAATGCCAGTGAGAACGTAAAACAAATTAGCTGGTAATTCACAGCAAGGTTAAAGTTAAAATCTTGCAAGGACAATGGGCAGCAAAACTTTCTACTGATAAGTTGGGTTTTTTCCCTTTTATATCTTACCAGATTATTGTGTTTTCCACAGCAGAGGGGAAAAGGAAACTGCAGTCTCTGCTGCAGGATTCCAAGAAGTCTGAGGCTATGGAAGAAAGTGCGAGACTGAATGGAGTGTGGGATGCTCAGGATGCCTAACTGTGAAAAACTGACAGGAGACCTCATCCATCTGTACCAAGCACAGGACTCCCAGCAGCCTGGTAAAAAAGTGAAAAGGATGAGAGGGCAGATACCTGGACATAAAAGGAATACAGTCATAATATACCGTATCAGAAATAAATGATCTTCATACCTTTTGCTCTTTCCTTTTTTAAAAAAATCCATATACAGATTAGCTCAACTTAATAACACAATCCACCAGTGTCGAGGCTGTAGTGCTGCCCAAAAGCCCAAGTTAAAGTCTTATTTACCTACTTGATAATTTTCTTAGACATTTTAATCAAAATAAGCATTATATGTCTGCTGTGATTGCAGCAGGTTTTCACATGGATGAATATACCCACTTGGTTGTGGAAATATGGGAGATCACTTAATACAGTAGCAAGATAGTCACTAAACAGTAAGTCACTGCAACTTGAGAAAAAAAACCCCAAACCAACAAAAAAACCCACCCAACAAATGTATTCTGCCTTATATCACTGCCATTCTTTGGTGCTTCAAACAGCGGTGGTCACCAAGATTATTTGTGCAGATTGACACATGGTCACTAAAGCTATCAAGGCTACCAGATCACCTCCAAGATATTTTTTCCATCTCCCTTACTGTTCAAGGGGAAAAATTCTCTCTTCTCACGCTAGAAATGTCTCCCTCTCCAGACTGAGGTATTGCAGTTGTTTCATCTCTAAGGCTTTAGGGAAGAGACAGCATAAGACATCAAAGTGAGGGAAAGCTCAGAGCTCATTACATGTGTATATTGCTTGGGGAAAGGTGAGGAATAAAAGTAGCGATGGAGTTGCAGTATTTGATGAAGAACTCAAAATTGTTCCTACATTCTCAGAATAGGAGACTAACAATCTTTCACCCACAAAAAGTCAATTAGTAGAAGTCTGTTCACACTACCATAGGTGTATTTTATCCTACAGAACAGTACTTTGAGTAAGTACTCTATTTTCTGGGCGATCTGTTTGGATCAAGTAATTTATTGCTGATTTATAAACAGCTATTGTGAATTAATACCACCTACTTATTTGCCATCATAGCTCTGACTACCAAGTGATTCTCTACAGAGCACAGGATCCTCAACATTGCAACCAATTCCAGCTACACTTTGACTATAGATATACAAGAAAAGAAACTCCCAACCACAGTAAAAAGCAGCAGAGCTGGATCCTGTAGTTAGCTGCCCTTCGCATAGGCAAAACGGCACATAAAATATCTGTTCCATCAGCTAATCAGCCAACACATACTTTAAAGATGATCCTCTGCAGCAAATACTTTCCATTACTTTTAAAGTTTTTTTTAATTCTATCAGCAAAACCCCCTCCACTTCCAACTAGTTTCTCTAATTTCAAGTGTACTTCTTAGAAGTTAGTAAGTTTTTTGGCAAGCTTCAACAGGTACAAGATATTTTTACGTAAATATAAAAGCTAGTTTCCCAACCATTAGAACTAGATCTTTAATTAATCCTTAATGTTGCCTTAACTTGCTGCCAAATCGCACAATAAACACATGCCTTGTACAAAAAGCTCAAAAGCACAGTACACAACCTTAAGTTATAGTCTCAAAATCAGAAATTTCCACTTTAGAAATACAAAAAAATGCAGATGTTACAAACAGTCCATTTATTGGGTCTTAAACTACGTACACAATTGAAATAATAATTTTGGCACTACGCTATACAGTGGTTACATCTGTGTGCTGACACTCATTAAATACTGCACCAGGAACGCTGCTGTGCTTCGAAGTTTGGAATGAGTCACACACTCAGCAGGTAGATCACTCGAAATGTATCAGTGCTCCTGTAGGGTTGCATGAAAGTTGAAACACACACCAGTTCATGAGTTATTTCAATGTACCTCACATTCTATGAACTTACCACACTAGAATATGTGATGTCAGCATTTAGAGATGGCCACAAGTGTTGCATCAAAATCTGAACGAGACATAGTAATAATGAGACACAAGAAAACCAAAACAAAACCTCTGCCTTTCAGACATGAAGAGATATTCTGTTAAAGAAAATAATTTAAAAAACTAATAATGGCATTTGATTTGATACAAAAGCCAGAACTACTACCGTATTAACATCTAAGTATGAATCTTTACAAATTAATCTCACAATGGTGTTATGTAAAAGGTTGCAAACTGTACAATGTTTTGTCAATGCAATGCCTCTACAATTTATACAGTCTTTTACAACTATGTAACACATATTAAACATGTTGTTAAATAGCCAATAGATATCAGTCTCTGAACAAAGCTGCAGGCAAAAAAATACAGAGCTTCCACAATCTTCGAACAAGATATGCTTGCTCAAACAGTGACAATCTTTATGAGAATATGCTGTTAAAAATAGTCAGCCATTCAGTGCTTTTTCACACTGTGCATACATTTCATTCTGTGAATTCAACCATCACTCGATAGTCCATAATTTCGTATCTGTGGGCTCTAATTATGTGGAAACACCCAGAGTCTTTCACCCTTAAAAATATGCAGATAATCATAGATTTTTATTCCACACGTGGTCAAGCTATCTATGAAGACCTGGCCAGGCAGCAAGAGCTTTCACTCCCCACGTTTTGTCCTGCCATCATCTGTACTGCACAGAGAAGATCAGCTATTTACATTTTGACAAGGAAGATACAAAAAGGCAAACCTGCCCTGAGGTGGACTGAATGATACAGAGCCCGTCACCTGATGGGCACTCAAATCCAAGTAGTGAAAAATAAACTCTGAGAAAGATAGGTTCCCGGTATTGTATGCTGACTAGGTAAGAAGTTGCATCAACAGAATTGGAGAGCTTCACTGACAATATTCCGGTTTGCAGCACTCTCTGGTTCTGCACATCTTTGATGTCGGAAACAGCTGGGAAGAAGGGTCAGAAAAAGAGGGTGAGAAATGTGCAGTGTAAGTCACTGTGTGCAAGAAAGCAGAAACAAGACTGATGTGTACTGCAGGCCAATGACAAGGGTCTTGCAATAAACTCGTGATCAGGCTCTGTGAGCGCAGTTAGAAGGAGACTGTGGGGCTCCCACAGCTGCTCCCTGGGGAGGTGAAATTCTTTTTGAATAGAACCAGGTCTTTATGTTTATATTTAAAAGTGGTTTTCATTAGGCATCAGGATTTCCAACACAAAGTTTTCTACATGATAAATTTCTTTTGAGTTTCCTTTATTTCGCAGAAAGGTTCCTACATCCTCATTTTTCCAGGAGAAACCTGAAAAGAAAGAAGAAAGAACTCAAAACAAGAATTCAAAACAAGACTACTGCCTCATGCTATTACCACAGAACACAATGAAAATATAAATTAAAACTTCTCTTGGAATACTGTCACAAAACATCACAATACAATAGAGATCAGAATCTTGTAGCGTAACAAAGAGAAACTCCAGGAATAGATTCACTCTTTGGGAACATGCCTGTGTGAAGAGACCCAGCAGCAAAGCCACAATGTGGAAGAGGAAACAGTTGGGTACCAGTCATTCCCCATTGTGAGATGTAAATGACATACTGGACTGGGTGGTAGGCTAAAGTACTCAGAGGCATCAGGAGTACAAAGCAGCAAGTACCTTGCCTTTAGTACAACTGCCAGGCATTTAAAAGGCAGCCAACTGGCAGAAAATGGAGAAAAGGAACATCAATATTCAAGAAAACAAGCGGGAGAGTCTTAGCACAACACTAGCGTAATACAGGAACACACAAAAAGATGGTTAACTAAAATAAATCTGATCCTGAACAGACAACTGGAGGTGCAAGGGACTTAATTCTCCCTGTGGTTTAGGGATTCCTCCCTACTCCGTGCTAGACTGGAGAGTTAAAGTAGATTTCATAAGACTGATGGTTCTGTCAATTTGTGTCAAAATAAATCATCTTACCTATCTACGCATAATAGCATGGTGAAACCAAGAGGTCAGTAAGCACTAGTAGCTGGTCATCCGTGAACTGCTGTTTATGCTCCTGCCAGTTGTCATGATGGGTCCTCCGGAAGTTTGACAGCGTTTTTTTCACAGTCATCTGTATAGCAGACAATCAGTATTGATCTGTATCAGTTATGGATTTAAGCTCCGTGACACAACAAATGTTGAATACAACAGAAAACTGCTGAGTAGAGCAAAGTGTTTGAGCAGTTACAAAGGTTAGAAGGGCTCTGGGGAATTCAGCCCATTCTTATAAAAACATTCTTATAAAAAGGATTCTTTGACCTACAATTTTGAGTTTGAAAAAATTAATAGATTCTTATAAAGTATAAGTGAAATGCTTTTCTCCTCTTCCTTGGGTATTTCAAACCAATGGTTTGGGTCTCAAAACATGAGAAAGAGTTGATGAATCACATAAGGTGCACAGAAGAAACAAACTGGAGGAAAACTATCTTCTGTTATTAAAATAATTAAGATTATTATTAAATTAACAAAAGAAAAGCCCAATCAGTTCAGTTTCTTGATTCAGTAAAGCACACCATCACAAAGTTTGTTAAATCTAAGGAATTCTTCAGCCGTAAGCTCACTACTCTGGTTAAAACAGCAAAAAGAGTTAAAAGGTAACTATTTCATTAAAAACTTGCTTCTAGGGCTGCTTATAAAACCTTGTTTTAAAAATTTCAGGGTGATATTTTTGGTTCAGGTTGGTATTTTCTAGAATGGCATGCACAAAAGTTACATTTTCAAATAAAAGAGACTATTTCCTCATTACAGATATAGTTCTTGCAACTTTCAGTTTATGCTTTAAATTTGAAAGCAAGAACAGAACTATCACAAAAAATACTTAAAAGCAGTCCATGACTTAAAATGTATTTGTAACCATTTAATAAAAAGCAGCAGAAACTAAGTTTCTTAACAGGTTCCTATTTTTTGCTAGGAAAGGGGAACTAAGAATGAGTCAAGCGTATTTTAGATGTGTTATATTGAATACAAAGATGATACAAGTATTTTACCTCGATAGGCTGAGGATCATTAAGGTGGGCACTGAGATCCATCAAGAGCTGTGGCATCCAGGTGGGTACATCATATGGACTTGACAAAATACACGCGCTAAGTCCTAGTACACCAGCATGGCGTTTAACCAAGTCTGCAATTGCAGGATATTAATTTACATTTGGCAAAGTGCAGCTATCTTGTCCAAGACATTCCTCAGTGACACAGCCACACGTAAAACTAGTTATCAGTAAAAATAAGGCTGTTGTTAACTGATGGGAATGACTGAAGAGAGCCTATATATTAAACAGAGATGATCTAATTACAGTAACACACTGACACTAAAATTGAGTGAGTTTTGACCCTGAATTAAAAACAAAAACAAAAATCCAAAACCAAAACCAAACAACCAACCCTGCCACAACAGGGAGATCTCTAGAGCTTCTACAGAAAACCAGATAGTTCTACAGGCCATATAGTCAAATAAATTCACACAAGTGTATGGATCTCCAAATTGCTTCTGCTTTCTTACACAGAATCATAGATTCATTCTGTGATTCTACCTTTCATTTCTAATGGAAGAATGTGTAAAAAAAGTTAATCTGCAACTGCTGTATACTTTATACATGTTTCAAAAGAGCTTCCTTCTCTCAAAGAATCTTTCTCTCTACTCAGTAAATAGCTCATGAACTACATCTCCACTGTTCCCTATTTCTGTGTTCAGAATGTTTTTTCAAATACCAGAACTATTTGACAATATGGAAACCCAGCCCTTCTGGGTCAAATGAATGTGACTCAGATGCAATAAATGTTTGCTCAGAAGCCACAGCTGCTAACTAAGGTTAACTAAGGGTTTTTTTGTTCTGTTTTCTTTGTTTGTTTGTTTTGGGGTTTTTTTTGGTGTGTGTTGGGTTGATTTTTTTTTTTAAGAATAAAAAACCCACATTGCTAACAAATAGAAGGTGAGGTGGCTAAGGAGTAAAATTATGTTGTGGCAGCTAAGGAAGTTTATTTACTGAGGAAATAGCTATCCCTCATCATCTGCATTCTTAACTATCTGAACTGTGCACATGGGAAATGGAGAAATCTCTTTAGTGTTAATTCTGGAAAAGTAATAAATTACTTTAACATAGGAATACATCATAAAAAAACATTATTTACTTTTTTTGGTAGTAGTGTATTCTTATTCATCATTTATGCTGTAAATCAAATTCTCGAAGCACTTAACAAGGATTAGGATCTGCACTACATACACAGAAACAGACACTAAGGTACATAAGGACAAGTGATTTGCCATTATCGTTTATGTATGCTTAGCGAGGAAAAACATTTGCAGGGGCAACAGGCCTTATGTTTCTCTGGGTACGCGTTAATTTTCTAAATACTGCTTAACCACAGGAGAAATCCTATTCCATCTGGAGTGCTTCCAGAATAAGCATTTAAGGGTAGCACAAAATATTTATTTCTTTCTAACCTGCTACTGACATGCATGGTTTTAGTCTCTGAAGCAATTTTCTTACCACCAGAAGGAATTGTATCCACCACTGAACCCAGGTCTCGCTTTCGTTTTTTCGGTAACCTCATCTTGCACAGCTGTTCAAAATGGGTCTGCATGGGACCATCCATAGTGAGAAAATTGCACTGCAGCAGACCGCTTAGTGTGGTAGCAGCCATTTCTCTCACCTATGAGCAGAGATAGTACATACCACAATTACTAAGCACGCATGCACACCAGGAAGCAGGTGTTTATGCTATTACTATCCTTTTAGGCACATCCAGCTAGGCCAAGTTACCAAACTCCGCTCAAGAAAACTTGTTAAAATATTATGCTGTTATCTCATAGATCATAAACTACTAGTAGTTTACTGTATGGCTCTTTACAAATTAATAAACATAGTTCTATTGTCACATAGAACTACCTTCACATCATTTGTCAGTGACCTACTACTTGAGCAAATAATGTAAACTAAACTCCATTGTCAAGACACATATATCATAGACTAGATTAGCTTCAGACAGTTTAAAAACAGACTTTGAATGAGAACAAGATGCCCCACCCCAAATAATCAAAATATTGCTTTACAAAATATGTAATAGTCTCTGTATTAACATTAGTTTTACCAAGCAAAAAAAAAGTATATTTTATTCAAAAGCATTTAGTTTTCCCCCCTCAAACGTACATGGAGACATTAGAATTGACAAAGGCAGAAGAGCCTTTCCAGGAGAAGGTAGAAGGTGTGTTCATGAGACAAAGCTGATTCTATTCTACCCATAGCGCAAGAATTCTTTGAGATACACAACAGACACGGGATTAATAAGCAATGACAACTAACTTCAGTGGTTTATGGTCAAAAATTCAGTTCTGTGACACTCCAGCATTCTTTACTTTGTTGTCCTGAGTACCAGTTCTTTTCACTGCACAAATAAAAACTGGAATTCCAGGTTGGAAAAATATTCTTCTCTTCGGTAACACAGAAACCCAAAAGAACAAGACTAAACTAAATTTTCATCTAATTGCCAAACCATTCAAAATACAGATCTCCTTTTCCATTCCTTTTAAAACAGCCACAACACATTGTTAGTGGATTACAAGTAGAAACAACTCAATCACTTGCTTTTACAATACAAGTATAATCAGTTTTACTAATTTCTCTCATCTACTCAAATCTTCCCAAACCATAAAGTTATAGAACTGTAAGACCACATTTAAGCTGGAGTTCCTCCGAAACTCACTTCCACTTTCAATAATTGCAGGCTGACAAAGACCTCCCAACACTTCCAAACTTGAAAACCAAATCAACTTGTTGAAACGCTGACAGCAGTCGCCAGATTTTTGGTAAGTACATACTGTTACACGTAACTGTAAACAGAACATTTGTCTATCTGGAGCACAAACACCTACCAACGCTCTGAATCCAATGCAGCAGATTATAATAAATTACATCCTTGAACATAATGTTCTGAACCTCCACAAAGCAATAAGTATAGCTGCAAGTGCTGCAATAATTAAACATAGTAAGTTAACAAGAAGCTCTTGAGACTTCACTTCATTCCATTTAAATTTCTACAACATATTATTCAAACGTGATCTACTTTGTTAACAGCATAAAGAAGTACAAAGTGAAAGTCTGCCAGTATTGTTTATCAGCAATTTGTGAGTCTCTTAAGTACTAAGCTATTAAATGAAACATGATGTGCTAATACAAGGCCCAAAATAGAAAGAAGCTTGGCTGGAAAGTGAGCAAGCTCCCAAGTGAACGGTACTTATTTACATCCCTATTCGCTGTATTAAAGCCACTTTTATTTCTAAATTAATAATCTAACTAAAAGGAACACTTTGCTGCAAGGACCACCTAGAAACAAAGCCTTTAAAATCATACGTTAACAAGCTAATCATTCATCACAACATGTTACACTAAATAATTTACAGATCATCATACTCACATGATGACTTCTAGAACATAAAAAAATGCAGAAAAGTAGCAGAGGAAGATTCTTCCAAGCAGTATGGTTTGGGGTTTGGTTTTTTTTTTTTTGGTCAGAACTGACTGACCAAGTTCTACAAAACTGTAACAATATCAGAACGAAAACGCTCAACAGCACAATAAAACCTAAGTGCAGTACTTGCAAGGGGCTACTTGCACAAAGAGAAAATATTCCCGTTACTGTAATATTGCAGTGGAATATGAAAAATGTTTATCAAGACATGAGTGCTATGTATCCAGTACACTGATTTATAAGAACAGAAACATATGAAGCACCTACCCAGATAGCTTCCTAGATCAAATTATGGCTGAGAAAATGGTAAGAAAGATGCTTTCAGATGAACTAGGCTATCACTTTAACCATAACTCCAAGCTGAATACAGTCATTTTCACTTTTCCTCTACTTGTGACTGAGTAAATAGCATTGTTTAGTGCAAAATATGCTTTCCCAAACTCAAATCATTCCTGCAGCTCTCTCCAACTGCCTACATGACATGAAAATTAGATGTGATATTCAATGGTGCTTATACTGCTGTACACAGAGACATTATTTTTCAGGACTGTATACTTTTTCCCTTTGTCAGCTGCAGGGTCACATCAGCCCTCACATTCATAGTACTCCATCAGCTCCATGACTCCTCTGACTTTCAGAAGGACAATTTTCCACAATACCATTTAAGTACAGCATTCTTCAATCCTAGAGACCTACGCTTAAAGTTGGATAAATGAAATTTGCGTGCGATAGAAGACAGACTGTCCTATGACCCACGTTCACTTTGTATTGCAGTCACATTGCTCTTTGACATTCAGTGTGATCATCTGACACTGTCATTTGCCAAGGTTTGTTGCAATGATTTTTATGAAAAAATATGAAATCACCAGGAAGTTTGAGAACTCTAGCAATATTAGAAGTGTAAACTGAATATTAAAGCAAAGAACAAGATGAGCAGGATCATTCGGTCTGGCAGCTTTCTATCAAAATAAGCAAAAAATAAAATAAAATAAATGTATCTTTAAATCCAAGATCCAAAATGTCAGTTCCACAGGGTAAAGACAACAAGTACTAGTTAAAGTTAGGAATTCTATTGAAAGCACACTCATCTTAAAAATCCAGCATTAAAAAAAAAATACATAGGAATTACTCTGCAAGATACTGCATCTTGCCAATTATTACCAAGAAGGAGTAAGATCACTCTTCAAAGAAAAGTGAAAGCTTCCATGGTAACAACACGATCGTAAGCGGTTATGAACACAGATAAGCTTTTTTGATTTGCATCTCTGTAGTGCAGAAGAATAATTTTTGTACATTAAAGTGAATAAAAGGTATTTTTCAAAATGACATGAGGAGATCACGAGGTAAGTGTTCTGACTGGTGTGGGAAACAACTTATCTTGGATTGCCAGCTTTTGCTTTCTAGCTCACTACAGCAAATAGTGACATGAAAGACATGACAGAGCTCATCTGAAGACTGAAATGGGCATGGTTGGGCAAGTAGTCCAAGTACTCTTCTTTAAGTATTACATGCACTTATAGCGATTGTAATGTCAAACCTTTTAAGCCAGAAATTTAAATTTGTATATTTAAATTATATCCAATTCACTCTTCACAAAAAGCAAGCTTCAAATCTCAGGTATAACTACTGTTTTAAATGTAGCTTCAGGAAGACCTAAACCAGGATCTGTGTTTTGGCAGAAGGGTATCACACTTAAGAATCTTCTCTTTCTTCTAGAAAGAAAAAAAACCACCCAAGCACCCAAAAGAAGGATTTCATTGATATTTGCCAACAGCACACAAAACCGTGAGAATAATGGCACAGGGTAAATGGAACAGACTGGAGGTTAACACTAAAGATTCTTCACTGTGCTTGAACATGATCAAACATGCTTACATCCACATCATTTAATACAAGCCTTCAGTTCTGTAAATTAGTGATACAGAATAAAATACTTTTGTGATTTTCCCCCAGCTTTTGGAAGCCTGGCAAACAAGACTCAATGATTCACATCAGGCACCTTTTTTGTTTTTGTTTTTTGTTTGTTTTGTTTTGTTTTTCCCCCCTGAGAACAAGCTTATGATCCTGATAACCCTTCTAAAGGCATACTGTGCATTCATACACGGATCTTCAACAGCACGCATGTACCACAGCCAAGATTTTGGATTTTATCGCCTTCCATTTGTATATACTGAAGTATCACTAGCTCAGGAGATGTACAAAAACTTGTCAGGCTGACAAGTAAGCTTACAAACCATTATCTTTTTGAATCATATAACACCACCAGCAACAGCATCTGCTAGACAAATTCTGTCCTATTATACATGCATCTTTCACAAAACTAAGCAAAATCTACTTAAAACTAAAGAAATACTTCCTTAGTAAGCTGGGTGTATAAAAAAAAAGTATTTTTGTCATTAATAAGCTGATATGATTAAATGGGAAACAGACCTGTAGAGTAATAAAAATAGTGGTTTTACCCAGTTTTCACATAGGAAGGCATTTTACCTTGTTGGAAGTTGAATTTTCCAACAACATTCATGCTAATATGTATAGTAAAATGATAATATCCCTATTTCAGCTGTACTTAAAACAAGAATGAAACAAAGCAATGTTCCATTCTGTTGAAAAAGTAGGAACAATGGAACTTTTAAAAATCACTAATGAAGTCTTTTCTAAACAGCTGTTTTCCTGGAATAGAATATGAAAAGAAAAAATGGAATAGGAAATAAATAAATCCTATAAAGCTAGTTACATTTTCAAAACAGGAAGAATGCTAAGCTACAAATACTTGCTGTATTAATTTACAAACAGTAGCTTTTCCATAAAACTCGACAAGGGCAAGAAACCAGTCATGTGAAACAAAGCATTTCAGAAAAGGTATTACTTGCCTCAAGCTGTTCATCTTCCAGGAGTTTTATAACCAGCCATCTAATATCATTGACTGCTTCTTCATTGTTGAGAAAGATAAAGAGATTGTAGAACACCATGGTCTGGAGGTAGGTTAATATGGTATACCTAGCATGCCAAGAATTGCTTCTTGCTGTCTACAAGTCAAAATAAATAATGAGAAAGGAAGAATGTGAAGGAAAGCAGCTACTTGATATAAAGCTAACAATGTTTAAGAAAAAGCTTTTGGGGACAGTTGCAAATGACTTCCCTTATTCAGATATGTTTGTTTCATACTCTTCAATTTCCAAAGCGCACAATTGTTATTTAAATAATAATTTATTAGAGGCTTAACTTCCAAAGCATACTGTTACTTAACAGATACCTAATACTGTAAAAGACAAAGTAGGCAAGTTTCTCCCTCTGATTAATTTCCGACATCAGTCATAAGGCAGATATAAATAAACCAGAAATTCCATTCTGCTTGAGTATATATACATATTCTGTACAGTGGATTTGGAAAGCAAAGGTTTTTCAAGTTCCTTTACTTTCATCTCCACGTGCTTATGGAAGTCCAAATTATTGAAAGCATCAGCCACGGGTGCAGCCTAGCTTGCAACACTGCAGTTACTATTTTGGCTGTGTGTACAGCTTACGCCAACATTTTGCAATAGGTAGTTTTACTACTGTAGATCAGTCCTGAATGACTAAAGAAAAAATGCATTTCTTGCATGACAAACTGTATACAGAATGAACCATTCAATTCAAGAGTGCATTCTCATTTCTGTTGTTTTTCAGAAAGCCGTAGCAGTAGATAAATATACTGTAAGACTAAGAGATTCAAGGGCAGTTCTTTATATGATGACTCATTTTGAAACTGGATTTTGAATTGTTATGCTCATGAGGAGATATGTTTGGCTTAAACTAATCTACTACTGAACTAAGTTTTAATATTAAAATACTGTTCAGTTTCTTATCAAGATACAAGTTGTTTAAATGTTTGGAAGTAGGAAACAAGATACATTTACTGTTTCTCAGAATGTTTTAAAACACTTCTAATAAACTCTTTCCTTTCACCTCTAAGAAAATCAGTATTCGATTCTCTTCAAATCATGACTATTGTATAATCTTTAAAAAAAAGCACAGAGTGCATCAGATAACAAGAAGCTTTAAGCTATTTAGACCATACTCACTTGTTTTAGCACCTGAAGTACCAAAGGCACTTGCTGAGGATACAGCAAACCCTGAGACATTAACGACAAACACATCTTAGCATCTCTTTTGAGCTCATCATAGCTATTGTCATTTTCTACCGGTGCAATCTATAGAACAAGATCAGAAAGGGAAAGAAAAAAAAAAAAAGGCTAAGGTTAGTAAATAAGCATTGCTAACAGCAAAATCCAGAAACCTTCTAGTTTACTCTCATGAAAGGAAAGTTATCTAGGAAAAATACAATCAATATAATGCTGAAAGATTAAGTTAACTGGGAAAAACAATCAATATAAAGGTAAAATATTCTCAGCAACAAACTGTGGAAGAAAGTGAACAGAATCATGAGATCCTTGTTCCTTGCACCATATAGTACTTATCTAAACAGTATGGCTAGTCTGAAGCTCTTAAGGAGGATTAAATGGGTGCTGTCAAGACTTTTGTTCTCCATAGCAATTCTTCTGTTATCAAATCCAATTAATTTAATATTTTAGATGTAGGTCCAAAACAGAGAGAAAGCTTTATCAGTATTTCAAGTTCACTTTCACGTAAGCAAACCTTTATTTTGTGGTCATTATTGTTGGGTAATTGATGTTTATATAAAGTAAGACATATGCTTTGGAGCATGCAAATATGTATTATTTCAGATATGTAGCACTGAATGACCCAGCTTCATAAAAGAATACAAAGATTAGAGGTGCCAGGAAAAACCAGAGAAGTACTACCATTTAGAAAGAATTGTATAATCACGGAACAAAAGGAAACAACTGAAGACAAGTATCAGAACAGAAACAATGTACACTCATTCATGAATTAAACACTTTCCCCCCCCAGATTACACATGTACAGGGTATTCACCTACAAGTCATTACTGTCAGGAAACCATTTAACAGGCTAGATTACCAGCTGTAAACATACATAAGCATAAAAAATCCCATTTGGGCCTCCTTGGTATGCATGTTTTTTACCACCATTATTGGTTTTCTTTTTATTTAAAAAGTCCCTTATAACTTTGCTTTATATATAGAAGCCCTTTTTAATCAAACATGACTAATAAAGCAGCTATTAAAGCATATACCTTGAAAAATAAGGGTAAAAGCTGGAGTTGCTCTGTGACAGCTGTAGAGAAGGACCGTCCTGCACTCGCCATCAACCACTTCAGAACTGTTTTTATAATGAGAAATGATCACAATTAAGAAGATTAAAAAATAGTAATAATCCCAAAACAAATTATAGATAAAATTTATTGCAAGACTCGCCTGGGAGATTTTCACACATTAGAGTGGACCTATACTGGTAGTTTAACCCTGTGAAGGTGACTTTACAAACCCCAACCCTGAAACAACACATACCTTATTGCAGCACAGATCTGGGAGGTGAAATTGTGTACTGCAACTCTATGATTTGCAGACCTCAATCATCATGTCCTAAAATACCCCCCATTTCTTAACCTCATTAAGTAACTCACTAGTTTTCAAGAGTTTAATGCCCTGAGTTCGTTCATCTTGTTCACCAACTCCATTCTCTTCCATAACATGATTCTGAATTTCTTCATCTGCTTCCATGAGGGGTTTCAGATTTTCAAGTATCCGGGTAGTAAATTCGTGGACACGAGGAGATTTAGTTGCAGCAGTATTTGGCAAGGAAACATCTATCATGAATATGTAGGTCAAAACACTAAAAAAAGCAAACAAAGCAAGCAAGAACACATAGTTAGCGTGACTACTGTCTAGAGAACACAGCTGAAAGTGATCTGAGATCAATGTGTTGAACTTTGAAGTTGAATACTTATAGAAAATTTCCTCTTATCTTCACTTCAAAGTTATTTAAAAACAAATGTTTTTCAAACAGGCTCTTTGTAGATATTTGAATCAAGCAGGGTTAGACAATCACTAAGCTACAACCCCCCCCCCCTTCTCCGAACACATCTGCAACTATGGCTTATTTGGGTTTAGACACAGTAAATTTGGGTTGTGGTGTTGTGGGTTTTTGTGTGTGTGGGTTTTTTTTTTTGGGGGGGGGGGGGGGGGCAGGGGGGAGGGAGTGTCTTTGATTGTTGGGGGTTAAGAGATTTAGAGATATCATACATAAACATAACAGGCCATATACAAGAAAAGACAAAAATAGAGAAGTCATCTGAAGTTTCTGAAGCAAGTCTGTGAACAATAATTTATCTAATTTCTGTTACTAGTGTTAATGCACAGAGATAAGCAGTCACCACTTCAGCGTAATTATTTAGATACTCAGTTACCCAAATAAAACAAAGAGAAAACATGCAAGAACTGCAGAAGAGAACACTGACCTTCCTATTCTCTCTCGGACATTTTTGTAAACCTGCGTGAGTTTAGGTTCCAAGTACTTCAGCAGTCTATGCAACAGCTCTGGTACTCTCCATTCTTGCTGTGCAAGGCCGCCTTGCAGTACATAAAGTCGGCTAGGAATCAGAACAGCTTATCTTTAGTCATACAAAATTGTTCCTCCATTCCCCAGTCCCCTCCAAGCCCTGTTTTGGAATGTTTTGTGTGTGTCAATGCATAAAAGTGTCTTTGTGCAAATTGCATGCAAAGATGGGTAAAAATTAGAGAATTAAACAACAGTACGGCTGCTATGCCAGTTCCAAACCTTCACATTCTGTTAACTAGATTTAATTACATTAAAAAAATAATAATGAAGAAAATGCCATTGTGTGGGGAAAGCTAATTGGAAAGGAGCACTTTTGTTCCCTGCTTCTACAAGCCAGCTGGCACAATATGCTCTCAATACATTTTATCCATGCTTTATCTCCTTCTTTATTCAGCCACAATAAAACAGTTAAAATTAATTTTACCATGCATCTACAAATGATCCTCCTTCACCACTCAATGGAGATTCCAACAGCAATTCAAATAACCAGTGCAGTTTCCTAGGATCTCTGCTCTCCTGAAAATAAATGGGTACCAGAGATATAAGCAAATTGGGGATTTTTTAAATGTAAATAATGAATAATCATGTCTGAATTTTGCTAATTAATTGCCATGGTTCTGGCTGACAAACTGTGCTGAATTTTCTTGAGTGATTTTAAAGAATTACTTATCCAAGACATTTGTGGCCTATCATTTACCCTGCTTCTCAGACACCACATGTCCCAGTCCACCACAGTGTCTAGAAATCTTATTCTATGTTAGAAGATAACTTGAGACTTAGTTTTCACAGCATAATGCTAAGCTGCATGCTTTTAAAGCAAGAATAAATGTGTAATTCGAGTTCAAAAACTCCCACAAAAATTGAACACATAGCAGGCATACACATTAACATCACTCACTAACCTTATACAGCTCTTAAAATAGTTAAGAAGAAAACTAAGGCTTTATTTCCTTTCTAAAATGTTATATTTGTCTGCAAAGAGCAGAAGAGAACAAAATTTCCAAGAAAGCTATGAGATTTTAAATGGATGTTATTTTTATACAGTATTGACAGTTCTCAGTTTGAGCTGATAAAATATACCCAAATACCTCTGTTCATAAAGCTCTTATTTACATATTATCTGTAAAACTTGACCATCTGGATATAGCTTTACAAGACTAGAAATGGGGTACTTACACAGGAGGTTGCTATGCATGTGCCCCAATCATTATACGTTTCCACTGTAATGTTGGATAAAGCTGTTCGAAGCAATGGACAGAGAAGCTTCCAAAGTTTTTCCACCTGCTCAGCAAAAAGGCACAAGACAAGATTTGTCTATTTAAGGACAAAATGGCCCTCTAAACTCTGTGAACCCAAATCTTTCCATCTTTTAAATCATGGAAAAAACAAGACTGATTCTGGAAGCAGCTATAGTACGATATTTATAAAAGGAAATAAATACTATCAGAGGTAAGATTTCAGGAATCATTGTAACTTTGTTTACAAGGTGTTTAGAAACACTGTGGACTACGTATGCACCATTTTCATGGTGATTTAAGTAAAATTCTTTCAGAGACTGCATACACTTTGCTTTTGGTAGGACAGCAGTCTTGTACACCCCAAGGAATTCCACCCCCCACCTCCCCCACTCTGATTTTAACATTTCTTTTTTATTTTTTTAAGGAACTGATTCTCCCAGAATTATTTTTCAGCATAGAAATTCATTTAAAGACAATCTAGATAGCTAAGTCTAGACTAAATAAAGATGTAGTAGTCCGAGGTGGACATAAGCACTTATTCCAATTGGAAATTACAAACCATGTTAGCTTTGCCATCTCCTTACCAGTAAACTGTTCTTAGTCTTCACCTTGAAGCATTTTACTAACACCTAGTATTATATAGGCACCAAACCAAGCTATGAATTGTGCTCAAAGTTTGGCAATGAAGCACTAAGTGTTGCAACATTTTCCAGTCCTTTCTTGGACATAGGTGACACATTGAAAGCCCTCAACTTCATACATTTAATCTGTTTAATAACTCAGACTTATTCCTTAATTTCCATGAATCACTCAAAATACTACTTCAGCACCTTCTCAAATGTCCAGTGTTTAGAACCTCTTATTAAGCCAGCTATAATTTCAGCTACACATCTCTGGGTGCTTTCATGGGAGTCTGCCACAAGTTGTTCTAAATGGGGCTGAAGAACTGGCAAGAAGGCATCATCAAAGTTTCTGAAAAGGCCCTGTAAAACAAGATGTGAAAGCGTCTTCAGTAATTATCCATCTAAACCATTGTCCTCTAAGAAGAACATAAGATCGTGAAGCACTTGAGATCTGAATGTGCAGAAAGTGAAATTACTTTGCTTTTGTAACAGAATTATATACAAGTATCCTACGAACTTTTATATTACTCTAAATATATTTCCCTAAGTAGTTAGTCAGAAGAGAGAATTAATAGGATTAATCATAGCAGCATACCTTTAAAAAAAAAAAAAATCAACATTTTGCAACAGTGGGGTATAAGCCAAGTAGTGTGTGGCTTTTCCATGCTTTGATAATTATCTACAAAATTGAAGCAATTTAATTGTTGAACTCTAGTTACCTTGAAGAGGCAAAATCTGCGAGGATTAAATTTGTCTTTTCCTTTTCTGTCTTCTAAAGACAAAAATTTTATTAACTGCTCCACAAACTTGGGATCAGAAAAGTGATCATATATAATTTGTTCTGCCTGTAACAGGAAAAAAAAAAGTATTAGCTTTGAGGCGCTTGATTGTCAGAGCGATGTCCCAGTCTTTCCAAGTCCCCTTTTTCATTTTAATTCTATTTTTGGCAAAAGTCATGCCTGGGTTATCTATTTCCCCCCTCATTTTATAGGGCATACTGGGTGATGTTTTGCAAGACTCCCGATTTTTATTTTCATTAATGACTTTGGATTGTCTTTCCTTTCACTAGCACAACCCCTACAAAGCAGTTATTCCCACTGTCATTAATTATCTTGTTCTAAGCTCTGATAAAGATTTGAAGGGGAACAAGAAAGTGCTCATTAATACAATTATTCCACGATCACTGACAGAGAAGCTGCAATACATTAAAATACTAATTTCTTCTTGTATCTTAACACAGTAAGTATGAAAATGAAGTAGAAAAAGACAATTAAAAATGTCTTGTGGGGATGTAGGTTTCAGAAGAGTTATCACTTATTGCTTGTTAAAAAACATGATTATATCCACACAGCCATGAAACTGCATAGTTGAGTTCAATCTCCACCTTGGTTTGCAATCAAGCAAAACAAATCTGTTTCCACACATTTTGTGTAAGCACTCTCTAAATGCCAAGCAATACTTAGGTTAAAAGAGAGAAAGGAATTTGATCTCCACATTATCTCCACAGTAATCTGAGGACAATAATAATTAAAAAGAGGAGTAGTACTATTAAAAAACCCCACAAAACTGAAACACGCTGAAACCCTTACCTCTGTCAGCTCATCTCTCCTTCGCCCAAGCTTTGGTTGATGCTCAACTGGAGCATAAACTGTCATAGTTCTGAATATGAAAAAAAAAATAACACAGTAACACATGTTTCAAAGTAAAATAAAGCTTATGATAATTTTCTATATTCTCTATATTACAAAGGATTTATCATCAACTCCAAAAGAGCAAAACTTAAAAAAAATTTACAACAAAAAAATCGTGTTATTATAAAGGTTTTGCTACAGCAACCAATCCAGAATTATTAATGATAGAGTACTCCGCGTATTTCGCAACTGTGTAATATTCAAACATGCATACTTCATTTTAAAATTAGCAGTTAAATAGCCGTATGAAATACGTGCCTATAGTACCCAAAAAACCCCAAAGAGAAGCAGGTAGAAAATAAATTAAAAAACACCACCACCACAACAACAAAAAACCCATAAAAACCACCCAGAAGTGGTAAAACAAGCAAGGAGCACAAAGGACGAAATAAATTGTATTTTTTTGTTTCAATTAAAAAAATTTAAACCTAACAAGCATTATTTAATTTCCCACAGGATTTTTTTCTGCTGACTCTCACAAGTCTTATCTTAATGCTTAATGATACTCACTGAGGCCAGGTATAATATCCCCAGTGCGTTTTCTCCACAAAACAACACGACTCCCAAGCTTCCTTAGTCTTTGGTAAACTCTGACTGTCATAGTGCAGCCACTGGTTATCTGGTCTGTCACCAGCCTGAATGCTGGAAGGCTTAGGGTTGCCACCTGGTTAAAGAGGAATTTATACTCTATCAAACTTGGTCATTAACAGTCCCAGCAAATGTTACCACTTAGTTTTAATAAAAGGTTCTGAAGAGCTTTTATGTCTCCTTCCCCCCAATCAAATTCGTACAGTGATTTGCCCTAGGAGATTAAAAGTAACATTAACAGAAGATATTCCTCTACTAATTTATACAAATATGTAATTTGAAATTATTAAAAACAGAATAAAAAGGAGATATACAAATTATTCTCATAAATTACAAGGCTTTCTGAAAGGAGAGTGACCATATTTCTGACGTTTTAACTCACTTCAAGTGAATAGCTTAATACACACTTGCAAGGATAACACTGTTTAAAAAAAAAAACAAACCACAACACAACTGAAAAATGACCAATTATATTACCTATTTTGTTTGCTTAGAACATTAACAACCAGAGAGAAATTAAAAGCTTGTGATTCTATGTTTAATTTAACCAGAAAAATATGCTTTAAAAAAAATTTTAGGATAAATGTTAGTAAGACATTTCTTATATTAGATAAAACTTACTTATTTCATAAGGGCAGATGGGCACCTTCTTGTGCGTTCTCTTAAGCTGCTTAAGAATACCAGCCACAGCCGAGATGGCCACCTGAAAGAAAGAAATGGGCATTAATGTATCCATTCCATATACTTACCTCCAGAAGGATGTGTCTAATCATCTCATTATAGACACATTTTAAAACCAGCTACTCAGTGCCCTAAAAAGCCAGTGAAAACTAGTGAACATCACCACCCCAGTGGCTGATAGTGCCCATAAAGAAGTAAATCTCACTCATTTCAGGGGATACAGGACATGGCTTAAGTGTGACCTTTATAGCCTGCAAACCTCCCCCTCCACTAATCTTTTTCAGGGAAAAAAAAAAAAAATAAAATAAAAGGAGGTGGCCATTGGTTTCAAGCCTCACTGAGGCGACAAGCAGAATGAAAGGTACAAATATAGCACATAGATGGCTCCCTTCAAGTCATAAGCTACAGATGGAAAAAACAGATATCTGCAAAAGTAACTCTGCAAAATTCTGAGGTAAGAATGAATAGGTACGTTCCGCAGTTTCACAATTTACAAACTTTACATCATATGTCATGGCTACGGCACTGCCAAGACTGTCATCTTCTTGGATTAGGAACTTTTGTACACATACGTGGCTGGAAGAGTGAGGAGGGACGCACACCCCAGTTTTTGTGCTGTATCACAGCGAGACATCACAAACATCTTATCTAAAAATCTAATGAGTTGCAAAACAAGAAGATATAATTATGTTGTTTTTACCTTACGAACTACAATTGCATCATGGTTGAGACACTGCACAAAAAATTTTATGGCACGGACAGGCAGTATCCTATCATCCCTCAGGAGCAGAGACAGAAAACCAATACTTATGTGCTCGAACTTCCAGGGACTAAAAAAATAAAATAAATATTCAAAACAGACAGTAAGTAGCAGAGCTGCATGTACTGCTTTGGCACAGAAATTATTATACGGATTAAGATTATATAAATAGGTTTGGACTAATTTAAGTAATGTTCTATGTCACTGCTATAGTCAACAATCTTAACTGTCATTTAGGGAAACATCCAATGTTCTGGGAACACACAAGCGCAATCAAACGTATTCAGTTAACGGTGTCTTTTTGATCTTGGAATTTCAATGTAAAATACAGACCTATAGGGTATTCTTTTAAAGTTTTTAAACACAAATATTATGCTACCAATTAAAATCTATTTGGATGTCAGTATTATGCAGACAGAACCAGAGCTTTTTTTCCCCCACAACAAACATTAAAAAAACAGGTCAAACTAATTAACGACAAAGCTAAACTCCAAGATGTGATGATAGCTCATACTAACAAATCAAGCTCCCAATGAAAATAAATTCAAGACTCATTCACATCTTTACCTAGGAGACAGTAATGCAAGATTCCCCTATATTAGCCTTTATCTTCCTGTTTGGGCAAGCAGAATCCATATGCAAATGCATGAGGACCTCCAGAAATTAAATTCTTGCAGACACCTTTGCAAAAACTCTCCAAGAACCTAGCCACTACCCACTTCATGCAAGACTGCTACTGACAAACTGCTTTTGGACAACTAACTTGAGGGCGAAAAAAATATTACTCAGTTCTGGTCATGCTAACTGCACTCCTTGATGCAACTGATATTTACTCATGTAGCCACCTCAAATCCACTCCCCCAAAAATTCTCATGCAGAGAAATGGAGACTTACAGATTTCTTTGTTCGACACAGTCCAGCAGCATGTTGACTAAATTTTCATAGTTTCTGAGGGAAAAAAAAAAAAGAGGGAATCATCAACTAGACACTACTGACAACCATTTAGAAACAGAATAAAAGTTCCTCAATGAAAAGTGGGTGAAGGCAATGCAGTAAATGCAGCACAAACAGGGAGGACAGAGAAGAGGAGGAGGAAGGAAGGAAGGAAATATGAGCACAGAGGAAGGAAAGAGGCTGCCAAGTCAGGAGAGAAGACACACCACAACAATCCATGGACATTCTGAATTTGTCGAGCTTAAGATGTAGTTTAGCCATTTCGGATTATTACATTTAATGTACAGTAAATATCAGGCAGTGCAAGCTGGTGTTAAGGGAAGTTTAATTTACCGCAGAGCCTCAGCATTCTTTTCTTTCTGTCGCTGAATTCCTAACTGAATTTCTTCTGAACAAAGACCTGTGAATTCTGAACTTGGATGTTCTGATTTTTGGAGCATAACGGCTATCTCAACACATTTCTCTGGAACCTATTGACAGAGAAGGCAGAGTTAGGACTTAGCAGCAACTTATAAGTTTTTATGTTTGTTTGTTTCTGTTTTTAAATAAGGAGAGTTCAGAATCATATGAAGACTGCAGAATTTCCTGTCCACAGACAGGTCGGTGAAGAAGTAAGACAGACAGCTTTTGTGTTCACACAGCAGAATTATTTATCCAAGTAAATGTTTTATTCTAAGATAAAGACAAACTTTAATACTTCATTAAAGTGTGAAAATTGTTTATAAAAGATTTTTATGAATTGGCATTCATTCTTTAAAATAAGTACCACGCCATTTATCCCACTGATTAGGCAAAAGGCAGTTGTGTAATGAGTGCTGTGTGTTAGCACGGTGGGACGACACTACAAATACTGACAATGTTCATTTGATGGCACTGTCCTACCAACCCACATGTTCACACCTGATCAGCATGACCCACGCTAATTAACACTGACAGGCAACTTAAACTGCCTTTCTATAACAGGCTTCCTTAGAGGTTAACAAAAAGTTACAAATTCCAATCATATTACAGGAAGCTCTATTACTTCAGTCTCAAAAATACACATCTACATTCCCCTGTAACAGAAATCAGAAAGTGATCAACATTAGAACACCAACTCAAATAATATACATGAGTCTCAAGCATTTATAGAATCAAATGCTCTCAGAATCCAAGACTAACACCAAGCAATCTGTCACTTACTGCAAAATCCAATCCAATTGTTTCATACTGCCTATGGATTTTTTCTGCTAGGTCATCAAAGAGTCTAACTATGGATGGTTTTTCCAAGGACATAGCTTTGCTAAGCCCAGAAGAAACAATCGCTGGCCACGTCTGCGCAATACAATCCCAATCGTGAAGGTTTGCCAAACATACTCCACTGTGATTTCCAAGAAGGCAATATAAGGCACCCTGCAAAATGAAAGATGTAATTTTAAAAAGTTAAAGCATTGTTCACATGTAAGTGATATCTAGCTACATAAGCATGCACCCACACAGAATAAAAATTAATCTTCACATTACTGAATCATTAAAATGTACCATAAACATTCAGCTACACGGCCTCATTGTCAAAATACTCAAGATTTTTCACAGAATCCTCTTCATGCTAAAGAGCCATTTTAATGAGATTGGAAGCCCTGCCAATTAATTTATCCACAGAATGGCTGACTGATTTCTGAATTACACTGTAAAGGAGATTATTCAGTGATCAAGTACCACACATGGCCTTTCTATGAACTTATTCATGTTTGGGCTGCAGGCAAATCATAATGCTGCTAACTAGGCACCTGAAATGGTGCTGACTGAACAGGATGTGGATAACGACACAACAAACTGGTGAACATGAAAGGTGATTGTGTGAGAAGCTGACAAGAGTTAGACACAGTGAAACAAAAGGTGGCTGGATTTCACAGGTGATGAAGTGGGAGTTATGTGAGAAATGGCTAAATTTCACAGGCAATTGGAAGGAAGTCTTGGGGACCTTTTGGAGAGCAGACTCTTACAAGAACAACAGTGCCTAGGTAAACACATCAGTAATGTCATATAGGCTAAAACTGCCTCGTAGCAGTATCAGAAATACCAAATTCAGGTAGAGGAGCAAAACTGGGACCAATCAGGAAAAAGTAACTAGGCGTGGGTTGCTTATCTGGGAGGAGACAGGGATGGAGAAAAGGAGGTACAAGGATGGTAGAAAAAAATAACAACCAAGAAACAAGAAAAGGGATAATAAGATACGCAAACAGTGTAGTCACATGCTGTCTGATAGTACCTATCAGGCAGCTGGAACAGGAAAATAAGCTATAGCTGCTGTTGTGACCATATGACAAGAGTCCAGCTTGCCTCTGGGGCCAGGAGGACTGAGGGGGGTGCAGCAGAAGGAGGGGAGCATGATGCTTTCGAACACCTGGATGGATAGATTGTGTCCTGGCATCACTGCATCAGCACCATTTCCAGGCCTGACAGCATCAGCAGGTACCCACCACGTCATAACAAAACCCACCTGATATAGTATAACTTTTTTGGGTGATCAACTTTTTGTCCTATTTTCTTATACTGCTACAGCTGACAGAACTGCTTAATGACTTTTACCACCTTGGACTATAGCTTCTCAATTTCCATTTCATAATTTAAAAATAGGTTTTAACATACATTTTTGTAATACCTGAACACACAATGAAATGAGGAACATAGATAAACACAAAATTGCTCTTGACAACTGATCTAATGCAAATAATTCCTTACACTAGTCATGCATAAGCTATATGCCATGAAAATATCAGTCATGCTGATACACAAGCAAATCCCACTTTCACCATTAAAACTTCTCCTATAAAAACAGTTTCAAAAGACAGACATGAAACAAAGTTAATGAAACAGTACTTTAAATTGCTTTTGAGTGACATCTTGCCGGTCTGGACGCAAGAACTCCAAAACCAAGGGAATGATATCTCTGCAACAAAAATTGTACGTTCCCAGGGCTGTGAAGAATGCTTGCTGAGCTTTACTTCTGACCTGTGGGAAGAGAGACATTACTAGAAAGTCTTCTGAACCAGAAGTATACTATACAAAAATAACATCCTTATCCATTTCACTTACTTATGCAGAGTTTACATGATGTATTTGTGCACAGAAACAAAATTATTTGTAGAAGGTTGTAAATAGCATGCTTCCCCTCACCCTTGCTCGCAGTTGTTAAAAATCTATTTCTTGGTTTCCAGCACTTACTTGAGAACAGCTACAAAGTTAAAGAAAATTCTTTACGTTGCCAAAAACAGTCACTCTGTTTTTAAGATCATTTGAAAAGCAAACAGCTAGAGTAACAGATGCAGTTAGCAGAACTCTAAAGAGCCTGTATACACTGTGGAGGGATCTGAATTCATACACCCACACAGAGCTCCCACCGGGCAAAGAGTTCAGAATCCAACTATCAGCACACTTGTTTTGTGTATTTTTAAGAACTAGAATGCCATCACAGCTACTTCCTAAAAGCAGACTTAGCATTCCAGATAGTGTCATGAATCATATCATCACATATAAAAACCTCAACCCGGTATATTTTTATTAATTTTTTTTATTGAATTATTGTTTTTAGGAGCCTAGAGTTAAATCCCTCAAAAAATTTAAACTTTTTAACTTAAGTTAGCAACCTCTCCACCCAGTTAAGTTCTTTGACAAAAGGGCTTAAAGCAAAAACTATGCCAAAATTGGCAACTAATGCAAATGAAATAAGTAAATATTTCATGTTGCCATGGAAATAAATTGAAAAGCAGAAAACATAACTTGAAGAGATCAACAAAAAACCTCCATATATTTCATTGTAAAAGGGATTGTTCCTTACCTGACCATATGAACTTGTGGACAAGCACAAAAGATCTCTGATCATCTCCTGGTGGGACGTTTTATATTCACAGCCTTCCACCGTTAGTGTTCTCAGCTAAATTGCATAGAAAACACAAATAAAAGACAGATGGTTTTTGTTTTTACATTTCACACATGTAAGAGAAACACTACTGCAGGATTATTGCATCTTTTGCTAAATGACAAGATAACAAACCAGCTTTTCAAGTAAAGTAGTTAGTGAAGATTTAAGTGAAAGTATTACCTCATGCTGCAACATAACTCTGTCTATCAGCAAAGCTCTGATATGCTGTTTCTTTCCTTGAAGCTGTAAACAAATACATAATTGGGTTTAGATTTCAGTATTCATATCAGCAGTTTGCACTAACTGAGTTCCCCATGTACTCTTTTTCTTCTAGAAACAGGCAAATTTCATGTAGAAATTCTTGGCAGACAACCTTGATTTTTTTTCCCCTGGTAAAGTTTTTTATTTGCCTATTACTCTGTAAGCAAAAGAAAGCTCTGGTCACAGAAATTTCTCAGTTATCAAGGACCAGAATAGAGCATCATGCCAATCTCAGACTTTGGTCCAAGGATATATGCAAACTGAGGGTTACTACAATTCAGAAATGCTAAGCTATTTACTCATAAGATTTCCAAATAAAAAGGTACAAAAGCACTGCAAAACAATATTCTTACGAACAATAAGATGCAAAACAATATTCAATTAATTAGATTTCAAAATTACGAAAACTGATTAGGACAGTAATGAAAATATGAAAAAAGTCTTTCGGAACATTAGGAACTATTTCCATCCCTCACCTAAGCTTTACAAAGAAAAATCACTGACCCTGTTCTCCATTGATTTTTTCACTAGATTAAAGCTTTTCCATCGTGAATCAAACTCATGCTTGTGAGACCCTTGGAACTGTAAAACATCGCTAATAATCTGTAGAAAGAAAAAGATGACAAAGAGTGATTATTTTGCAAAACAAGTAATCTTGTCTTAAGTATTACAAATTATAAGCATACCTTTATTATTAGAAATAAAGACTTGGTATCATCTTCTGAATTATCAAGTATATAGCCTGCAATTGGAAGAAAGAGAATCTGTTATCAGACAGGAAGAGCTTTAAAAATTAACAATAATTTTATTTCTACGAAGCTTAAATTTAAGAATTATAGGCAAAGTAAATTAAACAAGTTTCTCATCTATAAAATTATACTTAAAAGCACAACACAGTACTTTTTAGACAGAGGAGTAGTTAAACTTACGCAGTAATTTCCTTGTAACCCTCGCAATTGTTTCTCGATAATTCTCTCTTGATAAATCTACAAAAAATTTAAACATTTTCTCTTTATTATACAATAGCATAAAAAAAAATTTATAGATAAGTAAAGCAGTGGAAAGCCAGAGCAGACTATTCAGAAATGGCAGTATGGACTATTATAAAAATAACCCTCCTGTTACATCTGAGGACACCACTGGCATAGGGCCTTCTTTTGTTTATCAAGTCAACAGTACGTTTTTTTATAGGTACATAACCTTCTTCATCTGCCTTGACAGTTGGCTTCATCTCTAACCACAGACTGAGGCACAGAAAAATCTTAACTGCTGCAAAAGACCACTAAGTAAACGCCCATTCTTTATTATGTGTTATATGGCTTCAAACTCACCACTTGCAAGCTAATGGACCAGATTTTAGAAGTATTAAAGCACATAAAACCATTTAATAGCCCAATAAGCAGTTACCATGTGCCTCAGTTCCTTATTTAAATACCCCATCTTCTCTTGGAAGATGGTGAAGAATACACACAAAGCCTGAAAAATGCAGTTTTCTTCTAATGGAGCTGTCACAGCCTTTAGCAGGTTACGCCTTGATTCCTTGTGTCTCTCAAGCGCGGTCCTTGGGTGATGGGTGTTGCTTCCTGCACCTCTCATCTTTGTGGAAGTACATGGGGCCAACCATTCTGACCTGGGGCTTGGACCCAAGCTCCCATTCCCAGCCATATTACTGCCATATGTTTGTATCTTGTATACCATCTCTGAAGCTGAAACGGTGTGTACACAAGAACTATGTTGGCCAAAAAAGCCCATTTAATATAAAGGGAAGAATCAAAACAATGGTATCAAAAAGAACCTACTGTTTTTACAGCAGAAAAAAAAAGAATGAAAACACCACTTACAACCTGTCCAAACAGAATTAGGATCTACTTACCGTATTCAACACCAGTGTAGAGTTTTGTCTCTTCCAAAGACACCAGACTTGGGACCCTGCATGAAAACAAATGAAGCATTACTACACATTATGGAAATCATTGACTATGTGAATTTCATTGACATTTAATTAATTTTAACAAGTTAAATTTCATGCCAGTAGCGCCAAAAATGTTTGGATTTACTAACAGTATGCCTCAGTTCTAACATTTACAAAATCAACCATACCTATGGGTCAGACTGTTTGTCAGAGACAAGTACACCATAAGGACACCACCTTGAACCCAGAATCTTCATTTCTCATTTAACAGAACCTCATCAGTTCTGTTAAACAGCCAGAGATTTGGTCTCATTGTCAAAACTATGAACACACTCATCAAAACAAGCGTGGCTCCAGTTGTCTTAATCTAGGAAGGACAGGTGAATTTGACTGCTGAGGCAGAATCCTTTCCTGACAAGCTAAGCTGATGAAGCTTTTCTGACTTTGGTCCTTTCTTTATAAAGTAAAGAAACGTACCCATTATCTACAGAAGTCCTACTTATTGCTATATGAAGTTCACTATTGATAACCATACAAAAAAATAAAGCCATGCTTCTTCCAGGATTTGGGTCAAACTTATCCATCCAAAATATTTTTTTAAAAGTGAATTTTCTTAGTCTTTGTGGATTTGCTTTTATGGAACCATGACTCAGATATCACATGCCAATGAATTTAAAAGACATGAGAACATACACTTGGGTTTTTTTGTTTTGGTTGTATGTTTTTGGTTTGTTTTTTTTTTAAACCTACAATCTCACCCCCTAAAACATTAAGGTAGACAAATTCAAGTTTTCAAGGACAAAATACACCAGCGTATTATATTAAATAAATAGTATCAGCAAGTAATCCCCATAAAAATAATCTTCACATAAAATTGCGTTGACAGTATAATCAGAACAAACAAAACTAAGTGAAGCAATGTGAATCTACTCCTATTACAAATGCTAAATAACACATCAGAAAACACTATAGATTCTATATCTGAGCATGCACTACGAGATACTAAAATAAATTTTCCAATTTCAGGCGATGGCAAACTTGTGTCAGAACCAGAAATAAGGGTCATGTTTCTCCTGTAAAGTGAACACATTAAAACATGAGCGCTACAATTGTTGTGCTGATTAGATGAAGGAAAAAAAACTTGCAACCCAAAATTAGGTAAACTGACTTCACAACCCTTCTAGCCATCACATCTGCACCAACAAAAGTCAAACTGAAATATCTTTTTCTTAATTGATTTAGACATCAAGAAGTGAAAGTCTTAATTTCATTTTCCTTGTTGTATTCCTGGTAACGCTAAGTTCATTTGAAAATAAGCCATTCCAACAGCCTTCCCACTTCCCCCCACCCCCCAAAACTCAGCACTGGCATAGGTGCTTAAGGTACAACTTGGCCACTAATACAATTTCCAAAATATCCAATGTCAACCCAGTACTTCAGTCCTGAATAAATAAATAAATATCAAGTTTGTATGGTCTCACACACTTGCTCTTTTAGAATCACCTACATGATTGATTTTGAAAGTGTTTGCTATGTATTTCTCCAAAATCAGATCTTTCCAGTTGGGAAGATACAGAGAGGGGATATTTCTGCAATTAACGTCTGGAAAAGAAGAAGAGTGAACCTTCCCACCCCGAATACTATTACTTCTTAAAAAAAAAAAAAAAAAAAGAAGGTAACAAATAAATCCAACAATCTCAGGCAGCTAAATATTGAGCAATTACTTTTTTTTGTACAGTATGCTGGATATGTTGATAGGTAAATGAGCTCATAGCAGTAATTTTTTCTACAGCATTTTAATGTATTTTTACCCTTAAACAGTTTCCCCCGATATAAATACACAAATTAAGTTCACATAAGGCTTTCCTACCTATGAGGCAAGGAAAATTAAAGTGCAATTTCCCAGTATTCCCTCTAGGTAGTCTACAGAAAGATTACAAATCTTCACGCTTCTTTCCCACTCCCAGCAAAACGCATTCAACTGTTCTTTGCCAGATAGCCAACTTCCCAGCCAAATCTCTAATATTTAAAACAAAGGAAAAGCAACACTCCAAGCTCTCTCTACACTTCAGGTTCCTGAGGAAACCAGGAGTAACAACTCAACACATAGCATCCAGTAATCAAGAACTAGCCTGGTATAGTCCTTACACTCACCATGACATCACTCCACAGGCAGAACCATTTATTTCAACAGAGCTACTAACAGGATGAAAATATTATGTTCAAAATGCAAGGAAGTTTTATAGTTGGCCCACAAACTAAGATCCATGCTAGTAATATTCAGCATTATAAGTGTCAGCCACTGAGCCAGAGAAAACTAAGTGTTTTACATCGGACACACAAAAGGAAGAGGCATGAAATGATTTTCTGAACTTCAGTCAATACTGATAGCAAGACTCTCACACAATGCTTCATGCAATGTATAAATAATACTGTGCTTCACTCTGTATCAACAGTTTTCAACACAAATTGCCAAGAAAACTTATGAACAAAGAGTATCCAAAATTATAGCTGGAACAGAAATCCCAATTAAACAGAACTTTGAAGAATTCATTCCCTTATTTGCCACAGTACAAGAACTAAAGCATCTTTATTTGAGAAAAATTGATGCACTATGTTTTTCAACTTCCAGACATTTTACAGACCACTTTATTCAAATCTCTGTGTACATATTCCTCAGTATATAAGTACAGTTCAGCAATCAGATAGAAACAGATAACTTTTAGCATCACTCCGCTGAACCAATTGCAGAGAAAATTTTTCTAATTGCAAAAAACCCCCCATGTCATGTTAAGGACTAGATCAAGGGCTGCATCAACCTATTTTGACATAAGAGATTAAGAGACAACAGTCGGAAGGTGAACAAGGAGAAAACAGGGTTACTCACCGTGGAGGAGTAACTGTTTCCTTTTCTGTGTGCAGCTCCCCCAGCAGAGCTGGGAAGTTTCCTGGAGATGCCAAGAGAGGTTAGCTAGCCCTGCCCCTCAGCATACGATATCACATCCTTACACATTTAAAAGAAGTGGTCTTATCCTTGACCTGTAGTCTGAACACCTTCAGTGAAAGGACATTAAGAAAGCTCCTACCAATATCTGTAGCAAGAGTGGAGCAATACTGCATCCTAACTAACCAAGCTGTATTTAAGAGGGAGACAAAAAATGGATGTTCTCTGAGTAACCCTGCTTTTGCTTCCCTAAATCAGCTGCTTAGTGTTACCTTTTTTAATAAGTAGGCAGCAAGGAAGGGAAGCAAAGCAAAGGGAAACTCAACTGAACATCAGTGAAAGATTTCTCAAACTTAAGAGAGCTTTATACTGTCTGCATTTAAAATAATCTTTATTTGCACACCATTATAGAGTCATTACAACAAAAGGAGATTGATATTACTTACAATTACAGTGGCCCCTTAAGAAAAAGGGTAGACTGTGTGCACAGAAACATCATCTATACCTGCACACATCTCGTGTGGCAGAGCAACCATTACATCGTGTTTCTGCAGATGCAAAAAAACCTGTGTATCCATTTTTCCCCAACTGTGTCAGGGTAATTCACCACAGCTCTGACTCTATGGCTTTGAACACCTTAATTCAGCCACAAAAACCCCCTACTGCTTTCATAAAGGATTGCTCCTCACAACCTCTGGCAGCCTCCTCAACTCCTTTTTCCCCTTCCCCTTGTAACTGTTCATTTTGCATTAAAAAAGTAGTTCACAGGACACACCTGAAATCAATGGCATGTCTACTAAAGACGAAGAACACTATGTGGAATAATAATATAAATACACCCTACTGAGTCACGAAATAGTTTTCTATTAATTTGTTATACATGGCATTTCAGAAGAGAATTCATTCATCGTCCCAAAAAGATGAAGTTTAAATTCCTTGCTACTTACAGGATAAAAAATGAAGTCAACACCAAGTGACATTTATTAAAGTTCTATCTCCTACTGAAATTTAACTATTCTTTTCAATTCTGACAAGTTTCAATTACCCAGTTTATTTGTGCACAGATTGTGCACAAATTTCTTTTCTACTGAATTGCCTATCGTCTCCCTAAACACCTGTTCATGTATGAAACATTCACAGTAACACTAAGCATTTAATATAACATGAGCTGTTTTTTAATTAAGGTATGATGGGATTTTCAGGATTAAATTATTTAGGTCATTCATGTAAAACACACATGGGAATTTTGCTCCCAAAATTGGGAATAAATAAACAAATAATCACAAACTACAGATAAGAATTGCTTGGTCTCAGAAAATGTTGGAGCGTTGTGAAACCTAAACCTTTTGTGCTCAAGTTCACTAAACAAGGAAATCATTCTTCAAGCACTTCGTAAGAGCTATGCTGATGCGTATTCCGAGCATGTGCATGTACACACACAGTGTATACTTTTGGGTATACTGAGCATACCCAAGTCTAGTGTTGGTCTATTTAACAATGTGTTTTCTGTAGTAAATATATCACTTTTAAGTTTGGAGACTATCAGTCATCAAAAGATAAAAATCAGGAATAAGAGAAATGAACAAATCAACATGAAAACATTAACCCAGATTGACAGGAGATTCAAGAAGGCTCATGCCAATGTACACACTTTTAGATAAACAGAAGTTTTGAAACCTTTACTCTAACCAGTATTTATTAAGCCATGAAAATAAGAGCACAATTGATTCTGTCTAACAAGGAGAACATACCAGACCAATGCTGGGGAATTCTATTCAGTTTCAGCTTTATCAAACAATAAATACTACTACTAATAAAAAAGAAACCACCAACAGGAAAACTTTGTATATTAACTATTCAAGAAGCAAATCTATTTTCAATAGGTAATAAATAAAACACACACAAACTGCTGAGACACCAAACAGACTATTCTTAACAAGGTGAAAGGAAGAAAGACATTTTGAAATTACTGGGTACTCTCAGGTGTTTGACACTGAGGAACAAAAAACCTGTAGAAGTCCATAGAAATGGACCAAGTAACTTCCCACAAAACTTTTCAAGATGAAAAGTTTCTGTAAGTGATTTCCATAAAATGATGTTGATGAATTGTAATACACCATCTATAATCAAACAAAACAGAATCCTGGGTTAAAAGTACTACTACAGTAAAATGTAGTAGCCTCCACACTAGTGGACAGGCCTTATATTTGCAACAGCTCTATTTTCCTACTGTAGAACTAACTTCAAAAGAATTATAGCAACAACAAAACACCAAGCAGCAAATAGTTACCATGTTAGCAGAAAGCAGTCTCATACGTTCATCTCTGCAATTTATTTTAAACCAGAAATGTTTAGAACTTGAATCCAGATTCACTCATTTTCTTCTCCCAAAACAGTGCTCATAACTTGTTATATTCTCATCCCTATAGAAGACTACCATGTTTATGTAATACTGTGATTTAAATTCATCCATCCAAAAAAGACCAAACCTTGCATTTAATGCATGGGAATTTTATGCAACAACACAAGTCAATTATGACAACCAATAATGAAAGAAGCATTTGGCCAGCTTGTGACATCTGTGACATACAGTCAATATATAATTTTCATAATTAGTTTTCCCTATTACTTAAGCAAAAAAACCTACTTCCTCACTCAGTCAAGTAATCTTGCTTTGCACTAGTCATTGGTATGACCGAGTCGCTTAATGATCAAATCAGGTACAGTGGTCTCATGCTCTTACAGCCCGCTCCTAATGGAGAAAGCAGCCTTTCTCCCTTATTCCTGCCACTGCCTTCCCCTGCCTGCCACCAAAGCAAGATTGCAAACAGACCCCAAAAATAAGGTCTGCAAATATCTGGGTAGCTGTCAGTTGTCAAACAGAAAAGTAAATCCCATGTCTTCAGGGAAAAAGTATCCTGGTGGCAGGAGCAGCCTGCAGGCAGACAGAGTTCACAGTACTAACCGAACCATCACATCTGGTTCATCATCCCGCTACACACAAAGTTTTAAAGTTCACTCTACCCACGTATTTCTTTTGCTGAGGTTCAAATTACATAGCTCCAAGCTCTCCCCCACCTATGTGGCTTTCCTTTCATTCAGTAAGCAGGCTAGAGGATTATAAAGGAACAAATACTCATCACCTGTCTTTCTTGGCAAGAATCTTCAGGTATGCTTAAACATCAAGATGAAGGGAAATCTAGCAGTTACACCTACTCAGCTCTACTTTACAGCCAGCACAAATAACAATGCTGTACTACATGGTGTGTGATCAGCTATGGTTCATTGGAGTTAAGTGGCGTAGGAGGTATCTGACAAGAAATCTCCTGTGCCAGTTTGTTTTAGAAGTATACATGTAGAATTTTTTTTTTATCTTAAATGCATCAAGCCGTTTACCAATACCTGCATTCAAAAATATTCCTATATGGCCACGTTAGGACAGTGAATATCATCACTGCTAGTGGTAAGTACTAACTACGAAGAGACAGTAGTTAAAATAAGGGTGTTCTGGGTAACTGACTTAGTCGCTTTCAATAAAAGTCCTTCAGTTTCAAATCTGAGTGCTTTATGTGCATTTTATGTGCATTCCCACTACATATAATGGAACAAGCTTGGGAATGTGAACTGGTATCTTACAAAAAAAAATCCCAGGAACTCTGGACACAATAACAATTAAAATCAAACTTTTTTCTGTTTTAATAACAAGCTCATCAAAAGATCCCTCCTACATTCAAACTGGATATAATTTTATGGACATATGGGATAGAAAACAGCATTCACAGGAACCTGTTTAATGTTGCTTTTTAAATCAAAAGAGATCTCCCTCACTACAAATATTCCAGTTATTTCTTGGGGAATGAAAAGGAGGGAATAAGGCAGTGGAGAGGACATCTTCCTTCTTGGTACAATTCCCTTCTGTGACCCTTGCTTACACAGAGTAACTCATTAAAACAAAATATACATTTCATAAGAAGCATCCCTAGAACGAACACCATCTGTCCTGGATGGATCAACTCAGCCTCATCTCTCAAGATGCTAAATTGATACTGACCTTTGTAACCGTTCTTGCTAAGTTGAATAAACTGACAGGGATCTAATGTTTAATTGATAAGAAGTGCAACAGGATCTCCTTAAGTATTTAGTCCGCCTTACTAGGCCAAAGCACAATCCACTGTGCACAAACTCACTCTACTTCCCTCAGATTGTCTCCTTGACTAAAAAAAATCCACGTTTCATTTGTGATAATTCAAATCATACAAAGAATGATAACTAAAGCTTACTTAAAATTCATTCAACTTCAGCAGGCAAATTCCAGCGTCCTGTGTAAAGTCACTGAAAAGGTAAATTGCCTTAACTACATTTTTAAAAAGCTTTAATGTAAACATTAAAAGTTTGGATGCAAGACCTGTTCACAGTGGGTATAAGATGTTTCATCAATATGCGTAAAGTCTGTCCAAAACCAGATAATGATGGAGTCTGAACCTCTGCAGATATTCACTGGAATAAACTATTGAGTTCCAAAATTCAGATTATGTGAGAAAAGTCTGATTTTGATTTCTTTAGTAACAAATTGATTTCAGCATGTTCTCATGTAAATTGTATATATTTAATACGGCAGCACAGATAACTAACAGAATGAAGCAATTCTTCCGTAAGTATACAAGTAATTTAGAAGCTGATTATAGGCTAACGTCCTAATCTGTACATTAAGAATTTACAGACCTTGCCCAACAATATAAAAAGATTATTCTAAACACCCCACACCAAAACAAAACCAGAGACAGTCTACATGAACACACTCTAATGACAGCTGCAATTCACTCTTCTCCTCAGATCATAAGGTTCTTTCTTCTACCAAATGAAGCTTCCATTACTGACAACCAGATAGCCTAGACAAGGGTACAAAACTGCTTACCCTTACACAGGTGTTTCTTCCTTGATTAATAGATTACTAACTACAACAGATTAATTTTTTTTTTTTTTTGGTGGTGGTGTTAAAGACTTTTTGGGCCAAGATAGCCTTGTATTTTGAAGTTCGGGGCATCCAAGAACAAAAAATCCTTCTCCTTTGAAGGACTAACACCAGAAACTCTGTCCTTGAACCCGTGAGCCATAGGAACTGCAAGCGCCTAGTGCTTGCTGCCTAACTGATGCCAGGACAGGATTCAGACGGAATCAAGAAGCAATGCTAACATGCTCCCACATTCTCCCAATATGGACCAGCAGCACCTTGCTGGTACAGGAACAGTCAACGCCTCCTGAAAGGTGTTGGAGTCCTTATTTTAGAAGATGGTCATAATCAGCCCAAATGCCCTGCACTGCCTCTTTAACTAAAAGATTTACTTCCCTGAATGTCTTACATAGTCAATGGTAAAAGATAGCCTCTACAAAGCTCTCCAGCTTAATAAATGTTCTAACATACACTCAAGAGGAGCTTACTTGCACTGTACAAGAAGCTCACAGAAGCTAAGCAACTCAAGTAACATGTTTGAGACTGTATCAATGCTCCTTGGCGCTTTTAGTAGCTGTCACTTAGGCAAAAAAGTCTCAGTAACAACTTTATAGTCACCAAATACAGACTGCGGCCATAAGCTTAATTGAAACCCTCCATATTTTAAACATGACATATAAAAACAGGAATACCGAGATCAAACTCGTAATTGCCTCTAACATTAATGTTTCAACTGAGTTTTTCAACAATATTTCAACTCAATGTTTCTTTGTCAAAGAAGTCAAAGCTAAAGCAGCAATCCCATCTATTAAAAAGTAGTCTGTTTTAAAGCCTGAACTACTGTAATGCAACAGAAAGTTCCTATTACTGCTAAAATGAAAGTTTACTCAAGCATTTTTGCTAGAGTTCTACTGTATGCTGGCACCAGTAGCCAGGTTCTGCTGTAACATTATTCACAGGGGTTTGAACATTCAAACGGGACGTTTCCTATTTTAATATGAGAAGACAGCCAGCAAAAAGTTAAGTTCAGAGTGTTTATGACTGTACTCGTTCACGGTCACAGGAACATTGGTAACATGGCAGTTCACTATACTTTGAAGGCTTCTTTTAGAGGGGAAACACATGAGTAAATGCCTAGCTTCCATTTCCTTAACATAAAGTAGCATCAGCAATGCAGTGCCATCACCTACCTTTTTTAAACATTTTCAGAGTCTTGCACGAAAAAAAGCACTTAACATTCTTTCATGTTTTAAGTACTCAAGTGTTTCTGTAAGTCACTATTGCAAATTTCTGGACCATTATACAAGTATGACAGTTCCTTAAAAACAGCCACTAGAAGCAGTTGTGTGGTAATAGCAATAAGCACTAAAAACCAGTATGAATATAATTGCTAAGAATGTTTGTGTTATAAAAATAAATTTTACTTACAGATGAGCCACCCTTTCTCCTTTTAGAGGAGGCAGAATGTTCCCAGAACCAATCAAGCAGTTGTGTACTATAGCAAGACACTGCTGCACATCATCTCTTAAACAAAGAAGAAAATCCAATTACTTATCTGTTAAATGCTTGAAAATATACAAATGATAAACCATATTTTTTGGTGAAGTTTTTATAAAAGCCCTTTTCTTTAGCTATGTCACTTCTAAACACAAGAGGGAGCACTACAGAAATCAATCATTTTTTGATCCAACCTAATTCTATTACAGAACTCCAACATTCAACTCTGTTTTCCAAAAAACTTGTTTTGGAGATTTTATATTATGAAACAGTGAAGGAAATGTCAGTATAATGAGATAAACTAATCTCAAAACAGACAGCTTTACCCCAAAAAATTGTTTTGAAGAACTTTATATAAATCTTAGATAAAACCCATGAAATAACTCTCCACCCTAAGGCCAAGAAAAAGTCCTTCCCACCATGAGTAGGATGAGGGAATACTTTCTTTGAATGAATATTTTACAGTCTGCAGATAAATTATAATGCAACGATGTGAACAACATACTTTTTTCCGTGTTATTTTGGAGAATTACGGAATTCTTTTTAAAGCTCTCTCATCTAAACTAGTAGCATTTAATATATAGTTACAAATTTTGCCCTTTGTTCTCATCTTTGTGGTAAGCAGCTTGGATTTGTAAAACAACTCCTTTCAGCCCTCTTAAGAGGTTCCCTAACTGAAGAGCTCTTAGTACTCATGATTACTTTTCGACTCCCTAAACATAGGTGTTCAACAAAGGCTGTTAGATTTTTTTCATTTTATCTTTTGTAATAGAAAATCTTACTCTGAAGCTCCTAAATACATAAAAAACGTTTTATTTCCAATCATTACTTCAAGGAATACTGGAAGAAAAAAAAAAAGAAATTTGACAAGAATTCAAGCTCCAGAAATACTGCAATTCAAAGCAATAGCAGGCTCACCTAGTATCCCATTTATTCACAACTGTTACTCCCTCAGCAACTAATGGTATTCTCTACTCTTGCAGCTTTGCTATCTTGCCTTCCAATTTAATTTGCAATTCATGCACTTGGCTATATTCTCCCAAATCACCACCATTCATGTAAGTAGCACAGTGAAGCCTTAGCCAAATCAAAGTCCAACTGTTATAAATTAACAGCTTTATATACAAGGTGTCAAAGAGAAAAGAAAAAACCAAAAGAAATAAACATACAAATAAACCAAAGACTTAAATAGGAAGCATATCCTTTCTTCTTTTAGTCTAAGTATACTGTCTGATTGCAGTTTGGTGGCATTGATTTCTCAAGCATATATTGCCTCTTTCAGATTAAAAAAAAAGTTGGGAAGTTGGTCAGACAGAAAAATATTTACGAAGCTGATACACCATGCCCTGCTTCACATAGGGCTGCACTTTACAGCACGAGGTATAGCGTCACATGCT